>NC_134285.1:8639143-9274528 GCF_949628215.1 Phalacrocorax aristotelis
GTGTAGCAGCCGCCAGCGTGCATTGGATCCCGGGTGAGCCAGTAAGGCTTCGCGCTCCCGCTTGGCCCAATGGGTGCAGCGGGCGGGCGGGCCCTCCGGCGGGCCGGGGCGGGGCGCGCCGTGCCGTGCTGTGCCGTGCCGTGCGGGCGGCTGCGTGTGTGCCGCCATGCCCATGTACAAGGTGAGGCCGTTCCACCGGGTCGGCGGGGAGGTGTTGGCGGGGCAGTTGCCTACCTGCATGTACCGTCTGCCCAGCCTGCACCGCCGGCTCTCGCCTGCCGCCTCGCCACCGCCGCAGGTAGGAGCGAGGGAGCGGCGGAGGGGTGCCCGCCGGGCGAAGGCCTGCGAGGGCCGTGGCCCGCAGCATTGGCCCCGCCGCCGGGGCCGGAGGGAGGGGCGCGGTAGCGCGGCGTTCTCCGCTGCTCGGCGGCTGCTTCGAGGGCTGAGTGAGCTCGGTTCTTCTAGGGATTCCCCTGTAATGTTTATTTAGAACCTCCGGTAACTCTCAGCCTGGCTCTTCCGGGCTCTCGTGTGCGCCTCCCTCTTAGCCGTTACTTCTAAGCGGCCGTACCCGGAGGCCGCGGCCGAGCCGAGGCCTTGCGAGCCCTGGGGTCGGGGGCTGTGGCCCGCAGGGGCTTCGACCCTTCCTGCGGCACCGTCCCTCTGCTTGCTCAGGGCTGTTTTCTTGTCTGCTGTTGAGTCGGGGCGTGCAGCGGGCTGGTTCCTACTTCCAGGCTCGGTTACTTCTTAAGTGGGCAAAAATGCAAAACTACGTTACATTAATCTACTTGACTTAAGTCTCTCTCCAGCGTCAGGAAAGCTTTGAATTCTTGCAGGCTGCGTGGGGCCATTTTTAGCTTGATGTCGTCACATCTTTGCCGTGCGTGCTTGCCACGCCCTCACGCCGGTTGCTGGTGGAGATGCTGAGTAGGAGTAGACTTGGGGCAGAGCTTCACAGGAATGCTTGCTAAGATGCCCTCTCACTGCAACAGCGGAGTATTA
Source organism: Phalacrocorax aristotelis (assembly GCF_949628215.1). NCBI lineage: Eukaryota > Metazoa > Chordata > Aves > Suliformes > Phalacrocoracidae > Phalacrocorax > Phalacrocorax aristotelis. Next base: position 8,640,146 of record NC_134285.1, read on the forward strand.
ACTACCAGTCTTCTCTGAGAGTGGTTTTTATTCCACGGAATTGTGTACTAGCCAAATGGCCACTTAAGAGGTGTTTCCCTGTCTTGTCTTTGAGAATATTGTGTAAATGGATGTCACTTGGATACCTTGTTTCTTATTTCTGCCCATTAGGCTGAAAGAAGGAAGCTTAGTCGATAGATTGGGCTTTGTTAATCCTTATTCAAGATGCTTAGAAATGGATTATCTATATAAAAGATCTTAAGATTTTTTTCTTTAACATTTTTGTAAGTTTGTAGACTTAAAACCTCCCACAGGAATGTATTTTTCATCTTTTAAAAGAGGTAGCATTGTAAGGTATGAGATTTGTAAGATAATTGATACAGTAAAAAAATACATTGGGGTTAACATCTAACAAAGCCTATGGTCTTTTTTCCCTCTATATTCTCTGAAAAAAAGAATTACTACAAAGAGTAATTTCATATGATACACCATCCATCTAAACCTGCAGGATTTTTTACTTTTATTAACTGCCTGAATTGTCAGAAAGCTCATTTGGCAGCCTCAACGCAAACTTTGTCAGTCTACTCTGCTGGGCCAAAGAGAATCCTGCCAAGCTAACTTTAGGCTTTTTTCAGGTTTTAATTCAGCACTTCACTGCCAACTTCAAGTTTCTGTGGTTGTGGTCTGGTTTTTTAACTATGTTATGGAGTTTGCTGTAGCTGGTGGTTTAAAAAAATATATTAAGGAGGAAGATTTCAGAGATTTACTTAAATAACCCATTTCTCACCACATTTATGCAGCCAAAAGAAAGGAGACATAAGACCATGACGTTCCATGACGTTACGGTTATTTGAATGTGTTTAAAGTCTTTCAAAACTTGTTGAGTGAGCTGTGGACTATTTTGACACTGAGCTGAGTGAACATTTATATGACCTTGCTTCTTCCTCTCATACAGGAAGAGGTTGACCCGTCACTTCAAGCACTTGAATCCCGCCAGGAAGAGATTCTAAAACGCTTGTACGAACTGAAGAGTGCTGTCGATGGTCTCTCAAAGATGATACAAACCCCAGATGCTGACTTTGATGTAACTAATATCATTCAAACAGATGAATGTTCTTCCTTGACAACAAATGGAGCAGATTTAGATTTGATGCTTGGAAAGGTGAGTTTAGTTAAGCATGTGTATTGATAGGTAATTTCTTTGCTCTCAGATTTTTCAGGGCTGGAAGAGTGACATTAAGACCTGGGACACTCAGAAGTCAATACATATTGAGTCTTATATTCTTACAAATAACGTACAACTACAGTTTCATTTGGGGCATCCAGATTATAGACACAAACATAGAAAATACTACATCCTGCATAATCTCATTTTGATACAAGTCCAAGCTGGAATGGTTAATTTTGAAATTAAGACAATTGGTTTCTTGTTTGTTACTAACTAGAAATTTTAACTTTGGTTTCAGATTGGACTAGAATTTTACCTCGGTCACATTCTTGAATTACATTACTGTTGAGGAAGGAAGATGTTTAAACAAGTTATAAATGTCCAAGCTTGAATTGTTTGACTATCGTTAGAACTTCAGATACACACATGCATGGCTATGTGTATTTTGGTGTCACATGAAAACTCCACTACTTCAAAGTCTGATCTGGAATGTGTCTTATCTGCTGAATGTCTTACTTTCCATTCAGGATTATGGTGCCCTGAAAGATATCGTAATCAATGCAAATCCTTCTCTGCCCCCGCTGTCATTACTGGTACTGCACAGTCTGCTTTGTGAACGCTATAGAATACTGTCAGCTGTTCACACACATTCCTCAGTGAAAAGTGTGCCAGAAAAGCTCCTGAAATGCTTTGGAGAGCAGGCTAAGAAGCAACCACGCCACGAGTACCAGTTGGGGTTTACTCTTATTTGGAAGGATGGTAAGAATGAAGTTCTTGTAGATGAATATTTTACAATAGGTGAGAAAATTAAACTTGTGCTATAAAACCTTGATGACAGATGCTTTGGTGTCCTGCTGACACATGATGGATACGTACTGCAGATAACATCTTTGCTCTCTTTTTATAGCTGTGAATGATGGGGACAGAGGAGGAAGGTTCTTGTTTGTGGGTACTGCTATTAAAATACACATGGCATTTACATGGTTGGTTGTACCCACAGGATGTTTTTTATAGAACTGTTTTTCAGTTTCTACAAGTAAGTTAGCTGGAATAAAAATTAGGTGGGAGACTGGGCTGAAGTTTGCAGAAGGTGATCCCTTTATCCCAGGTTCCTGCCTTAGTCTAAGTATTTAGACTAAGACAACTGAAAATTGTTCATGAGGTTAACAATGTTAAAACAGTGTTGCTGGCATCACATATAAAATAGAGCATAGAATTGCCATTCTGTTTCACTTCTCTACCATGTGGTATTTGCCTTTTTTCTTTTTCTTAATTTCAGTTCCAAAACCCCAGATGAAGTTTAGCATTCAAACAATGTGCCCCATTGAAGGAGAGGGGAACATCGCTAGATTTCTCTTTTCCCTGTTTGGCCAGAAGTACAATGCAGTTATGTCGACTCTGATTGACAGCTGGGTTGATACAGCCATCTTCCAGCTGAAAGAAGGCAGCAGTAAGGAAAAAGGAGTAGTCTTGCGCTCTATGAATGCTGCCCTGGGCAAGACATCGTGGTTGGTGGGAAATGAACTCACTGTAGCAGACGTTGTTGCGTGGTGTGCACTTCAGCAGACGGGTAGTGCAAATGCTGCCCCAGCCAATGTGCAAAAATGGATGAAGTCGTGTGAGAACCTGGCACCATTCAGCTCTGTTATGAAGCTACTGCAGTAAGCCTGTACTCTTCATAGTGGTGTAATTTTAATATTATTCCACCTCATGCTATAATGGTTTGAGTCCTTTCTGAGAGACATTCAAGCATTACAGCTGGACAGAATTCTACAATCAATAAAAACAGTACAGCTACCTTTTGGGTTTGACCTTGCTTTTTTTGTAACTGATGCATAACATACATATTTGTTTTATGATTACTAGGTACCTAAAGTTGGCTTATGTAAACAAAAGCATAGCTTGTAATTTTTTCTTATTCTTCCCTGTAACCTAAATGCTTATTTACACAAGTGAAATTGTACCGAGGCTAAGTGCAGCATAAATCCTTCCTGTTGACTGAAGTCTTCTTAACTAAGACAAAAAGATTAATCCCTGTAAAGAACAGACAGGAACATCAAAATGCTTTGAAATATTTTTATGTAAAAAAACCTTTATATATAAACTTAGCATAAAATAGAGTACTTAGACAGGAGAACCTAGTTTCATATGTTCATCTTGTTCTTCAGAAAGCAGTCTTATTCTCTCTCTCAGTTTCTCTATTTCTTCCTCTTGCTGTCTCACCTTCTGTTGTAGGTTAGAAATAACCTGAAAATGAGAGTCAGTTTACTTCCTTTATAGGCAGGCAAGGATAAAAGCCTTATTAACCTCTTTGAATTGCATTTGCTATCCACTACAGACACATTTGCCAGCACCATAGCTATTTCAGTGTGTTTGATACTATGACTTAATCCACAAACAAGAAAGTGGGGCAAGGAAAGGGAAAATAATAAAAAGAGGCTGTAGAGCTCATGGAAAGCTTTTCTGACCTATAACAATAGCTCAAGCTGTTTGTAACTCAACGGTGCAGTCTTCATAAAGTTACTTGTATCTGAGCATTTATCTCATTTCACCAAGAAGATTAATACAGTGTGCTAAATACTGTAATCGGAAAAAAATTCTCAATCACACAATCCTCTCAAAAATAAAACAAAAGCAGCCCATAACATAGGCAGAGAAACAAAGGGCATTTTAAATTATTTTTTTAATCCTGTAAAGGTTGAGGTTATTGGCATAACTTACGTGTTCTATGGTATGAAATAGTTCACTTTCACGAAGCTGAGCAGCAGTTGGTCTTTCTGAAGATCTCTGACTGGTGAGGAGTTTAACGTACTTGGCTTGAACAGGCCATTTTTTATAGAAAGTATGAGGAATTTGGCCACTCCTTAAATGTGTAAGAACTTCCATTCTTTCCATTTCTGTTCCAAATGGTTGGAAGAGTTCTAGCAGGATAACACCCATGCTGTACATGTCTGACTGGTAAGGGGGTGAAGAAGTAGTTCTGGGATAACTGGTATTTTTAATTACTTACTAGATTTCTTTTCCATATTGTGAATTTTTTGAGAAAAAGTTTCACATTAATGAAGTTTCACGATAGCATGAAAAGTACCATGGCAATACTAAAGAAACCCAATTCAAATCTGTATAGATTCCTCAGGATGATCTTAGAACCACAAATAATGTTTGCATTAGTAGCAGAGTAGAAGGCAAAGCTGAAATCCATGTTTCAACAAAACCATTAGGAATAACAGTAGGAGGAATATTTATGTATTTACCAAATATTATGTATTTATCTACTGAAAGGCTTGTTTTAGTCTTATTATCTGTCATCATGTGTTAATAGAAAAAAAAATACTCCCTACCTTGAAATCATAGTGAGATCCCTGCAATTGTTCTGGTGAGGCATAGAGGCAAGTCCCCACGCCTGAAGTATGTGTCAGTCCTTTAAAAAGGCAATTTAGACGTACTCAGCTAGCATTACATTGTTAGCATTTCACTTAAGAATTTAATATTTAATGGGTTTAATACAACAGAAACCCCACTAAGCTTTTTTCCCTTACCATTTATTCTTTCTGTTTTAAACCACTTGTCTGCATCTTCCCAAAGAAGGTCTCTGCAGGCTAACCCAAAGTCTCCTATTTTTACATGATGATCTGATCCATGTAGAAAGATATTTCTGGGCTATAAAACAAGAGTGTACAAAATCTCAAATATATCTATATAAAGAATTATGAAATTTCAGCTGCTTCAAAGTCTATAAAATCCAGTGTTTCACAGGTATAAGATAATTATTTAACACTTTCATTAGAGAGAAAAAAATGTCATAGCTGATAACAAATTATGTGTTAGCAACACCACTTGGGCAGAAAGATCACGTAGGAAGGATCTAGGAAAAAGGAAGAAAAGCAAAACAGGAAAAACAGGTTTAGTGGAAAGATAAAGTACTACTTTGGTTTTTCAGCAGAAAATGGGAAATTTGCAGAATGGTAACGTTAAAAGGAAGAGGCAAGAGCAGACAGGATATTAGACCAACTGACACAGCAGGAAAAAACTATCATCTTTGGGCTAGACCTAATGTAAAAGAAAGTATACATTTCTATATAATAAGCACAGCTGCAACATGCTACTTGGTTCTGGGAAGTTGCTACAAAAACAAAACCAAAATGACAAAAGACTTTAGACAGCACTGAGTGGAAAAACTGAAATAGTTTTATGCATATATTTTGGCTTTAGGACCATTAAGGAGGAGAAATGCTAGCATTGCCTATCTAGAAAGAAATACATACTTGTCAGATAAAAGAAAACGTAATATAAAGTTACTGGTTTTACTTAGTCTATATCACAAGGTTTCTAAGCTTAGGTAAATTTAGAGAAGTGAAAGCACTATTGCTTAGTACAGTCTTGGTTTTTTGGGTTGGGGTTTCTTTTTTTTAACTACTAAATAGAAATCAGCACTAGCAAGAAAGCGAAGACAACTTAAGCCTTTTTTTCATTCCTACACTTTTGCTGGTTTTGAAGTACTTCTATAATGTTGCACTGAATAATGTGGTTACTTTGAAGCTATTCTAGAACCAGACATTCTGCAATGTCTCAAAGAATGACACTGTTCAAGTGCCAGATTCCAAATCCTCTATTTCTGACTATGGATTTTCATCACAAAAATTACAACCCACTTGTCTATGAGTAACATAATCAAAGGAGCCAGCAGGCCAGCCTCCATGTTTTCCTGTCGACAGAGGAAATAAAATTCACGCCATGAAGAGCTATATGAAGGAATAATGAAAGATAACAGTAGCACTGTTAAAGCTTTACTAAGCCGATCATCCTGTCAGTGAAACAGCAAGTGCCTGGAAGGACCCTTACACCTCATAGACATGCTGTCCCCACAGGTAACCATTTGATCAGGATAATAATTTGGGATTAAAAATACTTTTAGATTAAGAAATCTTACATTTTTAAACAAATGAACAGAAGAGGGAAGGTCTCCACATAGATAACTAGTTTAAAGACATAAAAGAAAGGATAGGGATAAACGGTCAGCTTTCACCATGAAGGGTATCATCAACTGATTCTTCTATGAATCTGTGCCGAGAACTACGCTGAACAATGTATTTGTAAATGTGTAGAAAAGGGAAGGTGAACGGTGAGATGACAAAGTTTGCTGGCAGTACTACGTTATTCAGAGAAATCAAGATGAGGTCCGAATGCGAAGAACTGTGGAGGGATGAAGGGAAAAACAATCCCAATTTTAACTATGTAACAGCTGTCTGAGTTGACTGTTACGGCTTAAGCGTGGTAACAGGCAGCTCTAAAAATGCTCCATAGCAGTCCATAAACCAAACAGTACACTACCAATTACTGGGGTGGCAGAGGGATGTAAAGAAGAAAACATTGTGATACCGTATGAATTAATATACTGTCATCTTCTGTACTGTCTGCAGTTCTGAGTCTCCTATCTCAAAAAACTGGACAATTGTGCATAGATGGGTGACATGAATACTGAAAATTTGGAATTGCTTCTATTCAAGGAATCACTAAATATAAAACACAAGACAAACTGTTAAGTTTAAAACATCTACATGGACTGGGAAAAGGGAGGATGAAACACTATTCCATGTTTCTTCCAATCAATGAAATAGGTGATATCAAATTAAATTATTGGTGGCAGCTCAAAACGAGGGCCATTCATCCGCACTCGCAGTGCAGTTAAACTCCGTGGAGACTTTGCTGCAGGATGGCTAAATAACACCAGTTTAAAAAAGGACATATTCTAGAAATATCCATAAATGGCTATTAAGTAAGATGGTATATATAGTTCAAGCAATCACATAAATTTGTTTCCCCCCAATGACAGTATACCTGGCTTAACAGTATGAGGGAATCACATCTATTGATAATTATGAGCATGAATTTTGTTTTACTCAATATAAACAAACCATAACCAGAAGCACTATCTCTTGACTTGGCACACAACACTAATCATTGTCAAATATACTTCTTACACTGCACGCAGCCCTGTGGAGAACAACTTGGGGATACTGGTGGATGAAAAATTAGGTATAAGCTGGCAATGTGCACTTGCAGCCCAGAAAGTCAACTGTATCCTGGGCTGCATCAAAAGAAGCATGGGAAGCAGGTCGAGGGAGGAGATTCTGCTGCTCTACTCTGCCCTCATGAGACTCCCCCTGGAGCGCAGCATCCAGGTCTGGAGCCCTCAGCACAGGAAAGACATGGACCTATTGGAGCGGGTCCAGAAAACAGTCACAAAAATGATTGGGGGCTGGAACACATCTTCTATGAAGACAGGCTGAGAGAGTTGGGGTTGTTCAGCCCAGAAAACAGAAGGCTCCAGGGAGACCTTACAGACAAAGAGACTTTTTACCAGGGCTGGTAGTAGCAGGGTAAGGGGCAACAGCTTTAAACTGAAAGAGGGTAGATTTAGATTGAATACAAAGATGACACTTTTAACAGTGAGGGTGGTGAGGCACTGGAGCGGGTTGCCCAGAGAAGCTGTGGATGCCCCATCCCTGGAAGTGTTCAAGACCAGGATAGATGGGGCTCTGAGCAACCTGGTCTAGTGGAGGATGTCCCTGCCCGTGGCAGGGGGTTGGAACTAGATGATCTTTAAAGGTCCCTTCCAACACGAACCATTCTATGATTTTATGATCTAGCGGCCCAAGCACTGCCAGATTTTGTCTGTATGTACAGATGGGACGGAACTTCTGCTTGCTTATACTTCTGTGAGCTTCACTGGCCTGAAGCTGAACCATGGTGACTCATTTCTCATGCTATAAAATGAGGAAATACAGGTACTGAAGGCATTAACACCATCTTATGCATTTCTGTTGGGCACAAGAAGCTGTGGTTAACAAATATAAGTTAATGATCAAGCTTCTATTAGGTCATGGCAATTCAAAATTTGTTCTGACAATTGAATTTTAGGAACCTGCTACTATGTTACACCCTATCAGTCCGGAAGTTTTAGTCTAAGTAACTTTGTCTTAATACAAAAATTAACTTAAAAAAAAGTTTTCTGTTTAAAAGAAATAACAAGAGGCTACACAGCACTTCAACTTGTCCCACTAAATTTGCCTAGTACTTACAGCTGAGACATCCATTTCAGACAAATTTCAAATAAATCAACCAACCTTACAGCATCATACAGAAAACTGCCTCTGTATCTTGCAAAGTGTAAAACATCAGATAAATCCTGAAATGAGTAATTAGAAATATGACAGTCTCTTATATTTAGGCCAACAGTCTGATGATGCCTTTCCACCTATATCCATTCTTTTTGAGTATTATCTTAACTTAAAGGACACGGACAAGTCTGGCTGGACATCTCTTCACGTAGCTGCAGGGTCACTAAACACAGAGGTAAGAGCAACTTTAATCACCTCTGGAGGAAATATTAACTTTGCCAGTCCAGCCTATGGAAGAACTGCCCTTCATGTTGAGCATGCACAGCATCGTCTAAAGCAAGCAGAATTTTAGGTACCAACACAGACTGCATGCACTTACTATTAAGTAATGGAGCCAACATAAATACCCAAGATCATGAAGGAGCTATTCATGAGGCTTGCTCAGGTGGCTGAAGGGAAATAGTTGACCCATTGGAATAAAATGCAGACATGAACAGTCTAACAGGAGATGGGCAATCTCCACTCTTCTCATTTCTTCAATGCAGATCAAATTTAAAAGATACAGCACTGTTGAACAAGTTCCTGGGCTTCTTATATCACTGATGTAAATAGATAATCAAGGACACCCACCCACTGGACTTCTGTTGGAAAATTTCAAATGCTGAAAGACTTTTCACAGTAACATTTTCACAGAAATTACTGTCTCTGTAAGATATCTGCAAAATCACTGTTAGAAGAATATATGGTGAAAACAATGAGCACTGGCTCAAAAACAGGCTCCCAGAGACGGTATGTAATTCTTTATACAACTATCAGGACCTTGGACAATAAGGCCATGATGACACTAAACAGGAAAACAAACTGAAAAACTGTTGACCCCAAAACAGTTGGCAGAAAAATTAAAATTAATCCAGAACGAAGATTGTGTGTTTTCAAGTAGTTCCAAGTTTTCATGAGTGGAGTTTTAATAATCAAGAAAATTTTTACACTCATTTCCTCATACAGCTACCGTATCAGATGCAGAGAACCTCCCTAGGAAGCAGAGTAGAAAAATACACATTCACTTTCCTGCTATTTGAGTCTATCTGTTTAAGGGCAGGGCAGGGGGGAAGCAAGATATTACCTATGCTTCACATTTAAGGCAGCCAGTAAGTCAAAACTATTCTTATGATTAGAGTTCCAAAAAAATTTCACAGGAACATATAAAGGGCATCCTATTCTAGTCATTCAAAGTATTATTTTTTAAGTCTGCTCTTTGCTACTTTTAATAGAAATGATACCAAAACTTTTCATTCAGTCACTAACATCACCTACAGTTTCAGTCCCTTAGAAGAGTCACAGAATCCCAGGTTGGAAGGGACCTCAGGGATCATCTAGTCCAACCTTTCTAGGAAGAGCACAGTCTAGACAAGATGGCCCAGCACCCTGTCCAGACAACTCTTGAAAGTGTCCAACGTGGCCGAGTCAACCACTTCCCTGGGGAGATTATTCCAATGGTGACTGTCCTCACTGTGAAAACTTTTCCTCTCATGTCCAATCGGAATCTCAAGAGTAACTTGTGTCCGTCCCCCTTGCCCTCTCCATGTGACTCCTTGTAAAAAGGGAGTCTCCATCTTCTTTGTAGCCACCCCTTAAGTACTGGTACATGGTGATGAGATCCCCTCTAAGCCGCCTTTTCTCAAGGCTGAACAAACACAGTTCTCCCAGCCTATCCTCGTATGGCAGCTTCCCAGTCCTTCGATCAAGAGACAGCAATCATTTTGAAAGACAACAATTATTTGCAACTGAGGGACTTTTTTCTTTAAAAAGCAAGTAACTATAATTTGATCATATTTTCAAAAGCTAACTGACATGCTGTTAGCAGACTGAGGTGTATTCAAGGGACTTTGCTTATTTTTATAATTATCTAAAATTTTTTTAGGTAATGATGTAATTTAGGTCCTACCCTGGTTAAGGAAAAACCAAGATGAAACCAATCTGACCATCCCTGTTTAGGACAATAAAATGGCTTCACAAAGCAGAAAACATTTCCAGAGCTTAATCATAATTCAGTTGCAAGTCAATGTACTTGAGTACTAAGCTTATAGTAAAGGAAGTACGGTACAGAGGACACTATTTTTTCATACGTAACATAGCTAAACTCTCAAGAGCCCAAGTCATCTCAAATATAACTATGAAGTTGCTTTCATACTCCCATAATGCAAATTATCTTTGTTTTCTTCAACCTCAATTAATAATTCAGTGAACTTACTTTAATGTCTCGGTGCATCACTCCCATGCTGTGGATATAGCATACTCCTTCTAATAATTCTTGAAAAATTTTCATTGTCCAACGGACATCCACGAGTTCGTATGGACCTTAAAACAATTTAAAATCTAAATTATTTCTGCTAATTCTACTGAGTTATTTAAGTTTATGGTGGTATGTCTTGTTGAATTCTGTTAATTTATGATGTGGAAGAAATTTTTATCAGAATGAGCATAGTTTAAAAATGGAATTTCTCATGGTTCTCCTAAGACAGTATTTTTGAAACAGCAAAAAGTCACTAACCTCAGAATTCCAAAAGGCAAGTTCAGGGGACGTGAACACACATCTGCCTGAAAAGATTCCTCCAAACCCCATCAGATAGTTATTTGATTATGAAATTTAGTAAACTCTCTAATTGCATGTAAGTGCTGAATTAGAATGAAAAATATGGTTCCAGATAAAATCATACTAATTTATGTAATGACATATTTTCTGTATTGATTTGTACCCTTCCTTTTTGGATCCTAATCCTTCTGCTGTTGTGCTACCCTCTGAAATTCCCAAATCTCCTCTGACTGTAGCTGTCCAAAATAAACTTACCATCTCATTGTTTTGACCATTTCCAACATTATTACTTTATTAAACTACACTGTCTTCCTACTCTAATGACCAAGACCTAACATGCCTTTTGCCACTTTGAACACTCACCATTTACCTCTACTTGGGCTTCTCTTCCGCAATGTCTAACCTATGATAGCCTTCACATTTCTTCTCCTGTCACCTGTGAAAGTGTGTGAAAACGGCATTGTGCAAGGTCAAATGTCCTAGGAATTCTGTCATTCCCTGACCGGGAACATAATCTTTTAGCTTATGAAAGCTAAAAAACCTATGAATACAGGACAGATTATTGGAAGTCAGCTGATACTTAGCTGGTAAACCTGACTCCATGACTGAAGAGAACAAAAGATTCATCTTAATAGTGATTAAAACAAAAAAAAAACCATTAAAATTACAGTTTATGTCTTAGAATCTGATAATCATACACTATTTTAATACAACCACCCCAGAGAAAGAAACATGTCTCTAATGCTTTAAGATCATTAGACTTTTTCTTCCAAATATCAACAGTTATTGAAGATGACTTGGTATATCAGGGTGTGAGAACTCCTCTGACCACTCAAGCAAAGAAGATGTTAGATTCTTTAGACCAATGACAAATTAGCCTGCATAGGAGTTTTGATTGTTTAAGTATGTTGTAACCTGTCTGGAACAAAAGATGTATTTATATTTTCCACAGCATATAAGTTAGCCTGGGAAGAGGCTCTGTTTTGTAGCAACAAGACTACTATCAAAGCAAAATTTCAATTATTTAAAGAGCTTACTGAGAAAGAGCAGATTCTGTCAATAAGAAACTCTATTCCACATAAGCAGCATTGCCCAGGCACAGATCTCTCCAGGTAACAACTATGCCTCAGGCATACATTCATTCTTTTCTGAAGACTTATCTAAAACTCATGAACTTAAATCTCTTTTACCAACATCTATCATAAAAATACTAGCTTCTATTTGATTAAGTGAATAAATAATCTAACAGAGAAGATCCATAATATAAGTTGCCAAAGTAAAACATAAAATCAGGCAAGTGGACTTCCAATAAGGAAAAAAAAGAAATATTTGCTTTATAATGAATAAGTAAATTTTTAAGACAGTGATGTATCTTACTAGAAGATTCCTCTGTTCTCTCGTTGCATCTTTTATTACGGTCAACAATCCAATCCCACAAGGATATTTCACACAGTTGCATTTGTATATGAAGCATCAAACGATACTCCACCTAACAGAAAAATAATGGTCCATGATTTTGCCACTGTAATATGAACAGTATTTCCTTACTTATTTTCTTTAAAGCTAATAAAACCAAACTTTGTTTATTAAACTAAAAGACATCAAATACACTATTACTAATCTACTGCATTCAAGAAGCAGATACAACAATGCTATCTAGTATCTAGTTTTGGTTTTTTCCTTGTTATATGATAAAAGCTAACAAAATAGCCAGCCACACACCTTAATATTCAAATTAGAGTTTAAAAGCTTCTAGACATACTGAACAGAGGACAGAGGTTCATTCTGGCTTAAGAAAATAGTGTAAATTAATATAAAATAGCAAAAATATTCAACTTCTTGATATGGAATTTTATCATTTATCAACATGAAAATATAACTTCATACTCATTTTCTGACAATGTATGAGTTCTTTTGATAACCTAGACAACTCAGGCAAACACCTTCAAAATCCTGGTTTTCTTGCAAAAGGAAACTCCAAATGATGGCAAAATCTTGAAGCATTCCAGAGCTGGCTGTGTTATACAATCTGCTTCTCTCTTCTTTCAGGCATAGTCCTACACTGTATAGGCACCACGTTACATACCTAGCCATTTTCATTAAGCAGTAATATCCGAATTAGCCATCATTACTGAATGCTGAAGATTTTCAAGTTCGTTGGTTTCCTTTTTATGCAGAAGTAACACTTTTTATTCATGTAGGTACTTTGAAAGGACCCAAGATGACTAACGCATGGAAACCTTCTTCTATGCCAAGTTTTGCCAGTTCTTCTGGTCAGCTTCCTCATCATGGTGTTACCCACTTAAGTAAAAACTATCTGTATTTTTGGCTCTAATAGCAGTCATGTCATTTTTTCAAATTTATCATTATAAATCATTCCTCTGTCTACCAAACTCTATGAACACCATTAAATTAGACAGCAGTTAAGTATATTTAAAAAGAACTGTATTTACCTCAAACTCTCCACAGAGAGCTACATCATTCTTGGAACATTCTTCAGTGCAGGACTTACTTCCAGTGCTAGCATCTTGATCCAGACTAGAATGAGGCTCCCATGCTGAACAAGTTTTCACATCAGTTGACCTACTGTTAACACTACTGACAGAGTCTTCTTGTAATTCTATGGATGATTCACATTTATTTAGTTTCATACACTCTTTACTATTGCTGTTTGTAAAATCATTCCTTACATCCATATTCTGCACTGGTTCACTATCCAGGTTTCTAAGACTGGTACTGTCACAGGACTTCTTTTCTTGTGAGGTAAGGTCAGCAAAGATAATTGAACTACCACTTTCCACACTCTGAATGTGACAGTGGTCACTGAAAATAATAAAGTAAGGGAGAGAAATCAAAATATGTACACAGTTTTATACCATCTATTTGTGACACACCATTCTGAAAAGTTCTTTCTTTTTTCAATTGCAAACTGCATTCCAGAGTAAAAGTTCAGCTGCTTCCCCACATAATAACTTTAGGATGACATAATTGGCAGTGCAGGCTCCACCCTTTTTTATACCTTCCCCCAGCAAGGATTTCTGATAGCTGAGTCAGACAGCTCATAGACACATACAGTCCTAGGTCACAGCATTCATTGGACAGAAGTATGATGCATCTCCATTCCTTTAAACTTAGAAAGTTACACTATATTTCTCGTAGGACTCCATCTCCTTATTGAAAGGGCTAATCAACATTTCTGAGAAGCGGAAGGCTCCATCTCTCTAGTAAGACTCCACAGTACTAATCAGCATTGCTGATTGGCACAGAACTTGTGAATTAAACTTGAAGTACTGTGAAGCACTATGTTCAGGCACTCAGAAACTGAGATCTCCAAAGAAGGTAAGAGTATCCAGTAATATTCTTCAGCTTACACAACAAGAAGAGAAACAACGACAAGGACAATTAAGACTTTTTTTTGTTATAATTTGGAAGCAAAAAGCACTTGTGCAATGTATGCTGAATTCGGTATTCTTTTAATGTTACTTTAAAAGAAGCCTTATGCTAAAGTCAAATAAATGTTATAATTGAGATTTGTAATACTTACTTGCTACTCTCTTGCTCCAAAGATAATGGCTGCAACTCCATTATTGTTTTATCTATTGGACGAAAAGATAAATATGGTACTTTACAAAACAAACCACGCATATACTTAGTATAAATTAACATTTAAGCTAGAGAATCTTACTGAATTTAACTTCATTACCTGTGGATATTTTTTTCTCTATTTCTGCTGCTGCAAAAGGTGCTTGTTATTCTACTAAGAAGCAACCCTAATCTGGTTTTAATTTTTCTTTAAATGAAAGAAAATACATGTTGTACGAGGTCACTGAAAGGGCTGTACTGTGCTCTCTTAGATAGTCACTTAGATTTCACCCTTAAGAAGTTAGCCTGTTCAAAATCAGGGATGTATATAATAATACACAGTTGAAAAAGTAACTCCATGAGGCACCATCCTTTGGATCACCCTTCTGCTGTTTTGAAGACAGTTGATATTTTGGAAATAATTTTCATGAAAATTGTATATTTATGTGAAAAGCAGTTTGTTTTAGCACACAGAAGCAAATATGAAACACCAATCTTGTAAGCCAAGGAAAACCATTAAGTACCACAGCACTTACCTATAGATATAGTTATGTACTTATATTATCACCATTGTGGAGTACTTGTCAAGTACTCCTAGCACTAAATATTTGCATGCTTCAAGATTCTCAGTACCATGAGTTAAAAAGTCTTGTCTGCTTTACTATACTGTCAACTTCCTATGCATTTTCTTTTATGCTTATAGCTGACTGGGCATCAAGTCACTGACTTCGAAAGCAATAAAGTCACAGAGAGCACAGGCAAACCTCCCACTAAAAGAGGATCAAAAGATTTAACTGCTAAAGGCATTCTGGAAAAGGACACGAAAGGAAGGGACCAATGGATCAGGGTTACAAAGGGACCAAAGCATGGGAAGAACTGAGAACAGAGAAACTGAAGAGGAAAAAAAATAAGGGCACATGGAAGGAGGTGTAAAATGAACACAAAACTCGGTAAATTCTCAACAGACAGTAGCTGATACACAAAAAACCAAATTGGTCTGTCATTGCAGAATTATGAAAAGAAATTAATCAAATTTGAAAACTCTCTTGTGGAAAGCAAAATAAGAGGGAATCTTTTTTTCTTTTTCAATTAAAGTATTTCTTTCCAGTTTTTTCAGTTTTCCTAAACTCTTTTCCAGAAAGGAGGAAAAGCATAGTAGGAGACTTATTCTAGTTCTGCTTCAACTCTGAGATTTCAAAACATGGTAGCAAACTTGTGGGTTTTTTTCTCCTATTCATCACTTTCCCCCCAATATCTGAAGTGGCTCATTCACCAGTATTCATTCTTCTCCTTGTCAGCTCACTACTTTTCGCATTAAAAGGTTTTCACTGCATTCCACTGTACTTCACACAACTTCAAATTCCTCCTCATATATTACCAGAAGTGAAGCTAATACTTCCACAGTTCTGAATTAATCATTAAGTAACAGTTATTAGGCAAGAGTCTGAAGTGCACAGAGGCACATGAAGACTTGGTGGTCACTTGAATTTGCTCTTTTTCGGTTGTTTTAAGGAGGGGAAAAAATCAGTTATTTTATCAGAGAAGTAATACTCTCCTGCAAATAATGGTACAGAGATGATAAGCAGGATGCAAGCAAGAATTACACAATACTCTGTACTTTCCTTTTGGGTGTACTGTTTGAACTTGTTCCATCCAAGCAGTGTGATAGCCTACAATATTAGGATGCTGCAGCCCAGCCAGCACTTTAACTTCTCGTAGCACCTAAAAAGACCAAAAAGAAACAGTATGACTGTCCTTTATTCTTAGTGCTTAGTTAAACCCAAAAGATAACAAAAAATAACAGTTTCTGACAGAGAAAGAACAGATAAAATTATTACAGTAATGGAGAAAATTTGGAACCTTTAAAACAAATTATGATTTTCATAGTTGCAGAGATGATAAAATTCAAGTTAATAATATATTTATTTTAATGAGCTTAAACACCCCTCATTTACTTTTTTTCTACTAGGTATTGATAGGGCCAAATCTTTAGAAACTCAGACTGCATTAAAAATGTTATTAACGGTTGATGTTTTCAGAAATATTAACTACATTACTAAATTAAATCAGAATCAACTAGAGCAGACAGGGAGTTAAAACAGATGAAACACAGGAGAAAGAATACCTTCATGCAATCTCTTCTCGTAGCCTTCTTAATGTTAATTTTTTTAATAGCATAGAACTGACCATCTAACTTGTTTCTGACCTGAAAACAATTGCAATAGGACAAAATTATGCGTTAATGTGTTTAGATTAACGGATTATTAAATACTTTAGGACCAACTATTTTCTAAAAATTTCTGCACTCCATTCAGATAACCTTTCACCTGTATCAGAGAATGAAACTGGGATTAGGCCCCAGCTGTCTAAACTAAGGATACTCTACTATTGCCTTCTTTCAGGACTGCAAACATCCAATCCAATCTCTGTGAAATACATTGTTTTACAGCTATCCTTCCAACAAAAAATATGCTGATAGGTCCTGATAACTGCTTAAACAGGTTCTCAACAACACTGTGAGACCACAACTGTCATCTAAGTATAGCACATACCACGTGAGGAACCTTAGGCTGGCCATACACTACAAGTATTTAATACAATTCAACACTGGGCTGGAGAGTTTACATTCATATTAAGGCTGCTTTTTTTTCAAGCAGCCACAACTGGAACATTGCGGTATGCAAGTTAATCAGCTTCTGTATATATGTCAATATATCACAATACTTCACATGTGAAACAAGAAGTTTTCGTTCACTTCAAAAGGGTCAAAATACATAAAGTAAAACACCTGATATATTCTGCATCCTACAAACAGGAAACAGAAACCACAACAGAACACCTTTTGAAAGGAAATGCCAACATCCTTCACATGTGCAGGTTTGCACCAGTTCTACTGGAAATTAGTATTTTTGCTTTTCTGATAGAAAAATAAAGAAAATGGCCAAAAAGTAACTCTGAATTTCAGAGAAAACTAGATATAAATGGAGAAGTTATAAATGGAAGGTAAATAATACCTTGTATACTTTACCATATCCTCCTTTTCCTAGCCTTGCAACCTCATCAAATTCATTCAAGTACCGTGAAGTCTGTGCTTCAAAGAGAACTTCTTTTGCCCTAATCAAAAAAGTTAGGCTGCATTAAATCAAATTACAACTTACAAGTAAGGTATTGTATAGGCTACAGGTGTACACAATCTATAAATATTTACATTATAAAAAGAAGAAAATACTTTGACATTACCTTGTGAATACTGAAAATTAGCAGACTGCAACAGCATGCACATGTGCTACAATCCCACACTGTGTTAACAGAAGTATTTAGACGATTTCTTTAAGTTTGTGCCTGATAAAACTTGTTTTCCTAAATGGCGACACTAACAGTGAGTTGTACTGAAGAGGGAATTTTCAGCAGATTGTTTTGAGAATTTGGAGAAATTTTCACTTCCCCCCCCTCCCCCCATTTCAGAGCCAAAATATGAAATGCAGTATTAATTAAATTCAGAGTGGAACACGGAACTTTAGGGCGGAAGTTAAGTTTAATGTTTCTGAATGCTTTGAATACATACCGAATTGCATGAGAATCTCCACTATCATGTTCCTATGAAACAATAAAATCCAACATAAAAACATGCCATACAGAATAACAGGTCTACCATGCCATCAGCATGGACAGCTTAACCAAAACAGAAACTACAACTATGTTCTTAGAAGAAAATGAGGTTACCGATAGCCATTCACATTCTCCAAAGAGCTTCACCAAATTAAAGTATTATTATCCCACCAGTAATCTGCTAACATCTCTCTGCAGGAGAGATTACTGCCCTTTTAGACTTCTGCTGGCAAACAGGATAAAATGAGGGCTCTAAAATGTGCTTAAGACAAAATTAACTAGCTTAGCTCAAGGAGCAAGATAAGCAAACTGGTCTGATTCAGCCTGAAGCACACTACGCAGTATACAAATTATGCCCTCCACTAACATAAGTACAAGTGTGTTATCATAATCAACTGGAACATAAGTACGAGTCTGTTATCATAATCAACTGGAACAATTTGAAGTTGAAGATGGATGTCTGTCCATTGTCGAAAAAAGCTGTAGCAATACCTAAAACACCTTGCCTGTGTTTATAAAGTTTAACTTTTTTTTTTTTAATTATTCAATAACAAACAAAATATTGCTGGCTTCAAAAGCTTTGGTTTGCACCTATAGAACAAGAACACGCCACCCCAAAGAGCTAAGGTAGAAAGGGAGTACCATTTTCAATACTTATTAAAAAGACCCAATCCAATATTAAAAGAACCCCATAACAAAAGCTTCTTTGGATGCAATGATGTGTTAATTCCTTAATGCAGAGGTTGCCAAAGAAATTTAACAAAGCTTACCCCATCAAGTATTTGTCGATTAGCTGCTTTCATTAGTTCAGTAATGGCTCTATTATGCTGCAGTCTTACAGTACTAAATTCATCACAGAAGGCAAAAGGGGAGAGCAACCCTGTTCTTGTGAAAGCCTGACGAAGTACTGTACAAAGGAACAGAGAAAAGTCACATTAAATAAAGCCTGCCAATAAGACCATGTAAACAGTTGTTTAAATTAGAAACTTTATTTGAAAGAGAGTGCATCTGAAAAAATTAACAGTTGCTCCTACTCTGATGCCTTTTCCCACACTCTTAGCAATAAAAACTAATTAAATACAAACTAGAGTTGCTCTGTGGGAATACCTTTGCATAATACAGTTATTTGCCATGCTCTTCATGGTCACAACTGCACCTCCTCTTCTTCCTTACCTCAGCAGATGAATTATACAAACACCCACCCATTCATGTACTTGTTACCCTTGGACTAATTTTGATCAGTGAAAAGAGAAATTCAAAGCATGTTTACAATTACAAGGACACATATATAGTAAAAAGTAGCAACATCAAGATTTTCTAATTCGCACACAAACTCACACATTTGTGCACATGCTCATAGTAAAGAATGAAGCCACTCCCTTCCATCCACCAAAAAGCACCACATCCTTCTCAGCTGGAGTAAAACAATGCTGTGGCAGACAAAAACCTAACAAAAACCAAACTTGCTCATAGTTTTTTTTTAGATGTTTCTTTGGTACCAGTGTTTCAAAAATCAGCCTAATGCCTTTTCTTTTAAAGGAAATAAAATTTATTGAAAGTGAACCTATAAGAAATCAGGAATTTTGCTACACAAGCCTTATGGACACAGCTACACACACCAGAAAAGTGGGGAAAACCCACCCTTGCCAACAAAAATATGCCAGCCAAAACCACAAAACATACCATTTCTACAGTATGTTTTTATTTTATTCATCAGGTTTATTCCACTTGGGAAACTGCTTTAAACTATATCAATGGAGGAGCATCATTTTCCATAGAGGTACCCTAGAAGCCAAGCAGCTACGTACTTTGGAAGATGCCCATGTTGGGGGTTTTTTGTTCCTCTCCCAAAAGGAGGAAATCTGGTTGCATTTCCCCCCCCCCCGATATTTTTGGTTTTGATAGAGGTAATAGTAAGACCCAGGGCCAAATACCTACACCAGACTTTAAGAATGAGAAAATGACAGTTGTCTGCACTGTTGTTACTGGATGCTCTAAATGGCTTCTAATTTAAGCATGAGCAATATATTAGATTTTACTTTCTACAACCATGTACAGCAAGGAAAAAAACCTTGGAGATTGTTCCTCAAATGCATGAAGCATGTGCCTAAAGGAACAAAATACCTAAGATAAGTCACATACCAAAAAGGCAGATTTCAAAAGAAGCACTTCACACCTAAAAATGTGAGCTCAATTATATCAAAAGACTTCAGGGGAAATAAAGGCCTTACAAAGGTATTTACTCTGATTTTCATAGACCATAATTTTGAAAGATTTAGTGAAGACTATACTACAGCTATTTATTGATAAATATGTTTATTAAATTCCTCTTCTACCTGTGCTGTTAGATCAGATTTAACAGACAGTTTACCCGGCTAGCCTTCTCATGATGCAACTCAACATGAGTCAGCTGGAACAAAACCATCTAATACTTGCATCTACAACAATATTCTGTTACTGCTTTCAAAAATATGACAGGTTAAGTTGATTAAGTTGATTCAGGGTATTCATCCTCTTCTCAGAATTACTCTTGTCGCAGTGGGATGAGACCTACAGCTTTGTATTGATGTTACACTGTAATTCTGTGCATATTACAATGTAATTCTGCACATATTACACTTTAATCCTGCACAAAAGAATCTGGTACATATCATAGTAAGGCAGTTTAAGAGACAGGGAAGTACTGCTCTTACTAACTTCGGAACAAACACCTCGAATGAACAGGGTTGTGCGTATACATGTGGCAGAGATGCTCCAGCAGTGACACAAGCAGCAGCTGGTTTTGGATGGTCGAAGTGAAATTCACAAACTTTTGCGACCCGTTTGCAACTCGCAACTCCGCCGGCACATCCGATTCTGGAAAAGGACAGTTAGATTAATTAATTTAGCTCTCAGTTTATTCCTATTTACCAAAACTTCAAAACCACATATGAACCCACACAGCTTCAACGCAACCCTGCCTCACAAAAAGGCACCACGCGAGCGCCGCTGAGCGAGAAGCTTAAGACGCTAATTAGGAACCCAATTATAATTCATTTTTATAAGTGCGCATAAAAAGGAGCTAACGGGGAAGGGCCAGCCCCCCCCCGCGAGAGCGGCCTCAGGGCAGGGAGCGCGCTGCCAAGTGCCGGCCCGCTCTTGCATCACCCACCCCGGCTGCCGCTTCTTCGAGGCAAGGAGATGGAAGGGAAAGAGGACGGCAGCGGTTCCACCCACCCAGCCGGCCGACCGGGGGGGCCCACCGTCCCCCGCGGAAGGGCGCCCCTGCTCCCCCACACCTCCCGCCGAATCCAGGGCTGCCCCTGCCGACCCCGCTCACCGTCAAAGTGCGGCTCCGGGCTCTCCTCAGGAAACTCGATGGCGGGCGGCGGCGCGCGAGGTGCCGCGGCCCTCGGCGGGAACCCGCCCCGCCACATGCCGGGCGCCGGGGTCCCGGGCTTAGCTCCGGCCGGCGGGGCCCGCCCGCCTCCCTGGGGGCGGCCCCGGGGGCCGGGCCAGGGCCTATGGCCGCTCTCTGAGCGCAGAGCGATGAAAGATTAACTGGAGGAATAAATCGGAGTGGGGTAAATAGGGCCCGGAAAGTAGAGACGGGCGAGCAGGCTACGCCTGAGGAAGGGGCTCGTACCGAAGCCTCGCGGCGGGGAGCTGAGGGGTCCCCTCACGCAGCGGGGCCGGCACAGACCCCTCACCTCCGCGCGGGGCCGTGGCTCCTCGCATCGCCCGGCGGGGACCCCGGGCCCGCGCCGCCCCTCCTGGCCCGCGGGATTCCCACTGGTCGCGGCGTCCCTCGGTCCCTCGCCCTGACCGGGGGGTCGCCGAGCCCCCTCTAGCGGCTCCCGGCAGCGGCACAGGGGCGGTGCTGGTCCCCGTGTGACCCGGAGGAGCTCGCTTCTCCCCCCCGTCGCCGCCGCCGCCTCCTTTCCTCCCCCCGCCCGCCTGCCCGGCCGGCGCCGGGCCCCGGATGCAAGAGGCCGGCGGAGGGACGTCATTGTTCCCCGACGGGCTGTAACAGTAGGCGGAGCGGGCCGGGCTGAGGCGGGGGCTGCGGCGAGGGGGACCCGGCAGCGCCGAGTCAAGCGGGGCCGAGCCAGGTAATGGGGCCGGGGGAGAAAGTCGGGCCTGGCGGCGGCCTGGCACGGCCCGGCAGCGCGGCGTGCACCTCCCTGCCTGGAAATCAATGGGCCGGGGGGGAGGGGCCGGCCCGGGAAAGGGAAGGGAAGGAGACCGGCGGGAGCAGCCGGCTCGGCTCAGCCCAGCCCAGCCCAGCCCAGCCCGCCGAGACGCCGGCCGGGCGCTCGGCCGCTGCCCTCCTGGCTGGCGGGCAGCCGGAGGGGGTGGGACCCCCGGGCGGGGCGGGGCGCCGTCCCCAGCACGCGGCGGAGGGACCCAGCCCCGCCGCCGCCGCCACCCCCTGGGCCGGCGAGACCGGCCCCCTCCCAGCGCGGCGGGGCTGGCGGTGCCCGGCGCGATTCCTCCGCTCCGCGCCCGCCTCTCCCGTTAGACACCGGGGTCCCGCCGGCGCCCGGCGCCGCCTGTCTCTCCCTCCTCCACCCCCTCCTGCCGGCGCGGGGACTCGGCGTTGCTTCCCCGCGTCCCGGCGCCGGCGAGCGGGAGGGAGGGAAGGAGGACGGGCGGGATCCCCGAGTCCCGCGGCGCTGTGCCCCCGCCCGGCGAGGCGGCGGCTCCCCGCGGGGCCTGCCGCCCCGCGCTCCGAGGGTCCGGGTTCGATTCCTTTCCCCCCCTCCGCCGCCCGCCCCCCCCCGCCGCGTTGCCATGGGCACGGAGTCGCCGTTGGGCGCTGCCTGCCGCGGTCCTGCCCCCGGACCGTCTGTGAGGCGCGGGAGCGGGCTCGGGCCCGGAAAGGTAGAGCCGGGGCGGGGAGGGCGGGCGCTGAGGCGGCGCGGCACAGGGCCTGCCCCCAGCTCGGCGGGGGGCCGGGGGAGCTAGACGGGGAAGGGCGAGGCGAGGCAAAGCGGAGGCTCCTTCGGAGCCGTTTCCTGGCCCCCCTCGCCTGTCTGTCGGGGCCGGGTTGTTTTGTGTGCGGTCGGGCTCCGGCCGCTCCCGGGCGCGGACATGTTGCGTGCAGGCGCGCTGTGCCGGTCCGCGGGAGCAGCCTTGTGTCTTTCGGTGTCAAAACCCTTCAGAAAGGCAGGGCAGGGGGTGACCGAGTTGGTGCTTCAAGCTTAGCGCCGGCGATAAAAGGCCGTCGGAGGGTTTAATTTTAAAGAAGTGTATTACGGGGCGTCAGAGGCCGCCGGGGGGGCTCGGAGCCCGCCCGGACACGCCGCGGCCCGGGATGAGATGCCGCGGTGGGCGCAGGGGCCAGCGGCGGGACTCTCGGCTGTCCTCGGGGCGGCGGGCACCGGGCGCGCAGAGCTCTTCCCCACCTCACCTACGTAACTGGCTCCCAATTAAGGGTAAAGCGATAATTAATTTCGCATTTCCTGGCTTGGTGGCTGGATTATTTTTTAATGAAAGTAAAACTAGTGCGGCGTGTGTGTGTTTGGGGTGTTTCTTCATTTCCTTTATTCTTTTTTTGCTTACAGTAGCTTTGCAGTGTGCAAGTGTAGTTTGTAATTTAGAGATGTAAGCGCGCCTGATCTTCATATCTATGCTCTCGTCTTCTCTCGCTCCTCATTTCTACCTAGGTGTTTCTCTGTGTGTATGGTTTGGGTTTTTTTGTTTTTACAATCACTGCTGAAAATGTTTGTTTTGTAAGGAGGTAAATGTGTGATCACTGCTCCCTGGTTAAACGCAGTTTTCTGAATGGGATCTTGTATAAAATCTTCTTGAGCTGTGAGTTACTGTACACAAAGCGGAGACCAAATGTAAATATTTACATCCAGGCCATAACTGATGTGTTCTGTAATGAGACCGCTGAAAAAAATCTAAACAACACTGATGTAAAACTCTAAATGGGAGGAAAGTAACGGTTTTATCTGTTTTGCTTTTCACTGTCATACTGGGAGAAGTCTATTATGACATCTGCACAGGGAAATAGCACTCAATACACATGACAATGTACACTTATGTTCAGCAGCGGTATAGGAACAGGATCTGCATGTAGGTTGAACAATGGGAGAAGAAAAAAATCTCAGTGTTTATAGTTTTTGTACTACTTTGCCACAGAGATGTTGTGTCCAAATTAAGAATTATATAGACAAGTTTTTTAAAAGTGGTGGATCTGATTTATTCTTACTCGCATTGATATTCGTTGTTGTACAGAACTTGATATCTGGTAATGTATCACTCAGTTGTCCAAAATAAATGGAAAAATACGTAAGGCTTACCCTCTTGGTCAACATAACGCTCAAGCTTTTTTGTGATAACATTCTTCTGTTTGCTTTTCACTGCAGTCTTGATTCTGTTTTTTGTCCCGCAAATATGTTTTAAGTATGTTGTTGGAACACTTTCCCTTTCAATCGGAAAAAGGAGATGCCACTGGTATCTGCAATTTGAAGACTGGATCTTATCTGAAAATCACTGAGCTCGAGAGCTGTCATCTCAGTCTTCCAAGTGGAGAAGGATGTTTTCATTTCTCAGTAGAATGAGAAGGAATTTTCCAGTTTTGTGTATTATGTCCTCAGAAATTGAGAATGTGTATAGAGTAGATTTTAAATTGGAAATTTAAAGGGAAAAAGATCTAATTAAAGACTGCACATAATTTGTCCTTTGTGGGACTAGAAGTTCTCTAATTTGCTGTGCTTTGTTTGATCTACCTTTAGTTTTATCAAGTCCTGTCATAAATCTGAAACTGGTTTATGCTTTGTTCTTTCGGGTATTTCAGTATAACAAAGCAGCTTATGCTTTGAACCTTCAGTTAAGTTTATAGCTACCCTAACCTTAAGAAGACCCTACATGCTGTAGTAAGATAGTAGCAAAAATTTACATATAGAAATTGATAATTGATCATGTAATTATTCAGCAGCTTACTATGCACACACACTTACTATGTTTAAAGAGGTATCATCTTGAAACCTAATCAGCATTTTAAAAAGGACTTAATATCCGCTATTGCCTTTGTCCTTGAGGGCTGAGGGTTTGTTTTGCTTTCTTTTACATTCAGCATTTCCTTTTTATAGGTTACATTCCTCTGTTGTTCTGCCAGGGGAAAACATATGACTTTACATAAGTAGAACTGAAAAAGGTGCGTTTTGGTTCAACTTTTCAGTTGATAGTAAGACTTGTAAATGTGATAGATGTAAAATACCCCAGGTACTGCTGCCCAAGTCATATTCAAACAAATATTTCTTGGAGGGACAGAAGAAATCCAGGCAGAAATAAATTTACAACTCTCTTCTTGCTCTTCTTTCCCAAGATTTCTCAGAGCTATACCCCATCCTCTGTGTCTCAGAGGTGTGTGGTTCCCAGGAGTGAAAAGATGGGCCAAGTAGCTCCTCCTGGATCTCAACAGGCCAGCATTTGAATGTGCCACTGCTCACAGCTCTTTTTTATTTTTTTTTTTTAAAAAAAGTGTCTTCGTAACTGTAACTGTTTAAAATCCTGTGAAAGTATAAGAAATGTCATCAGTCACCAGCTCTGCAGAAGTTAAAAATAATATTGATACAGGTTTGATGGGAAATTCTTCTTTGTGTGTTTAGGTTGGGGTTTTTTGTTTGTTTTTAAATCATTCTTAAGAGCTATTTAGTTCTTAAAGTTATTTCTTTGAGACTAAGTGACAGGATTTCTCCTATTCCTTACTTTCTGGAATGCTTCTTGACGTTCTTCTGTCAACCAGCACTTTTGCCTCTGTTACAGATATGAACAATGACCATAGTTAACAAGCCAAAATCTTCAAAATCAAAAAAATCGTCATCAAGGCGGTCTGACAAATCTAAGAAACCCCGTACTAAAAAAATGACGTCACGCACCGCAAATCTGGGCCGGGTACCACCTGCGGAAGATCCAAACAAAGTCTCTGTGGACAAAGGACCTGGAGGTGCTATTTATTGTAGATCATCTCAAAAATCTAAGCCTTTTGCCCAAAGAGATCTAGGTGAGTGAGTCTTTTGTCCTCCCCTCTTTCCCTTTAAAACAAAACAAAATAGAAAATGCAGTTCTTATTTGTTGCACTGCTATAAAATGGGACTACAACAAATAAAGACCTGTGGTGGACTTCAATTTTGTGAATTCCCTAAGGCAACTGCAGTGACTAGTGTTGCAAAACTTGGTTTTATCTATTTACAGTCTATTTGTAACTTAGTTTTGACCTATTTACAGTCAATTATGGGGAGCTTTTTAGAATCCACAGATTTATCCAGATCTTTTCTGTTATGCAGAAAAAAGTGCGTTTTACTATTTCTATTCATGGCTTCCATTATTTGCAAGTCTTTGAATGACAACACTGCTCAGGAAGAGATCTGATATCTATATGATTACCTTCTGTGATAGTTACTTGCTTATTTCTCTGTCTGAGTTCTTATAGTTATTACCATATAATTACAAGTGTAAGTTCGTGGTTTAAGTTACAATACAGAAAAAACCAATAATTTAATTAATAATCAGATTAAAGACTATAGATGGAAAGAATATTGGCAAAAGTTACTAAAATCAGAGTGGAAGTTTGCCTTACATTAGAATAATTAAAACAGATGAATAAACTATTACCCAAAACAGTGTGTTGACCAGCAAACTTGAGTGGCAGTGTTAAAGCTGTGCATCATATGGTTTTTGTTTTGGAGTATAGCTGGTTCTTTTGGGTGCTCCTGCAAATTGCTAGTTTTTAAATATAATTTTTAAAACAAACCCAATAGATCTCTCTCAAAAAATATTATTTTCTTGCAGTTGTTAATGATGGAATTGCCCCGCCACAAAGAATTCTTTTCCCACCTGAGAAAATTTGTATGGATTGGCAACAAACACAAAGTGTTGGAGTTGGACTGCAGAATCTTGGCAATACATGTTTCCTTAATTCTACTCTACAATGTTTGACCTACACACCTCCTCTTGCTAATTACATGCTTTCTCTTGAACACACCCAGTCATGTGAGTACTTTATAACATTATTATAAATCTGTTGGACAGCTGAGAATGTGAAGGAACTGATTCTGTGAAGAAAGCATTTACCCTATTTTATCTGTGGAACATGGCTTTGAACATGATCTTAAAGGCCTTTTCCAACCGAACTTATTCTATGATTCTATGATTATATTAACAGAATCATTGAATTATTAAGGTTGGAAAAGACCTCTAAGATCATCAAGTCCAACCATCAACCCAACACCACCAGGCCTCCTAAACCATGCCCTGAAGTGCCACATCTACATGTTTTTTGAACACCTCCAGGGACAGTGACTCCCCCACCTCTCTGGGCAGCCTCTTCCAATGCCTGGCCACTCTTGCAGTAAAGACATTTTTCCTAATATCCAATCTAAACCTCCCCTGATGCAGCATGAGGCCACTTCCTCTCACCCTATCACTAGTAACTTGGGAGAAGAGACCAACCCTCACCTCACTACAACCTCCTTTCAGATAGTCGTAGAGAGTGATAAGGTCTCCCCTCAGCCTCCTCTTCTCTGGGCTAAACACCCCCAGCTCCCTCAGCCGCTCCCCATGAGACTTGTTCCCCAGACCCTTCACCAGCTTCGTTGCCCTTCTCTGGACACGCTCCAGCACCTCAATGGCCTCCTTGTCCTGAGGGGCCTAAAACTGAGAATAACATGTAAAGTGCATATCTTCATTTAATGCACCATGGTAAAACTTAAATAAAAGATCATTTCTTGCTTCATGTGAATAATGAAGCGCATTGTAAGGCATTTGATGAACATTTGGCATTTGGGCTTCCTGCTGGTAGAAAGGTGGTAAAATTCAGGATGTTGGTGTAATAGATGTTTAGTCTTCACAGCCCCAGATACTGTAATTCACTAATACTGTAATAAATTATATGTTCACTGTTGACCCATTACAAAAAAACCCAACACCCTAGAAAGCACTATGAGCTAATATCTTATGAACACAAATAGAAATTTGTGTGGGACTGCATTAGAATTTAGACTGATTTTAGTGTAAATAAAATTTTTTAAACCTTTGAATTTGTGTTTGAATTTCATTTTTACATTTGAATTTATTTAAGCCTAGGAGCTTCTTTTCATATCCATAAAAGTAATTTTTTTACAAAGGCAACTCTATGCTTTCTACTCTGGTATCTTAGTATTTATTCCTAGAAACTTAACTGTGTTTTCTTGCCATATATAAAAATGATTTCAGTTAAGAATCCTGTCAAAAAAAGGAGGGCAAAAATACTAATATGTACGTCACTTTAATCTTTCTTTTCTCCCAGAGGTTTCTTAGCTCTGTGTCAAGTAGCTCACCTAACAGCAGTGTGCTGGAAATAACACACATTCTCTTTTAGTGCTGTATCATCAATGTCAATATTGTTCCCTCATATTTTGCAGTCTGTGGAGTTCACATTCCTCTTAGCCTGAAAAAACCAACAACAAAAAAAGGCATTGCAATAGTTACTTAGATTTCTCATCAGAAATGCACTTTAATACAGACTTAATTGACATTTTTGTTCTATATGGTTCTGCGTAATAAAATGTCACAAAACTTGGGATATTGACATCTTAGGAGAAGGGAATGTAGTATGAAGGGTGGACATTGTGCCTATAACTTAAAGATTTTGTTTGTTTGTTTTTAGGGTTTTTTTTTTTAGCGATGTATATTTGACTAGACTGGAATGCTTTCTTCTTTCACTCTTCAGGTCATGAAGAAGGCTTCTGTATGATGTGCACAATGGAAACTCACATTAACCAGGTCCTGTGTTGCTCTAATAATGCCATCAAACCTACATCTGTTATCAATGGCCTTAAAAGTAAGTCGGTTTAGATGGTTTTAATTTTTTTTTAATTTTTCAAATAATTATTTGATGCATACAAATAATTTTGGTACTTTTAAGAAGAGACATATATAAATACAAACTTTCTTGCATTTTATATGAGATAAATATAATGACCCTCTTATTTATTAGGAATAGGAAAACATTTCCATTTTGGCAGTCAAGAGGATGCACATGAATTCTTATGCTTCACTGTTGATGCTTTGCAGAAAGCTTGCTTAAATGGAAGCACCAAGTAAGCATGAACAAATTCACTTTTAAATCTTCTCTAGCCCCTCTTACTCCTTTATTTGCTATCATAAATTAAAATCTGTGTCCTTGGTTTTCATGAAAAGAAAAACTGTTTGAAAAGTTAACTCTGTGCCTTAAATCTTCTGAGGTCTGATTATAATTTATTTCCAGATTGGACAGATCTTCGCAAGCCACCACACTTATATATCAAATATTTGGAGGATATCTGAGATCCCGAGGTACTTTTAAAAAATCTTACTGTCCTTTGAACTGGTCTGTGTCTTTTTGTCTGTCTGTAGTAAAGGAGTTTGTAGTTTGACTGAAGTGATATGTATTAATGATTTTGATTTGTACAGTTAGTCTCTGTCACGTATTGCTAAGCTTTTGTATTTTGATTCCAGTAAAGTGCTTGAACTGCAAAGCAGTTTCGGATACGTACGAGCCATTCCTCGATATTACTTTGGATATAAAGGTAAGATGTTATGTGAGTATTGGTTGAGATGTTTAAAGACTTGTAGGGCTTTCTAAAATCAACTCATTTTACCTAGAAACATATACTGTTAAAACAAAAGCGCTTGGTGGTGGATGGGAGTGGATTGGGCTTTGTTCTTCTGCTGAAGCCATGTAAATGGTCTCCATTTGGATTTAAGCTGGATAATAATTAGATCTACAAACAATGATACTATCATACTTCTTGATTATTCTACTTCAATATATGTCTACTCTTAAACTGATGGGTTTGATTGTTCTCATTATTGATTCTAAAGCATACCACAGATGCTGTGTCTGTGGTATTGCAAAATTTATTTATTTCAAAATAGAATAATTTTCAAATAAGGTAAATGTTCAGCATGCTTTGTTTCTGCCTCTTCCTTCACAGTGTTTACTGGTTCACAGTAGGTCACTTATGTATGAATTGGCAAGGTTCTCTCAGAAACTAGTTGTAAGTGTTTGAAATTTTGCATTTCCAGTGACTTAGTGCTCTACTTTCTTACTCACCCAGGCAGTTACATCTGTCACCAGAGCTCTAGAACAATTTGTGAAACCGGAACAACTGGACGGTGAAAATAGCTATAAATGTAGCAAGTAAGATTATTACTAATTACATCTTAATACAAGATACATGTTTAATGTATGGGAAGATTTAGAACATAAGTTACCTTTTGACTTTGTTTAGAAGTAAGATAATGAAACACAGCTCTCTGTTGTTCTTTCATAATACACTGAAATAATTCAAAACTTGGAAAATAATACATTTGTTTCTAAGAGAGTAATTTTTGTGTTTCTGTTTGAATATTTGGACATAAAAGAATTGTGGCCATAGGCTCACATTAGGCTTTTATTCCTGGTATTGTCTACATTGGGGTTTGACAGCCTTCCTAAGTGTGAAGTTGCACACTGAAATAATATGGCCAGAAGGGAAATGGCATGTCCGATAAGTGGTGGTGAGCTGAAGCACAGAGCTATGGACAGCGATTTGGGGTAGGAGGCAACATCAGCTTCCTGAAGGTCCTGGTGTTCACTGTGAAACAAAGTGAGATTGGGTCTCAGTGAATGTGAACAGAGTCAGAGATAATAAACATTACCAGCCTCTGCTGGCTCATTGAATGATGTCTTGCACAGTCTTGTATTGTAAAACATGTGGACTACTGTTGTCCGAAACGAGCCACCCTAAACCTAACCTGTGCTTTGTGAAAGCATATGGAATTAAGATGTCCTATATGCTGATCAATATGTAAAACGTTTCTAAGTATGTAAGAGCATTGAACATTTGTATAAGGTATTTTGGCAAAAAAAGTTATTATTCAAACATAAACTCAGAAAAGCAAAGACTGCCAGGCTCAGTTCTGTAACATTCCCATCTAATCCTTCTAAATGAAAAATGCAATACCTGCTTTTTGTTGTTGGAAAACTTGGAAGTTAATTAGTACATTTGAATGCAGATGTTTAATTAAGAGCATCTAATAGGCTATTGCAACAGTTTAATCCCAGTTTCATTTTAGTCTGTCAGTCGTAGCAAGCAACATGTAATGTATGAAAAATTCTAACAGTTTACAGATTATGGCTGAGGGAAGAGTAAGATAACTGTAATAAGCACCTCACAGTCTTGTTTAATATCTTTACCAATGATCTGGATAAGGGGATCGAGTGAATCCTCGGCAAGTTTGCAGATGACACCAAATTGAGTGGGAGTGTCAATCTGCTCGACGGTAGGAAGGCTTTGCAGAGGGACCTGGACAGGCTGGATCAATGGGCTGAGGCCAACTGCATGAGATTTAAACAAGGCCAAGTACCGGGTCCTGCACTTTGGCACAACAACCCCATGCAATGCTACAGGCTTGGGGAAGTGTGGCTGGAAATCTGCCTGGAGGAGAAGGTTGACAGCCGGCTGAGCATGAGCCAGCAGTGTGCCCAGGTGGCCAAGAAGGCCAACAGCATCCTAGCTTGTGTCAGCAATCGTGTGGCCAGCAGGAGCAGGGCAGCGATCGTGCCCCTGTACTTGGCACTGGTGAGGCCGCACCTCGGGTACTGTGTTCAGTTTTGGGCCCCTCAGGACAAGGAGGCCATTGAGGTGCTGGAGCGTGTCCAGAGAAGGGCAACGAAGCTGGTGAAGGGTCTGGGGAACAAGTCTCATGGGGAGCGGCTGAGGGAGCTGGGGGTGTTTAGCCCAGAGAAGAGGAGGCTGAGGGGAGACCTTATCACTCTCTACGACTACCTGAAAGGAGGTTGTAGTGAGGTGAGGGTTGGTCTCTTCTCCCAAGTTACTAGTGATAGGGTGAGAGGAAGTGGCCTCATGCTGCATCAGGGGAGGTTTAGATTGGATATTAGGAAAAATGTCTTTACTGCAAGAGTGGTCAGGCATTGGAAGAGGCTGCCCAGAGAGGTGGGGGAGTCACTGTCCCTGGAGGTGTTCAAAAACATGTAGATGTGGCACTTCAGGGCATGGTTTAGGAGGCATGGTGGTGTTGGGTTGATGGTTGGACTTGATGATCTTAGAGGTCTTTTCCACCCTTAATAATTGTATTCAATGATTCTACATCTGAGTTGCATGATCCTTCATTAATGTGGGGTGTGACCAGTGTAGTCACACATAAAACCAGAAGTTTCAGTCTTTTTGTGAATTGAAAAAGAAAGGTTTCCCATACGCACAGTATCTTTTCCATTGCTGGTGAACTAATCTGTTACTTTTAAGTTTTCCCTAATTGATGCTTTCCTTTTTTTTTCTACCATGAATTTTTCTAACACAGATTACTGTCTCAAAACTTTGTATCTAATTCCAAGTTTCATAGAATTTTAGAAAACACATAAAACTTTTTCTTTTTTTTCTTATTCTGGGTGGGCCTCTTCTTGTTCATAGGCATTCTCCATCAGTTTGGAATTCTCTGCCTTGTATTTTGACATCCAAATTTGAAAAGAGAACAGTATTTTTCTTGGTGTAAACTGGCATGTGGCACTCTTTCTCTGTGCCAGTGGTTGAATTTCAGGGCTTACTCTGTACAATCTACCTTTGAGCGTGCAATGCAACAAACTTACAGTTAACAAGTTTGTTTCAAAGGACTGCAGATGGTTTTAGTGTCTTTCCAGGCAACCTCAATACATGAGGACTTAATACTGTCTGAGGTATCCCTCCTGCAGAATGACTATTTCCTTCCATCGTATTTTTTACGTTGATATGCAATCCATTTTGGAAATTATTCGTAGTTTCTAGGCCTGAGGACCGGGACTCTCTTGTTCCACTTTTAGTATTTGCCCTCCAGCAGAAAGCTGAAAGAATGTATCCAGGACATTGTTTCAAAATAGCCACTTTGGTATAACAGGAAATGGTACCTTGCCTTACATTCTGGTGGTGTGCTCTCGAGAGAGATCCCTGGTCCTGCTTTGCATCTTGGCAAGCCTTACCCTTTTAGCATAACAGAGACATGTTCAGACATTTGTTTGGCTATCGAAAGATTATGTTCTAAATCCTTTATTCTTTGTTCTCTAGAACTGTCCTCTTATATCCTGCTATCTTCTATTAACAAAGCTGAAATGCAGTGTATGGATTTATTAAAAGGAAAAACATATTAAGCAAGTAAATATCATTCAAATAGCATAAGCACGTGTGAGAGATGAAAACTTGTTTGACGTTTTAGGGGAAAAAGAATATCCTGTTAAACATTTGTCTGTGCTTGTTCTTAAGGTGTAAAAAGATGGTTCCTGCGTCAAAGAGGTACACGATACATCGTTCTTCCAATGTTCTCACAATATCACTGAAAAGATTTGCAAATTTTACAGGTGGAAAGATCAACAAGGTATTTTTAGAGCTGTAATGCAACTTTATTTTCTTGGAATGGGAGATTTCCCAAAGATGAATACTCATTTAAAAGTTGTTAATGTTTGCAGGCAATAACTATAGTCTAAGATAAGTCGATACAACAGCTATGGCTTCTTTTTTCTTTTTTAATAACAATAAAGCTCCTGTGTGACCATAAGAATATAGCTTACTCTTAAAGAGCTAATTCTGTAGCAAACAGTTCTCTGCAACTTAAATTATTAAATGTTGTTTATGAGAATAGGTATTATTAAATGAATCAAAAAAATATATTCATATAATCCGGGTCTGTGTTTGTAGAAGTGTTTTTCTCAGGCTACTCCATGAAGTATTTCAGAATAATTTTGTAATCTTCTTGGTCTGTGTTTAGGATGTAAAATATCCTGAATATTTGGATCTTCGAGCATATATGTCCCAATCAATTGGAGAACCGCTCATCTATGCTTTATATGCAGTTCTTGTACATAGTGGTTTCAACTGTAACGCAGGACACTATCTCTGCTTCATAAAGGTAGATATCAGCTTGATTTCTAACAAGGTAAAATCTGGGCAGACAAATTAAAATGCTACTGGTAACTGCTGTTTTTAAGGGAAAAGGTTGTATTATATGGTTTTTATTTGTTTTGGATTGTTTTGTTCTGCAGTGTTCTATCTGTGATGTCATTTGGAAAACATGCAATTCGTCTAAAGATATCATTGTCTTTATTTGCAGGCTGGTAATGGACTTTGGTATCGAATGAACGATGCCTCAGTAGACCTTTCTGATATCAAAACAGTTCTCAATCAGCAAGCTTATGTACTTTTTTATATCAGGTAACAACAAATACTAAATGTGGTCAGAATATGTTTACTTTCCTGTTATTGACATTTTTCTTCTTTTTAAGTGTTTTTCTTTCTGTCCTAGGAAAAGATTACTATTTGTATAATTTAGTTCTCTCTAACTTGAAATTCCCCACGTAATTTATTATCTTTCATTGCTTAGCCTTAAACTACTGCACTTGTGTACATTGCCACATATCTGCTCTCTGTAGCTGGCTAATTTAGAAAAGAGGAGAAATTAAGGCCATACATGGTGTAAGGATGAGTTATTGCTCTGAAAAGGATAGTCATTGTAGGAAGACCATTATGTAATTTTCAGTTTGTTGTCTTGGTGAAATCTTCTGTATATGTCTTCTGTGTCATATAAACTGTTCCTATAAAATTATGGGATGGGGTTTAATCCAAGAATAGGCTGAAAGAAAAAAATCTAAGATCACTGCTCTTTTCCCAAGGCGCTATGATTTGACACTCGGAGAACGTGCTTTTTACTTACCAGCACCATCTTATCCCCGTTCATTCCTTGGTCAGCGGGGGGCTAATAGTAAACAGGCTGGATTTATGGGACCACGACTTCCTCCTCATATGATAAAGGTAATTTGAGGGGGGCAGATAATGGCACCAAATTGATAGTGGTTTTTGGCTTTGGTGTGGGGTTTCTTTGTTGTAGTTTTTAGCATCTGAGTTTTATTTTCCCTCTCACACTGCAGCTTTCTTCAGCCCTCGTGCTACAGCCAGAATTATTCAAACAGTGGCTAATTCTAAATTGTGCAGACATGCTGCTTCATTACTTAATACTTCCAACTCAGCTTTCTAAAGCACTGAGAACTACCCTTTTGAGACAATTAATGCTTAAATAATAATAAAAAAAAATTCCCCCTATCAGTGTCACTTTAGCTGAGATATTGAAAACAAATTGTCTTGTTCCTGAGTACCAGAACAATTATTCCAGCGTTGTCCGGGAGTGTTTAAAGGGGAAAATAAATGTATTTGGGAATAGCTTTAGTCAATATTAAGTTGTTTGGGTGGGTTTCAGAAATGATGCTCATTTGATGCCAATATGCAGTAAACCAAAAGCAGGAATTAAACATGTTTGTTGGACTTACATATTTGAAGGGGGTGTTTTTTCTTCTTAGGTGTTGAGGCAATTTGTAGAAATATTTAGGAGAATTTAGTGTTTTAAAACTTTGAATGCTGTGTGTTCGCACATATCCATCTTGCAATCTCTTCTTTTTAAATACAGAATTCAAGTCGTTTAAATGGAAATGGACCCCTAAAAGAGGATCCAAATACTGTTGGCGTCACCCTAAAAAGGCCATCTTCAGCTCCACCAACAGCTTGTGTTCAAAACTGGGCAATTACCAGGCCTTCAATTACTGATCCATCAAAAAACCAGAAGATCACTATCAGTATTCATAACAAATTGCCTGCACGTCAGACAGTGTCGCAACCTGACTGTCTTAGCAGTGCTGCGGAGGATGAGGAGCTAAGCAAGCCTGTTCCTTCATCCACAATTACAAATTCTTCTGCAGCAGAGTCTACCTCAAATGCATCTACCATGTCAGTTGCTACTAACATTTCCAAACAGGAAGTTCCTGATGAAATTTTTGTGGAGCCAGCAGTGAATGGAAATCCTAAACTCAGCTCTGATAACGCAGTCTCTTACAGTGCAGAATCTTCAGGAAAATCTGAGGAGTCGAAGGGCTTGTTTAAAAGGAATTGCAACATAGTATCTTCTAATGGAATTTTGATTGGAAAGGTGGTCCATACATTGCAGAATCCCCATTCTTCCTGTCAGAATGCTGAAGAAGAAAGATCCCAGCATGAGCTGCCAAAAAATGATTCGCTAAATGGTGCTATTAGTTTAGATAATGAATCTAAAGAAAATGGACTGAAACTTGATGATTCCGCTTGCCAAGTCCAACCTGTTAAACCTTCTGAGATTTTCTTTTCTAAAACAAATGGATTGCTTGAAACAGTGAGTTATGTTTGTTCCATCTAGAATTTCTCACCTCTGATGTATTCAGTATTCAGGAGCATTATACTGTACCTAATTCATGTGAAATAGCGAGAAAGCACACAGCACAAGTTTCATCATAACACTTTGTGCTATCATCCCATTAGAATTTGCAGAGCTGAGCTCACGTATGAGAAAATGTCAACTTAAGACAAGTTCAGTGGAGCTAATACTTCATAAGTTTCATAAATATATTTGGGAGGAGTGAGTGGGGTGATGTGTAAAATGGGGATAGTACATATAACTCAAAGGGATCCTGTTTAATATTGAATGTAGAAATTTTGAAAACAGTATTTTTCTACTGAAGATAGTATTTTTTGTCTGTTAACTTATACATTTTAATTGTAGATGCCTATAGCTTTGTCGCCGGTTCCTCAAGAAATAATCTTAGAATCTCTCACATACAGCCAGCTCAACAGCTTGTCAGAGGAAATAAGGTAAAACGAGTACACTCTGATTAAAACAAGATTTCATACAAGTTTATAATTATTTTACTTCTCTACTAATATTATTTAATAGAAAGATTTAAATCAGTACAGAGAATTCCACACTGTACGTCTAGTGTTGCAAACATCAGCATGGAGCACATATTATTCTGATATTAAATACAGGCAGATGCCTCCTGGAAAACT
This sequence comes from Phalacrocorax aristotelis, assembly GCF_949628215.1. Lineage (NCBI taxonomy): Eukaryota > Metazoa > Chordata > Aves > Suliformes > Phalacrocoracidae > Phalacrocorax > Phalacrocorax aristotelis. The sequence goes on from NC_134285.1 coordinate 8,677,043, forward strand.
TCTGTTCTTTCATAGAATGTTTTTCCATTTTTTTCCTTTGTCTGGAATACTATTCCTCTTTCCCTTTTTTAACATCCTGGCATGTGTGAATGTAAATTCCCTCCATCTGCTCTCCCATTTGGGGGAGAGAAGAAAATCCATGTGTTTACTTTTTTGTAGTCGTGGGGAGAGCAAATACAGTGGGTTTAGCTATTGATGTGATTCAGACCAGCAAGTGGAGGGAGAGAGACGTGCTGGGTGTGGGGTTTTTAATGCAATACTTGCAGAACCAAGAAAAAAAAAACCACCTTCTTTGGCAGCTGAGGAGGGTGTAAGAATAGGTTTCTCAAGGGAATGTCTTTCAGAATTTTCCAGTAGCCACTAATTTTTTTTTCTTAAGGGGATATTTTACTCTTAACATTCATCTTTTAAATGTACTTTTTCAAGTTAAAAATGTGTTTTTCTTTTGTGCAGTGTCCCTGGACCTCAGAAATCTTCTGAGAATGATGGTCTTATGGAAACTGTAGTGATGGAAGCACTGTTTGCTTATGAAGAATCCAGGAAGGTTCCTTCCAATTTTAGCTGTGAGGTTGAGAGTCTTTTTACTCAATCAGATTCTGAAACCATTTCTACCAAAGAAGTTGCTGAAAGTATTATAACAAAAGTTGATCATGTGCATCCCAATATCAATGGTCAGCACAAGGTCAGGAAAAAATCCTTGGACACTGAAGATGGGTTCCTTGGGCAGTGTGAGTCTGAGGATAGTAGAGACAAAGAAAAACCAAGATCAAAAGAACCTGAACTAATTTCAAAAGAAAATCCTTTGTACATCAAAGGGGCTCCTGACAGCGAAGAGAAATTGGGGCAAACTTCTGCTATGAAGTCTGACACTGAATGTAGTTCTAAAAATCTTGCATCTCTAGATATTGCAGATAAATGCCAAGATACAAAGGACATTTCTAAAAACTATGTAGAGGTCCCACCTGTTAATGACTCTTCCATTATGAAGCTGGATAAAGTCTTGGAGAGTCAGTTTTCTAGAGAAAATGAGGGACTGAGTAATAAAAAATGTGAAGAAGATAAACATAGGAAAAAATATAAGAAAAAAATATACGACTCTAAAAAAACTGACAAAGAGCACTACCGAAGGAAGAGAGAAAACTCAGACACTGAAGAGAGGGAGAAGGAGAAGCAAACCAGAAGCAAAACAGATGATCATTCCCACAAGAGGAGGTGCTCTCGCAGCATGGAAACAGCTAAGCAAAATCGTCATAAGCAGGAATATTGCAGCGAAAGCAAGTACAGATCTTCCCATAGTGAAAGAAACAGTCCAAATAATGGCAAAAGCTCAGGAAAATATTCTCGTTACAGATCCCGAAGCAGAGAAAGAACAGAAGACAGGAATAGGTATTATCATTCCAAAGGAGACAGAACCTGGAGCAGAGAAAGATACTATCAAGATGAACCACGGAGATGGGAAAAATGCAGATACTACAATGATTATTATTCCTCTCATGGAATGAGAGATGGTAGAGAGAGAAAGTCCTCTCATTGTGACAAAGACTTTGACAAATCAAGTCAAGCTTACAACAACAGATCACATAAGGATTACCACTGCAAAAGCAGATGGCCTCACAACACACTGTTTAGAGAGGAAGATGTACATCATTTCAGCAGCCACAGAGCAAATTTACATCATTGTTCGGTACCTCAGCAGCAATCTGAAAAGTATTCTCGTGAAAGGCATGCACTTCCACCTCTATCAGCTCATGCAAATTTTGAGGACTCTTCCCGAGAAAATGAAAAAGACAAACTAAGAAATGGCAAAAGAAAATATAGCCACACGGAAGGAAGCGGAAGCGAAACAGAAAAGAAATGCCGAAAGATAGGTGACCAAAGAATGAAAAAATACAAGAAGGTCAAGAAGAAAAAGAAGTCCAAAGATAAACATCGAGAGAAGGATTACAAGTAAGCAAGGATTCCAGCATAATCAGCAATTTTTTCCTAATTCTTTTCTGGGTTTTTCTCATGTCTGCCTTTTTTTCATTGTTTCTGAGTTATTTATATAGCATAATCTGGCTGGGGATCATGTCATTAGGTTGGTCAAGTGAAGATAGGAAAGATATTGCTGAATTGTGTTAGAACACTAGATCTGGACCACGTAGTTAGAATCACATCTGCACACCGTTGTTGATTAGGTTACAACAATTTTTTTTTTTTAATTCCACATATTCCACAACTAGCCACTGTTAATGATTTGTGTACAAACCAGGACCTATTGTCCTTCAATCTGAGGGCTTAAGTTTGCTGCTTCTAAAGTAAATTAGATGTGCAGAAATTACCACAAAATAGCTGACACGCTGCAAGTCATCACCTGTGGTAAAATAAATAACGTTTCATATATGCATCAAGTGCCACATCTGTTTTTCTATTTTTAACTTGCATGTTTCCTTCAGACTTTATGATTTGGATTTCTCTGTGCTCCGCTTTGACAATGACAATCGCAAACGTAAGAAAAAGAAGAAAAAGAAGAAACACATCAGGAAACTGAAAGGCTTCTTGGAATATTTAGAGCCTCATTTCCAGAAGAAAACACGGGAGAAGAAGGAAGAATCCTGTCCTCCAGGTGGCTATTTATGTGAGCAATACAGAAACCAGGGCAGTAAACAACCCTACAAGGAAGGGAAACCTTCCAGTGCAGGTGAAAGCAAGAAGAAATATAGCTCCATCACATCCAATGAGTATGTTAAAGGTAAGGGGCCACAGGACATTTGCAGGACTCCTTTTTAGCCACATAGACACTATTACTTAAAATAATCTTTAAATGCTTGTGTGATGAAAGCTCTGCTTTGTATCATGGCTTCCAAGCAGTCTGCATCAATATAAAAAAGAAGTTGATAGGCTTCCCCCCTCCGCCATTTTTAAATGACTGCGAGGAAAGGAAGTCTGAAATAAAACTGCGAAGGGGTTGAAGGGCAAGTAATTTTCATTTGATCTGATGGTTAAGTGGCGAACAAGTGGGAGAGATGCAAGATGCCTTATTAAATTCAGTCCAACTAAGAAAAAACTGCTGCTTGGGCAGCCATATCTGGAAAAAGGTAGGTAGACAGGAGGTTCAGTAATCAAGATGGAAGATGAGGACATGAGACTTCCAGGCTAGTACTATTGTAGTGAAACACCACCTTCCTAAAAAAGACTACCAGAGTAATCAATTTAAATAAAATACTATGTTCAGCTATTTCATAACCTAGAAATAGCGCTGACTGCTTATTCAGAGTAACAGAAGTTAGTGATAATACTGAAATATTGTTGTTTCAGATGTAGATCTGCCTTCTCCTAAGCACACTGAATTCAGTTGTTAACCCTCCAAAGGTGCTTTGTAATTTAACACCTGGAGAGTATGTTAAATCCCTGCTATTGTTTTATTTACCTGTGGGTTTTTTTCCTGTTAGTATAGGCTTAAAAATACAGAGAAGTAGGCTGATGAAACAACTCTTTCCCAATTTTTAATATTAAAAAAGTCAGTTTGGTGGTGATTATAAAAAACCTAAATACAAACTTGAGTACCTGACTGAATTTACACTGAACTCTCCTGAGTTCAAGTCCTGACTTGGGCTCTCAGTAGATAATATGGTTTAAATTAATTAGCTTCAGAATTATGTAATGAATAATATTGCACACTGCAATGAATTAAACCTCTAAAATAAAATTTGACATTTCCCATGAGATTTTTCTGAACAGAAGTGTTTATAATAATAAAACCTTCTTAAATGACATTATCTGACATAAAGCCAATCCCAGTTAGTCAGTTTAATAAACAACCAACCTCCCCAACCATTTATTTTACTCTTGTAGATAACTGAAGTAATCCATGAAGAAGACAGCTCACTATCCAAAAGCAAGTTTGATATCCAAATTTTCTACACTTCATACCTGCTCACAATTTAAGAATTGGGTTAATAGTTGGTGACAATCCTGTCTATTACTAGCCCAGTTTTGAAAAAGTCATTCTGGCATAGAAAACAAAAGAATTTGTCGTCTTTTATTACAGCTGAATGCATTTCACGATTTGGAGAATCTCGGAAGAGATCTTAATTTTCAAAACTCCCTCATGGTTTCCACATTGAAGTAAATTGCCACAGTCAGTAGATTCTTGCACTGAAAAATTTGCTTAGGGCAAAGAGGAAGTGCGTTTGTGGAAAAACGACGATTGTATTTTAGGACATAGACAACCATAAGTTTTAGTCTGAAAATGTAGTATGGAGGGAAAGCTGATTGTTTGCACATTCTTCGTGTAAAATTTAATATGCTATTTATCTCTTTAACAAGGAAAATTTAAGAAGAAGGACTGAATTGAGCGCTTTCAAAAATTGTTGTTGTAAAAATACTTTTTTATGATACTAATGTCAAAATAATCCTTATTGCACTAAGAGTGTCTCTGTTCTAGCTGATAAATCAGGAACCAAACAGAACACTGCATCTACTCCAATAGTGGGTGGCTATAGTGAATTCTCCGGCCAGCAGATGGCAAGCTCGTGCTTTTCTAAACCAGTCAAAAGTATAGTAAGAAAGTAAATGTCTTGCATGTCGTTACACCAGTCAGGGGCATTAAGATTACTGGGCTATATAGGTGCAAGCTGTTCATCGATAAATACGATGACAGTCCCCCAATTTGATATACTTCTTGTACCACAAGCGGGCTGTGAAAAATTTTTTTTCAGGCATTTTGGTATTTCATCAAGCCCATGGCCGTTAATTAGCTTCATCTTGTGGCAAGTCAATCTTTTTTACAAAAATAGGTCCCAAGTAGGATTTTTTCAATGATGGAATCTGATCTCAAAAAGGCCACTTTGGCAGTGTGTTTTTAGAGAGTATTGAACCTCTCAAACCAGCTAGGGACAGACTAGGAACAACTGAGAAGGAATTGTTAGGTTGTGCCTTTTCACCAGGACTCATGTTACTTTGAATAAATTAATAAGGATGAAAATGGCTAGTGATAACTTGTGATTTAAGAAAAACCCAGATAGGATGGGAGGAGCAGCCATAAAGCTGTTCATTTCATACATTCCTACATGTTCTATCCAGCAAGTTTCTGAAGGCTTCTGGTTTTATGGGTAAGATTTGGTCAGCTTGACCACAAGATAGTAAAACAAGGATGTGGTCTAGGCAAAATTTCAACTAAACTTAATTTTCCTAAGGTCTACCATTTGCTATTAAAGCAGGTAGCTTTATGCCCTGTACGGATCACTGATCTTAGCATAGGACTGAAATGCAATCAGGGACGAAGCCACCTTCTCGAGTCCATTGGCTCCTCCACTCAGAGCAGATGGAGCTGTGTGCAGAGCTGAGACTTCTCCTTCAGAAGTCAAACCACTGAGACATAGGTTTATGTTGAATGTCACAACAGGGAGTGACACTTCTTCCTTTTGTCTTTCAGATGCGGAGCTTACTGATGGAAGCCTTCAATGCTCAAGCTAAACCCACCATCAAAACCAACAACTTTTTACCATCAAAGCCAACAACTTCTGACCATCAAACCCGACATTACCAATATTGACCATCAAACCCGACATTACCAATATTGACCATCAAACCCGACATTACCAATATTGACCATCAAACCCGACATTACCAATATTGACCATCAAAACTTAAAATTTATTATCAAAACAATTACCATCAAGACAAAATCCAGTCATAAGTGGTGCTTAACATTTCTGTACAGAATTTTACCATGAAAGAACTTTTTTTTAGTTTTTAACTTGAGACTTTCTTTTTTAAAATATACTTCTAATCCAAAAGGGTGGAAACTTTTTACAACTGCTGAACATTGTAAATTACCACATAAATATCTCGCTGATGTGAGATAATGCCCTGGAATAGACCATCTCAAATGCTGCTTAATTACAGACTCAGGTTGACTTTATGTTATTCATGTAATGTTACTCCAAGTTAGACATCTGGTGCAAGAGCAACCAGGAATTATAAAAATTGCAACTGACAGTCTGTATATTTAATTTAAAGACTTATTTAAAATTTCACAAGCTCTCAAATAACCAGAGTTTTGCAAGAGCTGCATCTTTTTTCTGTGATGTCTGACACTAGAAACTAATTTACTTCACATTTGAGTTATATTCAAGATCTGAAGAAAATCTTCTGGTTTTCAACATTGTGAAACAATGAATATGCAGTTCTGAATGTATCTCTCAAGACTATTTGTATACTCTTCCATATGTTTTTATTACATTTTCTTAATATACTGTCACTTGTCTTAAGTCTCAGTTGTCTGTTTTGTCTCTCTAAAGTGTCTAGTTACAGACAAATTCATACTGTGATTTTTATTTTTATTATTAAATGCTATCAAACTGTGATGCACTTATTATTCACTGGTCCTGCATCAGGAGATGAGTGGGGAACCTGTATTAAATACAGTTCATCTGAATAATCTGTCTGGTTTATACAAGCTGTGTTGTTCAGAGATGTCTAAAGTTTGATCTTTGTTTTTTTAAAGATAAAAAGCACTTGCCCCACTGTAAATATATAGCATGTAAAATTTATATAGTATATAAATACAGCAAAGTTCAAATGGATTTTTACTTGAGTTTTACTTGAGTTATTTAACATGCAATATGTCATGTGAATTGACAGCTTTCAGAGTGTGTTTGATACTCCAGAAATCAGATCTTCCTTTCAGTGGTAGGTGAGAAGATGCTGTCGGTGTGACCCAGAGAAGATAAGTAACTTGGGACGTCAGCTGCCTAGACAAGAATGCAGAAGGCTTTCTCCTTTCAAGTTAAAAGCTTCCAAAACCAGGCAACAGGGTAGAAGCTCAGCAGTAGCTTTTTACTGTGTGCGACACTAAAACAAAAAGGAGCAAGGTTAATGTTTTAGTAAATACTTAAAGTAATATTTTGGTACATGGAGAACACCATAAAGCCAAACCATAAGTGTACCCTGCATAATGTTCCTATGGCAACAGTTATGTGAAGTTACATAAAGTAACATGACAAAGAAACCACGTACCTTTTCTGTATCCGGCTTTTTTTTCCTCTTTTGTCCTTTGGCTCCAAGATTTGGTGTCTTGTCTTTTGTCTGATGAATAACTCCAGCATAAATGTATAAAAGGAGTTTAAATGTTGACTGCTGTACCTCCATTAAGAGCTCCAGAAGCAACAACTGCCTGAACCAGCTAATAAGCAATGAACGGAGGGAGGGCAGTTCGTGACAGCTTCCGATGAGAGCTACGGAGAAGCGGCCTGGGCAGCTGCAGCAGCTTGTAGCTATTTGTAGTTGCAGGAGGTCTAATTAATCTACCTGAGAAGCAGAGATCCCATTCCCCACCCCCTTTACATTTGACTGAATTCATGGAAGGGAACTGACAAAATAGCTCCTAATTTAGGGTGGCGCTCAAGGGAAACCATCTCTTAATGGAATAATGCTCACAGCTGTAGCATACTTTACTGAAACAGTCTATTTTGCAGCTGAAGGTTTTTTCTCTCTGAAAATTTAAACCTGATAATTTAAATCACTGTGCCTAAAGGAAGGGGAAAGAGGCCTTTTACTTAAAAGAGCAGTTATAACACATGCTGTAAAAGTGAACCTTAATCTCAAAAAGAAAACCACAACCACAAAAACCCCAAAAAACCAACAGTAATTGCCTTCTATGTGTTCTTGGTAAATGAGGAGCTATACAATAGCATAGTTTCACACTTTATTTTTGAGACAGTCTCCAGATTTAAGCAACAGGTCAATGATAAATGAAACATTAATATTGCAGTGGATTTACATAGAACATCACATTTTTAACAATGATTGAGACAGAGTATTTGTCATGCAAATCACTTGTGTACACCATGTAATACTTATATCAATACATATCTGTACAGTATTTACATTTTATATTTAAACTCTAACTAGAAACATTTTCCAAGAAAATATAGAAATGAAACTGGTAAGCCACAGTCTTTAATTTGTAGTATTTGGTCTACAACAGACCTAGCTTTTCCAGCAAGCATATCTACATTGATATGTAATAAATCTTAAAAATATGAAGTTTTTATATATGAAGCATTATAAATGCTGCTCAGTTTACAAAGGTTCAGTTTTGTACCAGTTTAAAATGCTTCAAAATGTTAAGTGATGCAGAGCTTATATTGTCAGAATATTGTAAAATTTAAGTCAGTCCAGCTGAGCTTAAGTATTATATACAGTTCTCTCCCTGGATTGCACTGGCGCCATGGCTGATGTTAGTGGCCAAATGGTTTAGGCACTGGGCGAAGCCACGCACATGGCAGAAGCAGTAGTGGCTCTTGCTGGCCCCTGCAGTCGTGAAGGGCAACGTTAAAAACAAAGAGCTGAAGAGTTATGCGAGTTTCAGTGCAACAGGAAGGGAGAAGTCTGTTGTCCCCGGAGGACTTTTCCTCAGCATGGCCAAACTGTAACAGATACTGCTTTAGGCCACTGAGCAGTATTAGTCCTATTAGCCACCCCTGGACTTGAAGCCCAATAAAAAAGGGAAAGGTTGAGAGATTTTTCTTCACCCTCATGGATAGTACCTGATTTGGCCAAAATTTTCACAAGCCACTTTGTTTTACTGGCCTCGTGGCCAGTGGAAATTTTGGGCCAGTCTCACTCCCTGTTAATACTGTTACAAAGAACATTTGAAATCAAATATTATCACACACAAGAATGCTATTCCATTAGCTTTGGTAAATTAAATAGATATATTGAGCACCACAAATAGCTGTTTAAGATGTCGCATTTTAATGCTAAGAAATAATATATTTCCTGCTATAATATCCTCAGTTACATGTTACTCTAAATAATTATTTCTGCCGGATATAAGAACGTCAAACTAAATACAGCAAATGAACTCTCAAGGCATTTCCTTCATGCTTATAGGCAGACATTCTCACCTGGTTAAAAAAATAAGATTTTCTTGAAGGTGATATTTCAGAAGATAAGAATTGATACAAAAGTGCTTCATGGCTTATTAATGCTTCCATAATCTCACATTTCTCCAGAAATACTTTATTTGCTGCTTTTCACCTTTTCACTCATTAGTACCACTGGTTCTGGCTTATCACTATTTGCATCACAAATCTGCTTGTCCAAAGCTAAAACTAATGTATGCATTGCCTGAAAACAAAACTTGAAGTTGCAGAAAAGAAGACTCAAGTGACATTAGCAGCTCCATAATCGTGCTGCTTTGCAAACATAGGACGCACAACTTCATTCATGTCTATAACGGAACACAACTAAACTCTCTAAGCAAAGAGGTCCCCACACTGATACTTGTTCAAGGATGCTTCCTCCTTTGGCTGAGTTTTACTCCCTTGAAAGTACTTGGATTTGAACATTCATCCAAGTAGACTGCAATTCCACACACTCTGGGGAAAATCTAAGGTGTAGAAAGGTTTACTTTGTTCTTTTCCTCTCAGCCTATTTGGCAAACATGCAATAAAGCAAAACATCCACAGGCTGATGCCCCATGCAAAACAAGACAAATTAGCAAGAGAGGAACAATGAAACAGACTCTCTCTTACAGTTAAGAGGAGATTTGAAACAGATCAGCTTAGTAAGTCTGTGGTCTTGCCCGTGCAGCACAGTTACTTATCATGTATCCAGAGACGCTTCTGTAACTCCAATAAGCAAAACCGCTTTGACAAAGTATTGGGTCTCCAAAGCATTTATTGGCACAGCAGGCATGGCTCAGGTTCAATAAGTTGGTGAAAAATTGTGTACTAACAGAAGCAGTAGGGTCCAAAAACCCACTTCTTCCCCCACTGTGGAATATGGGCTTTACCTTAAGAACAGTATGTGCGCTATCAATAGAAAAGCGTTGTTGTAAAATCTGCCATAGCAGTTTACAGACTATCTGTAGGACCAAAGAAAGATCTTCCACAAATTACAAAAAAAAAAAAAAAAGTGAAAGAAATGCTTGTGGGGGAGTTTAGTTGCACTAGGTAATCTATGGGTAATTTTAAGTAAATTTTTTTTCAATTTCAGCTGCTGAAGCACAGATCTGAAAAATCGCCTTTAAGAATGCAATAAAAATACTGAACTTTTCTGTCCATAGTTTGTTATCAAGCAGAGGAATGAATCCTGCTTGCTTAACTATCTAGGGCTATATCCTACAGAAAAAAAAATAATCAATTTCCTGGTTTCTCTCTTTAAAAACATTAAATGCATGTGAAATTGTTTAGGGGTATTTTCATATGCAAAGCCTAAACTCATGCACACCCTGTCATCTTACTCCTTTAGTAGTAACTTAGTGTTAATCAAACTACAACATATCTAAAACATAAGGAGGATCTTACTGTATAAAAAGCAGATGAAAACAGTTATTAAATCTTACTGCTTATTGTGAGTGTATGAGCAAACAGGAATGAGTCTTAGCCTACTGGCAAATATCAAACCACATCTGTACTTAGTGTCATGTCTACAGACTCAAACGTTTGCTGTTGGGACCTGCATGTATTTCAGTGCATATCAACCAAACCCTTTGGCACAACTAGTTAACTACGTAGCTGCCAGTCTACCGCTGAGTTGCATTTCTGAAGAAGAAAAGCTATTTCCATAAAGGCAGAAGAGCAAATCCTAAATGAAAGCCTCACTCAGCTGTTCATTTACTGCAGAACACAAAAGACTTGAAGACTGATACTGAGATTGTGGGTTTTCTTCTTAGAGACAAATTAAGTGCTAGATCACTCTGTACTCCACTTCTGGTGCTGCATTTTAGTGAGAGATGGAAGTCTTGCAATCACTCCTCCTTTTATGGGAAATGCACTCAAATAACAGGTATAGGACATTTTAGTATTAGCCTCGACTTCCTACCCTCCCAACCCAAGTAAACTGGAGTTGTAACTAATAAGTGAAAACAAGGATTCTTTGTTTTCTATTGAATTAAGTTCTAATATAATCATCCCCTAGGATTTGAAGCTTACTTCAAATTATATGCTAATAACTATTTACCCTGAAAGGTCTTGCCAAGTTTTTATGTCATAGTAAAGTGTGTGTATATATAAAATTTACAGTTGTCTTCATTTAGTTTGTCCAATTTTACATTATCATTCAACTGTATGCTTATTTATAGGTTGATGCAGGTATACGAGTTGCCGATCATGTTCTATTTCTTATTTGCAATTCTTCGTTTCCTTGTTGCTAGCATATCATAAAAGGGATCCCTGCTGATACTTGCTCTAGAAGAGAAAAAAAGGAATCAACTGTTTGGTTAACAAATACCTGTTTTTGAAAATAAAAACTATTTTGTTCTCTCTTCCCTGTGGATGACTCCACATTCTTAATAAGATAATGGATGGTTCACTTCTAAGCATCACAAATATTTCTTTATTCATCTGTGTTATTCATCTGTGATTTGTTAAGAATTCATACCTTCATCTTGAGCATTACTTATTTCTTTAAGTGTGGGTCTACTTTATAAACCTTACAAGATAAAGTCAAGCTGTGAAAGTTTAAAGCTACACTGTGAACATGCTTAAGATAGATGACACTAAAGTTAATTATTAGGTGAAGTAAGAATCTAATAAAATTAGGGTTAAAGACAATTCACACAAAGCTTTACATCTGCTTTAAAAAAAAAAAAAAATCCACATTTTCATCATTTGAGTTAGTAGCACTATTTCCTTAGGACCAGACAGTAACAGGAGACTTGTATCTTGATCCATCAACCCCACGTAGCTTGTCTTATTCCTAGAGGACATTGCCACATCAGACTTCTTCAAACAAGTTAGAATACAAATTCTTTCAGTACCTTACACTTCATTTCTGAAAGACATTTAAGACTTTAAACTCACTTGATAGATTTAATCCACTCTTCTTTTTCTTCTGGGGTGGGAGCAGATATTCTGTACACTACATGGTTACCTTCCACCACTCTACCATCAGCTTCAGTCTTACACGCTTTAATTACTTGACCTTTATGACTGGGGTTATAGAGCTCAAAGCAGTTCTGGAGGGTAGAAATAAAGAAAAAATTAAAAAAAAAGAAACAAACCACAAAACCAAAACTGACAAACATCTTCAGTTAACACTACATCTAAGTTCTATATGGTTTACTTAATTTTAAGAAAATTATTAAAATCTTACTGGTTTTCTAGGGTCTTCAACTTCTCTTATGCTAAGATTTTCTAATGGAATAATTCCTCTAGGTTCTTTGTCCTAAAAGATTAGAAAAATAACACATTATTAGCCACTTAAGTATCTTGATCACAGATGAAGTTCACTGTAATATATACTCACTGTTGTGTATTCAAAGTAATACAGGCAATTATCAGTCAGGATAAACCATCTCCGTTTCCACGTTTTCACTCTTCCCCCTACAACCAAAAGGTATGGCTGAATTAAACATGTGTTGCTGTCAAGGTTTCAACAATGGATAAGAAAGTCATTTAGTTTTGCTTGTTTTTCAAAATATGGCTTAATTACTTAACTGTAAATGGATCAGGCACAGGTGAGCTGAGGTTAAAGGAACATGTTACTGTAACTCTTTGACTAAGATCAAACTCCTGAGAAAGCATTAACTACGGTGTTGCTGACCAGCCACAAAAACTGTATGCTCCAAGTTGTAAATGTCTCCTCTCTTACAGGGAATGAATGCAGTAGCAGTTTAGCAGTCAGACCTGCTCCCTCTGTCCATGCCATCAGAGTTGTTTACTGCATCAAAAATATTAATGCTATTCAGCCCTCAGACATGCAGTCAGTGCAAAGTGAGGCCAGTCACCGGCAAAACCAGTAACTGGGTTCCAGCAACAGGACCAACCCTCTCCACAGCGTCTTGTAAAAGGAAAGTGTCCCATCAATAAAATTATGGGCATTTTATCACCTTCCTTTCACTCCACTTGTAAGCATGCATGTGATTAAGAACCTACCTCTAACTTTCAGATTTAACAAGTGTGTAAGATGCTTATTATTAGCAGAACAAATATGATGTGTCACCAATAAGGAGCAAATCCTATGTCAAAATGTACCATTTTTAGTCGCTTTTCATCATTTAGTATTTTAAAGACATGTTCTCTTTGTAGGTCAATATTATATACACCTGACAGAAGAAATAGCTATTGCTCCAAAAATGCCAATTTTTCCTGCACTAACAGTTTAGACAACAGCAACCACAGAGTGCCTCTTTCTTGCACCTGCTAACGTCAGACTGTAGGGGACATTCCTTTTAGAAACACACATTATTGCCTTGGCCCTTTCAGCTGGTTTTCTGCCCTCAGCTACTTCAGAACATGTCTAGCATTCCACAATTACATTATTTTAAAAACTAATTTCCAGGAAAGACAATTGTAGATAAAGCATTCACGTGTTACTAATATATAGGCTTAGTTCCACCACAGTTATCTGACTTCAGGATTATTTCACCACCTGTGCATCATCCATTCAGCAATGATTTAACCCAACATCTCAAAATAATTGATCTTGCTATTGAAATCCCGTGCATAAAAGAGTACCATTAATACACACAAGGCCCCAGTTTAATCCAAGTCATAGAACTAAATCTAAGACAGAAGCATAACTTTTTAATATTTTTCTTCTACTTGAGATAGCTGGGTTTTTGTTTAATGCAGAAATCCAAATCATATTAAGTTAAAGAAAAATTCTAGGAATATCATTAAATTTCTTGATACTACTACTACATGTTTGCATTGCAGACCGAGTATGTTGCATATTGTATCTTCCTTTTGCTTGGTTTCATGACCTACACGGCAACCCAACGCTAACCCACTGCAACGTTCAATGTACTCAATAAACTTCATGTTTCCACTACACACACACATATTTTAAGAAAAATTTAATCTGCAAGCAGGTGTGGTGAAATAAGAGAAGGCAAAATAGTGCAAGATGCAGAAGCCGTGACAGAATGAATGGTTGAGTGAACTGGAGACAGTGAGAGAAGAACTGGTGGCATTTTAGTACAACCACTGTGACAGATCCTTAAATAAAGCATTGTAGAAACATTCAAACAGGCACGTAAGTCACTAGAAAAATTCCCATCACCTTGACTGAGAGCTGGTTCAAGTATCAGGAAGTATTTGGGCTAGGAACGGAAAGTCGACAAACTTCAGCTTGACTCACTTCCAGATCAATGAAATAGCAGCAGCTGAGTCAAGACAGCTGCCGGGGCAGTCCTTGCTATTGCCATAACATCACATTGTTTCATATAACCCAGTGTTCATTGCCATGATTTTAAGTCACATTCTGCTCTCTAAGGTTAACAGGTTGACATCATTTAACATTTTTATGGTACAAAAACGTTACCATGTTTTTCAGGCTAACAGGTAATATCAGCTAGTGTCAAACATCATGGCTTTCCCAGTTCTGGCAGAAAAACAACTCAGCAGAAGAGAGGGTAAAACAAACAGGCAAACAGGTTACAATCACAAAGGCAGCTTAAACTGAGCAAAGGTGTTTCACATAAACTGTGATATCATGTCAAAAGACAATTAAAAAAATAATCAGGTAATTATTTAAAAGAAGGCCTGCTTATAATTTATGGCAGAAACAATGGACTTAAAATACACACCTCCTAGAACAGTATGAAGTGCCAAAAATGTAAGTGACAGTTGAGTTTGCCGAAATTTTTCCTGATAACATCTCCTGTCTTTGGAAAAAGCCAGATTTCTCAAACCTGAAACCTTTTGGAATCAGTTTTGATGAAACTTTTGTCATGAAATGTTTCCCAGCTCCAGGATAGTACTGATGTTGAAGCCAGAAAGAAGATTAAATATCTCCAGTGACATCCCTCTTGGTGCTCCCTTCTCCCTAAAACACCCAGTAGCTTACCAGGTTACAGCACTCACATGAGCTGCAGAAAGAGACCCTAAGTCCCTGCTCCACCAAGCTATGAATTAATCTTCCAGAAAAAAAATCAGCAAGGAAGGATTTTTTGGCAAGATAAAGAACTATTCTTACATATAAGTCTCTGTCTCCCCACCCTATTACTTAGTTGCAGCTGTCAACAGCACAGAAACTGTAATAAAGCTTGAAAGGCAATCTAATCTGTACTCATCAAGTTTGCAGGGGTCACCACATAACATGCATTTAATATGCCTTTACAATGGGCTAAAACCCAAGCAGCTGGTTGATAAGGCTTTGTGGCCTGTAAACACTGCATGCAAGATTAATGGGTAAGAACTCGTGATAACAAAACATTCTTTTTCTTGGCAAGATTGCTGTAGGCTCACAAAACAACAACAAAGCATTTTAGTACCACACTTCATATCGTATTCCAGCTCTCAGCCTTTTAAAGATTAAAACTGGAAGGAATTAGGTTAGCAGAAGAGGATCAAAAAAATCAGAGTATGAATCCATAAACATTACAGAAATTGAGAGATAAAGTGACGTACTTCTCAAAGATCTGATTAACTGAAGTGCAAAGACATCTCAAACAACAAAATAAAGAAGCACGATATCTTGTAGGTGGAAATCTAAGGAAACTACAAAAAAAAGGCCACAACATGGCAAAATATACAGAAAGAAGAATCAAAACCCTCTTCACCTACATAACCCAATGTAGGAATTTTTTTTCAACTCTGGGCAAAGCACAAACTAGAGAGCAAGGTAAAAGAAACCACCTATACTAAAGGGAAAAACAACTAGCAATGACACGGGAAACACCAATTGAAAAATTAAAAAAGGCCTTAAGACCAAGGCAGCAATGAATCTAAAGTTAGAAAATTCTACCCAAATCTTCAGCACATTTATATAAAGTTTTAGAGGGGAAAGACAAAAATACACACATCAATAATGTTTTTTCTTCTCAGTTCATTTAGAAACCGCTAGGCAGAACGGACTCAGAAACTGTACAGTTACACAGATGATTGGATCAAAGTTTGGGTTTCTTTGAAAAAGAAGTTTCCCTTGACGGCAATATTAACTGCCCCAACCTAGAAAAGCATCAGTTACCATGAGAGCCAGGCAGGTACCGGAAGGCACCGGTTTCCTGATCAACCACTGCTATTCTCTCGCCCCAGATTAGGAAGAGAAACAACATCCTCTCAAGGACAGATGCGCTGGAATAAGCGCCACTGGCGGGACAGGCCCGGATGCAAAGCTTTTGGACAACCTCCAAGCTCTCAGTAACGGCCTGACTGGCAGAAAAAATTAACCTGATCATGTGTCTGGCTTGAATCATTTCCTCTCCAGTTTGGTGGAATAATATCACAGCTTCCCTCTAACTAGAAGAAAATATTACACAAACCAAGCTATTTGCCAAGAGAAGCTGTTTAGGCAAGGAAACACCTCCCTGTGCAAAATGACCGTAACTTGGGCACTAGGACAGAGAGCACAGACAACAATTTCGAAATATGTTAAGCTGGATGGCAGAAAATGTCATGGCACCAACAGCACTAATAACTATGACACAGAAAAATCTAAAAGCTCATGTCTCAAGCTGCTCCAAGTGAGGATTCATTAGCACTCAGCACCTTTCAGTTTTTTTACTTGTAGCACTCATTTTCATTACACCATGCTTCAAACAACATAGAACTGAATGATAATTTAGGTTTGCCAAGATAACGATGTCTATATAAAGGCACCAGCTGAGTCTAGATAGATAAAACCAGAACTGCTCTCTTGCTGCCAGGTTTGGCACTCAGACTTATACAAAGTCACTTCTGAACAATTCACAGCAGCAAACTCTCCAAAAGCATTTTGCACCCTCCAAGCTTTCTAAAACCCAGTGCCAGGCTGGAGAGCTAGGGTGGTCTTTAGGACAGATAAATTTTACCATATGTGAAAGTTTCCCTCTCCCGCCCAGAGGATAATCAATACAGTGTGCTGGAATACTAAAAAGAGGGCACAGGTAGATAAATGGGAGGAGGTGACTATAAGAAATACCAAAATACAGTCTTGATATACTCCAAGTTTGGGAGCTGTCTTAGTCTTTTTTTATCATTTTATATAAAACTTTCTATTTCAACTTTTAAAGTATTATCACAACTGAGCACAAACTCTCACGCAGGAATAGTCTCCTTAGCATTTCAACAATACTGAAACTTTTAATGTCAGCATCTTCCAGAACTGAAGGAAACCCTGCCCATTTCACACAAAGTGTTTCCCAACAGAAAGGACTGCAAAAATGCAAACAATGTGGATTGAGACAGCACTCTCAAACATACAATTTAAGCTTCCTAGCAAATAGAAAACTTAAGGTAGAGAGGCAGACAGAAAGAGAGAGAGAGGCAGACAGAAAGAGAGAGAGAGGCAGACAGAAAGAGAGAGAGAGGCAGACAGAAAGAGAGAGAGAGGCAGACAGAAAGAGAGAGAGAGGCAGACAGAAAGAGAGAGAGAGGCAGACAGAAAGAGAGAGAGAGGCAGACAGAAAGAGAGAGAGAGGCAGACAGAAAGAGAGAGAGAGGCAGACAGAAAGAGAGAGAGAGGCAGACAGAAAGAGAGAGAGAGGCAGGTTTATTTCAGGTCACTGCATCTAAACTAGCAGAATGTATTTGTCTGTACGAGTCAGTGTCTGCTGAAAAAGAATAATGCAGTCTTTCATGGAAGCACAGCTTCACGTATTTACAGGCTGATTCACCGGAGGCTTCTGGACATGTTTAATTTCTTTATTTAAATAACCCTCATGCCATGGGAGCGTTATGTGCAACACCCTTCCATTCCATGCATGCTTTTACTGTTGGGTTTTCTGCGTACCGTCTCTCATCTACATCATATATAATGAAAAGTTAGTTTTATTGACCTTGTGCCAGAGCCAGAGGTAGATTGTACAGAAGTACCTGGCTGCTCTCACTGACTTTCAGTCACCTTTTTTCTTCAATTTCTTTGTTTCTCTAATTTTTATTATACCTCCTCTATGTCTTTTATTGACAGTTTCTTCCACAAGGGATCTTATTGCTCCTCCTCGCACACCCACAGTCTCACTTGCACTCTCAGTATGTGTGTACAAGTATATGTATAAGAGAGCACTAGCAACGGAAAGAGAAATAAGCCAGGAGACTTCAAATTATCAGAGGTTTCCGCAACTGTAAATTTGGTGCTCATTTAAGATTCTGTTAAGTAAGCTAAACATAGTGTTTATAAAGGAAAATAAGGAGGAAAAAGAACAGCTTTTATAAATGTATAGTTCAAATGTAATCAATCTTTCAATAATCTAAAATAATTGATGTACAAGGAACAAAATCACTCTGAACATCATTACAAGAGTAAGACGTTGTCACTCAGTAGAAATTAATCTTCCTTTGTCACGTTCTTCAATGAAGAAGAAAAGTATGCTGAAGTAATTTTTAATTTTTCTGCTTTACATGTAAGCACTTTCTTCTTTTGCAGAAGACACTTGCATGTGAGCTAGACACTGACATGCCAGTCTTTCAGAGTACCATGATGATATTGTTAGTGACACTGAGTGAAAAAGCAAAATGCTACAATAAATTTGATTTTAAAAAACAAAAAAGAAAAGAAAAAAAAACCAGGAGGAAGGAAATAAAAGAATGAGCAACTGAAGAAGAGGGGACTGGAAAGCAGTCAGATACGTACCTCCTAACGCAGAATAAGCAGAGACAGCCAGTCACAGAACAGAAAGGTGATAGGTCATAGGCCATAAGGAAAACAAGAAGGCACATTTAAACCACTCATTAAAAAATCATAGCCAAAACCAAACCAAGAGAAACTCACAAATAATATGGAAAAATAAAGACATACAAAAATAACTATTTGAAAAGAAATCCTTTTTTTTTTTTTTTTTCACACAGAAAACTGAGCTGAAATATCACACAGTTTTCTGAAATGACCTTATGGAGACTCAGTTGTTATTTATCAGTCACAGCATGTAAATAACATCGGGCATTTCCTTTTTGTCACTGAGTTTTTATTTCTCATATATCAGAAATAAAACTCCAAAGTTTGAAACAAGATTGCTGATTTGGATACATAAAATAAGTAGTAACAACCTTCAGACTTAAAGGAGTTACTTATTTTCATTCATACATTTAAAAATACAAATTACAAAGTTAATCCTATTACCTTCACAAGAAAGCAGATAAACACAGAAGCAGCAAACATGCTAACAAAGAACAAACATAGCAGCAAAACTGCCCTTATAACTAACCTAATTTCAGCAGCCAACCTTCTCTATCTGGATTAAAAAACGTATGTGTTAGATCATTTCCATCATCCTCTGGAATTTTAAATGGCTCATTCTTAATACTTTCATATAAATTCTAGAAGAACAGAAAAAAAAGAGGAAAAAAGACCTCATTAATAAATGTCTAACAGAAAATGCATCCAGGACATCCTACCGCTTCTCAGACTATTTGTGTAAAAAGCAAAGGAAATACAGTCCATAAAATTCTGGAACAACCCTTCTCAATTCTTGTTTATGACTTTGATTAAGTTTGATTTTAAACTAATTCATCTACAAACAAGTGTTTCTTTTTTTACAGATTCTATAAGCATTCCTGCAAATACATTTTTTCTTTAACTTCTGCATTCAGTATTTCAAAGGTTTCTGCTTCAGGCCTCATTTAGTACAAGTCTTGACAAATGAATCTGGGTCTTCAGAAAATGGTTTAGGCCATCATACTGGCTTCGAGAAATAAGTATTTTTAATCTCAAGGGACAGGAGGAAGCTCCACAAGACACATGGAAAGAAAGGAGAGGCAATAACAAAACAATTATTTTTACTTTTTTTTCTGTCTTTCTCTGACTTATCCAGAAATACTTTTTTTTTTTTTTTTTTCCTCATAAGAAGCCAATTCCACAAGAATTTTGCCATCAGCAAACTACTGAGAGATATACAGAGTGTTTTCTCTGGAATCTCCTCTCCTTAACAAAGGATTCAATATAGGAAGAACTAGCTCAAAGCAGCTGTGAGCATGAGAAAATGCTTCTTTCAGCTACTCAAATGGTTATGCATGCTAGAAAATGTTCTTCTTACTTTCCCTTGGCAAATTTGCCTGAAAATTGTTGTACACACTTCTAAATTTCCTGTTAAAAAAAACCACAAAGCAATGCCTTGTCTTACCCAGTCTAACTTACCCGTAGCAATTCTTCAGGAAGGTCTCCACCTTCATTAATTCCACGATTCATAGAAATAAACCTCTCTACTGTGGGTTTATCTCTTACATTGTGGTTGTGCAGACTGGTATTTAACATAATGATCGCAAATGACAGCACGTAGCATGTATCTGAAATAAGATTTGAAAAATTATTTATATCTCTGTGTGTTGTAGCAGAAACCCGACATGTTTATGATTATATAAGTTCTGCCAGTATTCAAGTACAGTTCCTGTGTAAGAAAAAGTAGGATGGAAACCTCTCTGCTACATCGAGGAAAAATGTGTTCGCAACTTCACCATTTTGTTTGAAATAAACAATTTCCTCTCTAACTGTTGCTGACCTACTTTACATTAACCTCTTCCTACCCTATTTGTTCCTCAAACTAAGTGATCAACAGCCAGCTATGTCTGTATATAACAAAGAGACCAACAATGCCAAAATGGTAGTAATTCAACAGATTTCAACAGAATTCAACAGAAAACTGAGGTGGTTTTCTAATTGAGATAAATTATTGCTGAACAGTCTGCTAAAGAGACAATATACAGTCCTCATAACAAAAATGGATTACTTTCTAGATAATATACTATAGCCATGCATGGCTGGACTTGACAGATTGATAATCAGGTGTGAAGTCCTCATAACTGACAGATGAGGCTACCCAACCTACTCTTCTGCCTTTAAGGCCCTGAGAATCTTACTTTTCCAATTCCTAGCCAAAGATCTTTAGTAACATTTCTAAAGTACATTTTGTTGTTTAATTGGCTTATATATATATTAATGCTGAAGTTTTATAAATGGAAATGCATTCTGACCACAAGCTTGCACCTTTTGAAAACAGAGTGTAGGATTAGCAGTTGCATTTTCTCCATTCTCAGAAATTTCTCATTTCACATATTATTTCATCCTGAACTTCCAAACTGGCCATCATCTCCTTGCATCAGATTTAGAAGAACATATAGGATAAAAATAAATAAATAAATAATATATACTTAAGAACTCCTATCGTTTCCTGTGACTAACCCGTAGACTGGAAGACTCCTGGGTTACAAAGGCAATAGCGTGAAGCAAAAGCTTCCATCATACGATCAATTTTTTGAGCCTCTCCTGGGAGTCTGAAGCTCCACAGAAACTGCCTACAGAAGGGAAGAACAGTTGTTAGACTCATTCCAATATATTAGGCATATATTATTAAAAATCAGAAACAAATAAACAAAAATCAGCAATGTCTATATAAGGTGTCCTAGAGCTATGTTCTCAATCTCTCAACACACAAGTCAGGAACTATTATAAAGCAACATGCACAGATGGCTAGCCCAGTAATTCAGCCAGCAACACTGCATGCTATCAGGCAAGATAATATGGCAGTTCATATTCTGAGACTTTCTCTTTTTTCCAGACTAGTAAACAATTTTCTGTATGCATCCCATTTTTGCCATCAGAATGCTATGGGGAAACAATCAGTTCGTTCCTCCCTGGGTTTCCTGGCTACTAAAAGCAATAAACACTCAGCTAGACTTTACTTACAATCTAAAAAGACACAGTACAAAAATATTTCTGGTAGGGGAGAGAAGCAAGGAATACAAACCCAATACCTTTACTTGAACTCCTCCAACATTTAAAAAGAGTAACAAGAAAAGCTCCAGTGCTCAGAGAGGTGCTGCCTGTCTAGGGTTAAGCTCACCCTACAAGAATCAGACCCAGATCTTAAAATAAAGACTCATGGTATCACCTCAGTAATTTTGTAATATATGCAGGAGATCTGTGCTCCTGTTTAGCAGCATGAACTCAAAATAGATTTTTTACATTCATAACTTACTATTTCTACATATAGGTACACTGGAATGCATACAGGACAGAAGTCTTCACAAATTTACTTTTGGCACACTGTGGTGGTAAAAAGCTCCAATGAATTTAATCACTTACTCTTTTCTTTCTTAGCAAAAGAATTATCTAAATTAAAACAGGATCTAAACCAGCAAAGTTACATGCTCTGCCATGCAAAACAAGTTCTCAATATTCCCTGTATGCTGGGTGCCAATATAATAACCATTTATTCCTGTCTTCATCAGTTTTCATTTTAGGACATTATATTAAAGTGACGCAGGCTGTCTTTAGTTTGTCAGCTCTATATACTGTCTTTTACTCACCTCATGCAAGGTTCCAACCCAGATCACGAATTTTGTAAGCTACCAAAATACAAACATTTAATAGTAGCAGCTGCTAAGGAAGAATAAAGTCAAACCTAATGTTAAACTGGGTAAAAGAGATAGGAATATGAAGCCTCCCAGGCAAGCTTCAGCAGCCAAAGAAAAGGCTTCCTTAGCTCAAGCCTCAGGCAGCTCAAGTTATCATCACCACATCACTCAACCGTAGCAAAGCTGTTCTGACTCCACATCACAAGGCACTGCACCAGAGACAAAGATCACACGGACGTTTCAATTTATCTGGTGTCAGGAGGGAGTTACTTGTGGCAACAAAGCTGGCAGAACTGTCTAAATCAACTTAATTTGCTAGATCTGTTATGGATTTCCACCAAGATGAGAAGGGACTTCACAAGGCCACTCTATGCTAGCATCCCAGAGAAATCAAGTAAACTCTTCACTCAGAATGGGGAAAAAGTATACTAAGGTATTACACTTTCTCACGTGACAAGTGAGAAAGTCTGAGTAGAAGGAAATTACCTGATTCAAAGTGTATGCCTTTGTAATTGAACATAATCACTGACTATGATTTGTGGGATTCCCCCCCTCCCTGCCCAGGGGAACAAGTTGAGGTGGAAAGAAAGGAGAAAGAAGACGGCAGCAAAGAAAATTATTTATTTGCTTGGTTTTTACCTATCTCTGTGCTAAGACATAAAACAGATCTTCAAATGTCCACATATGGCAGGCACACCAAAGAGTTACGGTTGTGTTTTATTTGTTTGTATTTGTCTGAAATAATTAAAAGTTTTTACCTTCAAAAGGCAGCACATACAGAAGCAATTGTAAGGGTTAAAACAGAGCTGTCTCTGCTAACTTGCACAGTAACGCGTATAATTGTGCTGAGCTGTAGATCAGCTTTCTGATGAATAAATCAACACCGTGACTCATACAAATGCGCAATTTGATAAAGAAAGCTCAGGTCAAAAAAAAGAAAGAATTTACTTACCTCAAGGCTTGTACAAGATTGAGATCAGCGAACTCATGGAGTTCAACAAAAGCCTGAAGAACTTTAATATTAAATTCATCTCTATGAAAGAAAAAAATGGAAACAGACAATTTCAATTCTAAACTTTAAATGCTTCTTAGTTATCTCTATTTGCTTTTGAGAATAGGCAAGGAAATAAATTATCACACTGATCAAATCAAGTCATCGGAAATAGTTTATATATTTATTTGGGAGGTATTTTATTACTTAATACTAGTGTTTTGCCCATTTTTGCTGGTAGGTTAGCAAGAGACGGTACTGTTGAACTGATTTTAGCACTGCTTATTTAAATGACCTGAAAACGGCCTGGCCTTCTTTGCTTCACATTTATTATTACTGCACCTGCCTTGATATGGGACAATACCTGATAAATTTATCCAGTAAAAAGCCTTTTGCAGAAATTGAGTCATAAACTTTTAAAACAACAGTTAATGTAAGATTAATTTCTTTAGTCATACAACACAAGAAAAACAAACTATCCCATTTTTTCCTTTAAAAACAGAAAATATGAAAGCATTATATTAAGTTATGTACAAAGATGAGGAACAGAAAAACTTGATTGTACCTAAGAAAAAGAACAGCATTTTAAAAGAGCTACTTAGTACACACTATATTCTTACTCCATTCTCAAAAATTTTTACAGTGAAGGTTTACCAAAATCAGAACAGGCTTTCTCCCACCTGTCTTTTATATTGCTACATAAATGATGAGCCAAATTATGCTTTGTTTGATACAAAGGTGTTTAAATGCAAAAGTAACATTTGAACATTAATGAACACAAAACTATTTGAATGCAGACAGAATTTAGCCGACACCATCACTGAGTTCATATGCCAGAAGCGTAAAGGTTTATAATCCTCAGGGTGTGCTTTAAATACATCACCAAGACAGAATGTTGCGTATCAGCCTCCACCCAAAAATAGAAAGGTGTGCACCCACCAGGAATTATCTGTTGCATTACTGACTAACTGCATAGTCAGACTAACCTGTAACACTCACAAGTAAATACCTTACAACAAAGTATTAATTCATTAGGATGTCCCCATATTGTTTACAGAAAAACACATCTGCTCTGTCAAGCAAAACGAAGCAATTCTCATCAAATTTAGTAATGCACAATTCAACTGCATGACTACTTTTCAATGCACTGAAATAATGTGGCAGGATAGTATAATAGAAGAGAGCACTCAATAGGGGTACTTTGTTACTCTAAGCCAAATACTCATTTTGCTTATGTGTACATGCGTACTGCAGCTTTAGCGGCAGTTCAGGGCAAATACTCATCTAATACTCTAATTTTTGCTCTTAGGTTTTAATGTAAACTGGATTAACAGTGATACTTGTGCTGGGTACAGCTCCAAAGATACAAGCCAAACATCATGAACTCTCTAGGAAGCCACTTATTTTTTTAAGTGAAGACTCACCCACATATAAAGAAATCTTAAATCTCTTATAGGATGTAATTAATCACTTATTTGTTGTACATTTTTAGGTATTATCTCATTCCATTTTACCATTCACTTTTCTCAGTTTGCTGAGTGCTCTAATACTGTAAGAGTCAATAATTTAAAAAAATATCTCTTTATGGCAGAATGTTATACAAATATTTCATTCTGTTGACTATCCTGGTTTTGTCTTCAGCTATATTTAGCTAGAATGCAGAGGTAATTCATGATGGGCCCCCAAGGGGGACGGGCAAAGTAGAAGAGAATAACCTCAGACTCTAAATGCCTTGATAAAAGGTAGTACGTAACTCAACAAAAACTAATCTATAATATGCACTACCATTTGCATAGCACAAATCACTTAATAGCCTGTTTCTGAGGTGGTCACAAAAGCAAAATTAGCAGCTTAAGACCACCTCAACTGTCACATTTTATTTTATCTCAAGGTATTTATTTTACCCCAGGACCTAAAGGTCTAATGCATTGTTTTCAGAGGAACATGAATAAAAACTATTAGGATTCTAGGAAATTAATGTTGCAGTTCAAAGGAGTATGATCAACCGTTTCCCCATTCAGACCTGACTACCTTGAAATGTCCATACACATTCCTGAAAATCAGATTGTCATCTCTTCACCTCCACCCACCCTTACTAATTCATATAAGTGAAGTAAAAGAAGACAGAAATACCATTTGCTTTCCCATTACCATATTAATATTACACCTTTCATAGAAATTAAAAAACATACAAAAAAAATTAAAGTAGACTAACTGCATACATTGATTAAAAGCTCCTTTTAAAGAAACAGAAAATTGAAATTTCTTTGACTTCAGCTGCTCCTTAAAATGAATAGGTTGCTTCTGCCTTGTGGCAAAATAGGAGCAGTATGTCAATTTTCACTTCTCCTAAGGTTTTGTTATCCAGTTGATGGATTTATATAAAATTTCCAGATCAAATTTGTTATTCAGTATGACCACTATATTTGTCTGTATTTGTCTTGAAAAATTCAGAAGACATAATTTCATTGCATATTCGTCTGTATACATACTCAATAAAGGTTGCCCTGTATTTTCAGATTAGACCACAGTGCTGCCCAGCAGCATCTCTGCCAACGATGAAAAAGAACGAGCAATAAATTTTTAAATTTTAAGTATGAATGCATAAACAGTCACATGAATATTACTAATGACTCCAGTGGGCCTGGACGTATTGGTAAGACCTTTCTGCGTGAGTACAGGGGTTCTAGAAATAGGGCTAGAAAAACTGGAAGTAGTTCAGAAAACAATACCAAGGTAGAATGCAGCTTTCAAAAATTAACACAGACTGCTTTATACAAGTTTTGTTACAGTTTTGCCATTACGGACATTAACATAACATTGATTTTACAACACTAATTGCCCAAATATTCAACAGAAACAATATAATGCTGTCACATAAAAATTGTTGAAATGTCTACACGTACTGTATAAAAACTTTGTAGCGAACATATTTTTTGAAAGTATACATATTACAGTTAACACTTTCATTAAACCTATTAAAGTCAGGAGGAAACTGCTGAGCATAAACTAAGCCATAGATGCCATAAACAGATTACGGGTGCCTCAAAAGGGATCTGCCAGAACATATCACTACAGGAGTATATCCTACATGAGTCAACTTTTAAACCTCCATAACTGGCATCTGAACTAGAACACGTGCAAGCACGTAGATACATGTACTCCAAGATGCTCTTCACTTCCGTCTCTTTCTGCTGCCTGTTTCAAAATCAATTCCTGGGTTGCACAGCAATGGAAGCAATTGCGTTTTGATTGTGTTTTGCAGTAGTATGCATAAATACGCACATTGCACGTTTATTGTACTAGGATTGATAAAGATAAGGTGTGGCTGCCCTTTGAGATGCCTACCTACTAATGGGAAGTCTGTGTGCAGGGAAGAAGGCAACACTAAAACGTGCTTATAACTACTGTCCCAGGAACTAGCCATTTTAATAAATGATTTCTTTACTATCCAGTTATTAGTGATTGTATATCACTTCTTGTCTGGGCACAGTATCAAGAGTTACCAGAACTGTTGCAATACAACTCTCAGACATTCCAAAAGCTTATGGTATTAACTTCTGCACTATAGACAAATTTAAGGGTATTTTCTCAAAATAGTAAGTTACAATGAATTCAATATTATTCTACAACGTACTCATTTAAAAAGAACAACAACCTAACAGAAAAAAAAACTATCACAATACCATAGCAGCTTTATTCCTGCTTATAGATCTCAGAGTAGTAGAGTAGTTCTCTCATGCAGCCCGTGAGGGGGAAGGTGACTACCAAAACCAGTAAGAACAAAGTTTCAATATTTTTGTTTTACCTTTCACCAAGGTAATCTCCAATTACCGTTTTATTTAATCCTTCTCCTTTATAAAGGAACTGTGCAATGTCTTCTGCAGTGTTCTGCAGGAGGTCATTTTCTATCAGAAACTGTATTCCCTAGGAAGAGCAATTCCAGAGGAAAAGGAATGTTATGATTTTCCCACAAGCATTTATGTAAATACCACTTGTAACATTTGGTATTAATATACTGACACAGACATATACATAGCACATTAAGAATTACATTAGCCTATAGATTTATTTTGTTTTTTAATGAAATGGTAAACAAATGTTTTTCAGTTAGATAAGCAATATTTAGTCCCAGTTTAAAGATTAAAATGAGAACACATTTTTAAGGCTAGAAGTACTAGGTGGCAGTTTGAATCCCCCAACAATAGAAATATCAAATATTAATTGAATAATGATTTTGTGTTGTTCTGTGGAGTTAATGTGTGAGTTAGCCTGTTCACAATATTGCCTAAATGTCTGCAGAGACATAATCTGTAAAATCATATAATGAAGAGGTGTATAGGAATAACTTAATTACCACCATGACACAAAATAAAGCATCTGTTAAAATCTACAAACTGCAACCCAATACATCAAGCCACTACTCGCAGCAGAGGACACCACTGAAGATACTGAAACTGGTTTAAAAGAGTTTATGCTGACGCTGGGATTATCAGTGACTTCTGGTTGAGCTGGAACTAAACTATTCACAAAGGATTCGAACTAGCTATTCACAAGGGACTGCTCATGAGTCAGTCAAGCTTCTACCACGGAGCTTCTATCAAAGCCAGGAGGAGAGTCTTACCCTGTCCCTCAGTGGGTACTTGTTCAAGCCCCTGGACTCCTATGCCTCCATAAATTACTGGCCCTATAACTGGCACACTCTAGGGATGCCCAGAGAACTTTCTGCAAAGCAGTAAAGAAAGGAGACTAAGAGTTATATAAAGATTACGTAAAGGATGGAAGGGATGTTATTGCAATACTCAGCAGGTCATGGAGAGATAGCGCTCTTTGTTCCCCACCACACCCCCCAGCAAAGATGTTGCTATTCCTGCTGGTTTCATGAAACTGTTAACAGCATGCTGGTAAGAAGAAAGGATGGCAGCTGTAAGTAACCTTAATGTCTTGGATTCCAAAGATGTATAGAAGAGCTTGATATTTTTCCAAATCTTTTCTACTAGAATATTTCATAATTTCAGAAATATTAGAAGTTTTTCCATCTCTGCAAATGGAATACATTTGCTTTTTATTTCATTACAACTGGGAAAACTTCCATTATTTTTTGATATAGCATAGGACGCCCTGAAGTAACATTCAAAAAAGTAATTATCCTTCTGTTTGGTTGATTCTGTCCTTTTTATAAAGAAATTATTACCTGCCTGACAAAAAAAAAAAAGGTATATTTTCTGACCTAACTTAGCAAAGAAAATGAACTGTGATGTTATAAGACTTGAAGCTTGCTTTTTAAAAAAAAAAAGTCTGGAATGCAATCCTCTCAAAACAATTTTATCATTATCTGAAAACTTAATTTCAATGACAGGCTGGTATTCTGACTCTAACAACTTAATATTTTGATAAGTCATTTCAGAACAGACATGATTTCATTGCAAAGACTATATCTGTTTCATCCTGAAGCAGAAATAGCCGAGCTTTCCTCAGAAATTATCTTTTCAAAGTTTATTTGAGAACTATTTGTACAAAAATTCATTTGACTATGAAACATAATGTTTTTTCGCATACCAAGTTATTCAAAAAGCTTTCTCGGCTCTGTCAACCAACAGAGAATCTTCCTTCTAACAACAGAAACAGGAGTTGCAGATTCCCTTGTTCAACACCTGGACCACATTATTCATGCTTAGTGTACACAGACTGACCAGAAGAGGTTTTAAAAAGTTGTGCAAGTTACTGAAAAAGATAATGGACATGACTAGAAGCATGGAAAACAAGTTTCTGTACACAGAAGCAGACACTTTGACATACTACAAAAAAAAAAGTAGTAACTTTTCTTTTTCTGAATTTTTTTTTTTTAAATTCTTAAGATGTTAAAGAACCAGAAGTCAAATAGACAGGAAAAGGAATTTGTCTAGGACAACTATTCCAGTGTCTGGAATAAATGATAAAATAGGTCAGCCAAATCCCCATCAACTCCTACGCTATATTTTGTCTTGATGCAAATTTTCTTTCTGTACACTGATAGGAGAGAGAAGACAGCTGTACTAGCTTGATGTCCCCACACAAAATTCGTGGCTACACAAATATTCAATATTCACTACAAATATTGCATAGATTTTTTTTTTTAAGTCAGTGCAATGAAATCTGCTTGGAATTTCATAGCTTTTGCAGTAACTTAGTTACAAATTTTGCAGTTATTTAAATCCTGCCTTTGTCACAGAGAATTCATTTTCTGGGACCAGAGCAGGCAGTACTGACTTCTAGTGTTGCAAATTTCAAGCACAGCTTTATGTCCTCTGCACAGGGATTCTTGAAGTGTTTTACAAACTTTACCATTATAGCCCTTCCCACACTAGCTAACCAAATCCAAACAGCAAGGTACATGGTGTTACATCACGTAACTGCACTAAACACAGCTATTTCGAATGAGGATTTTCTGGGTGGAGGCAGGGAGAATCGCTCTGCATATAGGTTACACGCTAGGAAATTTAAACATTTTCAAATAAAAATGGTAAATGAAAATTACCTCACTGTGTTCGTACTACTATGAAAACATTAGAAC
The DNA here is from genome assembly GCF_949628215.1 of Phalacrocorax aristotelis. Classification (NCBI taxonomy): domain Eukaryota; kingdom Metazoa; phylum Chordata; class Aves; order Suliformes; family Phalacrocoracidae; genus Phalacrocorax; species Phalacrocorax aristotelis. The sequence goes on from NC_134285.1 coordinate 8,706,792, forward strand.
TCTGTTATTTGGTTTTAAAGAATAAAACTTGGGGGATTCAGTGCATGGATTATTACCCCAGTTCTTTCACATACCTAACTCTGGAGACCATTTCCCCTCCCATTTATGAATGAAAAACATCCTTTTCGCAATGACCCAAACTTAAGCTCTCTCAGCATTAGAAGGACATATATTTTAGCTGCCTGTAATTTAAAGTAGCATCTGCAAACAAAATGATCTAGCTTTAGAGCATCCAGCTACTGCAAACCACCACTGACTGACAGACATTATTTAAAAATTACTACTATAAGTCTGTTTACCACATTTAAATTATGTTACAGTAGCAATGCAGCCACAGCATCTATTTATAGAAATAATTTCACCCAATAAGAGCAGTAATAAAAAATAGTTCACACTGGAATGAAAGCATCTGACATCATCCTGTGACTTTGCCACCAACGTCTAGGATGTGAAAGAGCTGGAGGACAACATTTGGGGTATTCTGCCCTCAACAGAACAGAAGTTAAACTGTCACCAAAATGGAAAGTAAAAATAAAAGACATGGTCAGGAGCTTAAAAATGGTTCTATATCTCAAAGTGCTTGAATGTTTCTGGTAAACTGAAAACAGCTTGAAGAATAGCAGCCATCGTTGTACTTCAAACATTATAGAAAAGCCACCAAAATGTAACTGAATTCAATACAATTGGAAAGAAAACATGTCAAGAACAAACACAGAAAAACGAATGCTAAACGATTTCCAAAGAGATCTTAAAGACGACTCTTCACAAATTCAAAATGGAATCTCAATTACGAAACACAGAAGGCAGTACAACAAAGCAAGGAAGATGTAAAATGAAAAGTAAAGGCTAAAGGTCAAATATGTCAAAGCAGCTCTTAATTATATTGGGGAGGGCCTGTAAGAACACATGCAGGTCCCTGAATTTTCCAGAAAATGAACAATTATTTAAGACAAGTAGAGGCACTCCAGAAAAATTAACTACTTTACTTCCTGGCTAAATGCATGGTAGACTTATTGAAATTGGTAACCACATTTCTACCTGCAGGCAGTGTTTGTACAGTCATATAGGTACACATACACGTACATATGTATAAAAACATACAAATTTTCATATGTGCCTTTTCCACAAACAGAATTTAGACATGCAAATATAAAGATCTATATGAGAACAAATAAAAAAACATATTAAAGGTATTTTGGAAGAAACACAAAATAGGAGGTCATTAAAAAAGTATGGGCTCACTAATAACCAAACACCAAAATATTTTTAGAATTCTATTTGACATATCAACATAGAACACCTCTACCAGGTACAAATAATCTTTCTGCCAGCCAGCTCAATCAATACCTGGCATATTTGATTGTTGATAAATAACCTCCATTATCAAAATGGTTTGCTTAAGGGAAAAAAGCACACATGACTGGCAAATGACTAGTTGACTGCTTCTACTTTAACCCGCTGCTCAGCACGTTACAGGATATACAAATAAGGCCTGTGAACTTATACTATCAGAAATGTTTTATTAAGAAAACATGACTGTATTTGTCATAGATCACATTACAAGTAGGAACTTGATTCCTGACAAGTGAGGGGAAAAAAAAATCTCTACCTTCTTAGGGTCCATGTTGAATTTCTTCCTTCCCATGGCTATTTGCTTATTTCTTTGTGTAGTTTTGCTACACATGGGGAAAAAGGAACAACAAGCAATTACCAGTTGCTCTTATACAAAAACAACAACTTTTGCATGAGCTTCTTTTAATTGGTATTTTAGGTATTTTGTATTTTCTACTACAAAACCCAGACATTTTTATAAGGGGGGAAATTATTTATTATCCTTTACTATTTTCAATGCTTTCAAGTGATTGCAGCTTCAGAGAACTATATTGTTATCAATTTGACAGTCTAAAATATTATACTCTATCCAACATATTTCTCTATCCAAATGAATGACACACCTGAACAGGATAAAGTCAGGCTTTAGAGACTTTGTAACAGACTAAACATGATCCAATGTTTGTTTAGCATGATAAAGCTATTTTTATTTGCTGTTATTTGGAAGAGCTGTTCCAAGGTCTTAATGAATCATGTCCATATGTTAGCATTACTTACCTTTCTTCTACACTAGTCAGATTATCAATTTCTGTCATAACCTCAGCAATTTCAAATTTTAATCGCTGCCAAGAGAAGGAAGGGCAATATGTTAACTGACATTGAGACACTTTTTGAAATCATCTACCATATATTAATACGATCAATTAGGTTTTATTTTCTAATATTTGGTAGTCACCTGAAGAAAAGTGATGAATCTTATGGCTTCCTTAGATATTTAGCTTAAAGATTTTATCACATCTGAATGACTGTTAAACACATGGATCCAAACTCCCAGTGCATGCTCATGTCAGAGCATCAAGACCAAATTGCCACTACCAATTTCAGTATAAGATTTCTTTACCCAGATTTCTTACTCACTCCTATCCTGTATGCAGATCTGCTGTTTAATGAGTTCTTGATTACACAAATCAAATGTGTACATATACACATATTGCATTACATAAATACAGACGTTAGCTTTTTTAAAAGCACACAAAGGATGCATAAATCCTCTTCATTATTAGTATGATTTAGCTTAAGCCATTCATATGCTTTTGAAAACATTACCTGGAACTCATACCTAGGTATGCGGTTTACTGTAACTTAATCTATTGAAGCAGGCTTCTAAGGATCTTTACAGATAAATCAATTACCTCAATATCATCAATCAGTTCTTTTTTCCTGCGACGAATATTTAAAAGCTCTTCTCTTTCTTCTATGGAGAGGTCATCAGGCACTGGAATAGAGCAAAATGTACAGTCTTTCAGCATTTGCAAACATAATTCATTGCAGAAAACTGAATAAACCTGATTCAGAAAAGTAAGTGTACATAAAACATCTGAGCATTTTTTTTAGCCGGGATAATTTTCAGAAAACAAACAAAAAAACCCAACACCCAAACCTTTCACCCAAAGGGTGGTGGTAAATAGCTCCTTTTCCAAGTGGCAACATGTCACTAGTGGGGTCCCCCAGGGATCGATATTGGGCCCAATGTTATTCAATATCTTTATAAGTGATCTGGATAACAGCATCAAGTGTAGCCTGATGAAGTGACACTAAGCTGAGTGGGGAAATAGACACTCCAGAAGGGAGAGCTGCTCTGCAGGGAGATCTGGATAGGCTGGAAGAGTGGGCCAGCAAGAACCTTATCAAGTTCAACAAGGACACGTGTACGGTCTTGCACCTGGGAAAACATAATCCGGGAGTGCAGCACAGACTGGGATCCACCTGGCTGGAAAGCAGCTCTGTGGAAAGGGACCTGGGGGTCCTGGTAGACAGGAAGCTCAACAAGAGCGAACAGTGGCTGCTGCGGCCAAGAAGGCCAACAGAATGCTGGGTTGCATCAGAAAGGGCATCGCCAGCAGAGGTAAAGAAGTCATTATCCCACTCTACTCAGCGCTTGTCAGGCCACACCTGGAGTACTGGGTACAGTTCTGGTCCCCGCTGTACAAAAAGGATGTGGACAGGCTGGAAGGGGTCCAGAGAAGGGCCACCAAGATGATCAAAGGACTGGGAAGCTGCCATATGAGGATAGGCTGGGAGAACTGGGTTTGTTCTTTGTTTGAGAAAAGGGGGCTTAGAGGTGTAGCTACAAAGAGGATGGAGACTCCCTTTTTACAAGGAGTCACATGGAGAGGACAAGGGGGAATGGATACAAGTTGGTCTTGGGCACATTCCAATTGGACATGAGAGGAAAAGTTTTCACAGTGAGGACAGTCACCATTGGAATAATCTCCCCAGGGAAGTGGTTGACTCGGCCACGTTGGACACCTTCAAGAGTCGTCTGGACAGGGTGCTGGGCCATCTTGTCTAGACTGTGCTCTTACCTAGAAAGGTTGGACTAGGTGATCCCTGAGGTCCCTTCCAACCTGGGATTCTGTGAAAACCACAACCCAAACCCTAAACCTAATTTATTGGATTTCTGCTTTATAAAATTAATTCAATTACCTTACTTATGATGACTATGGACAGAAACTTTCTTTCACATGAAAGCTAGATATCAAAGAGAACTTGTTATCATATAATTTGTGGCAAGATTTTGCTCTACAGCTTAATAGCAAAATTCAAGTCTGATATCATTCCAATTATTTCAGTAACAGACCAAAATTCTTCATGTAAATTAATTATGATTCAAAAGACATGACAATCTCTCAGGGAAAAGAGCCAAAGAAAAGCCAAAGCTATATACAACTCATCAGTGAGATGTGTACCCTGGTGTTGATTTCGGACAACATCAGATATTTAGCAGTACCCCTTCATCTGGTTGCTTTGTAGAGCAGAGATGCAGGCAAGTACAATACGACTAACAACCGTAACAGTAAATACTTTCTGTCAGTAAGATATACAAATAAGTACACAGTCACAATCAGTTATTTAATACAGATTTGTTTTTGTATAACAATATTTAAGGGAGTCTGAAGTATTTCAGTCAACTTTAGGTCTCTCCTTGGCTATGCTAAAACAAGTATATTACTCTGTTGATAGGAATTACTTGCTACTGAAGATGCAAATGTGTTTCTGTGCACAGCTATGGCTGTCACACACCTTAGCAGCAGCCCCTTACCTTGTAATCTCTGGCTGACAACCAGCTAATGTGAAAAGCTATTTGCACAAAACCTCTGCTTTTCCTGAGAAATTAGATTTTCCCTAGCAAGAAACTTCTTTGGACAGATATTATTCTCACTCACTTGTACAGCACTAGACATCAACCACAAATATTCACCTCTTTTGCAGTGATCCTATAATAACAGTTTTAATGATACCCACTTTCTTGGAAATAGCTCCTCAATTATAGAACAGCTCTTCCTTCTAGCTCAGTAAAATGGAACAAAAATATTTATTAAGATATTTAAATGGTTCTGTCCCAACAGCAACACACAACAAATGCAGTCATTTGGGATGGTCAAAGCTGTTTCTTTATGTCATATACACATGTAACAGACCGTAGCAACAAGGATCACAAGCAAAGGTTCAGCTTTTCAGGTTTTTTTTAAAGACACATTTGAAACGCAGCCTCTGCTCAAATCTTAATAATGAAATACATTATTTTCAACTTCCAGTGATTAAGATCCTTTCTATGTTATGATTCGAATCCTTTAAAAAAAAAAAAAATCCAAACAGCAACAGACCATGTTAGACATGAAGTAATTATGGCAAATGATCTCATTTAGCTACTCCAGATAGAAACATGATTAAATTACTTCCAGCTTAGGAAATAACAGTCTTTTGTTAAACAAATACCAGCCTTCAATATGTTTACCTGCTTTTTCCCTTCATCTCATCAGAAACCCACCCAATCCTAAAAATTGTTGCATGCAAATACCAATAAGATTCTTTAAACATCAAACCTTATAAATACATGAGCCTACAGTACATCTTTGTCTTGCATGTATACTCTAAAATCTTAAACCATCAAACCCAAGAGATTTTATGACTATACAAACACTATGTACATACACATACCATAAATATTCCAATTAGTTAACTGAGGACTGACAACAAAAAAAATGAAGACTGTTACCCAATGTTCATTATTAAAAACGCAAATTGTGTATTAACTAGGAAGTATGCCCGAGTATCCTTAAAGCATTTTTCTAGTATTACAATAGTGGGTGAAATTAGATTAAAATTTTGTAGTACCAGTATTAGTAAGAGTTCATAATTTTTTAACTTTTTTTGCCACTGCAGACATTTTGGTAACTCTCATCTTTGTTGGCAACTGGAAATAGTAATTAGAACCCAAACAGAAAATAATCTTTAAACATTAAATATTTAGAATTCATAGATGGTGCTTGATTTTCCTTCAAGCTGAGTTACAAAATCTCTGGATTAGCTGCTATAACAAACTCTCCCCAAAGCAGAACATCTGTGAGTGGTACTGCAGTTTTTTCTCCCGTACATTACCATGCAGTGAAAGCTCCTTGGGACAGGTTTGGAATATCTAGAACAAGTGAAATTGCTGTTTGGAATCAACACAAATTGTGACAGTTTTCTATGCTCAAGCAACCCACCAAAGAAAAGAAATTCGACACCTCTGTCCTTTTCCTACAGCACCCAAAGACTGACTGCCATGTTTTTCCTTTCCTCTGATCACAGCTGCAGCTGTGACAACCCTCACAGTATAATTAATGATGCTGTTAGACAAAAAGGAAATAAACTAAATTGAGTCAGACCGCCTTTTGCATTAGGAAATAACATCAAGTATCTATCTGCCAGATGCAAGACAAGAAAAGTCTGCTGGAAAAGAAGATTCTGCATTTGGAGAGCGCTTAGAAGACAGCACTTAGAGAAAACTGCATATTAATGCAACATCTTTAAATAATGGTATTAATAACAGTATCTTTTGATAAGAATAAAAGAACAAGGATACAACTGAGTGGGGTTAGAGTACTGCTCAGCTTCCAGAAACTATTGGTATAGTCAGTATTTTACTTCCGCTCACACTAACCATCACAGAGAAGGGATGAATGACTTGCCAGGATGACTAAGTACACTGTCCTATCATCACCATAAATCGGCATGTGTCCAAGATATTGAAGATGTTTACCTTATTCTCATCCTTCTATTGGTTATATATCATCACTGCTTCCCTCCTCCAGCACTGCTCTTCATGCTGATGAGAAAACTTATCAGTGGGAAAATGAACTCACCAAGAAAAAGGTTCTTAAGAGACTGTACATGGCATTACAACCTGCAGCTTCAGAAGCTGAAGGCATCTGTTCCTGGTGGCTATGTGGCTTTATGTCTATTGTTCCTGTTGTTTCAATCATCTGTCTTAAAACAAAATTTAAGAATTTCTGTATTTCAGCGAAGGTTTTTGAAATATTAACATTGGAGGATGTGCCTACATTACCTGAAAGGAAAGAAAGAGTGGACGATATTCAACTGCAGCTAAAAACAAGAAAACCCCCACTAACTCAAAAGGGCACCCACCATTAGTTAAACCTTTTCCTTACAGGTAAGGAAAAGTAAGGATTTACTCTGCGTTTTTCAAGTCCATTTTTCACTGCTTTTCATTGATCCCCAATGATTCAAAAACACCTAGAAAACCTTAAAAACCTTACATCCTGCTTCTAAACAGACAAAATGTTTCCTCAGTGATAGACTCAAATGGCAAGCAGTCCTTCTAACTTGGGCGTGAAGTGCCTTACACAACCTGCAATGCAGGGACCACAGTGAGAACCTGAAAATACTTTTCTTTGGAAAGCAAACCTGTAGACCCGTGGAGCCCAAGTGTCCTTAGAAAATGGAATAAGCACTTTGAATATTTCTAGTTTGAAAAGAAAAATATTAATTTTATTTATTTAAAAAATTTGAAAACCACAGTCAAGATGTTTGGCATCAAGGCTGATGTTAGACTCATGGCAAGCAAACAGGAAATCAAAAATGGCCAATGAATAACAACAGTGCATTAAAACACCTTTACAGTCTAAGCAAAATATTGCAGACACATGACAAGTGATGATCTGCACTGGCAAGACCCTTTCCATAAGCCGCCTTTTTGACTTCAGCAGCTAGAACACCTCCACTTTTTCTAACCTTGTGTTCACATAATCCTCTGCACAGAAAAGCTCACAGAGCGCCTATTACATATTTGTTCTGCAAGACAAATTTCCTAGCTGTCTTCTCTGAGTCATTTCCAAGTTTTTTCTTTCATCAATCTAAACACAAAGTAGACAGGATGGGAGGAGTTAGCATGAACATTTAAATACTAAAAAAGAACAAAAGCATATCAGTAGAGTGAACAAACTGCAGCTGCAGAATGCTTTCATGCAATCTTCTAATCTTTAAATAAAGACAATGTTTTACTGTAAGTCATTTGTGTGAAAACCTTTTAGCTTACAGGGAGAGCATTTCCTTTTTCTAAGACTTCAGAGTTTCAGCTACTGCTTAATAGAAACTCAATATACCTACTGATACTTTATTTAAAAGGAACAAAGTTGTGAAAGTACAAATTATATTCTTGGCCAAGTAGTAAGAGATGAAAACGTAATTCTATATATACATGAAAACGCAATACTATATATGTTGCTACTACTACTCCTCCTCCTACTAGCAAGAGGAAAAAAAAAATTTAATATATTCCAACTTGGCCTATCTCTGTTCAATTACTCTAACTGATCCTAATGTACCTAAATTAATTTCCTGTAAACAAACACTTGTTGGAACACACACTTTTAATAGAGACTTGTTTACTGTTAAATGGGGGGGGGGGGGGGGGGGCAAAACAAAACCACACCACAACAACAAAAACCAAACTGTAGCTTGCCACAGAAATCAGCATATTGTCCTGCAGATGCAGTGTCACTTTGTTAAATAATTTTGTGCTACTGACAACCCAAGTACTGTAATCAAACAAAAGCACTAGCCCAGAACTAATGTGGGGGTCGGACTCTTCTCCCTAGTAACAAGCGATAGGACGAGAGGAAACAGCCTCAAGCTGCGCCAAGGGAAGTTTAGGTTGGATATTAGAAAAAACTTCTTCACCGAAAGGGTTGTCAAACAGTGGAACAGGCTGCCCATCCCTGGAGGTATTTAAAAGAAGGGTAGATGTGGTGCTTGAGGATATGGTTTAGTGGTAGATTTGGCAGTGATGGGTTAGCGGTTGGACTTGATGATCTTAAGGGTCTTTTCCAACCTTAATGATTCTATGTTTCTAACTCTGACATTTATGAAGACATAAGAAGCATTTTTGAGCAAGCAGTCTTTTCCAGATTGAGAAAGATCTGCTGCAGATCAACTTGCAAAGAAAGTCCCACAGGTTAGTGAAAATTAGGAGCAAATCCCGTAACAGCAGAAAAAATCTAGTGCTTTCCAAGTCCATACCCCTGATACCTTCATCTTTTTCAGTAGCAAAAATTAAATCCTTTCCAGCTCTCCAACAGTATTATATGAACCAAAACTCCTGTGGTTTTGGTTGTTTTTTGGTTTGGTTTTGTGTGTTTGGATTTTTGTTGTGTGGTGGTGTTGTTTTTGTTTTGTTTTGTTTTTTAAACTTATTAGCCTTTTGACTGACTATCACCGGCCAAGCTGTAAAGCAATCCCCCTCCACCACTTCAACTGACTTCGGAGTTCAATCTCTCAAGAAGACACAGTATTTTACTGTGGGTTTGGTGGTGGGGTTTTTTTGTGTGGGGTTTTTTTTTTTTCCTTTTTTTTTTTTTAAACACAATGTTTAAACTGTGTAACCTACAGCCAGCAGAAAGCAAACATCTAACAGTATCTAATGGTAGATAAAAACCTAATTCTGTAACCCCAGTTATGAAGCAACACAACTCCCTGACTCTCATTGCTCAACTGACTTTTTGGTTTCATAAAGATAAATATTTTCCTTCTTCCTGTCAGCCCCAAATTGGTGGTCTTAAGTATTTCCATCCCAAGCAAAGAACAATTAGATGGAATTTAATTTTGCTACAACTGAAACATCTTGCAAGTGTAAAGATATTTACACAATGCAAGGCATACAACTAAACAAACCTATCCTTACCCATACACAGAATGGGTAGACATGTTTCTTCTGGCCTTTAAAATAATACACATTCATCTCTGAGAACAAATCTGATTGTCTCAGGACATTTGCCTCAAAGGATATTCTCAGGCTATTCTCTCTTCCTTTCCCCTACACCCTCCCTTTTTTTAAACTTAATTATAGGAACATTTTCCAGCTTTCAAACGAGATGTATAAACAAAGCTGTGACCACTTGTGGCTATTAAAAATTCCATAGAAGTTTTTGTAGGAGGACATCCTCCTGAATAGATTTATTTCACAGTGCAAAACCGAACTGTATCTGCATTAAATTCAATCAGTAAAACTAGCTAGATTTGGTTGCTTCCTTCTATTAACTCCCTTACTGCATGAATCTTTGCTATTTAGTCACTGATGAACATGTCCTAGCATAGGAGTAACCACACTTCCATTAACAGGGGAAATAATAGCGTAGAAAAAAATCCTTTCAAAAAACTACCAGTCAGTGGTATGAGGAATTTGGGACCAAGTCCATGGCTTGCAGGGTTATTTTGAGAGTTTTCAGTCACCAGGGACACTGGGGCCGGAAGGCACATTAGTGGCCAAACCCAGAAGAGAACTTCAAACTCACATGCATCATTCTCATTGTTTATCTGCTCGAAATCACACCATTAGAAGATGTTCCTGAAAATACTTTTCACTCTAGGATAAGGAGATACTTTACAGGCAAGTTACAGTTAAGGTATTGTCCTTTTGGGCTTCTAATAATCTGTGGGGGAAAAAAAGCCTAACGATATTAATCCTATTATCACGTGACAATGTGTTTTCAGGAATTTAGAGGAAACAGTTTCCCTGACATGACCCACTAAACCTTTTTTTTTTTAAAAAAAAACCAAACTTCTACTCCAAGGTAGGTTTAATTAGACCAGTGTTTCACATTCATCATCATTTTTTGAAAGAGCAAACAAATGCACAAAGAACTGGAAATATGAAACACATTTTTATTCTACACAGAAAAGAGACAGCAGGGTAACTGCACTGCCAAGTGTGAAATCATTTCTTGTAAAAACCAAACAGTATTTATTATAATCCATAAGAATTACTTCAAATAAAGCAAGATTATCTTTTAGTCCTGGTCAGAAATAGCCATATATAATTTAATTCACATTAACATCCCTAGTCAAGCAGAAAGCAGGCATCTCCAAAATTGTGCAAAATCAGTGTCCAGATAACACAGGGCAGAGGGAGGATTTAATCCACACATTTTACCTGCCTCCCAAATAACATTAGGTTTCAGCTGTCACACACAGAACGGTGCTGCCTCGCCACAGTACCTGCAAATATGCTTCCGCCCATCAAGTATAAACCGCAGTAAATGCATTTCTTGAACCTAATGGAACAGGAGTTTGCCACAAACGACTGCAGCATATGTATCTTTACAAACTGTATGTAGATAACATGAGCAACAACAGCTGCAAGGTGGAAGAAAAGAGTATAAAGGCTTTACATAGCTTTCAGATGAGCTGATAACCCTTGCTGCTAGCTATTATTTACCCTTCTTAATGGTACTGAAGCACAAACAGATACTTCACAGCAGCTTTCAGATTTTCACCTTGCTATACAGACATACCCATAGGCAGAACTGGGGAGACACCTACCTCGCTTTTCAGTCCCTAATTATGCCATTGACATGGGTATTTGCCATTTGAAAGCAATATGTTTTTAAGATAACGAGTATTTCTTTTTTACTGTCCCTGCTGTGTTGTTTTTATGAACGTGTAGTACTGAAGGCCACAATTACATTTTAATTGCCTCATTCATATCTTATATTCAATCATGTATCTTATTTCATCATTCTGATGTATTTTCATTAGGAAGCCAAGTGTTTTGCAACAACAAAGTAAAGGAACCACCTTCAAGCAAATAAGGAAGCATCACCTGGGGAGAAAGAAATAAAACCACATGGGGACCAGCTCTGAGAGAGATTCCACAGGTAGGGAGTTGGTACCGACTCCTGTATGTTCCTGCATCGCTTTGCCACTTGGTGCCCCTCAGTACATGATCCTGCCTGGATCCCGTTTTTTCTGGGCTTGTTTCCTGCCAGTTTAGCAAGCCAAATGGTTTCACTGAGGACCACAGAACTGCCCAAGCCAATGCAACAGGAGCAGCAGAAACCCCTGGCAGCAGGGAGGCACAGGGGACAGCAACCCTCTCGACATCAGACAGCCCTAAAACAAGCTTAGCTCAGCCCCAAAACCCCACCCTTATAGGCTGTATTCTCTAAACCCTAAAAGTAGTTCAACCTGACATTAAAAATAGATAAGTGTGGATTTTCTTTTAGGAGCATTTTTCTTTTGAAGTCGCTCTACTCTTGCTTCATGATCAGAAGATGCATCTAGGCCAACCTTTCTTTCAAAAATATGTAAATACAAATTACTGAATATGAAAAGAAAACAGAGTTTCACTTAACATTCTAAGTCTCTTACCCAAATACATTAATACTCACATTAATAATATAAAGTGTTAAAATATACACGGCCATGCATATTTAAGTAGTACAGAAAAAAATTTATGCTAGCTAATGTGGAAATTCTACAGGGAGATGCTGGCCACACTGTAGTGGTATGTGTTTCAGGGAGGGTTATGAACAGATTAGCAGAGATACAGGAAATACTACCCAAGATAACATGTGCCTTCATTAGCATCAATTACCAATTACTGTTCAAGGAATCTGGTGAATCACTATTCTGATTACAGTGTTATAGCTATACACTGTCACTTATACTATCATATTAACATTATAGTCCTCTTTCAACAGGGAAAACAGTAACATCAAAGTAACATGTGACAAATGTAATACTTCGCAGTACCAAGCACCATGAGTAAAAAATGTACAGTCTCACATTGTCTCGGTGTTTTAGGAACAGTGGTGCATTTATATTGCCTAAAAATTTTCTAACTTAGCTTTCAGCTTTTAGCTTTTTAACAAAATTACTGCCTCTGATTTCTTCTCCCCACAGCAAATAACAGGGAGGGCTGATCAGAATCAGCTTTGTGTAGTAACACTACCAGTATAAATACAGATACCACCCTTCCAAAAATAAGAGGCCTCAAGCCTTTTCTTTACACTGCATCAGTTCAACAAAACACTGTCAAACAGAAATAAATTATTTTTCTCCCTCCCCAATATGTATGCTGCAAGGCAGTCTCTCACAGATAAATAATTTTGGGAGAACTCAGTAATAGTTTTCTCCCTGTGGAGCACTCATATGTGCAAAACTGGAGAAAGAAATAGGTAGGCTACTTAGTACTACAGATAAAATCAAATAAATTTTCTGTGATGGTTGCATTTGAAAGTCTTTACTTATATTACATTACAGTGAGCATTAACACAAAATTTGGGCTTCATGGAGTAAAAGTCTGCAAATTGTGAATTTCTTTTGTTCACTTTCAAAGCAAAATCCAGGTCACAAGAAATTTTAGCACCCCACAATGAGAGAATGATCCAGCAATAATGCCACGAGAGACCATGGGTAACAGCTGATAGCAAATAATGTGTTCACTTGCAATGCAGAACAGCCACTTTTCTAAGTGGGAGTCTTGGGAAGGCAATCAGGGTTCCCTCTCAGCATTATCTAGGAGGTGAAAGGAACAGATCACCCTGCCATGTATGCACAGCATAGCTAAGTGACACGTTAAAGATATCATGTATTTAATTGAAACCCTTCATTCATTCCAGTACAAAGAAAGGGCAGCCGAAGAGCAGTGGATTTTACTTGCCTGCAGCAGGAGAAGAAAATTCTGAAATTAAAAAGCGTAGATGGAACAGGTTTCCAGAAGTAAGATCTTTTAAGCCATAGAATAGAAGCAGCATGTACCTTTTAACTTAGGGCATTTATGATTTAGCCCTATAAAAGTGGCAGAATTATACAAAGAATGGGATGGAAAGGGACTGGATTGTCCCACGACAATTTCTACAACTGTGCAGTTCACTTCTGACTTAGCCAAGTGCACAGGCAATGTATGCTTGCAAATATTAAAAAACACTTCAGTTTTAAACAACTGCAAGATGACAAAACTTCAAGTAAGCAAGCTTTAACAGCTCCACTAAGTCTTCAGCAGACTGACATTATGCTATGCAATACGAAGACATTATCTAGTTCAAATCCAGATCAGAAAATTGGCAAAGAATATCCACCTTTTTAAGTTATACTACACTCCCTTTCCATGTAAAATGGGAAATGGTTAGCACTGGACTACCTCCAGTCCATCAGCCATCACCAAAGTTACTCTCCTGTAAGGGAACAAAAGTGGTCCTGTAAGTACTTGTCAGCTGAGCAGCACGGGAGAGTGATTGGCACAGACTGCTCATGGAAAACAGGTCGAACAAGTGGAAACCCATACAGACTGGGAAGCTGGGTTGCTTGAACTACTGCTCCCACTGACCAGGATTTGGCTGTATTCACTTCAGAGGGTTTGGGGTGATTCCTAGCAACTCTGTAGAGTGTGAGGCAAAGTTTAAACTACTGACAGGAGGGCAAATCCCCTCTGTCAACCCCTTCTCCTTGTCAACCAGGACAGGAGTCTCTTTCTCCCACACAATTCCAAGGAGTATGTGTGGATGAAAAGGAAAGCCAGTATACTCCACCTCCTGCTGGCACACAACTCCCAGTAGTCCCTGGGAACGACTGGACTAACCACAGATGTCCTGCTGCCAACCTAGACTGATTTCAGCTCCAAGATCCAAACATCTCAGACCAAGGATGGGACAACTCCTTCTGAAAGCAGAGATCATTTCATCATCTTTTGGGTGAGGAAGAGACAAACAAGAACATACTGATCCCTTCAGCTTTTGAAATGTTATGAGAAGGGAAAAAATTAAAATTGTAGCAATGCGTTTCAGCTTTTCCCTTACAAAATAGCCACGTTTCCCATAGCACCCCCAGTTACTGGGTAGAGGAAATGGTTGGCTGGCATGCACCTACATACTTTCCTAGGATAGACCCTGGAAAAAAGACTCAAAAAGCAAACACACCAGAGTAGTAGCAGACATTCCTGACAGATCCATTTTGAGTAGCAGCATGGAAAATTGACAGGAATGTCGCTGAGCAGCTGCAGGGGGGTCCCAGAGCCTACGGAGCCCTGTCCCTGCAGCCGCCTGCCAGCAATACCCTTGAATCTTGCTAGAGATTCAGGCACAACTCATCACACCTACCATGTTCCCAGCAAAACATTTAGGGCTCAGACAGTCTTTCTGCCACAAATTTCCAGTAACATCCACTCTTGGCAATAAGGGAGCTGCTCGCTGTACTTCACTCATTAGCGGAAAGCATTAGCCGGTTACTTAAATTGCTGGCTGTTTCTAAAGCACACAAATCCAATTTTCAGAAAAAGCAAGGTAATGTTAATCTTTCTCCTTAACCCATCCCTGCCTGACACAGCTCTGGAGTTAGATTTCAGAAGCAGTATTTATTGCAAAAGCTTTCTATTTATTAATTTTCCAAGATCAGCTGCACGCTGAAGGAGGTGGAGCAACTGCTAGATTTGAAAGCAATCTTCATTCTCTGAAGAATGTCTCCAAAAGGCACCCACAGAGTGCCATACAGGACTGCTCACCTATCAAATAACTGCCTGAGTAGTGTTTGCCTTCCCCCAGAACAAGACTAATGCCAGGATGCACAACATTGTATACAATATGATGCCTGACGCTGTATAAGCCTTCAAAGTCCCTGCAATCTCTGCCAAAAAAAGTAACCCTGCTACCTGCTACGGAAACCGCTGGGCTGCAGTGCTTGGAGAGAAACACACTATAGGTAATACAGGATTTTGCTTCTTGACCATTTTAGGCTTGAATTGCTCCAGCTTCTTGCTGGCCCACTGGCCACGTGCCCTGTAGGCTGAGAGGGCACTAAGAGAGGTCATTAATTTATTCATAGATTTGTTAGTGAAGGAATAGTAAGGCTTAGTTTAAGACTGTAAAGCATCTTCAGATTCCTCAGAAAAGAATATATTTAGCTTTTGTCAACTGTTAGTTGCCATCACACCATGGAACAATTAGCTTGACAGGTCACTAATCCAGATATAAGAGAGCTTTTTATCTGGTCCACTGATAAGAAGTTTGCTGGACGGATGCACTTACTGTAAGGTCAAACCCCTGGTCTCCCATTCTTTGCTTGGCAAAAGACCATCGGCAGTTCATACCAAACATGGCTCACCATACTTCCAAAATAGAGCACAATCAGCACATGCTTGAATGCTTGTAAGTGCAGACATAAGTTCTATGTTGCAAAAAGAAAGTTTTCATACTCCAAACAGACCTTCTGGCATTCTCATCAAAAACTCACTTGAATAAATACATTCTTCCTATTTAAACTTTCCCTAACAGTTTCAGACAGATCTGCTAAAATATTACATTGCCCTTTCTAAGCTGGTTTTTTTTGCCCAATACTGGCAAAATTACTGCATTCCTTCCAGAGATCAGTGAAAAGTAATCTGAACATATAATCTTTTGTACTTTATTTTCAAGTAATTTAATCGTTTTTCCTCAGCTAAATACTTAACAAGAAAAAAAAGTTATACCCCTACAACTTCAAAGATCTAAGCAATTTAGTTTTATTACTCTTGATGTCTCTGACTTACAGCATATAAAATTCAGCTTTTTCCCCTGAAAATGAACAGAGATTTAGAAACTTCAAGCAACTAACTGGCATTCAACCCTCAACCTCTTTTTAAATCCACCAGCTCCTGCTGCTCCTATTAATAAACATTCTTTCTCAGATTTCCACTTCATCCTGCCATGCTTAAATAGGAAACATTTTTGTTGACTGGGAAACAATTGAGTGGGACCAAATGCTTTAGTTCTGCTACGCCTCAACATGACACAAAAGGTAACAATGAAAGATACCACCTCCTAAATGAGTAAAACCTAGCAAATCATGAGATTTTTTTTTCTACCTGCAGATACCAGCTGCATAGACAAAGTGGTTATATGTAGCCTCTGCTAAGCACATTTCTGAAGAGGTAGTCTCTTCTTCACAACAGTGCTCTACCTGGCACGAGCTTTCACTATACAAAGAAACTTTGTATACGGCTGAAAAAATCTGACTCATATTAACATACTTGCAATCATCCTAAATTTGCCGTAGGGCAGCCAGAAATACCAAGCTGGAACTTCTGTTAAGCAGTCTGTAGCAACAGTGTCTGCAACTCCACCAACACAGCTCATGCAATAAGTAGTGAGAAAACTTGTTAATGCAGTTTAGGGATTCTTCTGTATTTCACAAGCATGGACAATACAGCAGTGAGTACAAAACACCTGGAGGATACCACTCAAAGGTAAACTCTTCATTGTTTTAAGAACTTCTCGACCACTGGGAGAAGTGCTTGGTAATAAAAGTGGTAGCACTATTAAGCATGGCTTTTTGTCACCAACAATCATCTAATCCTGACAGCATGCACCTAGACAGGCAGCAGCCTACAGTCCACTTCAAAATTATACAAAAAGTAGTTCCAAAAGACTCTTCAGTTACAGCATCTGTCCTACCATCTCTTCAATGTCTTAATAAATTGGAACTTAAGACTTTGTTGAAGTATTTGAAGCTCAACTGGAACAGCTGAGTGCCATACCCAACTGAAGCTGCAGATGTTTAGTCAGTATCTCTAAATGTCCAGAAGATAGTTCTGAAAAATTACATTTTGATCCTTTAAAGAAAAAAAGAGGTCAACAAAAATCACTGTTATAGAAGGTTTTAATCAGGCTATTAGATTCCATCAGATCTGACTGCAAGAATTTTACCATGAAAGTTTACGCCTGTTAAGACAAATCAAGCATCTAATTTTTCCTCTTCCTGAATTCTTCCACAGTTATACCTTAAAAAAAAGTCTTATCATACACCAAAGAACCTAAAAGCATAATTAATTACAAACTAACTATCAATGGAAGTGTAGCCATCCTGCATTATCCTAGCCAAGAATTTATGAAAATAAAATCTTATAATAAATTTTCCATTTTAAATGCCAGATTGGTCACTAATGAAATCTAAAAATATCTTCTACTGATTTAATGATAATGTACATGCTTTCACTATATACTTAAGCATGCAACTTTGCATGGCACACATAATGTGCTCATACTAAATAGATGACATAGTTAAGAATTAGTAGCAATGGAAAATGACAACTTATACAGACCCACAGAATATAATTGCGACATTGTTCATTAATGCCTGCCACCACTGTTAACTCTATTCCAGAAAGTCTCAAGAGGAACCTAGATATAGTAGCAGAAGCTGATGAACTTCCAGCTGCAAGGGGGTGGGCGGGAAAGGAAGCAGACTGATTAGTTGAATAGATTTATTGTATGCACATATTCTATGTTAAAACACTGTATCTACTATAACATAAATTTTTTTGAGCTGTTTGACTGTTCACAATTCAAATGCAGGAAAATGCTATCAGGCTAACATGTGTTTGTTCAGCAGGAAACCCTTTCTTCAAAATGTAAAATGAGGTAGTGAAAAGCCAAAACTTTGCTAGAATTGTCATACTATTATTTCTCAAATGTGAGAAGGATCTTTTGATGTTCTCCCATCACATTAGAAAATCATCTCTTAAGTCCATATGAGCTCCAGAGAAAAATGCAATGCAGGAACAGCTGAAACACAGTGTTCACTCCCTCAAAGATGCAAGACATTATACTACTTTCTTCAATTTATCTGGCAGGTTTTATTCTCAAGACACGAATATTTTCTGAATTTTCCTTAAAATATACCATGAATACAGCCAAAGCATCTTAAAGCAAATCTGTAAGCAAAGTTCCTTATTCTAGTTGCTCTGTTTTAATGGCCTTTGACATTGGCACAGTCTACATACAACCAATTTTGCAAAATGCATTGCAAGTTGACCTGCACTTCAAGAAGACAAACTGAAAGAGATTCCTTCAGGCTCTTCGCAATTCAAACATCATAACCTCTAAAAACTGGGAGAAGAGAGATTTGACTACCGTTCTTGCAAAACAAGCATAAAATGAGGTAGTACTGCTTATTTAATCCCTGCAATGGGGGGGGGGGGGGGGGGGGGGAGGGAAGAGGGAACGCAAATTATTTGCCTTGTATTAATTTATAATACAGTATCTAAAAAGAAGATAAAATACAAGAGCGTTTGGGAGAGGAAACAATCTGACCAAAGCCCAAAAAACATTGGTACACAATATATATCACTCAATGCAGTAATACAGCAAAATAAGTATCAGCATTTGTTTAATTAAACAGAAGAAGAAACACATGCCAATTTAAAAAGAAAAAAAAACCCAAATTTGGTTGCAGGTGTACAAAAACATTAACAGTGAATTAATTCCACCACCATGCAATTAGTGTCAACTGTTACTGCCATAGACTGCAGCAGCCCTGCCACTGAAACAAAACTTCCTCACTCTTACAGCTGGCGTTGGTGACCACGCTCAAGAACTCCAAAAATTATTACATTTTACATTGCTATATGGACATCATAGATATTTTTGTATTGTAAATTATTGGTGTTAGAAGTGTTTTGCCTTCAAATCATACTGTTTTGTCCACATTTCACTTCCACTTTGAAGTCACAGATCAGCTCCTACTAGCTCAAGAAGGAAAACAAATTGTTGTTGCTGTTATGTTCTAGCACTGTGGGGCAAAATGCCAGGCTGTCCAGCAGCCAACAGACCAACCACAAATCCTTCTCCTTTTTTACTACACACACACACACCTCCCCCCCCCCCCCAAAAGAATTAATATCAACAACCAATTAAGGCACATGGAAAGGAATGCACTAATGCTGTTCAGGATTATGCTCAAGACAGTAGTTATGTTTTTAAATTCCTTTCACTGTCAATAGTAATGGAAATAACTTACAGTATTTCAAGCTAGCTCTTCCAGTCAATTAGAACTTATAATTTGTATACTATTGTTATTAAACTTATTAAATTAGACCAGTCTCATTACAAACTGATTGAGAAACAACATTAAAAATTAAAGACTGGGAGTAATAGTGAAAGAATTCTGAAATTCAGATGGACTCTCTTGGCAAGTTAAGTTTGGAAGGAAGATTTGGAAAGGAAGCAGATACCTAAAGGACAGTGCATTTCTACATTGGCATAATTGGTCTCAAGTAACTAAGAAACAGGATTACTAGCTACAATTATAAAGAAACTTGAGAAATATGACCTTTTTACAAGGAAAAAATGCAAACTGTTTTGAAGGAAAAAAGGATGCATTATTTTGATCATCATCAAGTATTCTCACCATTCTGTATACCTGCTGTATTCCTCACTTATTTTGTTTGATCTCAATCCAAGGTATCACCTACAGAGTTGGAAGCACCAAATATACCAAAGGTAAACCAAACTCTACAGCAGAATATCAGACTTCTCCCCTCCTTACATACTTAGGCTCTATAAAATAATGACTATCAAAACACAGCATAAGTAAAATTACTAAAATCAAAACTGTTTTATACACTCCACATTGTAGCATTACATATTGTACCAATACTTTAAAGAGAGTAAAGAATTCTGTTTTAACTAAAACCTTGTACTACAAATGAGAAACTAGTATCTTCTTCCACAAGTAACCTAAAAGAACGGCCAACTTCCCACTCCAATCAGCTAAATTCACTTCTGTTTAAAAAATAAACCAAGAACTCATAGATGACAAAGTCTACAGCAAAATCTGAAGACATTTAAGTATTTCAGGATGGGATTTATGGCGGAGTTGTGAAATGGATACTCCTAGTTCCTGTTGCTTTTACTGGAATATTTTTATAGAGAGTCACTTTTTTTCCCACCCTACCCTTTTCCTTTACTGAATTTCTACACAATAACTTAGATTTGACCATCACCGGACATCTGAACAACAATAAAAAAAGTTACAGCTGGATCCTGTATTAGTCCCAGCTGCACAGGATCTTTGGCTGCCTTCAGAAAACAAGAGAGCCAATAGGAAAACATTAGAAAAACTTCTTTTAGGAGCTTACCTTCGAATAAATTGTTTTTCCATATGCTACTACAACAAACTATTTTACTACTCAACACAAACTGAAGTTATTCTTCCTGTTTTTTCACCCCTTTTCTAAAAAAAAAAAAAAAAAAAATATCCTTCTTCAAAAACCTTTACTACAGAATGCCAGAAAATAATTGTCTCCATATGGTCTTTCAAGTTTAACATACCACAATGGATATATCTGCCAAGTCCACCCACCCACAGGCTCCATAAACTTTAGAGTATTATTTGTATTTAATTTGGATTACCAATTTCACCCAACCTTTCCCCTTTATAACACATTACTTTTTCAAGCTTACAACACAGGTAGAAGATACAAAAGGAAATAAGTTTTCAGCAAAATAAGAGCAATAACATAATGTATACTCTCTTTACTTTGGATATCAGTGAATTCACAGTGGAAGGATTTAAACTAGTCTTCTTTTTATGTTTGGTCTTATAAAATATCACCTAATCTTTTAAAACATTCATGTGATACTATGTCATTTATTGGTACAAGACCAAGACTAAACACCGCAGTCTTTCCAACTTCATTGCACAAAACGAGAGTGAAGAGAGTTACATGTATTTTGATTTTTAAGAAAAAAATCACTGGGGGTGGGGAAGCTTCCTCTCAGATATTTAAAAAAAAAAGAATGTTACTATATTTAATGCACAAAAATCCACTTCCTATAGCCAAAATAATAATCAACTGCATATGCTCCATTTATTAGTCCTTGCTAAAACATCTACACCAAACTTAAAGGTCACAAGCTGCCTAGAAAGGTTGACCTCACATAATAAATAGGACATAGGCTTAAGACCCAGTTTGAGATTCCCAGATTAAAGAATTAATCAGCAACACCCACACGAAGAACAAGCTAGTCACATACCTGAAACCTTTTAATCTCTCCCTTCGGTGACTGCAAACAACACAACAGTCATTTCTCTAAACTTTGCCTCTGACTAACCCTGGCTACCAGTTAAAACTTCCACTTAGGAAACAGTTCCTATACAAACTGCAATTCAGAAATAGCAGCACAAATTATAAGAGAAGGTGGGAAAACAAGCACAGATATTCTCCTTGGCCCCAGATGAATGTCGGATACTGCTTAAAAACATTGCAAGTATGTGATATGATAGTTTTAATAACTAAAAGGGTGGTTCAGCATGTCAGAACTGACAAGAGCATGGTAAAAATAAAGTTCTAAAATAGTTACTTTTGAGACTAAAATATATATACTTCCATAATATGGACCACCCATTTAGGCATTTACATGACGGATGCAACACACAAAAGGAGGTTTCCCCAATTAGTAGATACTGGGGTTACAAAATGAAAATCTAAACCAAGGATTACTCCTGAAATATTAAGAGTTTCTTTTGGGTGGGTCACAAGCAGAACCATTTCAGTTAAAAGAAAAAAAGGAAAAACCACGAAATTTAAAAAATTAGAACCAAAAAAAAAGAGGGAGAACCACAAAACAATATGTAGATACACATTCACCTACCCCACACAATAAAGTCCATAGATCTAATATAATGGATCATCAGCCTGCACAGTTTGTACACAGCAGCTCCTGTGTGGGGAATCAGAAACAGCTGAGCACTTTATATGTACAAGAAAGAGGTCATGTCCCTTTGGTCCTCTCAGGAAGGACTCAGAATGGTCCTATGTAGGACCAAGCCCCTGTCCTGTACACATCAAGAGTTTGACAGTCAGAGAATACATTTAACTTGCAAGGTCCTTCTCAAGGAACAGAGTTTCTCCATAACAGAGCCACCATCTCTTCTTACAGCCACTTGGTTTAACCTCAACTTCCTGGGAAAACTTTCTTCCACATGCCCTAGCTGGCCAGTTATGAGATACTGAAACAAAAACACGCAGCAGCTTTACAAATTCAAAAATTGCATTTGCAAGTGGTCAAAGTTGTGCTCAGACAGAGTACACAGCCTGGTGGGAAAATTCCTCCTCGGTGTATTAGGATGACTATGCAGGAAGTTCACTAGTCCAAACGTACATGAGCAAGAAAGAAAACACACGTATTTGGAGTCTGACTACTGAATATAAGAAAAACTGCTTCAAGCGACAATAACTCCTTATTTAATAATATCCAGTGCAATTACAAATGTCCCTTTTGACAATTCCCCCTCTCTTGTAGTAAGGCAACAGGATCTGTTTATGTCAGAACTTGACTCTACAGACAACACTGCTTATGAGCTAAACAAGGATCTTATTAAGAAACATGATATCTACAGTACATGAAAGCAAAAATGTAACAGCGAAAAAAGACTCTTGAATACTTGGAATTAAGAAAACAACCTGAATGCTATTTTGCAATATGAATCAGTCAGTAAAAAAAAAGAAAAAAAAAAACACAAACAAAAAACGAAACCCGACATCTCCATGCTACAAACTACACTGACTATTAATGAGGCGGTTGTATAAAACCATAGAGGTGACTCATTAAATGATTACATCTCACAGTTCCTCTTAGAGAAAACAGTAAGAGGCAGTACCCCTGCTTGCACGCCAATTTTTTCAGCCCTTTTTTTGTGCATGCATGTGTATGAGAGCGAGAGTGAGCTCAAGTGAGATTGGACATATTTCTTTTCCTACCCATCAACTCCTTCTGCCAAAGTACACCTAGTGTAGCCCTCAATTTCAATCTAATTTGACTGAGGAGTAGATATTCCTACAAGCTGTGTGAGAACCGGTAGCTGTGTAGAAGAGCCACTAAAATTAATTCCTACAGTTATTGTTCAGCCTCTTCCACACCCTGAGAGTCAGCAGACTTGCATTTCATAATTTCCACATAGCTTTTTTGTTTTGTTAAGAAACTCAAGGTATTTAATCTAAAAATCAACTACCATTTCTCGTTTCATATTAAGGACAGCCGCACCTCCTCAAAATCCAACTGAGCCCTTGGACAACAGTAAAAGCCAGACTTGAAATCAGATTCAACTTTCACAAATGAACTGATCTTCAATTCTTGATGAAGAATTTTCTTATGGAATTCAGAAGAATTGTTACTTAATAGTCTTGCAGTAAAATCTATCCTTGTCAGTACAATTTCCATTGGATTGCTAAATAACACTACCAGTTTCACAGTTCTTCCATATATCTGGCATAAGGTAACTATTTTTTTTAATTAATCAACAGAACATCTGAAAATAAGGCTAATTAGTAAAACCACGCAAGAAGCCTGACCTGTTGAAAAATTAGATCAAAAGTCTTCAGTACTCCATATCCTAGATGAGATTCCAATTTAGCTTTCACAAGCTTCTAGCAGGTAACATTTCCTGTTAACTCCATGAGATCCTATTGAATTTGTCAAACACTTTTTTCCTAGGAAATACTAGATAATGTTTACGTTTGCCTTTTAACATGTAAACTTTTAGTGGAAAATCTACCCACTTATATCATACCTATGTATAAGCAGATATCAGAACTTCAATGAAATTACGGAAGCAGCTATGCATCACTTTATTTGGTAATATAAAGTTTTATTTAAGGAAAATAATGGGTTTAAAGAACCTCAGAAAGTAATGAAATAAATGTGACACAGATGTTCAACACACACACCCCCCCAAAAAAAAAAAAAAAAAAGGAAAAAAAGAAAAAAACCAACCAAGAATGTTTTTACTTCATAGCAACCAAATAGGTCAAGCCATTTCCTCCTTCAGGCAAATCTCAGAGGACCACAAAACACATGGTTTTCTAGTGGATTTTGTGTGTCTATCCCACTAAGAGGAAACACTGCTGTCCAAAAAATTTGCAATACTAAGTTTTCCCATGAAATTTTTGGAATTAAAAGAAGGAAGTCATATGCAATTAAAAACGATTTGCTAATGTTAAAATTATACAAATGACATAGGTAGTAAAAGTGTATTTAATTATGTCACATACCTTCCCTATACAATATATTGCTTTAAAAGAACACACGGTGAATAAATCAGAAATGCCAATGTTATGGAAATTCACACAATTTTTCCCTTGCTTCTGTAAATCTTAAAATATCACACGTTCTTCACTTCCACAGGATTCCTGCCTTACAGTTCTATAAGTTGACAGGTTTTTCTAATAAACCAGCTACTTATTTTAATCCTCTGCAAATGAAGCACATGGTCAATGTGTCCAAACTCTTCACTAAATTAAGTGCAATCCTCCTCCATATGTGCTTAAGTGCTCTTGAACTACAGGGAGACAAGGTGAAGCAGATTATCACTTTAAAAGGGAAGAAAAAATTCATATAGATTCATCCCATCATCACAAAACACTATCCTACATGCTGGCCAGTCCCATGCAGAAGTCTACAGAAAACGTCACATGTGATCCCATAACCAGATTAAATCTATTTGTGCATTCAAACAGGAAAATCATCAATATTGCATAGGAGACCGTAACTTATTTCATAACTTTGAGATTGCAAAAGTGTTCCAGTACTTTTGCACTGCCCTTTTACTGCCATTTTTATTAGAACTTTTCTACAGACTATGTTTTAAAAAAGAATAAATTATAACATCTACCTATTTACTTGTCAATAACCACTCGGGATGACAGAGTGCATCCACAGACATCAAAAAAAGGCAGTGGGTGGAAACAACACTAAGAGCTTTGTTTTAGACTCATTAAGCTTAAGATGACAACTACGCAATCTTAAGATGTCAAATAAGCCAACATTTTAGCTGGGACCAATGGTACTGGATCCAGAGCAAACAGTATATGCTGCGAGTAATCAGTTTAAATACAATAGTTCAATTTTTATTTGCAAATTTGATTATCCAGAAACAAGATGTAAAGAGAAAGGGAGCATTAAATCAAGCACAGGGTCCTGCAAATCTTCACAACAAGTTGCAAGTAGAAAGATCATCTTCCAGATGAAAAAAATTATTAACAAGACAGGAGGAGAACAAGGAGAGAACAGTCAAGCCAAAAAAAGAACAAGATTTCAAAAAGAAAAGTATAGTAAACAGTACTAGAGGCAGCTGGCAGGACAAAGAGGAAGAAGGGACTGTACTGAGTACAAGGGGTCAGGATAAGTGTGGAAAGGACCTAGGATGAACCTGGAGGAAATACTCTTCAGACAGTGACTGCAAACAGCCCATTCAATCACTTTAAACATGAAAAAGAGATGGGGTGGTAGTTCAAAAAGTAAATGGGACCAAAGATGGAGTGTAAAAAGAAACAGACTAAAGCATGTTTGCATTGGGAGGGAAAGGAAGAGAGCAAAAGATAGGACAGATAAGATGGAGCTACAGTATAAGCAAAGCGGTATAAAGCTTTTAAAACCCTTCTGTTGTACTAGGAAAAAGAGAAACTTATAGGACAAAAAGATGGCAAGCAGAAGAAACCGGAGGAAAGCCACGCCTTATTTCATTCATTTTCCCTTGAAGAAGTGTTCAATATCCTATAAAGAAAGAAGGGGAGGCAATAAATATGGTAGAATTGAGGAGTTCAATGTGAACTGCAGAATGTGTCTTGGAAAACAGTGTACTGCCTCAAGGCGTGCAGCCCCTCAACTGGTAAAAGCTCTTATAACTCCATTGATATTAGAAGATTGCAATATCCATTCTGCAACAGTAGCACATGGGGAATAGCCCACTTTCACATGGCTATTGCTACGATTCCCAGACACTGCTCTGCAAAGTACTGCTCTCTGTTCCTGTAAGTAAACCCTAAAGCTTTCTTTCCTAGATGTAATAACACACAGAGATGCTATGTTATAGGCATACTGTTCCACTAAATCCATGGCACGCTTATATTGCTGAGCAGGAGACGCCAACTACTATTATATAACAATATATCAAGTTTGGCAACCGGCATCCTCTGGAAATTTTATCAGCAAAAATTTCATGTTTTCTTCCAAGTCACAGCTAAAAATATTGAACATTAGGCTAAGAAAAAACTTAGAAGCATTACTGCAATTAACAAGCCTAGTTTCTGATACCACCAGAAAACTAATATTTTAAAATTAGTTTTAAATTTTAATGCCCTTTAAAGTTTAATGCCATTAAAAACTACAGCATTTTTTTATTAGAGTAATAACAGATTAAGTACATTTGGAGCTAAAAATTAAGACATTACTGAGCTGACAGGTATTCTGCACAAATGTGAGATTAGTTTAGAATGAAGAAATATTTACTCAACAAAAAGAGACTTAGCATGAAGCTCTGCTGGCTGATAGAACACAAAAACCTAAATGACATAAATGACTGCTACCACTGTATCTGCTGTTTTTCTCTCCCTAGACTCAATCCAGGTGGTTATTCTAACACTCAGGTGCATTTTTATATTCTTGGCATTTCCCTAGAGTGTTATTTAAAAACCACAAGCCCTGCTCTGAAGAAGTTTTGGGACAACTTCTTAAAACTACCTGTACAAGTTAGCCACTTTGATGAGAACAGAGTGAAACATACTTAACATTCTTCTGTGTTAAAATACATTTCTTATTTTATGAGTTTCTTTTATTAGAAACAAAACATGCAGATTTAGTCTTAAATGCAGAGCAAAAGTCTATAACCATAAGGAGGCCACATGGACACTCTAGCTTTAATGTCTACCTTTGAAAGATACTACAAGGTGAAAAGAACAGAAGAGATCAGGCTGCTCATGTCTAAAAGTGATATATATATTTAATCCATTAAAAAAAAAATTTCTAAGAAAAATCCGTGGGTTTTGTTACATTTAACAGCTTTTACCTATAAATGGATAACTGCTTTGCCCTGCAGAAGAACAGAAGTCATCTTGCTAAATCTGGTTTGGCAGCAAATCCATTCTTCTGAGTTCTCTGAGAGACGATCTGGTCTCTCAGTCTAGTTCCTCATGAACGGCTGTCTACATAACAGAATCAACGTGCTACCTGGCACCATTGATGGCAAGTACAGCCAACAACTAACAGAGCTTGGCAACTGAATTACTCTCTCACCCTCCAAAAAAGCTTCAAAGTTCAGAAATAAAGCACAGAGTTTGAGGAACAGGAAGGAAACCTCGCTGCCATAATCAGTGCTGTAATTTGGTCTATTTATCAAGAAGAAGCAGGATTTTAACCTTTTGGCATGTGTGTTTAGATCCTTTCATAAAGATAGCTTAGAACATACATACAGAAGCTGATAAGCACTTCATCCAGCAGTCTTTTCCAAGAGGAATGGCACAGAGTTGAATTTGGGGGACTAAGAAGCCGCTGCATGACTAGACTCAAATTCAGAAAAACAAAGAGAAGTACTATTCTGCGCCTCCAGTGCAAAGTGACCCACACTGACTGTTTGTGTGTTTCAAAGTTATGCAGAAGATGGCTTACTGTTTAGTGGTATGCAATCCTACCACCTGCTGCCACCAGCACTATTCAGTTTGAGGATCTTAGTTCACTGGTACCACCACCATGTAACAGTAAGCACGAAAGAAAAGCCTCAGTCAAATCACAAAGATGAGGTTTTAAACCAAGCAAGGAGAGGAAGGAGGAGAAATTTCCTGGATTAACTGAACCAGAGAGATATTTTAATCAGAACACAAAAGAAGGTTGAGACAAATACCAACTGTCTCAGATCATATCGCATCAATAATCCATGCACAGAGCCTCTGCTGAAATCAATGGGAGGCTTGTGCGTAAGTGGATTGTATAATATAAATGCATGCCCCTATTTAGGGCTCCACATACAAAAGAGAAAGCAGTACTAAGATCAATTCTCTTAATAAACATTTCTCTTCCATCAAGTGCTTCTAAAATAAAAAACCCTAACTTTACTTAGCTCTGTTTTCATTCACAGTTTTCAGTAGAGGTGGTAAAACAACTGACCCAATTTGACAAATAAGGGAACTGAAGCATAGGATGCAAATCAAACTGAAGAGGAGGGCAGCAGGCAGAACTGAACTGGGAACTGCAGTTTACCTTCTGAATCACAGTTTAATGTCCTAGATATTCAAATGCTTATCTAGTTCAAGTCTCTAATTAGGGTGATTCTGTGCAGCGCTCAAATAATTTTGCATACTTCCTAAAGTAGCTGTGCACAGCGATGTACTTATCTCTGTGAGTTTCCCAACTCAATAATGTAAATTTTTGTGAGGATTGCAAATGCCCTACAGAGGTTCAAAACACCGGACTGCCCTGGTCAGACTCCCTTGGTACCCCACGAGTCTCACTACTCAGTGGCACCAAAGGATTTTAAAATTGGCTGCCAGGTCCATACTTTCTGCGTGCTTTCTATTGTTTAAAAAAAAAAAAAATCTACTTTCAATTCAAAATACGTATTCATTAGCTGGAAATGACCTAACTAATCCTGGCGTTCCAAACTGACAGTGGTCCATAAGAAAAAGCCAGACTGGATCTCTGTTCAAGAAAAAAAGTGCAATACTCACAAGAAGCCAGGGTAAAACATCAAATACACTGATTGCAAAGAAAAAAAAATTTCCAGGCTCATTTGCCTACAACTGTTTTACAACAGAGCCAAGTAAGGAGGAGCATAAACTATACTGTAATTTGATCCCAGAAAGCAACATGTTTGTTAATGTGATATGAAGTTATAAATAACAGATTCACTTGCATACTAGGTGAACATCTGATTTCACCTACAGAACCAGCCTTTAGCTAAATACAGACTGTCTCCTCTTGAGGTCCTGAGTATTCTTCCTCCCATGAAAATCCAACTTGGAAATGCTTAACACCTTATGAAAGACAGATTCAGCAATACATCCACTTTCTAGTTTACATCTTGCATGTGATTAAGTACTACATTACAGGGGGTTAGTGCCAATAACAAGCATGTTTGTTTCCCTTAACTACAAGTGCAAGTCCATAATACTGTGAAAATAACATATTTTGAGTTGAATAAGCTTTCTGCTCTTTTCAATTACAGTGTTCAACTGTTGACTAATAACTTTCCAGGACTGGCTTGTTTTGTCTTTTGTCTTCCTTTTTCAGATTTTCTTTTTTAAAAGTTAGGTGTATCACTGACAAAATGAGCAGGAGAACTGCATGCTGAGAAACGGCCACATTTCCAGACCACTGCTTGAATTACTTTTCTGATTCATCATAGCTTTTTTTTTTTTTTCCAAGTTGTCAAAACAAACACCACACCCACTTGATTTCCTAGTTCTGGGTAATTATATTTAGAATTAGCAAGCACTGTGCAACTATTAATCATACAAGGTTTAGCCCTTACTTTACCGATTTAAAAATAAGCCCATGCAGTCAAACGCAGCCTGTTTAGCATTTTATTTAAGAGATACCCTCATCACTTCATTCTGTACCACCACCACCGACACAGACAGTCCCAGAGAACCTAGGGCAGCCCATGCAGTCAATCCCTCTGCCTCAAGGCAGGATCAGCTACTCCTCAGCCACCGCAGCCACCATTATCGCTGATGATACACAAGAACTGGTTATTTCAGGCAGCAGCTTTACACACACACTCACAAAACACATTATAAATTAAAGGAGGGAAAGCGTGTTGCAAGTCTGCAGTGCCTTAAACTGGGACGGTGCGCGAGCCAGTCTCCGAAAGGCAACAAAAATGAAAATAAGACCTTCCCGCAAGATGCGAGTCCAGATTTTCTAAAAGTAGTATTTGGCGACATTCACGCCGCTGCCTTTAGAAACAGTTCACCTTGTTTAAACTGGATGAACCGCCCCGTGATTATCACCGAGCCTCCATTAAGACGACACACACAGAGCCCTCGTGAAGCTTAATAATTCTTTTCACTGCTCATACGCTGCAAGACACGGACTTCTCTCGTCCTCTCCCCAGCAGACCGGCAGCTCCCCGCAGGGCTGTCACCGCAGCGGGGGCACGGGGACCCGCCGCCCCGCCCGCCGCCCCCTCCGTGCCCGAGCCCCGCCGCAAGCCCGCCTCGCCCCCCCACCCGACCCTTCCCGGCCGCGGGGCACAGAGCCCCTATTGTGGCCACCGGCGAAAGGGCCAGCCCCCGCCGCCACACTCCCCCGCTCCCGGGCGCTGCTCTGCACTCGCTGCTACGGCCGCTCTGCTCGGGCCAGCCCCTCAGCGCCCGGGGAGGGGGACGCCGGGCAGGACGGGGGCGCAGCACCGGCGGGCAACTCCGCCCGGAGGGAAAGGGTGCGGCGCGGAGGGGCCGCAGCAGCAGCAGCAAATGTCACGGTCTCAGAGGCGGGCGAGCCGCGGTCCGTCCCCTCCTCCGGGAGCGGGGAGCCGCGGCGGCGCGCGCCTTCCCCACGCCCACGCCGGCCAGGTGAGGGGCCGCGCCCCCCCCCCCGCACAAGCCCCGCCACTCACCGCCGCCGCCTCCGCCGCCCTCTTCGTCCATGTTGGGACCGCAGGCAGGGCGCTCCGCAACGGCTGCGGCGAAGCGAGGCCCAGGGCTCGCTCCACACGCTCGGCGCTCTCTCCGCAGCGCTCGGCACCTCGCGGCCGCTTCTTCTTCTTCTCTCCCGCTGCCGCGCTCTGCCGCCGCGCTCCCCTGCTCTGCCCCGTCCCACCCCGCTCAGCCCTGCCTCAGCCCCGGCAGCAGCCGCCGCCTCGGCCCAGCCGCCCGCCCCTCTCATGTGACCGGCGGAGGGGCGGAGGGGAGAAGGCAGGCCGGCCCGGCCCAGCCCGGCCCCGCGCCGCCACCCCCGCCGCCACAGGGTCACCGGCAGCCGTCGTGCTGCCTCCTCCCCTCAGGGGGCGGCAGCTCCCTGGCTGTTCCTTGCGGCGGAGCGGCCCGGAGCGGGGAGCCTCCTTGCCGCCTCTCCGCCTTTCCTTTTCAGTGTTCCCTCCCCGGCAGGTTTCGCACGGCGCGGCCTGGCAGCGCTTAATGTTCCCAAAACGACTTCCTCGTGGGTTGCCAGGGGCCGCTAGGGCAGGCAGGGGTGTCCGCGGCGGGAAGGGGGCGAGGGCGGTGGTCGGGGCGCGGGAGGAGCCGGGCACGCGGGGCGCTGGCCGGAGTGCTCCTGAGGGCGATGGCGGGAGGGGCTGAGGGGAGCTGTTGGGTCTCATGTCGGTTGAGTTGTCTCCTGGGGTCTGCGGTGGCCGGAGAATGTCCGCAGAGCCGCTGACTCGTTTGGAGGGGTCTAAAGGGAGGGAAAAGAGCGGAGGTGACGGGAAAGCGAGGGCTGAGCTGGCCTGAAGCCGCATCGTGAAGGGGGACGAGGTGGGTTGAAGTCTCCAAACAGAAGCCTGAGGCGTATGACGTTTCTGCGTGTTTTCTGCTGATTCTTGCTTGCTCTTTGTTCTCGGGTCCGGCCGGGCGCTGGAGGGGTGCTGGGTGCATCCGTGCCACAGGGCTCGCGGAGAGCCTTGTGTATAAACGGAACTGTCCAAGGGTTTTGCGCTGGTGTGTATCGTCTGTGTTGGATACAGAAGGGATTTGCCTACTTACTGCCTTAGCAGCCACGGTGTCTGTGGGATTTCTTAAGTCCTCAGTAAAGATCGTCAGTGAGTACCAGAGGAGTCGGGGTATCAGCAGCCTCCAAAGTCTGTAAAGGTAAGCAGAAGTGTGCTGGCACAGAGCACTTTCTTTCTTTCTTCCTTTCTTCCTTTCTTCCTTTCTTCCTTTCTTCCTTCCTTTCTTCCTTTCTTTCCTTCTTTCTTTCCTTCTTTCTTTCCTTCTTTCTTTCCTTCTTTCTTTCCTTCTTTCTTTCCTTCTTTCCTTCCTTCTTCCTTTCCTTCTTTCCTTCCTTCCTTTCCTTTCCTTCCTTCCTTTCCTTTCCTTCCTTCCTTTCCTTTCCTTCCTTCCTTTCCTTTCCTTCCTTCCTTTCCTTTCCTTCCTTCCTTTCCTTTCCTTCCTTCCTTTCCTTTCCTTCCTTCCTTTCCTTTCCTTCCTTCCTTTCCTTTCCTTCCTTCCTTTCCTTTCCTTCCTTCCTTTCCTTTCCTTCCTTCCTTCCTTTCTTTCTTTCTTTCTTTCTCGGGCACCACCCCTCTTTATTTTTTTAAAACCTTTGGTGTCAAAATTTTATTCAGATAGGAAGCTGTGGGAGGAAAGGGTCAGCCAACAGGAAAATATCAGGTTTTTCATTTTCCTCCTGTAGACTGGCATGGGACAGAGCACTGTCTAGGAAGCCGTGTCGGGAGTGCTCACCTCTTGACACCGCTGCTAATAGGTGGTTATTACGGCCCATTTTGCTGAGAGCTGAGGTTTGACTCTGACGGCTGCTTTGGGGATAAAGTGTTTTACCTCATTGAGAAATCATAAACATCACAAACCTTTAAAATGCTCCTCTGTGTTTCATATTTTAAATTAAACATTGTTATAAGTTTAGCACATTAGTGTATAAAAAGGATATGATTACATAAAACAGAAGCATTACCTTGGTAAGAGATTTTATTTTAAATGTGTGTGTATATAGTGCAATTACAGGATGGTTTGAAAATAAGTCTGAATACAGATGAACTGACAGTGGGCTTTGAATATTTTTGCACAACATGCAAACTGTTAATTTACATTAGAGGGGAATCTGGTTCATGAGAAAAATTCTAATTTTGTAATTCATCACAGATTGTTTGCTTTCGTTTTTCTTTGTCAGTAACATTTTTTCCTTCCTTCCTATATTCCAATATAACTTAATATACTTTTGCTGTAAGGAAAATTATATTGCCAAATAAAAGATAGCCCAATCACTACTTCTAATAGCAGAGAAGAGTGAGCCATAGAGAACAGTCTTCCTTCCACCAGTTCAGTGCAAAATTCCTGTTGACTTCAAGGAAGCAATACTAGGTTTTAAAATTCTCAAAATTAATAGCAAAGATAAAAACAATTTCATGATGCAAGCAAGATATGACAAAAAGTCTGTCCTAGTTATAGGTGACCAGTTTGGATATTCTATATAAATGTCACAGTGAAATCAGACAATTCGAAACTTGTGAGATAGGCAAAATGTTCTTTATTATAACTTCATTAGTAAGTTGACCGAACAGTTACATTTCCAGTATTTTGCATTATTGGATATGTAGCTTACTCTGTTGTAACTTTGAAATATGTCATTCAATAGCCTCTCAAGGAAAATCTGTTCTTTCAAGTCTCATTTTAGTAGGATGACTTATGAATGATGCATAGTACAAAAGGGTATTGAAATTAGAGTGTTTTCTTCAAGACTGTCTCTGAAATTATGGCAGATATTCCTTAGAACTTGAAATTTTCATATCTATTGTGTATGTTATAAATAGACTTTCTTTTGCATGGGCCTGATTCAACAACTGCTCTAGGCATAAAACCGTTAGTTCTGCACACAGGGTGCTTACTGGATAAAACTGTTTAATCTTCAGGTGAGATGTGTGACAGAAACTTTTAGGATCAAACCTTTTACCTCATCTAATTTTCCTGTGTATAAATTAAGTCTCATGTCTGGCTATAAACCTAACCAGGTCAGGAACAGTTTTTTTGAAAATGTACAAAATCAACTGAAGAATTACCATCATAGTTGTACATTGTAGGTGTAGTAGTTCTACGATAGCAGAACTACTCTATAGCTTTTGATATTTCAATGGTAACGGTGCCACTCTCATTAATTACTGTGTAGTTCCTTACCACCAAAGAAGTCAGGTAGCAAGACAGGTAACAATCTCAGAAAATTTTAGGATACACTCCAATAAAGTATTTCCTACTCATGTGAATAATTCTCCTGCATCTACTTTGTTTTCTGGAGCTTTGATCATTCTTCTGTTTTGAAATAGATATTGATATGGAGAGAAAAATAAAATTCATAAGGATTTCAGTCAACAGTTTTCTACAGATTGCTTTATCTTTTTTTTTTCTTTCTTGTAGTTCCTTCTGTAGTCATAGCTCTATTTTTACCACAAGTGTGTTTTGCCAATTTTATATCCCCAAGTCTAACCTTCTGTATTGGAAGAAGTTCATAGTCTGTCATTTGTGTAAATAATAGTCTAATAGCTGGTCTGCTGAAATTATTTTTAGGGGAAAATTGGGCTTTCTCCAAAACCCGCTGTTAGCAACGTTGATTCCTTAATGATAAATATGGTTATTTGTTGAATTTTCAGGTAATAAACTTTTCTTTTCTTTTTGGATAGTTTAATATCTGTTTCAATTCAGTTTCCACTAAGTAGTAATTTAGCATGTCAATTTTCCTTTTAAGGGGGTGAGGAGCGCATCTGTTATGTCATTTGTCCCTACAGAGAGAGTCAGTGAAGACAACTGAATCCCTTACATCATATTTTGTGCTCTAAAAGGCTCATTAAATATTAAGCAATTTCTATGGATTTCAATTTGAACCAGATTCCAAGCAATAGAGAATGAAAATGAGAATTACTCTTTACATCTCCCCCCCACGCTTTTTTTTTTTAATACTCGAATTCAAGAGTAGAAAAGCCTTCTTCGTTATCACATCCTTTCCTCAGCAAGAGTGGATTCCCTTTTTTCTGGATTGCTCTTTATTGATCAATGGAAATTCTGAAAAAACATCTTCAGATGAATTGGAGAGACTCCAGCAGAGAGCTACAAAGATGATCATGGCACTGGAACATCTCTCTTATGAGGAAAGGCTGAGAGACCTGGGTTTGTTCAGCCTGGAGAAGACTGAGGGAGGATCTTAACAATGCTTATAAATATCTACAGGCTAGGTGTCAAGAGGATAGAGCCAGAATCTTTTCAGTGGTCCCAAACAACAGGACAAGGGGCAATGGGCACAAACTGGAACACAAGAAGTTCCACCTGAATATGAGGAAAAACTCCTTTCCTTTGAGGGTGCCAGAGCAGTGGAACAGGCTGCCCAGAGAGGCTGTGGAGTCCCTTCCCTGGAGACATTCAAAACCCGCCTGGATGCGTTCCTGTGCCCCCTGCTCTAGGTGTGCCTGCTCAAGCAGGGGGGTTGGACAAGATGATCTCCACAGGTCCCTTCCAACCCCTACCATTCTGTGATTCATTATTCATCTTCAGTTTCGTTGTAGATATCAGCTTAATCTTACTTTGGTAAGTTTCCTCTTTCAGTACTCTAAATGTTTCAGTGACATAAAATTCCATTTTATGATGATAGATTTCATAAACTTTGATTTCTAATCAAAAGCATGAGCTATGATGATGTTCATTACATGGCTAATAATTGGAAAGCAGATAGTAACACTCTCTTCAAAGCCAAGAAATACAATTCTGAATTTTTGCAATGCAGAAAGGAATAAAGTAACTGCTATTGTGCCACCAGACTAGACGTCAGTATCAGACACAGGGAGATGCAATAATAATGCACCTTACTGTTGGAAGGAAGAAAGAATCTTTAAAATCTTATTTAAGGAGGTAGCCATCCTGCATGCAGGTATTCCCATTTCATGCGTTCAGTCAAGACATTGCTAATTTGCAAGTCTGGCTTATTGTGACTTCTGTTAGATTTGGTAGGAAAGGATTTATAGTTACCCTTAAGGAGAACAGTTGATCTTAACCACACAAACATCTGTACAGTCTTAAGAATGCATTTTTAAAGAGTATAGATTCATCTCAAAGAATAAAGAAACATCTTAAAGAATATAGATGTTGTGCCACATTTTGTAAACTAGAATTACTTGGTTGTTTTTACTACTTGCTTACTTAGATGCTCACATTTTTAGAAAAATGGTGCAAGCATTACATTTCCTAAGATAATATCTTGTTTATAGTCAGAATCATGGTCATTGAGACTCAGTGATTGTATTAGAGAATACTTCTGTTTCAAATCTAGACCATTAAACAATTTTTATTTTTTGAGAAGCATTGCCTAATAGTTTCCAGGCAGGAGGATCTTAGTCCATCATCATGTCTTTTTTTTCCTATTTTTTTTTAATTTATCAGTACTTGAATAATCTGGTATTCTTAAACACCTAAGGCAAACTCTCTGACTTCCTCTGTCTAGCAGATGGGTTTTAGCCATGTTTTATTTCTTAAAATGTTTATGCTGTCACACATATCATATTTGTCTCAGCTGGAAAAATACGTGAATAGAAAATCCTGTCTGGTGGTTCTCTTAATGACTTCAAAAGTGCTTGCACCTTTCATTTAGTCCAAAAATATTTTACATGCAAGTATTTCATATTGCTTTGGGGAACATCAAAGCTGAAGCTTAGCAAGTCAAACATCTTTTATGAATGGATAGGAAGCCTGTTCCCTTAAAATAGTCAAAAAATCCAAAGTTAAGGTTGCCTCTCTTTTCAGAATTTTGCATGGTTTTTCTCCAGATGAATTTTTAAATCTAATCCTGAATTTTATTTGCAGCTTATTTCAAATTCCAATTTTTGACATGTTTTGAGGTTGTTGGGTTTTTTAGAGACTTCTAAATTAGCTTAATCTACTAGGATCAAATATTACTGGTTTTAGAAGTCAGTGCTTATTCCTATCGTGAAACACTGATAGGGCTGCCAGGGAGTCATTGAGTAAAGCACACCAGAATGTTCCACTGAGGAAACCAAATGCATTAAAAATTGTGGAGGTCCACCAACCCTGTAATGCTTATGATCTGAAATATACTTTGCATTAGAACTTGTTCTACCTGTATTAATTATGCATAGTACTAGACACAAACAGGATGCTTTCTAGCATGAAAGCAGTGCCTAAAGTAACAGAAAAAGGACTTAGATTCAAAGGACATGGGCTGAAACAGATCGCGAGTGGAATTTTGCATGAAGCTTGAGAGGGTTTTTCTATCTCAGGAAAATGAAAGAGCTTGATGTAAAGTAATTCTCTGAAGGAGAGTGTGTTGAGTAGGGCCAGACTCTGTTCCCACCTTGAGAGGTAGCCACAGTCTGTGAATTCACCTCTGCTGGCTAACTCCAGCTTGGGATGGTTAAACGTATTATCACATACCACCCTCCAGTCTCACCAAGGCCTGGAAATTTGAAATTCCTAATTCATCCTGCACTGGGCATTGTAGCTGGGCTGCAAACCATACACGAGCACTGCTCTAGCTGCATGCATATCACAGCAGTAGAGGGATTTATTGTAGTAGTGCAGATAACAGGGGAGGCCCCTACAGTTCCTGCCTCCTCCCCACCCAGAGAAGCATTCTTGAACAACTCCGCAGTGTAACAGAGCTGGCATTCCGCAGTACATATGGCAGCCAAGTGACAAGCTGGACTCACTCATGACATGCAGTTTTAGAGGGGTTAGACCAGGTGCTCTTGTTGATTCACCAGTGACCATCTGAAATGCAATTGCATATCTCCACGTGAGCTGGATCAAATCTCGCTGCTGGCTAGTCAGCACACAAATCTGGGTTTAATAAA
Organism: Phalacrocorax aristotelis; assembly: GCF_949628215.1. NCBI lineage: Eukaryota > Metazoa > Chordata > Aves > Suliformes > Phalacrocoracidae > Phalacrocorax > Phalacrocorax aristotelis. The sequence continues at coordinate 8,744,511 of NC_134285.1, forward strand.
TATGGAACCATAAATTTAGACAGAGCAGGAACTGGCAACTAATGATTGTGACTTTTAGTGCCCTCTCAGCTGTTCATGCAACCGTTTGCGAAGCCATGTTGTAAATCAGATCAGTCAATCCAGATTTTAAAAGCTAGATCTGAAATAATTTTTAACCAGAATTATTCCATTAAGTTTACACTCTGGTCCCACAAACAGTTGCATTGGCACAATTGCAGCATTGGTAGACTGTGACACACAAATGGTGTGGAAAGAAGGAAGGCAGGCTGCTGGATAGTTATTTTCTCAATGGGGTCAGTATCCCTGCATAATTCTAACCTTAATTCTGAACCACAGACTCTCCATCAATTTCACTTTCTGATCGCTCATGCTCAGCCCTTCTCAAACTCTAGTCAGACTTACACGCTTGTTAATGTCTGATCTGCCCAATACTAGATCATCTAATGGTAGTAAATTGATCAGGATCAAATATGAGCATGTAATTGCATCCCTGTCAAGACTAGCCAGCTATGCGTTACAGTGTTTAGACTAAGCTTTATCCTGACTTTATACCGGCAACAGGAACAAATTATATCAACTCTAATGTAAAATCATCAGGAGTAAAACCACTCTCCACTCCTTGTTTTGTGAGGATTTTGTTTTTTCAAGTAACTTTGTACTGGTGGGTTGAATTTGTAAAATAATTTTATGCCATGTTGCCAACCAAAATCTAGATGTACTATATCATGAAATTGCAGTTATATACTGGTGAGAGTATGCCTTCAGCTTCTCATGTAGGTTATTTTTGAATACATAGCCCCTGTCGAATCCAGGTGCAAAGGGGAGGTTATTCTTTGTTAAAAGGGGATTTGTAGTATTTTAAATTCTACTGTCTCTAACCAAGAAAGGTCCCTATTTATTCTAGCTGCTGCAGTTAGAAACACATGGGGTCAGAGTCAGAAAAATATCACTTAAATCCTTTCCCTCTCTTGGCTATACATAATATTTTATTCCTTTCATATCCTCATGGATGTAAGAATAATCCCATACACTTCTATACAAAAACAAAAAGGTTTTGGTATTTTCTTACCCTAAGAAGTGTACTTTCAATTTAAAAAGCAGATCTTCACCTTAATTGTCTTTCTCCTGCTATATTTCTCTTTACAGTCTTAAAGAAAGAAAAACTGTCTCTAAGTACAAGATGATGTTAAGCAAGGGAGAGTCAAAGTTAAAACTTGGCAAGCATTAAAACAAAGAATTTTTCCAAGGAAATGGAGGAGACAGGTCAAATTAATTCCTTATGTAACTCCATTTACCTCTGCAGTTACATGCAGGATGAATTTGGTACCTTGTACCTCTGTGGTCAGAAAAGGATTTCTGTGATCTTAATCAGCACGGTATAAAATAATCATTCTTAAGAAACAAAATTGTGATTTAAGTCTGGCAGAACTAACCTTGTTATTTTTAGTCTATTAATATAGTTGTAAAAGAACAATAGGTCTGCAGAACAACAACAAAAACGGCTTCGTAAAAGGATTAGTACATGATGATTTGCAGCTTACATCCTTAGTAACAGTTTTTTGTGGGAAAGAAGAATTCATGACAGACTGCTAAAATGGGCAGTGACATCAGGAACAGCTTCTTTTTCTTGTAAGTTCCAAAAGCTTTTCTCCAGTTTGCTGCGTTGCAGCTTGAACTCTTTTCCAATCCCCTGACTGCCCCTAATTCAGTTCTCCTTTCCCTCAAGTTTCTTTTGGTTCCGCTGTGTGTGCAGGGATCTGTGTGGCTTCTCCTTACGGTGGAGTTTTCTAGATTTTTCTCTTCAGGCAGAAATATTCAACCTCTTGGGACAGATAAAGGAGAGGTGTTTGCCTCCACTATAATTTCTTTTTAGATTTTAGATTTCAATATGCTTAAATTTGAGATGCTTTAAAATAACACGTTTTCGCTATGAGAACCCAGCATCCATGTGTCAATCTGTAGTAGTCAAATATAGCTGTACCCAGAGATTATTTCAATTTTAAAACCTTGTTATGAAACATCAACCCCTACCTCACAAATTCAGGAAATATTTTTAATATCAATATGTTAACATCTTCTAATAGTGTAATATAAAAGCATCTATATAGTATATTAGTGTAATGAAATTGAAGTTGGCAGTCTCTCTTTTTTATCCTTACCAACTTGCAACTATCAGTTTTAATACAGAGGAAAGGATCTATGTATACATGCATATAAAAGATGTGAAAATACAAAACATTTATTGAAAACAGACAAAACCAGGAAGATGATAAAATAGCAGAAGGAAGTGGCCTCAGATATAAAAACTTTTGCTTTGTATAGCAGAATTTGTCAGTAAAAGCTAAGGTTGGCAAATTGCCATGCTTCCGATAAAACACGCAATGTAATGTACAAAAAAATGACTTAGTGTACAAAATAAGAGACACATTTGAAAAACTAATGTCCTACAAAGTAGTTCAATTAAACATTTTTTGTTTCTTTTTTTATGTGTATCTTTAAAAGCTTCATTATCTTTTCAAATATCAGAAATCTTAGTTGTACAGATGCAAGCTCCCCTCTAAGGATGTCTGCATCAGGTGTGCCCTTCAGCAGGATGTAGAAAATTTCCAAATATCCAAAATTAAACAAAGATGGTGGATATATATTATGAAAGCAAATCTTTTGCTTTCAAAATAGCAGAACTATTAAAGCATGTTCTATAGAAAAATTATTCACATTTTATAATATCTACTGTGCAACTTTAATCCATAAAGCTACTCAAGTGAATGTGTACTGCTCAACATTTTCACACTGGCTAAAGAATATTTTTAAAATAGATTATCTTCTCCATTTCCTTATACATTTGTGGGGGAAAATCGAAAGCTTTAGAAAATAACAGTACATTTACACCTGAAAGACTTTTCACATAGAAGTTTTTGAAATCTGCTGTTGACTGAGAAGACTTCAAAAGCATGAGAATCTTGGGTATTTAGTTCAATTATTGTACCAGCTGAGAATAAATCAATTCTTTTCTGCATGTTATCCTCTCTAGCCTGGTGAGGCCTGCACTTTGGTATTCCTGCTGGAAGAGAAACCATTTCAGTAGAAGGTGGATAGTGAGCACAGCTAAATTCTCATGACTAACAAAATCATGCCCTTGCTCTTTATTCCCATCTGTAAGGCTTTTCCAGAACTCAGCATGCATGGAAGACTCCAAACCTGAAAAACAAGATGGCAGATAACTACAATTAAAACAAACAGATAATTTTTTCAACATCTTCATCACATTTGCAAGATACATAGACTGTTAGCTGGGTACTATTTATATTCTTAAACAATGTCTCATTCTCTCAGTCAAAACCTTTTTTAACTTGTTGACAAGGATGGTTATCTCCTTCATGGATTAAATAATTTCATGAAGTATTTTTATGCATTTCTTATATTTGAATCTTCAGTGTCCTGATTGCTTCTATGGAATTTTCAGATTTACTGTTTATGAAGAACAGTAGCCTGGCATTTCTTTTTCTAGCTGCTGCTTTTTCCTGAAATGGTCTGGACTTTTTGCATAATTTATACAAAGCTCTCCTTTCTATAAATGTATTTCATTCTGGCTTAGTAAAGCCAAGATGCACAGATATGAGTTAAAAAGAGATAAATTCTTCAGCTAAAATAATGAAAAGCTGTCTTAAAACTGTTAGAAATTAGATAATACTGTTTCTATTAGATTATGAAACTGCAAGTAATGACAGATAAATGTAGATAAAGCAGTCTTCTCAGAAATCTAAACTGCTAATCAATTAAAGATGTTATTTCAGAATGCTGACCATAGGCTATAGGAACGAGTAGAGCAGTATCTTTATCACACTGGGATTTTGGAAGATTCATATTAATTCCAGAATAATACAACAGAAAATAAAGGTATGCTTTTACCATGCTTAATGTAGCACTCAGGGATGTGTTTCCATTCTTTGCTACTGGACTTCTTATCGCTTAAGCACTTAAGCAGAAATTTATTCTTGAGCTAAACAAGCAAAGATATTAATGAATGTGTATGTTTATATGTAAATATTTATATATGGTTATACACATGCAGTCAGAAAACTACCGTTTCATATTTTATGTTAATTAAACGGTCTTTTATCTCTAGATCACAAGATTTAGAGGTATGCTGGGAGTATGATGAGCAAAAGACTCTCTGAAGGTTGTTACGAAGCTGGTGTGGATATACTGCATTGGTTTCAGTCCAGTTTTGACCAGAGGCATGACCAATCACATTCAGTAATTGGTTGAATAACAGGAACTCTTTTTTTATTTCTTACAGAGCCCATTACTGAAAGTTTAGACGCAGACTCCAACCTCTGAGTTTGGAATCTGCCTGATTAAAATAATTTCTCCTCCTTTTCTAACAATCTGCAGTTGTTTAGCACTTCTGTAGTACTTCTTTAATAACACCAGCAAATTAAGAAAATGTCATTGTAAAATTCTCCCTGAATTATTGAATATACTGTTAGTTGGGATGTCTTCTGTTATAAGTGGAAATTGCAAGGAGACACTGTATTACTACTCTGCTGATGTGTGTGTCATTCGCAGCACCCTTTAGAATAACTGGGAGAAACTGACTGTGGATCCTTCCCTACAATAACAAGATATTATTACACAATGTTTGTCAGGTTAATTTGAAAGCAGAATTTGTTGTGATTTAAACTGAAAAAAAAAAAAGCTCTGAAAATATTTTTTATAGTCGTTTTTTCTAACTGCCTAATTTCTTGTAAGGACTTTCTAATGAATGCACTTTGGTGTGACTTCATTAACTCACCATTTCAAGAAGATAGTCCAATATATTTTCTTTATCATTAGTAGTAGATAAAAATATTAAACTTGTAATTCTTTAACTGCAGCACCAACATCAAGCAGCTGAATTTACACAGAGGAATGCAAGAGCCAGCATATAGCAGGTGAACAATGTGTAGTCAAGAAACAAAAAAATTAAAATGTAATACTCCAGGAAAGACAAAACAAAACAAAGTTACACTTAGTTTGCATTAAAAGCTGTAATAACCTTGTTAACAATTTCATTGTGCAATTCAGATGGAATATCTAAGATTAAAAAGCAATAGTGACTACTGCTATGCAAAAATTCTTAGCAAAAGCTGTTATCAATTTAATAATTCAAATAACGTAGCAAATTATACCATTTTATAAACTGGAATTCTTAGGATTTTTCTCTGTTTTAGAAGGCCATCCAGTATGCTGTAACTTTGGACATTGCGTATTTTGGTTTTATAGTTCTCAGTTGGTAAATGCTGACTCTTTGTTTCAGAATAATACATTTATATTTTAAGATTGTTTTTCTACGAGGAGCACAATATTTGGAAAGCACACGATGAATTTCAAAGTGCTTCAGGAACATGGTATTGCCTCCACTGGAATTGCTGGGAAGATTCACGTCGACTCTACTGTCCATAGGCCTGGACTTTTAACCTGGCCTAAATCTAAGGACATTCCCATAAAACACACAAGTCCAGACCTTATAGTTTGGTTCATACAGGGAAATCCTCATGCTTAGAGAGCTCTGAGAAGTCAACAAGGCTAGACAGCAGTACTGATCCTGTGTGATTGGATCACGGGACTGAAGCTGTGATTTGTCCTACTAAAGCCACTTTAAGTTACTTAAACAGATAAATCCTACTATCAGATTTCTTTTCTTATTGATTACACATTCTGAAATGCAAAAAAAAACCCAAACCACAACAAAACAAAACCTCATTTGCTTTCTCCACATTTTAAATGGACTATTTCACCTTCTAGTTCTGTATTATCATAAGGTGTGTGTAGGACTGGAAGGACAACAGAAATAACCTTGGGGAAAAAATAGTAAAAGTGTAATTTTCCTTTTTTCGTAAAACAGATGTAAAATACTTGTGCTTTTTTATTTCCTCTAAGCCCATTTCCAGTCCTTATGTAACCCCACCCCCTCTGTAGGATCTGCACTGTGTGACAAGAGTTCCTGTTATAAAGGAAAATCAGATCATATCTATGTTGCCTCTTGCCTCAAGTTGTAATTCACATCTCATTTCTGGCAAAATAACCTATGAAAATTAAACCAAGAATATCTTCAAAGCACTCTTTTCCCTTGGTTGGTCTTTTTCTTTTGCCCCCCTGGGTTTATTCCTTACCTCTCAGATTTTGTCTGTTAGGTTGAGAAGAGTCATCTTGTGTCATTATCTGTCACAGCTAGAATGTCTGCTAGGAGGCAGAAGTGTAGTTCCCTCCCAGGCAGATCAGCTGCTGGATTTAACAAGCTCATGTGAGTAACAATGATTTACCAGAGGTATTTTCACTGATAAAAGCATTCTTTTATAGTAACTATAGTAACAATAGCGATAGACAAAATGGAATCAAACCTCTGGACAATGCTGTTTCAGTAGGACCCTTCAGAAAAAGCACTTCCTATGTGAGGAAAGAGAAACTGCTAAATAACTGTCCATTCAGAAACAGTTACAATGCCTTATGGATATTTCATGAAAATACATTAGAATTAATTGTCAATTGAGCAAGTATCAAAGACTGATGAACTGACCATAACAAAACATGCAGTGATTAAAATCTCTACAGAATTCTAGCTTGCTGGCATTGGCAAATAAGTAGTTTAGCTAAATAGAAAGAAATCAGAAGCTAGAGTTATCAACTGCAAATGAATGATTATAAACCAGAAAGAAAATCGGAGGAAGAGCTCTCAAAATTATGTTTGACGGTGACAGCGCAGACCAGACAGCTTTTACTTTAACCAACAGATTGTTGGGAACACATGCTGTACATCAAAGTGAAGGACTTGAAACTTGCTATAGTCTATATGGATGTTCTCACTCAGAAAGCAGCTAGAGGGAACAGAAGATAAAAGAAGGCTGTCCAAATCTGAAAAAGGTTTAAATTTTCAGTCTGTCTTGACAAGTAAATCTAGTTTTTGTGGTAGTCTCTGATTCTCAGCCTGATAGAAAATTCATGTGAAGGTGTACAAGCAAGCCTTCAGAAAGGTGCTATACGGTATCATAAAATCCTTTTCTTTTTAATCTTAAATGCTTTTATATCGAAGGAGGGGAGCAAAGACCAGAAATTGAAAATGTTGTAACTGTTCTAACTCTGGGGCAGGCTGTACATGCTTGCAGTCAGTGTGCAGTACTTGGAATGCAAGGCTAAAATCTGAGAGGAGATTTAGGAATCTCTGCTGTAGAAAGGAGTTCTTTATTATACAAAGCAAGCCAGGATTACAGAGCTCAGAAGGGTTATTTGTGAAAAACTTCCAGCTAAAGTGATTAAGGGCTCCAGCTGCTAGCCCAAAAGAAAAAAAGAGCATCAAAAACATCCTGCGCCTCATTGCTGCCAGCTTTTTGTTCAGTGAGCAAGAGGTGAGCGTTTGACTTCTGCGTTGGTTTTGGCCCTTTGCTCTTGGGGGTACTTTTAACAATGCATAATATTTGAAAGAATTCCAAAATGTGTTTGGGTTTTTTTTTTTTCTTTTCTTTGAACTAAGAGGTTGAAGATAAATAAAGGAGTATTTTCATATGCCTAGAAAATATTTGTGATAACAAATAGATTGTAGCGCTTCCTAATGCTCAAGAGACTTATAACATGCTTTTTACAAGGTCACCACAGTTCTTGTAACAAAACCCCCATCTAGTATTTTCTTTTTTAATGGAAGGTAAACCACCCCATCCACTTTAAAAAAAATAACTCCTTGAGAAATATTAATATCTTCAGCAGAATCTTTGGTATTTGTGTTTGGTTTGAGTGAATTTTAAGCTGCTATCATATGTGGCAGAAAAGGCAATAGCTAAGAAACATACTGACGAGGTAAACGTTGTGATGTGTCTAAATTGCTAAAAGGTTCCTCTGGCAAGCTCAGATTTGCACAGAGGAAATTTGGGCTCCTGTACTGATGAGCTGCTCTCACAGAATTCTATAGTATGAGATGAACAGACTACCACAAAATCACAGGCCACTAACTTCAATCTGACTTCAAAACACTTCCAATCCTAATAGGAAGAGATTTGAATATGCATGTGGTAGCATGTCTATTCCTGAGTTTATTTGCGAAAGTATTCCAGGTTCCTTGAAGTTGCCCATGTACTGCAGGCATCATGCCCATTTATATAAATATACATAAAATTACCGATAATCCATCTGAAAGTGATGACAAAGGAGTAATTAAGGCTAGATCACATCACTGTCACAGTGGGGTGGCAGAAGCACAGTGTGCAGCCAAAGAAATTGGAAACTATTACTTCAGTACGTACCATGCCAATGCCAGAAGCAATGAGGAGTCCACAGCGAGGTGCAGAGAGCGTTGATAGCACTTCCTTAACTGTGGATGTCTCACCACATGCTGAAACTTCACAGACCTTTTTAGATTATTACATCCATTTTCCTCCCCCCACCTTTTTTTTTTTGTCTAAATGGATGTTATGAGGGAAAATATGCTCTCATCATTAAAAAAAAAAAAGCACACATTAATTTTGTACTCAAGGCATCAGCCTTTTCTCCAGGGTTGACAATATAATCTCTTTTCAGAATAAATACAGCAGCTAATAACATACTTCCTCACAATGTATCACTTGTGGCATCAAGGGACCCTGAGATCAAACAAAAACTGTAAGTTAATTATGTCTTTTGAGTCTAGAATCAGAGAGTCATCTGACAGCAACTTTCAGAAGAGAAATCTGAAAAGTGAGGCGTTTGGGGTTTGGTTTTTTTAGCATGTTTTTTAATGCTCAACCTTAAGCAGAAGATACATACTTATTCCACTCCTTTAATGTGATTATTTTATTCAGCAAAAACAAGAGGTCTGACATATCTGTTAATACCAAGGTGATTTTAACCCTGAAGAGAAACGTCCAGCAATGTGACCCAGACTTCGGCAAGAGTTGCTGTGGCTGTTCTAGGTATTTAGCATGATTTGCTTTCCCGCTCTAAAAATGAAACTGTGTTGCAAGGTTAGAGCTAGTTAGGAAATACCTTGGCATTACATTGAATGTAACTGGGTTGTTAGGGTGTGTCACTAAAAAAAGTATGTAAAAAGAATGCCTATGAATTAATATTGGTAGCTAGCATGATTAAGCTAGCCATTGAGCTCAGATACCAAATTTCCAAAGCCAAGCATAAGGCATTTAGCCCTTTTATTCTCCCAGAAGTTTTAAATTTGTTTGGTGTTCAGTAAACACACATCTCTCAAACAATATCTCTGAAAAAGCCACTCACTGTCTGTCTTTATATTGTCTGAAACATGATCTCTGTAAGTAGAAGCACCAAAACTAGCTCTTTTGTTGAACATGGACAAAAGATCATTTTTAAAAAGATTTTTATTTTTTTTTAAATAGCTTGGTAAAACCCATCAATTGGTATTCAGAGTTAAATTGTAAACAGTTATAATACATTACTGCTGTGTATTGATTTTGTACATTTACCTATTTGCAGTGACAATCCATAAGACAAGTCAAAGTCAGCATATTTCTAAACTGAAATGCACTGTACTAGGAAAAAACAATGCCATAACTGAAAATACCTAAAAGACTGATGTTTAACTCCCTCCTGTGGTGTAAGCAAGCAGCACCACAGTCAACAGCTTCTGGAAGTTTAGACAGCACTCTATATTACTCAAAAGTCTGTATTGACCTCATTAGGACAACAGGTTTCAAGTTTACTATGGAATCTCCTCTCACAAGTTAAAAAGTTACAATAAATTTCTAAAATACATACAAAATTGTAAACATCTTGCTCTGGAACAAACAAAAATGGTTTGTGCCAGCCTTCTCCACCTCCCACATTGCAATAAAAAAAAATTAGGGCCAAAGACCAAGGCCATAGACTAAAGTTGTTCTGCACGGGATAACATCACAGTTTACAGGAAGTGATAAGTGTCAGCATTTAAAATTAGTGTTAGTCACCAGCAGGTAGCAGAACCCATTTTCAAAAAGTTAATGGAACACTCAACCTCAAGTGATGCATCAGGCACTAAGCATTAGATTTACGTACTTTTAAGAACAAAAGCTTACATCACATCTAGATATTTTTATACTTGATAATAGGTAAAATTGACTACAAACAGAAAATTAAAGAATGCATACTTTTACAGCTTTGGCTTTGAACCATTTTTGCTATCAGGTTTATACAGATCTTCCACAAAGAAAGGAGAGATTTGCAAAACAGACTATAAATATATTGAGATGACAGAAATAAACTGGATCTTTTCAAGGCAGATTTTCTTTCTGGAAGTCCCTCAGGCCATTTTCTAAAATGTTTTAGCTTTTCAATTTATTTCATCATTAACCATGAAATAGCCATCTACTGGGTCTGAATCTTCTATTGCCAATTCCAAAAAGACTAAGACAATTGAGATTTTGGAACGTAATACATGATTAATTTCAAAATACACACCAACAGGATTTACTTAGTTTAGGGTGGTAAAGGATAGCATTATTCTAGCAATTCCATATTATTCTTGTTTTCAAACCATCAGCAGATTGACATCTATGTCCTTACATTTAAGTATGTGAGCTGATCAATCTGCATAGGCACCAAGTTGTTTGTTTGAAGGTTCTGTCAAATGCAGCTCTTCCTTAAGGATTAGAGGTTTTGTAGTCTGAGATATCAAAAGGGGATTCATCAAAAATATTTTTTTAAATCCTAAAAACGTTTCCCCCCCAGTTACTGACTGTGCATCACAGAAACAAGTGTCAGAACACATTTTATTCTATGCACTCTTAGAAAAAAAAGGTTTCAAGATATTGAGTACATTCATATGAATTTTTCAGAAAGTTATACTAATGACTAAAAAAACCTGAAGAGTATTTAAGCCAGCATAACTGTTTCTTAAGTTTTGACCTCAATGTATTTGACAAGCCCCAAATTCTAGGTGCAGTTCTCAGCTGACAGAGGTACCACAGATTTGAATTAAATACTAGATTTTAATCAAAGCAGCTGTTTCGAAGGGAAAAAGCAGAAATATCACATTGACTATCTATTTCTCTATCAGATATACCACTTGTCAGACAACCCTAATGACACACTACAGATGCTTACATCTCTACATGGTTTCTGTCAATTTGTTTTGCATAATTAATTACAGGGGAGTGTTTTTGAAATGGAACAGAATATCAGCATATGCTTATGCTGAGAAATGATGGGGAGGTAAGAGAAGGAAAATAGAGGTAAGACCAGGCCATAAAAACAAAAGGAACAACTTGACAATAAGATATTAGGAGAGTATGTACAGGCTTGCTTCTTCCAAAAATTAAATGTGTGCATACCTTTAAGGAGGGGCAAGGGAGGAGAAGAGGAGAAAGAAAGCAAACTTTGGCAAAGTTTAAGAAAGTGCAGTTTTCAGAGTCCTATGGAAAGAAAAACAAGCAAAAACAAAACAAAGAAAAAACCAACAATAACACACCAAAAAAAGAAAAACTCCAAACAACAAAACACAACTCCCCCCTAAAAAAAATCCCAACACTGAAAAAGCAAAAGGCTAAAAAATGTCTACAGATTAAACTGCCTCATGGTGCACAATGATGCCCACAGATTTCTAAGATTGCACTAGCTAATATCACATTGAGAAGTACACTACCATCTCTACTGCATTTTGCACTGTAATGTCAGAAAGTAAATAAGCATTTGCATAAGCATTCCAATATCATACTCTGGTAAAACACTGTTTATATACATGCAGAGCTCTGTGCACACACATTTAACTTCTTCAAAGCAGTCCACCATATAGTAAACTTCCACTCAAGTGTACATTTATGGGAAACTACCAGGCAATTCTCTAAATATTGAATATTTTCTTAACTTGTTTTCTAATGGCAGAAATAGAACTCTCTGCTTTCTAGTACAGAAAGGATCTGGACACTGATCAATGAAGTTTTAGAAAGCATGAATTGTTTAGTAGAACCCTGACACTTTGCTTAGAAATACCTCTTTCCAACACCAACATAACAGCAAGACGAGAGAGGAACTAGAAATAAGAAGGCAACTCCCGGTTCAGTATAAAGGCCCCTTACCCCCATTAAAACCATTATTCTTATAACAATCATCCATCTCAGCCCTAACAGCACATTTACTGAGAAAAGCAGCTTCCACATCTGGCTTACCGAAGCCACAAAACTCCATACAAACTGGTTCTTAGCTGAGACACCTTCCATCTTTTGAGATTAATTAATATCAAAACATTTGTAGGAAGAGAACAGTGGCCTGAATGATATACTGTTTGATTCATATAAAGTTTCAAAGGATTGCCATCCTTCTGGTGCACTCTTCTCCCACACACAGTAAAAGCCATTTAAGCATTGTCACTGCCAGTCAAACAATTCTATTAGTGCAAGAACAGTGCTTTCAATTTATGGCCTCCCCAAGCTTAAAGTGCAGTATATTACATGAGATTTTAACATACCAAACTATCCTTTATTCGAATTTCAGAAGGAATGTTCAAGTTAGAAAGTTACCTTTTAGGTTTTAAGCAATAAAATCCAAGGCAAAGTACATAAACTTATCTTAAAATGGAATAAATCCATTTATAGACATATTCTTTATATCTTATGTTCAATATACACACAATACAAAAAAATCCATTATTTTGCTTAGCTGTATTGTATCTGCATTTAAAGTGATCCTGTAATAAGTGATTAAAGGCCACTCGCTCAAATAAAAAGTTGCTTAAAACAGGACTGTATTAGCTGGACTGTGATACAAAACATGATTCAACATTTCAAGATTCCCTCCTGCATAAGCTCATCATTAGTAAAGAGATGACCCTTGGCACCCCTCTGTACACACATTTAAATTCTGATTTTGCTCATGTGTTGTCCTGCCCCCCCCTTCTTTTCCCTTTAAAATCACCATGAATAGGTACATTAAAAACTAGATTAATGCTTTTATGCCTTTAGCTACTCCTATTAACCTGACAATATCACCTACAAATTTTTTTTTTATATAACTATGGTTCTCTAAATATGTGGTTTCCAAATGATGTACAGCAGAGTAGAGAATCTTCCAGGCCAAACTGTTCAGCTGAACAGACAAGGTCTCAAGTAACAAGTACAGGTACAACTGTGGCAATCAACTCTTTAGCACTCGGTTGTGGATGCAGGATTGTGTTTATGTGCAACTTTAAAAAAAAAAGCTCACCATACAGGAAAAGGGTACTTCTTTACCTAGATAGCTAGTTGTAGAAATTAAGATGCAGTTGCACAATGTTTTCTTAGCAATCAAGCCAGCTTAAAAAGGCTCCAACCCCTCCCCACCTTCATTCCTCCACCCTCAGCTCTGCCAAGTACTTTTTTCTGAGTCAAGCCGTATGCAGACAACAGCTTAACACCATAACTCAAATAAGCCACAGACTTTTGGAGAAATATCTTTGTTTCTGGTGTTTTGGGGTTTCAGATCCACATCGCGTCAATCTTAATCCACAAACACTCGTGTTAATACCACTGCAAGGGTGATAAACTGCAGCAGCAGAGATGGGAACGAGTAGAATGAAAGGCTTTACTAAGAGGAAACTGCTGCTGTCAAAATAATTAATATGTAATCCATTATTATTTTGAGGTTTTTGGTAATTTTGTGACATGTAATCATATGGTCAAAAGTCTAGAAGTTAAACAAGAAATAAAAGTACACACCAGGGGAAAACTTATTTTCTAAATTAAAGTAAATGGCTTTTTATCTCTTCTAACACCCAGAAGAAAGAGCCAACCAATGCAGATAAAAACACAACATATCATTTAACATTAGAAGTAGCATATCTTACTTTCAGCACTCATATAAGGTTAAAAAGTCCAGCATTTCTCCCTATAACACTGATAACTGGCATCTCACCCTCATAATCAAGGATTTCTCTATACAAGAGTGCTAATGCCCAAATAAACACATTAGAAACTCTGCTGGCTTTCCAGGTGAATTCAGTTCAAAGTAAATGCAACATCACTTATTCTCTTCCCAAAATGAAGCTAGCTAGCAAGCAAAAGGATACTTGGTGTGTGAATCAGTGGCACAACTTTACTCTGCATTAAGTCCTCACTTTTAACTCAGAGCAAGGGGTGAGCTGAAAACACATCCTAACTCACCGTACCAATCCTCCCTCTTTAGGTAAGCCCCTAGAGCACATTAAGCCCACCTACACCAACTCTCTTGTTGAGAATTTTGGACACCAAGTTCAAACTTTGACCTATTGCACAATGAGTTTCCCCATCTAAGTGCCCACGGGAGCCTATTCCTGCGAATTCTTATTCACAAGCAGCCCTATTGATTCCAACATTCTTGCTCCATTCTTTGCCAAACCCCGTTGTCAGAAGTCTGTCCCAAAGCCAAAGTCAACAGGCCCAGAAGTTATTACTGTGCTTCAGTGATAACAATCACTTTTTCAAGGAAAGAAAACATTCTTTTAGAAAATCCTTTACAGTGTCTATTGTAGCACAATAAAACTCATGAGATACTGTTTCAGTTAGAGCAGAACCGTCCCTGAAAAGGAACACTGCTGAGAATTTTGCTGTATTGAAGATCACCCTCCCAACAGCTTTCTAATTCAAAGCGTTTTAAGGACTGATACATTAGCTACTGTTGGATTCAGAGCAGGAATTCAGTTCTACATGAAACAGTTTCATTGGAAATGATTGTAAATAGCAGCCAGGACACTCCGCTAATACAAACTGTAAAGAAAAAGGGTCCGTGCTAAACAATCACATTGGATTCTAGTCTAGTGTTAATGGCAGACCTGCAGAAGTCCCAGAGAGTTTTGAGATTAAGTTCCTCCACTCAGATGCAGATACTCCTTACGAAAAAGTCCCTGTTATTCGAACAGCTAGTTTTATTAGCAATTACACAAGTATAATTTTTACTTTAGCTGTCTGCTTCTCACTAAAACCTCAACTGTAACCTTGCCTCTTTTATTTAGTCAACTAAGTTCCTACTAATGTTAAAAATAGTAATTGTTAAAATCTTAGTACTTTTTTACCTTCACTACAGCATAACAGAGACCTGCTAGTGCAAAAGCTAGCACAGAAATCACTAGCTGCATGATATGAAAATTATTAGTCAGATATTGTATATTTGAAAGCATTTGCTTGTATCCAAGCGTTTGCTGTGAAGATACAAGGTTTAAGTAACAAAGAAAAAAAAATGGTTTCTGGTTGTTTGAGAGTCCCAAAGCATATTCATTCAGTGAGGCAACTGGAATAGAAGAGAGACCAGGAAGTCCATCGAGCTCCAGCTCTTTAAGAAACACAAGCTGCAATTCATTCTCTTTGCTGCTGCTCATTTCTAATGCCAGAAACTGATGGGTTTTATTATACCACAAATTTCCCAGCCAGAAGTGTGCAAAACATGCAAAGTTGTCTCCTGGGCAGCATGAGCTGAAGTCTCCAGCAAAACTACGAGCTTTCTCCAGCCAGACCATTACTGAAATACTATTAATGCAATGAGAAACCCTATCAAGACTGTCTTTCCCAGAAGAAAAATGCAGATGAAATGAATCCTTCCAAGGAGCAGCTGCACTTGAGTTCCTCCCTGCTGATTCACTCAAACTCAGAGGCATTTCCTTGCCAATCGAAGGCAGAGGTATAGTATTAAAGAGAGAACAATTCCTGGTGTTAAAATAAAATAATTCTTGTAAACTGCTACTATGACTTTGAGAATTGTTCAACGCAGAATGTACGTGCATCAGGTGAGCTGCTGCCTCGTGATGATCTGGGCCACTGTCATATACTCGTTTCTGGTTTAAATCTTCTTTCTTCATAGTGCTAGAGAAGATGAGCACAGCCTTGCTGTTTTCCAACAGGCTGGATTTGAAGGACAGCGTGACTGACTCTAGTTGCAGCATACAGTGCAAGCCACACGTCAGTGGATCTCAATATGGACCTAAAGAGAAAGAACACAGAAAGTTATTACACTAATATCCCAGTTTCTCAGTGCCCAATGTATAGAATTATAATTTTTTTAAAAATCTTTAACATAAAGAAAAAGCATAACCCAACTGCAGAAAGTAACAGCAGACCAAACAGACAAGTCTCTCTACAGGCTGCCTGAGCTCATCCAAAGGGGCAGGAATCATGCCCAAATATGAACCTTCTTCTGTAGTTTGGGTTTAATCTGCTACAAACTCTTTTGGTAACAGGCATCAAAGTGAGTCAGTAAATGAGCAGCTAGAGGGATTCACTACCTAACAGTCCCACTCACCTTAACCAATAGAAATGCAGATTGTAACTGATGAGAGGCTTAACATTAAAGGCAAATATTAATCTTCCTGTAAACAGAATTGCATGCTGAAATCGGGCACGCAACACTGGAAATCAACAACGTACTGCGCACAGTCCCTGCAAGGGAACTGGTCAGACTGGCTGCACCAGCATAGTTAGAAGATATTAGTTATACTGTAGTCCAGTGACCAGCTGGTGTTGTTACAAGAGAACTATTACATGCCAACACAGATAACAAGCGCAGGCAAGGCGTTTTTAGCCACCAAGGTTACCAAGCTACGTGTACAGCTCCTGCCCACGTGGCTCAATTTCAAGCTTCAGAACTGTAGGACGTGTCCCACAAATAAAAATATGAGACGCCACATTTTGACCTCTTCTCAATTCAACTTACCTTTTACAAGTCACAAACCACAACCAGATTTGTCTTTCAGCACTTGGCCACTAGCCAGACATCAAAACTTTCATGACAGATGTGTTTATGGGGAGAAAGAAAGCATCCAGTCTTTGGCTAGAGCAGATATTTGTTGTGATAATCCGTAGCTTGCTTCTGTTGCCAGTTAAGTTAAAAAGTAAAGCTTTAATTTAATCACAAAACCAATTAAACTTCAACCCTACAAAGAGCGAGGGCTGCTAATATCTCTAGGTCAAAGCTGTTTTGGGGAGTTCCACATTTTGTAGAAACAGGCTCAAAACAGGAGAGACGCAAATTTAATTCGAATTGTCATTTTCATGCAGTGACATTATTTAAGGCTACCTCTACATTTTCCCTGCTACAATTGTTCTTGACTTCGAAAAAACCCAATATACTGATAGAAGAAATTATTTTATTAGCTCTTTACAGAGTGTCAGGCGCGTACTGTCTGTCTTAAAGTCAAGTACAGCTTAGTAACGCGAGTAAACTGGAGACACGGCAGCGGCACGCTCGCTGCGAACGCCCGGCACAGGCAGCGTAACGGGGCAGGCCGAGGCGAGCCTCCGGCCCTAACGGCACCGCTACGCAGCCCAGCCGGCACACGAGAGCGCGACGGGCTCCCGCCGCCAGGCCGGGGGACGCGTCCCCTTCGTCAGGGCAGGCGACAGCGGCCGCCGAGCCGCCACCTGCGGGGCTGGGCGGCACCGCCGGGCCGAGCCCCGGGACACACACCAGCCCCACTGGGGCCCCGCCACCCCCCGCCCCGCCGCCCACCTGCAGCCGCACGTTGAGCATCATGGAGGCGACGATGTAGAGGTAGGGGAAGTTGATGCGGAGCTTCCAGGCCAGGTCGAAGAAGATGAGGAGGGTCCTGGTCAGCCCCTTGCAGAACACCCCGTAGGAGCGGGCCGCGGCCGACTGAGAGAGCCTGGCAGCCAGGGCGGACAGAACCGCCGCCATATGCCCCCGGGCCCCGCGGCCGCCCCCGCCCGGCGCCGGGTGTCGCCAGCGGGGAGGAGCCCCTCCGCCGGAGGCGCGCAGCCCTGCGTCACCCTGACGCCCTACGCCGGGGCGCCTCGCGCGGCGCTGCCGCAGCGCCGTGACGCGCCAGACCGCCCCGCTCGCCAGACCGCCCCGCTCGCCTCGCGCCACTGCGCATGCCCGCAGGAGTAGGGCGGGACCGGGCGGGGCGCAGCGAGGAGGGTGCTGGCAGCGGCCGCGGCGGCGGGGCTTTCGCTCCTCCCTCACGGCCCTCTGGGTCTCGCTCGGTGCTTCTGTCGGCGCCGCCCTCGCCTTCACCGCCTTCGGCGCTGCCGCGGCCCGTCGGCCTCCCTTACTCGCCGAGGCCCCGTCTTTCGGGCGTTGAAATGGCTCCTCCAGCCTGCGGACTGTTTCTGCGATTCCTAAAATCTGTTTCCAGTCGAGCTAGCCCCCCTCAGCTGGGGAGGAGAAGCCTGAGGGCTTGGCCCGGGTGTGTGCTCTAGCCTTCTCAATAAAATAATCCTCGGGCCATCAATATTGATAATGATTTCTGGGTTTGGGTGGGGGCTTTTGTAATTTTGTTCTGTTGTTTATGCAGTTGGGTGGCCCATTCTGCAAGCCAACTGCTTCCACAAGGAAATACTTCCTATGCTTTTCAAGCCAATTCTTAACATCATTTTGAATTTAAAATGCAGTGTTCAAATACAGGTTACACCTAAGATTTCCAAAACATTTTGCCAACATTTCCTAAGAAGCTCTTGGAGATAAATTATCATCATGACACTTGCTTTGCAGGTAGGGGAAAATGCCCCAAAAGCTGAATACGTAACCAATGTCATTTATGAAGAGCGCCCTTTTTTCCTCCAGAACTGTTCTGTACAGTTTCCATTCAATCAACTTTTAGTAACTGTAAAACAAAACAGAAAAATCAATATCTTGATCTCAAGTCCTTGTAAAATACTATTTTATTGCCACAGAATAATGCTGCTGCACAGAGAAAGAATAATTCCAGAACAAAACTGGAAACCTTCCCAGGTTTATTTGCAATCCCTTTGTAATCCATTAGTTACATAATAGAAAATACCTGGAAAACCCTGTGTGTGTCTGGAAACTGAACCGTTCAGTTAAGGAAACTGCAGGCACTAGCTGGTGCACTCAGGAGTGGGACTGCTTTAAGGACACATGGTGCTGTGGGTGTCAGGGGTGAGGAGAGGCATTGCTGGCCCCTCCAGCCTGACCTGCGGCTGCCCTGGGCTCCCAAGGGGTAGAGCATGGTTTTAAACGGCAGAACCAGTGAGTGGAGCTGTCCTTAATGCAATTTTTAAACCCGTACAGCCTCTGAACAGACCAGAAAGAATCCCTTTAGATCTCTGGCCTTTAGATAGCCCCTTCCTAGCATAGAAATCCCTGATCTTCTTCCTTCAAACCTAGTTCTCCAACTCCAGACAGCTGCAGGTCACTGCCGTCTTCTAAGTAGATCTGACTGAATTTCAGGCTGTGGAGTAAAACATTGTCTCAGAGTTAAGATTATGCTACTGACTCTTACAAAGCAAAACACCATTCATTCAGATCAAAAAAGGTCACAAAGAAAAGGTATCTTCCAACCTACCTTCTCAGGAACTTGTTAATCTCCCACAGGGCATTCTAGCAGATTCAAAGCTCTTTGGACCCCTCTTTAGCCACAGACTTCTGTCAGTTCTTTAATCAAAGATGAATGATCCTCTCTGAGGCCAGGATTGATCTGTCTCCAATTTAATATCTTCTGTGCGCCTGGCTGTCTTGAGCCTACCTGTACTATTCCAAAGAGAAAATTTCACAGGACTTGTTACCTGCACTGTTTTCATTTTGGGAAACTTGAAATAATAGCCCTCACTCTCCCCATCACTTCATTCAAAAAGTATCCTTTGGGTTATTATTACAGCAAGCCATGCAAAAAAAAAAAGGCAGGAGCCTGAAGTTATGTTATCCATTAAGTTCATGCAATGGCTTCTGATTTCACAGTATCTTAACCCCTGTCGCAAAGTTTTCCAAAGGCAGGTATAGTGCTTCTGCACGCAGGAAAGGAGCACACACCACAGTGGTTTTACCGCTGTGCAGTGTGTGGTAATCCCGTCCTCCCTTCTGTGTCAGCTCAGCACGCCTGGTTTGTGAAGACAGTGCTGTATCTTTTTTCCTGCTCATCTGAAGTTTGTAATAACCTTGTGAGTACTGGAGGCACAGGAACTGAGATGTTCCAGACCCTAAGCTGGAATTCCAAGGTAATTAAAATTCCTTATCATCTCCGTTACATACCTTACACATACTGAGACCATCTTCTCAACAGCTAAACACAAATGTGATTTAGCTGCCATGGGACATTTAGCAGCTTTCCATGATTGAATTAGAATGCAATGTCATACACAAAGGTTAAATCAGGAAGCTGATTAACTTTTATATTTATTAGTAGATATCTGCCAGATTCTCATTAGTTCTGGCTCATGTTGCTCATGGAAACAGATGTGACACAGTATCAATTTAAAAATCTTGATTAACTGTAAATTACTTTTTACACTAAAATAGAAAACATAATTAATACACTAGTTCATAATAACAAGTTAGTATCCGTATTGACTTGGATCTAATTATTTAATTGAATAATGAGATTAATAAAACACTCTTAGCTTTCCAACAAAGAAAGTAGCGGATAGTGCAATTGAATACCAATTGAAGAGATTTGCCAAGTTTTGTCACATCAGGATTTGGAAATCACCTAGTTGTTTTGAGAGTGAAACTAAACCTCAAAACCATGCCACACTTCCTCCTTTTATTTTAGCTCTGTCATGTTGGTAAAATCCTTTTCAATTTAGCTAGAACACTGATTACTTTAATATACAAAAGTTCAAAACTATTGACATGCACTTTGTGGCTGATGGCTGCAGAGATCATTTTCCCTTACTTTAATGCCATCATCCCATTTCTGCTTCCTAACCCTGAGTCATCTTTCTCTGTTGCATCAGACAAGCGCATCCTTATCTTCTCAAGCCTTTTCATGTTTGATTTTGTTTTACCTAAAATTTCTTCTCAGGTATTCAAATATTCCTCTATTCAAAGAGAAAATGTTGTTAGCCAGTGTTACTGACTTGTTATATTTTCAAAATGTCCTCTTAAGCTTTCTCAGCATATATCCATTCTATTCAGTAGTTGTTTCTCATAGGATTATGCAAAGATTCCTCTTATTCTCTTTCAGGGCTCTTAACTTAGCATATTTCCAAAAGAATTTAAAATTAGGCCCTTGCCGTGCCTACCACATAGACCAATATTATCTGATTGCAGTCCCCTGTTAAACTAGATGTGTCTACCCCCTGCTTGGGATAGGCCTCTCTTGGGAAGGGGCCTGTCTGTGCTCTGGAGCGTGACACAGAGCAAGCCTTAGGTTTGAGATCAGGTCTCCAGGGCTCTCTGTAAGAACCAATAACAACACAGATAAACTATGAACACCTAGTATTCAAATGAGACAGAGTTTAGCATTATTTATGCTTACGGTTCTTTCCTTCTGGTACCTTTTAATATCCATTGCTACGTATGCAAAAATTGCATTAAATGATTGATCAAATGATTGCAAAAGACTGAGATCTTAAGAGAAAATTGAAAAAGGGAAAAGTAAATTATTTTAAACAATAAAACATTTTGTTCTCTTTGGTTCCTGTGATCTTCTGTACTTTATTTTAGACTGAAAGTTCAGTTTAAAAAAAAGCCAGATGGTTCCTAACAAGCCCCTTCTTGTGAGTGGGTTTTTTTAGGACTGCAAAGAAACTTGACAACAGCTCTGGTAGCCTGTCTGTTGATGCCATGCTTTCCTTCCCCGGCAGCAATCTGCTTTGGCGCTCTGGAATCCCAGGCGCCACTCAGAGAGTTTATTGTCCCTGGTGACAAAAGCATTCAGTTTACTCTTTTGGTTTGTGATGACATCAAGCTTAAAGCCCCCTCTCTCCAAAATCTTTCAGAAAATTACATGCACAACACACCATGGATTCTAACAACACAGTGTTGGCAAGCTACAGTTAGGTACGTGGGAGGCTACCAACAACATGACCAACTCTTGCAGAAGCTGTGTGTTATTATGCAGTGTTGCACACAGCTTGCACTGAGGAGCGTCAGTACTTCAACAAGGGCAATACTAAAAAGGCACAAAACCTCACTGGAACAGGTATTTTTAATCAGTTTAATAAAGGCAGGGTCTAACATTACATCAAAATGCTTAGCTGCCAGAAGTAGGCAGAAATGCCAGTCACCCAACTGCATCTCTTTGTAAAACAGAAAGAAGGTGATTGACCTCTAACCATTAACCTAGCTTCTTTTGCAAACAGGACAATTTTGTAATTTTGAATATTTAGGAAATGGAGAATAAATAAAACCTCTTATTTTGGAAAGTCTTCCTCGCAGAAACTGTTACTTAGCAACTTATCAGCATATAATCATTGGGGAAAAAACCCGTAAGTTTTTCCTACAATTTCTATATTCTATTTATGCTAAAATTGTGTACTTAATTATGATATTTATTCCTCTTATAAGTTCTTCAGGACCTCTACAAATGGTTCCAGTGAGGAATAGATTCCAGAATATATAATCACTTTTTGACAATTCTTATTTCTGTAACAAATGTACAATTCTGTTCCGAATGCTGACCATGCTATATGAGGAACCACTGTCTTTCATTTCTGGCTTTGATCCAATGTGATTTTTGAAGCTGTCTGGTTATTGTCTTGCTTTCCACTCCAAGAGGAGTTGTTAGCTGGGATGTGAGTCACAGCTGTGCAGCATGAGAGAGGGAAGTAGGCTTCTTACCACTCCATCTGGCCTCAGGCAAACTGACCGCAGAAGAGTTGGCCCTTTCAGGTCCTAGCTCTACTAAAGTCCATAAGCATGTCTGCAAGCCTGGAGCAAAAGAAGCACTAAATCTTTCTAAGAAAGTGGCCAGGTCAAAGCTTGTAGCCTTTGGTCTTTATGAATGTGAAAAATGATTGGACAGTGGAAGGCAGAAAAAATAGTAATACTGAATGGGCTTATGTGATGGTTAAACCTTGATCTTAATATTTTAAAGCTAATTTCTGTTAAATGCTTGATATCAAGACTGGTGGAAGTTGTGGGGAACCTGCAGCTTACACGTCTGTGTACGTCAGCAATACCTCACCTCAGGGCATGATGTGATGCTTACCATTATAAAAAGGTTTATTCCCATATTTCTGCTGAGGGAGTTACAGTGATAAAGAAACTGAAGTGACACAGAGAAGGCTCAGGTCCTTGTTTACAAATATATAATGATGTCTCTATTCCAGAACACCATATACAGGGATCACTGTATATAGTCCTGCTGCCTTCAACAACAGTTCTCACTGTAGTAAGCACTGTCTGTTACTGCTTGCTAAACCTGAGGGTAGACATAAGTGAATGCAAAGCCTTATGTGGTTTTTATAACTGAAACTCTTGACAGAAGAGATATTTGTCAGAAGCTACCTAAAAAAATACAGGACTTGTTTCTGTTGTATACATATACCAGCTAAATCATCTATGCTAATACCATGTGAATGTGATGCATTTATTTTACAATGCTTCATTATTAATGTAGAGATATACTAACACTTTATTTTCATGCTCCTTTAACCAGTTCTCTCTGATGCAGCCAATGCTGACATTTAAAAGTTATGGTTCCTTTTTTATTGCTGGCTTTGGTTCCTCTAGAGCAGACTGAGCACTATATTTGAACAGCGAACATATCACATGCTAGTACAGTTTGTTTTTCAACACTCAGGAGACTAATCATGCCAAAAATGTCTGCCTGGAATATCAAGAAATTGCGGACCATTACTTGTGGATTATTCAATCCTTTTCTAACATTAATTTTATGTCACGGTATCTCCCCACCTTCAGAGAAGATACTCTGAATTTCCTCCACAGCAATAGTGTCACTTTCTTAATTAACACTCCCTGTGTACTCTATCGGCTTGACAAAGACACATAACCAAATAATTCAAAGATCATTAAGCAAAAAAACTTCAGAATCTCAGGCAGCTGTGTTAGGTGTGGATCTTTAAGTGCTAGCTACTCTCCAAAAAGCTTGAATAAGTATTACTTTCCTAATTGAAAAGTGGGAAGGCAGAGGGGCTCTGTGCATGACAGGCCACAAAGGCAGATAACACCACAGGTGGAACTAGAGTCCAGGAAAGAATTTTGGATGCCTAGTGCTATGCATTAAGATTTCTTTCTACCAGTTGCTATATCCCTAATACCACATCACTAATCACCTGACTTTTACCACCAACCCTAACTAGGATAAAATCAAGCCTTAAGTACGATTTTTAAAGACAATTCTCTTAGCTATTTTAAGATGAAAAAGCTTCTGGAAACCCCATGTTTTTCTCCAGTAAGAGAAATCTCTCTTCAGTTGTTTTGGGTGGGTTTTTTTTCTTCTGATTTTAATACAAACATCTAAAGAGAGAAGAGTGCAATATGCTGAAAACCTTATTCCACCTTCCAACACTTTGTGATACGCCTTTGCTTCACGTAAAATTGGCTCTTGCACTTCAGACCAACCCCTGGTTTCAAGTGGCTGTGAATTACAATTACAGCTTTTCACCCCTTAAACAGTTTTTACACTGTGGGTAGGGACAAAGTTTCACCTTTGGCCTAGATAGGGTAGCACGTTGTTTCCTGAAGGCAACTGAACAGAAACGGCGTCAGCAGGAAGTGTCATCTAGGAGGAAGAGAATACATCTATGAATCACTCCTAGGTGTTGTGTTTGTTTCACTGACGTGTTTCCCTGTATGTACAACGTGTATACTGTATTTCTTTACTTCTCTGTGCATTTGTTTGTGGCTTTATTAATGAACTAACACGTTGAAGAACACAGTAATGGTTTGGGATGAAAGATACTATAAAAGTGCAAATAATTATTGTCTCTGTAATGCTGATAGTCTGTGTCATGGTGAGTAGAACTTTCCAGTATTGCATCAGCATGATTGCCCTGCCACTCCCCATCCACAAAGGAGAATAATCCTCCTTCAGTGCCAGCACATACACAATACACACATTCAGACAGTGTCCGAAACAATTTTAAACAATTATTTCCTCTCGACGTCTAAGAAAAAGACTTTAAACAATTGTAATGGATGAGAGAGGGTAAGGTGACAGATTGTGGAACAATATTAGGACTGATCTAAGCCTCAACTTAATGATTCATGATCTTATCAGAGTTATGGAAAGATTTACAATTGGTTATTGTTACTGCCGTTCACTATTTTCTTTTCACATACTCCTCTGTGTAGTGCATTTGTAACTCTTCCATGTACAACTCAACGCTGCAGCGGTATCTATCAAACTGATAATTTTTCTATTAGGTAGTTTGTTATTAACTTCTCACTCCTTTGGCCTGTCTTTCATACTGTTCTCTAAGTTTCTTTCTTTTTGTCAGACTAGTGTTTCAATATGTTCCCTATGTCAGTCTCTCTTTTAATTCTCAGGGAAAGAAATGTACCTGCAGAGAGTGTGAAGCATTTGTAGCACCATGTAAGTTATTTGTTTCTCTTTAAGAGCAAATACACTACATATTAGTTAAACAAAAAAGATGCAAGAAGAAAGTAAAATGTAGCTGAACTGTAGTAAGTTTAATAATAGAATAATTAACATATCACATACTCTGAGGAGCATACACGTAAGTAACAATTTGTCTTCCAGGGCAAATGAATAACAGTTACCTTAAGAGAGATATCAATTAAGATTTGTAATGCAAAATTTTGAACAATTCCAAAAGGCTAATTTTTATCGTAATTGAGGAAATAAAGATTTGCAAACATGTGGGAGAAAAATGGTATAAATCTGTTACCATCATCACCTATCCAAACTGTAATATTGTTTTTAATAACTAACAGTAAAAATTTTTGTAGGTATTTTCTAATGTTGGCAGTTATATACCCAATTGGGCCTAAAATTGTGAAGTTAAAACATATTCAAAGCATACTGTGTTTTAAGTATTTTTTTGACAATGCAAAACAATTGATCCCAAAAGAATAGGATGGAGGAGCACTGAAAACAACATATATAAAAAGACATTGCTTGTCTCATGACAGGATCATAAAAGCAATTTGTGCTGATATGTTTTCTCTATTATAGCCTTCATCCTTGTCTTTGTATGCTATTTTGTAACAATACTCTAAATTTTGTTGTACCTCTTTTTCATGTAGAAAAATCTAATCATCCATCTGGTTTACACTGGATAAAAAAGAACCAGTGGGCAAACAGGTTGCTGGTGAGAAAATCAGAAGCAGTTTTACATGTCAGTTGAATCTCCACATGTTCTGGGTCTCCCCAGGACCATGACATAAATTAGACAGTCTCCATGTCTGCTCTGTTTCTGTGCAGTATCTCGAAGGCCCCAAAAGCTCTTGTAGCAGCCAAGAACAGCAGGAGCACTGTAATACTGCCCATACCTCTCTTCCACAGCTCCTGGCTGCTGGGTAGGGAACGGTTGCCAGCAGAGCCTTGGCTTTAAGGATACTTAGCTTAAATGACAAGTCATTTCAGCTTCCATCTGTATGAGGGAACATGGACATACAAGTGCTGCAAAAATAGCCTTTCAGTTCACACTGGTAGTGATGGTGTTTTCTTTACTTATGTGAAATATCTGAGAAGTATCTTTGCTCAGCGAAAGAAAAATGGAACAGAGTAAATATCACAGAATGCTCTGTCCACAGATGAGGTTGTGTTGTGTAGTATCAAAATAATTTAGAAATGTTCCAAAATTAATCAGAGATCCAATTACGGGCAAACCCACATGTTGTGGTTTAGGTCCAGTCAGCAATCAAGCCCCACCCAGCTGCTGGCTCACCCTCCCACCGGTGGCATGGGGGAGAGAATTGGGAGGGCAAAAGTAAGAAAACTCGTGGGTTGAGATAATAACAGTTTAATAATTGAAGAAATAAAATATAATCATAATGAAAAGAAAAACAACAAGAGAGAGAGAAAAACAAAACCCAGGAAAAACAAGTGATGCAACCTCTCACCACCCACTGACTGACGCCCAGCCTGTTCCAGAGCAGCAATCACTGCCCCCCGGCCAACTCCCCCCAGCTTATATGCTGAGCATGATGTCAAATGGTATGGAATATCCCTTTGGCCAGTTGGGGTCAGCTGTCCCGGCTGTGTCCCCTCCCAGCTTCTTGTGCACCCGGCAGAGCACGGGAAGCTGGAAAAGTCCTTGGCTTCAGTATAAACACTACTTAGCAACAACTAAAACATCATCATGTTATCACATTATTCTTGTGCTAAATCCAAAACACAGCACTGTACCAGCTACTAGGTGGAAAGTTAGCTCTGTCCCAGCCGAACCCAGGACACCATGGTGGTACGCTATATCGATTCCAGTGAATTCATCATCACTTTGCAGAAGCAGTGTGTGTGTCCTTTACCATACCTTCTTTGAGGAGTGGATGGGAATGCAAACAAAGGTTGTGTGTCCAACCAGAAGCTTCTCTGCCAAGTAGAACTATGGCAAGGACTAACTGTGGAAATTAAAAGACTCCTAGGATCATTGGACTTGCTCTGCTTGACTTTTACTTCAATATTTCCTGAAAGTAATTAGTTTGCTTGGCGAAAAAAAGCAACCCAAGGCTCTGTGTAGCTTGACAGTCCCTGGGCTGTCCCATCTTGTGAAGACTGACAGTACACTCCTCTGGTCTAAAACTTGCCAGCAGTTAATTACCATCATAGCCCATCAGGAGGAGGGAGGGTGGTGCGAGGATCCATTGGCAAGGAGAAAACTTCTGGCTCTGCACGGCGCGGGCACGCTGAGCGAGAGGGACTGTCCCACGGCGGGTGGCTGTCTGGGGGGAGCCGGCACCTACCCACAGCAGCACATCGGGTTGTCTCTGTTGACCTGAGTTACACCCACTCACTCCATCTCTAGGGCAAACAGAATTTCACACTCACGTATGTCATGAGATGCAAAGAATTAGATGGGTGCATGATGAGCTGACGGAGGGTGGGTGCTAGGATTGCGCTAGACAGCGTCAGGACTGGAAGACATGACCCAAAGCGGTGTCACAAGACAGCTTTTTGAGAGGGGTTTGTCGCGGCATGACAGCGTGGCTGCCACCGGCAAGGCGGCGGGCAGGGCCGGTGTGGGACGCTGCCGTGACTCGTGCCCACGGCCGGGCGCTGGCTGGAGGCGACCGGACGAGCCGCTCTCCCGCGGCCTGTGCACCGCCGCCAGCCCGGCGCAGCACGAGGCTCCCGGCCTGTCTCAGCGGTGCCCGCGCATGACATCACACTTCAGTAAGGATCTGACCGCCTAAAGAAAAAAAAAAATCGAAGTGATGGCCCTGGGGGCCCCCGGGGTCCTGAGGCGAGGGGAGGAGGGGGGAGCCGGGGGAAGGGCTGCCGCCCCCCGGCTGGGTGAGCAGCACAGGCATGGCGGCCGCTCCCGCTCGGCGGTGGGCGCTGCCGAACGCGCCCGACGCTCTCCCGGCGCGACGGAGACACCCGAGCGGAGCCGAAGCGGCCCGAAGCAGTGCCGAAGCGGCGGGGCTAAGCGGCTCCCCGTGAGGGCGGGGTGTCGCCCCGCGGGCCCGGAGGCGGGGCCCCCCGCGGGGGCCGAGCGCCGCCCGGCCGGATGTGAGTGGAGCGGCCGCTTCCTGTTTCCCCGCAGTCCTCCCTCTCCCCGCCTTGGGTGGTGGCCGCTGCCTCGTCCCCGCTCCCAGGCGCAGGGCGGAGGCGGCCGCGACCCGGTGCCGAGACCGCCGGCGGCTCCTTCTCGCGCGGCCCTCCGCTTCGCTCCGCTCCCCGCTCAGCACCAGGACCCGCCGCCGCGGCGTAGCCCCGATGCAGGCCATCAAGTGTGTGGTGGTGGGCGACGGGTAAGTCTGAGGGATCCCCTCGGTCGGGCCCTCGCCGTGAGGAGAGACTCGGCCCCGGGGTGGGGGGGGCGGCGGGAGGGGTGTCCGCCCACGGGGCGGGTTGCGGCGCGGGCCGCCCGGGCCTCGCTGCAAGTCGTGGGTGCCCCTGCCGCGGGGCGCGGGCGCGGCCCGGCCGCCCCTGAGGGGTGCGAGGGTCGCCGGGGCCGGGGGTGTCCGCGCCGAGGCGAGGGGGGCGGGCGGGTGGCGGCCGCGGCTTCCTGCTGGCGGCGGGGGAGGGGAGGGGCGCGTGGGGCAGGCGGCGGCTGCTGCTGCGAGCAAATGGTGGCTGCCCGGGGGAGCAGGAGAGCCGGCGTTCTGCAGGGTGCTGGTGGGTGGCGGGTGCCTCGGGCTGCCTTCCTCCCCCAGCCACGGGTTGCTGTTGGGGAAGGCGCTCCGGGGGCGGGGGCTGTGGCGGCGGAATAATCTGTGTCGGTGCTGACAGGAGTGGCGTTCGCCCGCCGCGGGCGGGAGGGTGTGCGCCTCTGGTCGCTTCTGGCGGGGGTGGGCCGCCTCCCCGGCTCACCCTGCAGCTGCCTTGTTCGTGGTGCTCCTTGTATCACTAGGCACACCGAAGTAATCAAAGTGTGTTAAAAAAAATTGTCGTGCTTTTAATACTATAAGAAATATAATATTGATTTGAAATGTATTTTCTGAAAGTAAGAAACTTATTTCTTATTACTGTTCATACCTTTACTGCAAGAATCAGATGTCAAAAATGAAGCTAAGTGAAATGTGCTGAGCCCTGAGCAGATCATAAGTGCTTGTGAGCAGAGACTGTTTTTCTGCATGCATACATCTAGCCTTGTAAGGTTCCTGTCTAAAGGAGACTGGTAAAGCACTTGAAATACAAATAAGTAACGCTATGACTTGTCTGTAAAGAACTGCAGAACTGTTACACCTACAGCATTCTAATATGGTGTTACTTATAACTGAAACAACTGAGGTTGCCTTTAGGAATCGAGTTAACTCCTAAGTTTAGCTGTTGGATTTCAGTGTGAGGAATTGTGGTGGGGAGAGAGGTTGTGTCTTTGGAACTTCTGAATATTATCTGTGATGCCGTTCCCAGCAACTCGGAGATGTTCTTTCTCTTACTGGATGTCAGCTTAGGGGAACATCAGAGGCCAGCTGGAAAACAAGACTTGTCTTATGCAGTTTGAGATTTTTTTTCCCTTAGGAGACACAAAAATCCCAGTGTAGCCTGAGCATAATTGGTATTACAGCAAACTTCTGTAAATGACAGAGGAGTTAAGCGTAGCTAAATGGTCTTGCCACTATCTGTATTTTCACTTGGTGGCTTAATCTTCAAGTTATGTGTGGGGTTTTTCTGTTGTTCTGTTTTTTAAGATGTAGAATCCCTAAAAAGACAGCTAAGTATGGTTGAGAGAGAAACTTACTCTGTATAACAGATTTGTGTTGACTTGCTGTGTAAGATTTTGAGAAATGTGAACATGAAAGTGGTATCTTGACAAATGAAGCCTTTTCATAGCAGTGTAATTGTTTGATGCTAGATAGGATAACTATGGACTGTTCTTTTGGTTATATTGATTTTAAACTCAATAAATTTGCTTTTCTGTTATATCAGGTTTTTCAGTTCAACTGAACTGTGTTGTCTGTGACAATGCTGTAAACAAATGTGATGGATCATGTTTGGGTGGGGAAGAAAGCTCGTTCCCCTGCCACCACTGGACTTGAGAATTCAGCCCAGATGAACTGTGTAGTGTTCAGTAATTCATTCAACAAAACAGTTCTTTTCGTCATTTGCTTTGTAAACCATCCCACTTCTGAACATATTTATTGCTCTTGGGAATGAAAGTGGTGTAATGGTACCTGAGTTTCATACATATGTGTGAACAAAATACAGTAGTTTAATTTCTTTTCCTTCCTCCTTAGTTAGAAACAAATATCTCTGAAGGTTCCGTTCAGGTACTGTTGCTCATTTTTAGTAGCTTCGTATTATTCTCCATTCAGTGTTTTTAAAAAATAATTAAATATTTGTGTTTCACTGTGCTGTTGCTGCTTCAAAAATCCAAGCATCACAGGTATTCTAGGAAATGTGTAATGTTTGGCTTAGATAAGGCTAAAGCTTTATTGCTTCTGTAAAACAATGGAAGCTAAAGATTTGCTTACATAATATAAAACCTAGGTATTGTGTTATGTACCCTCTGCAAAGATCTACTAGGAATAACATAAAGCTGTAGAAGTACCTCTGTGATAATTTTTTTTTTTTAATTTGTAAATGAGCAGGCTGTTCTCGTGGGTAACTCATGTTAGAGCTTTGACTAGTATCTCTTTAGACAACTGACTAGAAGAACACGATTTTGCTCTTGTGTTTTTTTTTTTTTCTTCACTCTGAGGATTGGGGAAAAATAAATGGCAACTGTTGCTTTGACTTCTTGATGATAGAGAGCAGTAGGAATGTGCAGGACAGATGAAGAGCACTCTGCTTGAGTAACATTGAGAATTGCTGTTGATTGTCACTTGAGAAAACGCATTGGTGTAAGTTATTTTTAGCAGCTTTTGTTTCCACTTTAAAAAGGCAGCTGTTAAGTGGTATGAAATCTCCAGTGATGCCCTGTAGTGTTAGGGGGACTTCTGCATTTTGAAGAAATCATTACTCAATGCCATAGAAATGATCAAACTTTGTGCTCTTTTGTAGGTGTGTTTTTTTAATTGTAGAAATACTGTAAGAACAAGAGCAGTGAATTAAGAGTCCCTGCTTGGAATTCTGCTTAATTTGACACCTTGTCTGCTATATTTGATTCGATAGCTTGCGGGGGCCAAGGTGGGTAGGGTAATTGGCTTCTTATTGAGTGTAGTGCAGTGTTTGTGTAAGGTGCTGAAGACCTCGGGTCTCCCCAATGCAATCTGTAGGGAGTGCAGTGAATTGAAATTTAGTAACTTGTGTTACCAAACTTCTAAAGTTTAAAAATATAGCAGTATTGTAGGTACTGAACAGTGGGTAGAGTTGGTATAGTTGGTAGTTGGTAGAGGGAGTGTCATAGTGAGTAAAACAGCTTATCTGGCAGAGCTGTGTGCAACTAAACCTACTATATAAAAAATACTGAACTTTTGGTCTGAGGATGGTACTAGAGGAATCTCAGCTACTGTTTAATGTTTGAGTGAAGACCTGGGCTGTTGTGCGTTGTGTCTGCTAGGGAGGTGATTCATATGGATCAGAGAAAGAAATGACATAATCAAAGCTTCCATGAAGGCTGCCACCTGTTTGTAGATATCAGCATTTCTGGAATTAAACCAGCAAGTACTTCAGCTGGTCTCCATTACCATGGCTACAAATGGGAACAAAATTCTCAAAATTAGTTTTTAGTTGTGGGAGAGCAGGAGACTCTCAACCATCTGTGTGGCTCTGGTGCCTTTAGAGTGGAAGAAATGCTGGTGCAGGTCCTCTAATGGCATTTTCAGTGTGTGTCACAGAACATGGCTCCAAGCAGCTCTAATGCAGTGGGGAAGCTTCATAAAACTTGTTAGTGTAAATAAGGCCAGGAAAGAGGTGTCCTGTTTTGTTTTCAGAAATTAATATATATGTGGTTATATAAATACATTGATTCCTGGATGGTACCTGGAAGCGATAAGGGACTCAGTGCTGTCTTCTGTAAGTCTTTCACTTACTGTTAAGTGGTTAAAAGGCTGGATTTCTGTAGGCCATATTTTTAATTACAGTCAAATGTTACTAGTTTCATTTATGTAATAGTGGGTGGACAAAGCTATGATTAAGTAGTTGCTAGAAATCTTGTTATGACTAATCTTGGGTTGGTGTTATTTTAGTTTCTTAGTCTCAGTCTATGTACAAGGATTTATATTTTGCCAAACAGTTGGAATTCTCTTCAAGGGAGTTGCTTTAATACAGAAGTTAGAAATCTAAAAAAGTTGGTAAAGTCCTTAGAGAATGTACTTCAGTTGTAAAGGTAGGCATTAGTGTTTATTCAAGTCTAGTGACCATAATGATCTGATTTGTAGGGCAGTGAGCCAAAAGGCAAGGAAAGCAGGAAACCTAGATGGAGCAAGTCTGAAACAGGGTTGTTGAACATGTTTTTTCTTGTTTAAATGACTCTGGCTGATTGGCGCTGCAGAAACACACTACAGGCACTTCTAGGCTTGGAATGAAATCTCTCACCACCTCCTTCCTGCACTGTTTTGATTAGCCAGAGCAGACTCACTAGTTTCAGTGCAAAGTGAGGAAAGGAGCCTGGGTGCAGAGAAAGGTTCTTGAGCCACTGCTGAAAATGTTGAAGTTCAACATTAATTTTTCAGAAGCTTAAATTACCTGTAGTGAACTTACTGGAAAATGAAGCGTCAGACCAAACAGGTTCTAGAAGCATGAGAACAGGTAGCCTCTGCGCCTCAAGAGGTTTCCCAAAGAAGCTGGCTTTGGCTTCTCTCAGTATGTTGAAGGTTTCCACGTTTGTCCTTTCTAAGCTGGACCAGCGTTGCCTGCTTTATAGTGTTGTGAGTGCAATTCAGCAGTGTATTCAAATTGATCTAACTGATAGCTCAGGAAGCTAAAATAGCAATTGGCCCTTATGGGGGAGGTGGAGTGACTAGCTTTCCTTAACATCTTGTTCTGGCTTGTTATGGAGTCAGTGAGTGCTAGTGCAAGAGGTATGATGGGATCTCCTCTTCTGACAACTGTTAAATTAGCTTAGCTGTGTTGTCATACTGCTCCCCAATTCTTTCCCACAGTTTTTGAATGGTAAATCCCTCTCCTACTTTTGAGCACAAATGTCTCAAACCTGTTACTACAGGAAAATGGTCAGAGATTGTACTTATCAAGAACAGAATTAAATGTCCCCTTTTCTGTTGTTGTTATAGCTTGGTAAAAGCGAGTGCATGCTGGAGAGGGGGGTGGGAAACCTCAAACTGTGCAAGGAGCTGGCATCTTGTGTCCTTAGATGCAGGTGTTAAAAGTAGCGTGGAAAACAGCATGGTGTGATCAGAGAGAGTTGTAGCAGATGGGATGTTATGCTAGGTGTCATCTCAGAAACAAAATTACAATTAAAAAATGGGCATGCAGGATATAATCCTAGATAATTTTGCACACTGAAGCAACTCTTTCATAGCTCAGACATTTGAGGTAATGTTGTCAGGTGCTGCCATCAAACAACTTCTTGAGCTAATACAGTATAGAACTGCATAAAGTTTAATGGGGAGACTTGCTACAGATTGAGCTACATATACGGTAACTTATGGTTGTGAAAAAGCTCAGATTTACTTAACCTGCTGTAAATTGTGAGTCACTAGGTAAGGCTGTCGGTTAATGTTGAGTGTTAAATCATTTAAAGTAACGTTTTCAAACAGTCTTTGGTAAGTGAAGGTGCAGTCTGCATCCTTCCAAACTGAGAGAAGAAATGCAATGATTTAAGTGGAAGATACGTAGTAAAATTCAGATATGAATGCCTCAGAATATTTGCAGCTGGAGAGCTAGTAAGCCCCTGACTAAAGCCTGTTTCTGTAAGTTACTTTTTTTCTTCTGGAGAAACTAAAGATTAATGGGATATTTTTGAGCAATAGCATTTGTTTCTTAGGTTGTTTTTTTTGTTTGTTTTGTTTTTTTAATATTAACTGTAGTACTAGAATAAAACTTTAATGAGTTCATTCAGCTGGTGAAATATTTAGTTCAGAAGGGTCATGAGTCAAACCTAATATTAATGGCAAGATCACACGTGCAAGTACAGTAAGGTTTTGAAGTTACTGCTGACCTGTTTTGAGCAAATCATTGTAGTGGTAAAAGATCTGCAAGACAACACAGTTTTCCTTGCATGGGAGTTTGTCTGTTTGAGAAGAGTGATCGGGAAGACTGTAAGGCTGTCTGGGCATTATCACTTTTGAGGAACTATTTGCACACTTGCCACTGGAATCTTTCACACTGTTAAAGGACTGTGCTCTTCAAATGAGAAGCCAGCATGGGAACCAGTCTGCAGTGTCAGAAACACTCTTTGCAGAGTCTATTTTAAAAAAGAAATATGGTCCAATCTAAAGTTTTCCAACCATTTAATTGAAACTGTAACAAAAATTCAGCAGTGTTGTTAATCTAATGTTTGACTCTAGTTAAGGTGTGGGGAGGAGGGTGGAGGGGGAAGGAACTGTCTGCCAGGGTTCTGAAGGAAACCTGGAATAGAATTGCATCCTGCTCCCAGTTGAGGCTGTTCAGAATAAGATCTGTGGGGGAAGGTTCGGTGATCCAAGTTCTCCAATATTGGAGTGTAACTTATCTGTAAATAAGCTTATGAAACATTTGAATAGTTGATGAACGCAGGCGGGGAGCAATTTTGTAATAGCAATAATTGTGAGGATTATAATTTGTATTTTTTCCTCAAATACTCAAAAGGAATGATGTGTTGAGAAATTATACTTTCAAGCTTTTTCAAACCTGACTTATGAGAAAGTATACCATTTTCTGGAAAGGATAACAGTTCTGGAATTGCGTAAAAGGTATTTGGAAATACTTTTCCTTTTTTTTTTATTTCAGGGAGTTGGGAGTAAGGCAGTCTTGATGAGTAGTCAGTCAGGTGACTAGCAGATGTCTTACTAATCCTTGTGGGTGTTTTTTTGTCTAAAGATTAACAAAATTTGATAATTTACCACTTCACAAACTGTATGTTTATATTAGGTGTGTTTTCATTGCCAGTAATCTTAAGGCTATAGCCTGTTAGCTGTTTTCCTGCACAGTAGTGACTACTGACACTCAATTGTTCCTTAGATGACGGGATGTAATCAGCCTTCTTCCCTAAAAGGACTATTATTTCTCATTATTCAAGGTAAATGTGTTTTACATGTGAACTTTCTCTTTTTACAGTGCTGTAGGTAAAACATGCCTACTCATCAGTTACACAACCAATGCATTTCCTGGAGAATACATACCCACTGTGTAAGTACTTATAAAATCTGAAGAACTCATTTATGTCAACTTCTCTATGCTTGCTGCCATTCCAGATTCCTTATATGAATTGCTCAAAATGGCTTCAAGCACCCCTTAGTTTAATCTCAAATGTTTACCTGGGTATCTGGGGGTGTGCAAGGAGAAGCACTTTGGGTTTTTACTGCTTAGCGCGGTCATACCAGTGGTTGGTCACGGTCCATCGGTTTTGTGCCTCTCTGCCCTCTAGGCCTAGCATATTAGGGACAGACACTAACATTTTATTAGATGCTGTTCTCTTTTAAAATAATATGCTATTTCTATCTTTAATATAATGCATAATAAGCAGTCCAAAGGCTGAACAGCTTGTAAAACACCCTATCGTAGCCAGAAATAGTTGGTTTGTGACTAGAGTGTTTTTTCATCTGTTCGTTCCACTTCTTGTGCTACTGCCAATCCTGTGCTAAGCTGGCCACAGCTCTATAGCCCCTCAGGCGAGATTGTGGGGACTCATTTATTTTGGTGCTTCCCATTTTCTTGCATGTAAGGATTTCTCAGTATCAGCATTAGTGTAGTTCTGTTTTTGAGGGCCTGTTGGGGGAAGCATTTTATACATGAGCAGCTGCTTTGCACTTTTTGGATATCTCTTTATCTGTCTGTCTTGCTCTCTGTAAGTGTTGATGAGTTTTTTTCAGATAACAGAATAGATTCTAATGAGATTTACAGATTACTTCAGTCCAAGGTCTTGTTGTCTTAATTGCTCCTGTTTCCTTTTTTTGGTCTTAAATTCAGATGTTTGCATTACAGTATGCTTGTGTTCCCAGTGAACTTAACTTAGCTGTAACAAGTAATTAAAACCTTTGTGCCTACTGTAGTGATGAGATTAAAATTATGTCTTTACTGGCCCCTGGTTATTAACTTTGATATTTCATTGGAGGGGTTTTTGATTAGCAGGATTAGTAAGGTCTCTTTTTTTCTTACCGACTGTTGTCATAGATTCCTTGGTTGTCGCTCATGTATATTCTATTCTAAATCTTTCAAAATGAGACACATTAACTTGCTGAATGTCCCAGTAAGGCTGGAAATTGCTTGCTAAGTGCATCACCCCTACTTACTGAGATTAACACTTCCTTTGGAAGAGCAGTGGAAAAGATGACCTCTGTTCAGACCGGACCAAGTCCGTTTGTGCATTTCTTTCCTTCCATTACCCAACACCAGGCTCTGTATTTAAAGAACAACTTTACTCTTTCTGGGATACAGAAGGATGCAATAAAATCTTACCGTTGTAGTTAGGACTCTAGGGAAAAAGTCCTTGGGTGCCCTATTTTACTGCAAGCTAATGTAGCTAATTCTTCCCTTATTTTTTAGTTTTGACAACTACTCTGCTAATGTAATGGTTGATGGAAAACCAGTCAATCTGGGTTTGTGGGATACAGCTGGTCAAGAGGACTATGACAGACTACGTCCACTCTCCTATCCACAAACAGTAAGAACTACAGTGTGAAACTGAAAAGAATCTGTACAGCTTTGTATAACGTTGACGTGTTTTCTTTTTGAACGTAAGGCTGAGGTTGTCACATCTGAAGTTGTATTTCTTGGTAACAGTGACTTGTTGCAAGCTACCTTCCTTCATCCTGTGTGCTGTAGCTGTAATATTACAAACTTCAATGTGTGTGCAAACATTAAAATTTGCATGCTAGTGTATTTGTGTGCACTGATGCTTGGTGGCCTTTTGTGTAGTTGCAGCCTCAGAATTGGCTAGAATGCTCTATTTAAAACAAGAAAAAACGAAATTAAAAACCCGAAAAAACCTTTGGTGAATAGTCCTATCAGCTAGCCCATTGATTTTAAGGATAGTGAGCCTGCCAAAAGCAGGGTTTGTTTTTGTTTTCAGGCATGATGGTTGGCTGCACCCTGACACTGTCACTGCTAAGCACTTGATATTGTTTAGTCTCGCTGAAGATGTTCTAAATGTGAAAGAGGCAGTACTGTATGGAGATATTACTGGTATTGACAGAGGGTGGGTCAGAGCTTTCAAGTATACTTAAGTCCGTGGCTATTGTATTACTGTAGTTTGTGCTGTAACATCAATACAAATGTGCTTCTGTCTTCCATGCTTGCAACTGGTGAAGTCCTGTCTGCATGCTGCCTCTTTCCTCATACAAGGAAAATGCTGAAGGAATCTGCTCTCTTCTTTCCAGTGTGACTTCAGCTACGGTTAATCTTTGCAGAGACTGGTTTTCTAGCCTCTTTAGAGCAGTCATGTTTATCTGCTGGAGCTGTGCTATAAGTAAAGAAAGGTGGTAATTTCCAGGTGTTTTGGCGTTGATCACTGCTGTTAACTGTCAAATATATATGTTCAGTGCTAATAATGTAAAATGCAAAATTGTTCCAGTTATTCTACAGCATAACTGCTCTATTGAATAATGTGAATCTTACTTAATGATGGTGCTTTTTTTAAAGTACACTGCCTTAATTCACAATTTTCCTTAACTCACTGCTTACTAACCCTTAAAATAAGGCTCTCCCATCAGTTACAATTCCCAAGATGGATGTGAACTTGCCAGTTGATGACAACTCTAGTAGAAATGCTAGAAATATCTGCCTTTTCTAGGAAGAGAAACAATGGGAAGCTGTTTTTCAGTAATACTTAGATATTTATAGGATACTTAGGACACCTTAAGCTTTGATTAACGGTAGAAAAAGGTATGTTGAAAGATCACTCGATAGTGTGACAAAACAGAGTTGTAAGGGAGAATATTGTTCCTCCCCTGTGACAAAGGGACAACGTGTGTGTGTGTCTTCGGCCTGCTAAAATAACTGGCTTTCTGATAGACTGCAGAGAATTCCATGTCAGTCTAAGCATGCTTCTGGTAAAAAAAAAAAACAACTCATCTGTACAAGCATGCGTAACTGTTAAAGGAAAGTACTTAAACCCTTTTCTTATTTGGATTGTTTTTTACAGCAGAAAGTGACAGGGTGGTAAGACTTGAACTTCTTATGAAGCAATTTTCAGACTTTAGACTTGTGCAATATGTAAGATTCATCATCCCTTAAGGGACAAAACCCCCACAAAACTAACTAAAAGCACAGAGGAGGAGAACAGTGAGGCTGAGGAAGCCTGACTCCTTGTAGGATCTGCATTCAGCCCCTCCCCTCCTTTACTGTGCTCTTTAACATGCCCCCTCACATGTTCTTGTGGCTGCTCTGTTTCCCTGTAAGTGCGCCTGAACTGTGTCCTGGGCAAGGTGAGAGCAGGTCTTGCTGATTACATGGCCACTACATATGTCAGTTCAACAGCTGTTAACTTCACTGTAAGGCCTTTGCTGTAGTGGAGGCATTAATTTGTATCTTTTTCCCTTATTCATATTTTTATTTTTTCCCTTAAAATATATAGGAATTTAATACCTTCCTCTGATTGTATTTGAAATCTACCGGTATTTCAAAATGTTTGGAGAAGGAAGAAGTTGGGACAAGAAAAGGTAGTTAACTTTGTTTCCTCAGGAGACCAAAGCAAAAAGAAAATTAAGTTAGGAGGATGCTTTTCATCAGAGGTTTGCTCTTGCAAGTCTCCTCTGACAGTGCAGGCAGATGTTTTCAGGTTTGTGGGGAAGTCTGGAGGTCTGTTCTGGATGAAGGTAGTTGGTTGTGCTGAATTACAGGGCAGCATCTCTCTTCAGAAGAAAAGCCTTGTTGTGGATATTTGTGGACACAAATCGCTGACTGAGAACGTTTTCCCTTAAATCCATTTTAGGAGTAACTTTATCTCCTACTGTTACTAGGTTGGAGGAACCAATGGTAAGAATATATCTTCCAGTCTGACAGATCAACATATTGCCGTATGTAAAACTTTAAATCAACTTCAGTTCCAAGTTCTGTCATCTTGTCTTGCTTACGATAGTGATAAATTGGCCCCTATTTTTTAAACAACTACTTGTCTTGGAACTATGGAATTGCTAGATCTGAGAACTTGTTACCACATCTCTATATGAGTTGCGAGACTAAACCTTTTCTTGCAAATAAATAGCTTTTCCTCGTACTTACTAAGGTTGGTAGTGTGCAAGACACTGAAAACCTTTAAATAATTCTTTGTGGATACACTGAGTTTTTTGATCTCTGGAAGTAGTAAAGGAGAGAGTCTGCGTAACGTGCAGAACTTCAGTCACCACAAACCTGCAGAATTGGAAAACAAGTAGTGGCCATAGTATCACATTATTTGATGTTGTTTCTTTCTTCTTCTGGGACGCTGCTACGGAAACTTGTTGGGGTGATGCATGAACAACTGGGTTGCAAGTGCTTAGCAGTGCAGATGTCAGATGCTGACCTAACCAAATGCCTTGAAATGCAGCACAATCAACTAACATACTGAAATGCCTGATTCTTTAACACATTTGATACCGGAATAACTATGGATGCAGAGGTAGGTTGGGGAAAGTTGGGCTTGTTTGAGAGCTGGTTATTGAGGCTTGGGCCAAACAGCAAGATTATAGCTTTCATCCAGTTAGACAGTGAAAATTGATTTTGTGGTTATTCTGAATGCTTTAGACACGACGTTTGTGTTGACGTCAGACATGTCTGTAGCGTGTCATGTATGAAGCTCACTGGTTTTTTGAAGTGTACGCTGTACGGCAGTTAGTGTAAGCATTTCCTCTAAAATATTTTCAGCTCCTCTTACTTACAGTCTTTCTTTTGCCTTCTAATGGAAAGCAAGATGTGTAAGATCCCTGAAAAAACCCACTTCTCTCTGCTTTCTCATAATTTAGAAAGGGAAGGAAGGAGCTTCAAGGTTTTTAATACCCTTCTTAATCCTGATTTGGTTGTAGAGAAATTCAGAAATCTTTTTTTATACTGACATTCAGTAGAATTGACTTCTAATCGTCTACAAGATTCCTCGGACTTGGGCATAGAAGTAATAATTGTAGAATGATTTTTTTTTTAAATTATTCTATCCCCTATACTTTGCCTTTGCAATTTAAGACTAGAGTAGTATATTGATAGCATATGCATATTGAAAGAAATCCGTGCCATGTTAACGCTTTGCAACATCTTATGCTGGTGAGTTACGCGTCTTTCAAGGCTTAAATCACTTAGAGGTCTGCCAAGAACATCCCACCCTAGCTCAGAAGCCAGTCTGACAACTCTTCATTGCTTCCATGGTTGTCAAGCGTCTGAAGCTTGGGGGGTTTTGGTTTTTTTTTTCTCTCCTGAATGTCAGTGAGGGAGAAGAAAGGATATTTAGGGAAAAGCAGCTTGCAGTGCAATGGTATTAGCGTTTTAGTTGCCGGCTGCTGCAACAGCTGATGATAAACTTGATTACAGTGTATTTGTTGTTGGTTCCCCCCTTTGTGTCTGCTTGTAGCTGCCTGGGAATGGATTTCCCCCTGGGAAAGCTGCCTCCGACTGTCACGTGCAGCTGTGTTGTCAGCCTTGCCTTTTGCAAGTGTGAGATAGATGCTGGAGATACTGCCCTTCTCACGGTGATGGGATTCTGTAATGGTTGGTGTGCTAACTTCTTTCAAATTGTTTTGTAGGATGTCTTCTTAATCTGCTTTTCCCTTGTGAGTCCTGCTTCCTTTGAAAATGTCCGTGCTAAGGTAAGTAAAAGCTGGTATCATTTTATTTCTAAGGTTTCAACATAGTGTTCACTTCACAGCAGTGTCTGGAAAATATTAAGTGAAATTTTTTTTTTTTGGCAGGCAATGCAAAATGTAGTTTGAAAAGGCAGGAATCCATTCGCCTAACTTCTAAGTCATGGAAGTTCAGGGCATGTGAAACATTCCAAGCACAAATTGTTCCTCAGTGCACTGATAGAAGGACAGTAGTTTAAGAGTTTTTAGCCAACAAGGTGCTAAGATCATGAACAGGAACTTCCCTGTTAATGCAATGTAAATAAGAACATTAAAAAACAAATGCAAGTAAAATTTAGGCCAATACCACTTGTTTCTTGAATCAGCTGGCGTTCTAGCACATGCTCTGCTACTGTTGCTGTTTTTGGCATCCTTGGGCAACTCAGCTGTAGGGCCTGGTGGAGACTGCACAAATGAGAGGCGGTCTTCACAGGTGGGGGAAGTGCAGATCAGGGATTTTCTAGCGTGGGGAGAAAATAGAGCCTTAGTAGGTTAAATTTTTGAAGTATATGGAAATAACTGTAGGCTTCATTAAAATGTTTTGCAAGTGTATGCTCTCTTTTCCTACTGCCTCAGTGGGGTTCTACCTTCTCCCCTTTACTCTTTGGCTCTTGAAAGTGTGACAAAGGACACTGAGCCTTTTGGTCGTGATGTTCAAGAGCCTTCATGGAGATCTGCCCACACACAACCTACACTGTTTTCTTGCAGTGGTATCCTGAGGTGCGGCACCATTGCCCCAACACCCCCATCATTTTAGTGGGTACCAAACTTGATCTCCGGGATGATAAGGACACTATTGAAAAACTGAAGGAGAAGAAGCTGACTCCTATCACCTACCCACAGGGCCTTGCCATGGCGAAAGAGATTGGTATGATGGCAATGGGGCTGTTGTTGACTTGATCTAAACTTTGTCTGTGGAAGATGTTGTACCTTAGTTAAAATAAATGCCTGGCTTTTGTTGTGCTTAGCTGGAAGCAGCACTGCTGTAACTGCTTTCCAATTGCCTTTCTGCTTTCCACAGGTGCAGTGAAATACCTAGAATGCTCAGCACTTACACAGCGAGGTCTCAAGACAGTGTTTGATGAAGCTATTCGAGCAGTTCTGTGCCCCCCTCCTGTAAAGAAGAGGAAGAGAAAATGTCTGCTGCTGTAAACGTTGCCCTTCCCCACCCCCCTCCAAACCCTGTGCTTTGCTCAGAACAATGGAGCATTCACACTTGATGCCAAGTTCTGTTATACATTAGTTTCTCTCCCATAAATTCTTGAACCAATCAACAATTTTATGGTTTCGTTTGTTTAAAGTATGAAAGTTACCTTGCATTCTTCTAAAAACAAGCTCCTGAAAAGTCGAACCTATGTAAAGCCTTATTTTTAAAATCCTATTCTTGCTCAATTAAGTGTTGCCAAACTATCTGCTGAACTAAGTTGCGTTGTTGTGCTACAAACACTAAGCACTAAACTGTTTTTTAAAGATTCTTTCTGAAGATGACTCTAGTTTCTGTTAGGAAATGCAAAAACACTTTCTAGTTTTTCACAGTAACAGTACCATGTGACTAGCAAAACACTGCACTCTAATGTGTTTTATTATTAAATGTTCTCTTGACCCACAGTCATTGCACAGCGTTGTATCTGGAACCTAAATCTTTGACAATGACTGACACCCTCGAGTCACAGTGTAAAATGCTTTATCATTGGTAAGGGCTTGGTTGCAATCTAGTTCTTGCTGCTGTGATTTTAAAAAAATAACTAACTAACCCTTCTTACTGAAGCGTATCTAGGCCTTCTGACAGCGTATTGTGGTGGGTAAATGAACACCCGGGCCGGCTCACCCGCTAGTGCCAGGCAGGACTGTGCTGCTGTCCTGTGGGCGTATGCTGCGCTGCCCAGGCAGCTGCCAGGGGGTTGCCCTTCAGTGCAGGTCGAAAGCAGTGGCCGCTTCCCCAGAGGTGTAGTAGTGGAAGAGAGGTTGGTGTTCATGGGTGAATTCCTTTGAATTTCATGTAGGGCATTTGTTTAGGTACAATTCTGAACCAGTCATTCCCACAACTCTTGTGTAGTAAATGCTTTTCTTGTAGAATCTCTTCTTTACTGAGCAATGTAACTTGTATTTTAAACCCTTGCTGATAGAAATTTGCTCCCTTTCTGTTTTTGTAGAGTAGAATGTTCAAGGATATCTGCATTTTTCTGTTATTTCTGACCCTGTAAGTTATACACTTTCTGAAGAGCTTTTAGTCTGTTAACTAGGTGTAAAAATCATGTGAAGCAGCTTTACACAGTTTAGTAATTTTTATATTTTAAACCTCTATGAACCTTCTCAAGTGTCCCTCTTTGCCAGGTATCCTCACCACTGTAACGTGACTAATGCAGACGAGTGTTCTTTTTGTCACTA
Source organism: Phalacrocorax aristotelis (assembly GCF_949628215.1). NCBI lineage: Eukaryota > Metazoa > Chordata > Aves > Suliformes > Phalacrocoracidae > Phalacrocorax > Phalacrocorax aristotelis. The sequence goes on from NC_134285.1 coordinate 8,787,927, forward strand.
CATGTACGTGTGCAGCATAGATTGAGTAACGGTAACTTGGGTCTGTGAGGTTCTGTAAATTAGTGCTAATGTTCTGTACATCCTAAGCTGCCAGGAATACAATGTTGAACTACACCCTTTCAACCACTAAAGCAAAATTTAAAAATAAAAGTTGCAAAATTGTGAAGTTTTTACATTGATCTTTTGCTAATGCAATTAGCAGTATGTTTTGCATGTATGACTTAATAAATCCTTGAATCACATGTGTGGTAATGTTTGCATTTCTGAGCAGGTGTTCTCATTCTTGCACCACTATGAGTAAGGGTGGTTCTGTGCTGTGAGCTCGCTGGGCTCCTCGGGGGCGTCCGTGCTGACCACAGGCTCTTTCAGTGGTGCCCTGAGGGTGAGAACCAGGATGCAATATGGTACTTGGCAACACGTCTTCAGAGGCCTTGCGCTATCATTGGAGTTGTTCCTACCTCCTGCTGCTACTTACGTAGTGCATCAAATCTGCTGACAAATGGGGGGGGGGAAATCCCATTTTGCACTCTATTGCATGCAAGCAGAAGCGCTTTTCCTCTAAAACTGTTACTTACTGCAACAGTTGGTAAAATGAGGGCTCTGGTGCAGTATGATTTGTACTTTGGTGCCTCATATTTTGGCTGTTTAGCGTTGGAGCTGTGCTGTATGGGTGCTGGCTGCAGGGCTGCCCGCCCCTCTCCCTGGGGCTGGTTGTACCCCATGGGAGGCAGCACCCCAAGAGCAGCACTGCTGCTGCCTGGCTCTGGCAGGACGCACATGTGAGGCCTTGGCTGTCAGTGTTGACTTACCTTGCTGCGCGGCCGGTAGCTGTTGCTACAGTGGTAAGCTATAACTTTTGTCACACCCAGCACGCCTGAACAGAATAAGATGTTTTTAGAGTGCATTTTATTTTGTCGCCATATTATCACAGGCAAAACACCCACACAGTTATTCTCAACCACATATTACTTACTTTTAGGTGGTTTTTTTTTAATAAAGGCTGCTGAGCCTTATAAAAAACCAACAAACAAAACCCAAAAAAAGTTAAAATAGGTGCACACTAGAACCAAGGAATCCACTTTTAAAAATCAGTACAACTGGTTATACATTTCTGGCAGCTCACAGTAGTCAGAGTGCATGACTACACTGGTGCAAGGGCACAAATAGCTTTTTGGTGGTTCGTGGGTTTGTTTTTTTGCCTTTTTTTCCTAAGTAGTTTTAGTTTAAAATCAATAAAAGTAGTCATGTGGATCAACAACTATAAAAGACAGGTAGATTAAAGAATATTGCACATGTACATCCAAGCAGCATTCACCACCCCCACCCCACCCGCCTGGTCACTACCACAGTCTGTAAGAAAAATAGTGCAATCAATCGGTGCGGCTTGCCCGCACCTTTGCTCACGTGCCCACCTCTGGCGGTGGGGCAGCCCTCGGCCGCAGCACTGCTTGCAGCGCTCCTTGCAAAGGCCAGTCACAGGGTGCCAAGACAATGCCGTGACCCAATGCTGAACCAGGGCAGGATTTTGACTGGTTTCCCTGTCTGACAGGGCTCTGCTCCACAGCGCAGGCCAAGCCATCCTCACACACGTGCACGCTTTGGTCAAGGATGCAGGTGATGCCTCAGCTCTTGGCTCCCAGGCGCCAGCGTGCACAGGCTTAGCTAGGCTGGTCTGTTTTGTAAAAGCTCAACCTTCAGAATAAATGCAGACGCTCTGCTTTAACCAGCAAAATGTTACTTGAGGTTGCCATAGAGGCAAGGGCATTAGGACCCTTGTTTATTTTATCCAATGTGAGAAAAGAACTGAAATCCACTTCGGTATGAAAGTGGAATGTGTCCTGCCCACTTGAAACCTGCAATTAAAAAAAAAAAACCACCCCCCCCCCCCCCGCACACCTCTTCTGTGAGCTACGGTTATACTACATTGGTGTTACATTCTTGTGTTTGACAAGGAAGGCAAGACCCATGTTCCTGAGACAAACTGTTCAGAGATTTGAGCACAACATCTGGCATGTGGTCTGTTATCATCTTGGGACTTATTAAAATGCTGCTGAAGACTGTTTCGCTTGACCACCTTGCTGTGTATTTGATATCTGAAGAGCACAACCTAAAAAAAAAAAAAAACCAAACCAAAAACCAACAGAAAAAAAACCAACCACACCACACCACAAATACAAGGGCTCAGGCTGTTGGGATGGGTGCTCGCTACCAGGCCTGGAACAGCCAACCTGTGGCTGCCTGACCTTGCTCAGGGAGGAACTGGAATCTTCTCCCAGCAGGAAGGTGGGCTCCCAGAGAGCTCCAGTTCTGACCTTCAGGAAACAGCTGGGAATGCTGCCGTTCAACAGCCCTGAAGGCAGAACTACAGCACATTCAATCGCACCTTAGCTGCTTTCTCTGTTATCGAATAATCCTGCTCAAGGAAACACAGAATGCAGCCTGAGCAAAGGGGGATGAGGGTTTCAGCACTGCACATTCACACAGTTAATGTCAAATTTAGGGAATAAGTCACAGTGGTGGCAGTAGGGGATTACAGACTAACTCGATTTAATGCTGCACATAGGATGTATTTAGGATTTTACTTTACGGAACGGTACATGATGGGAGCTTTTGTGTGCTAGTCCAATTAAGAAAAAAAACATGACTAAGTGCTGTGCTGTGGAGTAAATGAAGGAAAAGAAATTAACCCAATAAAGTAGAATAGCAACCATCGAGAAAACCTGTCATGTCACAGGTCTTAATGTATCTAACCTGTAAAACTAGTATTAAAATCGTTAAACATTAAAGATGTAAAGCTTAAATAAAATACTAATCTAATGAATGGGAGGAAAAAAGTGGATTTCTTCTCTAGCCCTTTTCTTCCCTCTCTGTAAGTTTTTTTTTTTCCTTCTGTAAGATGGTCTTGTGCAAGTTACAGACACTTTTATTTCTATTTCAGAATGAAACAAGGGAGGCTATCAGTAGTCTAGCCTGTGGGCTGTTTCAGGGTGTTTTGTCTAAAAAAGCCAACATCAACAAAACACAAACAAAAAAAACCCTAAACACAACGCTGCCCCACCATCACCCCACCCCTTCCCCTCTTCCAGCAGTTTCAGCTTTTCTGTTGTCTTTGTCTCACTTTCCTGCATCCACCAAAAAGCAGCCAAGGACAGAACGAGAGGCTGCAGGGACACACTGGGCACTGGGGCAACTGGGCCTCTCCAGTCTGGCTAGGCCGGTATTATGGGCAGTATTTGGCCTCTGCCTCATCACCAATATTCACCTACTCAAGAAACGGGTGTTTTGTTACCACTGCAGCACTACCAGGAGAGAGGACTGCAAGATTTGCAGCCTCAGGTCAGAACTGCAGTGTGCCGAAGCTGAACTTTGCCATCTTACTGTTTAAAATCACCACCTGAGCACACGCAATACATGCACAGAAAAAGGCACGCAGGCTTAAAGAGAAACAGTTTCCAGGGCTTTAAGTGAAACAGAAAGCAGGAAGGAGGCGCAGAATAAGAACTGAAAAGCTGGCTAATGCGGAATAACCAAAGATGGGTATTGGAGGTGCAGATGAGGAGCAGAGCTGGAACCATGTACTCTGAAAGTGAGAAACGGCTTTAGGTTTTAGGAAAACAAGAGTGGTGTTCATTATTCTGCTTACCTCCTAGAGCTGGATTCTTCTACAATATGGATAATCTTTCCAGGAAGATACAGACGAGGATACTGAGGTGGTGAATTTAAGTGTGACTCATCCTCAAGGGCATTGTATGAAGGTGACCGATGAACCATTAAACTCTCCTCAGCCAGAAGTGGCTGGGTGAGGGCATCTTGGTTTCTGCCATCCAGCTCTGTTGGGAAGTTATCTGGATCTCCTCCAAATACTTCGTACCAACACCCACGCAGCAAAATCTGGTACTGAATTCAGAAAGAAAAACAGACAAATTGAGGTTTGGCATCCTCTTCAAGTAACTTACTCTACTTGTGTGCTTGCATGCACATCATCCGAAACTACAATTAAATGATTAAAAATGACTGTATGCACACCAGTACTCCTGAGAGTACAGCAGGTTTAACTTTAGATGTTCAGAAATGGCAGTTTTGAATCTTTAAGCCACTCCTCTACACCTCCAGTGTCATCTCTACCTGACACCACACTGTTCCAGCACTTTCAAAACTGTGTCTTTTCATTTTCATTTTTAGTAGTTTTCTTTATCAGCAAAAGCAGCAAACAGATCATTTCAGGTCTTGGATGTTGTGCATGGATATCTTCCAGGTCTTGCCGAATCTTAATTTCCAACAAGACATCTTGACAGGATAAGAGACTAACACAAGCATCGCTGAAATAAAAACAAACACACTTTTTCCAAAACACAAATGTAACTCTCACCATTGAGATCAAAACACACACACCAACTGTCATGTGATTAAAGCTGGGGCTTACCCCAGCTAACAATTCCACTGACTTTTAACCAGTGGCTGCATTTAGTTACCTTGGGTCTGCTGCAGTTTGCCACTATTCTCACTATTCTCCTCTTTAAATCCTCCATGTTGGGCATGCTTAACCTGTTTAAACACACATAGGACAAAGTAAAGCAAAGCCTCCTGTTCTCTGCCACCTAACATATCCCTGACAGAACAATTTAAAAATATTTCCATCTTACCTTGCAACAAGGTCCTTTCCAACAATGACTGAAACAATGAAGTGCTTAGTGTATTCTGCAAGTGATTTGCTTAAGGGAAAAAAATAAAAAGACACCCCTTAGATACACACTTCAGTTTTATGATCATTATCATTCCATAAAAATACAAATATGTGGCAACAGCAGCAGCACTTGCAGTCAGGTCTTCAGCAGGCTTTCAGACCTACTTGCTACAGATGACAGAGTAATTTCAATGCTGATTATAACGGACCATGTAGATGTTGAACAGGCCAAGCCAGACTAGTTAGGTAAGCATTTTATTTCAAACTCTAATTATACTATCTGTTAGAACTCACTAGATATATTTAATTCTTTAATATGCCCCCAAGAAGTCGACTGTAACCCGAGATGGAGCAAATCTAATTCTAGTGGAGAATGTACAAACAAACTCTTAACACAGCCAAGCCCTGAGTTATCATCTAATGTATTTGTCAACTACCTTGAAGATTTTTACATCTTAGACACAGAACTGAATAACAGAAGTCTAATATTTACCTTAAAAGTCCTCCTGGAGGAGAAAAGGCATAACATCTTAATGTTGGAAAAGAGTTCCTGAGCATAATCGCCAATATAGAAGCTGTTCCACCACCCAGACTGTGACCAACTATCACAAGTTTATATTCCTATAGACAGAAAGAGAAGACTGAACCATAGACAGACACAGAAAAAGCTGTGTGTAATTTTTCTGGCAAACCAAATTATTTGGAAAGTAACTTACTGGAGCAATTGTGAAAGCCTGGTTTAAAATTCCATCATTTATCAGCTTTCGATAGATGTAATTTGCAGCTTGAGTAATTCCCTACAAGACAGCATTTAAAGTTAAGACGAGAAGGGTGTATCTAACGTGAAGTGTGATGCGTGTATACTTTAAACACAACATCACCACAGAACAACTTCCTTTTTGCAAAGCTGGTCTCCTCTTTTAACATGCTCCTGACAGAGGTCTAGTTATAACCAGGTGGCCTTGTATGCAACAGTTAAGACGTTTTTGGAACCTTTAACAAGGACAAAGTCTGACAAGAGCATTGCAAATTCTCCCTTGCAGTCCCAGAAGCAATATTTGATGCAACCACCAAGTCACTGAAATAATTTGTGCAATCCATCCCACAAGGAGAATACTCTTCTGTTTACCTAAAGGATCCCAGGTGTTTACAGTTTTCTTACTGCTGCGATGATTTATAAACAGCCACAGCCTGCACACACCTTATGCACAAAGCCATTCTCTAGAACATCCTCCAGGGTCAAGTCTTCACAATCCGCTGACAGATCAGTGAGAATGTCCTATAAACAAGACAGCTTTTGTCAGACCTCTCTGCAGGGCTTCATGGTTCATGGGTCATGCTCTGCTACTCAACATTGTCACAGGGACATCAACAAGCTGACTTCCAAGTGGGTAAGCAACAAAACTCCCCCCACCATCGACCGCCGCCCCAGCAAATGAATAGAGCAATCACAATTCCAACTTCAGCAACTATTTCCAAGCTGCGAACACACACATTAGGAATGCACCTCCACTCACAGTGAGAGGGAATTACCACTGCCCACCCTCCACGCTCTCTTTCAGTGGCACTGGGAATGTTACCCATCCAAGGATAGGGGGGTGTACAACTTAAGCCCGGAAGACTCACACCTGTGAGTATTTTTACATGTGCCAGCATAACACAATTTCCTCTAGGGACCAGGAGTTCACCCATTTCTACAAAGTTAATTATTTATATCAGATGGATGATACCTCAAAAGACAAGGTTCCTCTCACTGCAACCACAATAGCTTCTTTTTTGTGATCCAAAGCAACAAAAAATGGAATCTCATAGATCTGGAGGGGAAAAATGTAATCAGTACAGACAGCGACTTTTTGTAAGAGTAAACATTTGTTCTCACCTTCTGAAAGGTCTCTTATTGAGCTCTCTATTGTATTATGGGAAGAAGCTGAACTATTTTCTTATCAAGTTATTGTAAGTGCCTTTCCTGCAACACTGAGACATATTTACGTCAATGGTTTTGTGGCTGTTCCTTTAGATTAGAAAAAAAATCAGAACTGAATGTTTTGGGGCCTGTTTTCACTTGGCTTTGCACCTTGCACGTTATAAATGCTGAAGGCAAAGTAGAAACTTCACCCCTTGCATTCACTGAATTAATCACTTTTTTTGCCAAATGCCTGTCCAGATTGTTTACCTTGTTATGAAAACTGATATGAATGAAGTCTCTGTACTGCAGTCCTGTTATTTTTAGTATGGATCCAAAGTGAAAGTTATGACGATCACTGCCAGTTATATCAGAATCTGTTGGTCTATTTCCGCAACTAACAAACACAGAAGAGAAAAATTTTCATGTTCAAAGTTTTTAGGTCTCCTTTCAAGGAATCAAACTCAGTCACATTTGCAGAAGGATTTCTGCCAGGAATCAAGTGCTTTTTTTTTTTTTAGAATAATTTTCTTTCCCCCTTAGTACCAGTACTCTGATACAAGATGTTACCTCTGCCCACAATCCTGGTTCTGCCTGAGCAGCATGCCATACATTTTCAGTTCAAGGACTGGCAAATACACCGTTGCCACAGGACTATCAGCAGAGCAAACAATGCAATAAGAAAATAATTCTTAAGACTACAGGCCAACGACAGAAAATACAAACAAACAAAAAGGAAATTCAAAAGAAATTCTGTATGGCAGACTTATCTCATGTTTTATCCATTGTATTATGCAATTTTTCTTTCCTAAGTCATTTATATTTCAGTAGGTTAAATAGTTTCACATTACTAATTAAGAAAGTAATGGTTACAGTCACAAACATCAGCGGTCACTTAAATATAGAGTAATCCTACACAGCATTATGCGTGCTTCAATGCAGATGGTAAACATTTTTTTTCTGAGTAAAGTGGGCAAAGAGAATAAAATGGAGGCTGGAGGGACAGGTAACTTTTGCTAATTCCTTTAAGGCAGAGTAAACTGTTGGTATATTTTTACTTGTATACATACATGTGTGCCCACAGGTAGCTCTAAAAAGCCTCATTTTAAAACATGTTTGGTTTAATTCCAATTCTTCCTTAGTCATTTTGCTAAATGAATTTTATTTATCTAAATCACAAACTTTCCTTAAGAAACAAAAGCTATTCCGCTTCTGAGGATGGAAAGACGGTGGAATTTTGTTTCCACTTTGATGTTTGAATTTGTGAAAGATAACTCCACCAGTCAAGCTCATGTACTCCCAAGAGTGATATAATTAAATGCAACAAAAATGCTGCTATTGAAACTATTTTATTTCTGCTAATGCTAGTTAAATAAAAGGAAGATATGCGTTTTTAAGCTCTTGATCGAACCTACCAGTCACCATTGAGCTTACAAAGCGCAGTACATGGGTTGGTGTATATGTAGTAGGGCCAGCCATAAGCAGCTGCGGCAAACAGCATGTAGTGAGCAGCATTCTCCAGTTCGATATCCAGATCATCTGTCTGAAAGGTCACAGGGAAAGAAATGGAAGGAGAGTGAGGAAGAAAGGTATGTTAGGCAGCCCCAGAATAAAACCTGAACACAGACTAGTAAAAATCAAGGCATGATGAAATATGCAGTATCCAAAAAGTAAAACCTCAAGGTCTAAGAGGAATCAAAAATAGCCACCATATTCTAGAAAAAAGTCTGTGTTTATTTATACAGCTACACAGCTCAAGAATCTTGAAAAGCTCTCATTAAATTAGTTTCTTCTAATACTTATACACTGATAAGCTCAATACTCAAAACAACATTCACTTCAAGTAGGTTGCTTAAGGATATTGAAGGAATGGCTAAAGACTCTGTAGATCTCTCTGGTAAGGACTTCTAAAGCATGACCCCATCACATTGACTGGATTCAAAAGGAACTTGATAGAAATGTATTGGTTGAAGTACAATTATATACTTTATAAAACACACACCAAAAGAAGGCAAAATAATTTACAAAGGCATTTTACCACAGAAGACTAGCAAAAAACCAATTAACAAACTGTAACCCATCATCTGCAAGCATTTAGAAGATGCTATTTTTGCTTCTTACCTTGTCTGGATATTTGCAGCAGACATAATTTAAAGTGACCGCAATACTAAAAGACTAGCTTTTCAGTTCTATGAAGTTCTATTTAGTACTAAATATTAATTTTCTCTCTGTTCCGTTCCTCTCCCAGCTCTTCAACCATGATCAAATGTCCTAAATAGTTCCTTTTTGCACTTAATTCTCCAGTCACACAGAATTTCTACTTATGCAAAAGCAGACAAATGTTTTGACTGCAAACTCATCAAGATGTTTTCACTGCATTTATTAATAATTTAAATTGTAGGTTTTTATATTAATATTTGATTTTGTTTAAAACAAACAACCAAACAAAAAAACAACCCACCACAAAGCCCTTGCACGAAGAACTGCGTTTCAGTCTGATCTAGCACCACCTAGAGTAACTGCTCCAGAGGCTGCAACAACCCTATCTTACCACAAGAGATGACGGAGAATGACACAGGACTTCTTCAGGCTCTTTTGGGCAGCTTTCCATTTTATCTTGCTCTTGATGAAGCAGAATCAAACCAGCTGCTATGTCACTTGGCACCAGATCAGTGTCCTGTACAAAAAAATGAAAGAGCACTTAAAACCATCCCACACCTCAACATGGCAAAACTATCTCATAAGAAATGCACAAGGAATTATATTTTTTTAGTTTATATAAATACATTTCACTCAGAGGCAACATGTACTGGAGAAACAGGTCACAGCAGCATCTAACCTCCCACCCCTTTTGTACACATTGAGTGTTTTATTCAATAAGACTGATGAAATTAATTAAGAAATTGTCATCACTTAACGAAATACCTGACAAAGATCCACTCAGACACATAGCAAATTATGATTCAGAACTTACCGATGACTGTTCTATACCACTATGGGAAAAGCTCTGTGTGAAAAGTCCTCTGTACCGAAAACAACCAAGAAGACTTTTACACAGGAGAAGGCTGAAGGGTTTTTATTCAACTATCTGGGGCAGCCATCTCTCCACATGACTTGCTCCCTTTACCCTACAAACCACTGAGTAGGCTGTAGCTATAAATCAGCATGGCCAAGTACTTAATAAACAAGAACTTGAAATCATGAACAGATTTCAAAGTCAACATTGAACTATGACTGCCCAAGCAGTAGGTGACATAAATCTGAGCTAAATAAGCATTCTGCAAACTCCAATTTGGCAGATGCCCTCTGTTTCCAAAAAGCAATGTCCTGCATGTGCCCACTGTTGTCTAGTACATGCTCAGAAGTGGCTCACAATGGGAAGACTGCCTTAACGCACTGTGGGCTCATTTTTTTAATAGCCAGAAAGTAGTCCCGATTCTTTGCTACAGGTATGACTCCTTACTCATCATCAGTAGGAAAAATGCCTCGATCTTCACATATTGAGGAAAAGAAACTCACCCTTGTTCTCCTGCCTACTCACCTAAGAAGAAAGAATACTGTTTTCTCACAGCCCGTCACACTTGTGAAGGGAGAGAAACCTTTCTTAAAGGGAGGCAAAAATCAGTGTTGTATACGAATCACCTTTAACTTTGAAATTGGCATATTCAAAACCTGATTTCAAGGCACAGGGAAGCAGGGACCTCCAGCTGACCAAAGGTACAGGCGTGTCTGCAAATTCAGAGTTAGTCAAAATAGAACATAAAAAAAGCTTTCCATCTTACTGAAAAGTAGGTGCGGAAAAGCTCTGCGATACTTGTAAAAGCCACTCGATGGTCATCATCTTGCACAATACAACAACACAGTAACCTGATTCTTTTTTCCCAGACTCTGGTGGCAGTGTTCTTCACATTATATAGCAACTGCCCTGACTGACTGCTTTCCAGGTTCCGATTTATGCTATCGGTGAGGTAAAATGTCTTTTTTCCCCCGAGTGGATCAAAGACGATTACAACTCCAATGATGGTGAAGATGATGATAATCCAGCTGCAAAACAGAAGGAAGTGGGATAAAAAGACCGTGAAACTAGATACTTATGACAAGTATGCAAGAAAACACAACTATAGATCTTGACAGACAGAAAACAAAAGTTAGGTATGAAATACTGTATGAACTCCACCTGTTACTGTCTTAAGGGTACATGCTTTGTTATTGGGCTTTCAATCCACTAGGCACAAGAACAAGGCTGTCAGCTCATTTCACATAGTGCATCAAATTCAAAATCACAGCCCTGTGCTTTGGAAATAGCAACCCAGATGTGTGAAGGTTCCATTTTTCACTGCCAGTTAAGTGATCTAGTTACTATTCTCTTCACATTTATCCAGTTTTTGACATTCCCATCTATCTCTCTTACCCCTTCTGACCTTCACCTCCTGTCCTTCATTCTAGCACGTGCTCTCTCAAGGCAAGTAGTTCAAGCTTGTTTAGGGAAGGATACTAACTCATCCTAGCTGTCTAGATTTACAAATTCTTCTCCTTTCACAATGAAAACCCTTCTATGAGAAACCACAATAATTTATAAGAAATATCAAAGCCTCCAACTGCTGGAAAAGCCTTCAATAAACACATACAAAAACCACATAAGCAGTATTTTCCATTTCATGTACACTACCAAGCTTAGATTTGGGGGGAGGCACCTTTACCTTGCAATAACTGTCCCAATGACGACATTTATCACAGTCTTCTCGCAGTGCACACTGCTGTCTGACACCCATATGGCTCCTATGACAGCCCAGATGAATTCAGGCAAATAGAGTAGTAGGCGAGTATAAAGTAGCTTGGGAAGTGATTTTCTTGGGCCTGGATTAGAAATTGTTCCTGAAATCACAGGGAGAATTTAAAACAAGAACTGTTTATGAATGCATCTTAAGTACATAAAATCCTACCCACACACACGAACTTCCTGAGCTTTTCAGAAAGTACAAAACTTAACTGAAACTACAAAGTATTTTCATACTAATGGAAAGCTATCACTGAAACTGAGAAAAGAAAAACAATGGGTTTATAGCCACGATTCCTAGAATCTACTCTATTAATACCCAAAATCAATCCAGTCAGAGACATTTCTGTGTTGAATTTGAAGCTGTAGTGCTGTGCCCAGCAGCGTAAACCAAAGTGGCATCCTGGAGCACTGGCTCACCTCCAGTTCCTTGACTTTTGCTGCCTGCATTTACTGTTATTCTGTTTAGCTTTTAGTTGGCTGAATACTTCATTTTTAGATGCTACCTTGCTGGGCTACAATGAAGCTCTGTATACTGAGTCACTAAATAATACATTAAGTCACATTTTTATTTAGAACAAAAGTAGGACCATTACCAGGACAAATACTTCTCTGACTATTTTCTATATTCTTAGCTTACTAATAATCTCTTCTTTTCAGCATTCTTAGGCAATAAAAAAGGGAGTAATTTTTGGCCAGCTCAGCTCCTTATACTAGTTTGTTGATCGCAGGGTAATGAGGCGGTGGGGTGTGCGTGCTCAAGTGTAGGCAGGCTAATTTGTAAAGTCTTAAACACTGCAGCACAAAAACAACTTTGGAAACTATTTTCCAATGGTAAAGCTGTGGTTCACACCCAGTGACAGAGCTGTTTAAAAAGCCCTTGATCCAGTGGTTGCTTATTCCCATTCCCAGGCTGTAGCCTGTACTGCAGCAGCACAGTTGCTTACACAGACACAATGAGACAGAACTGTTGTTCCTGAAAACAGCTCCTTTCTTTCCCCAGCACCAAACCCAGCGTATAAGCTCTCCAGTCAGGCTCACCACTGGCATCACTAACACTCACGTCAGTACAGTGCAAGGGGTGGTGCAAGAACCATTGCTCCCAAACCCACACATTACAGCCACAGTCCATGATATCCCACCATTAATTTTCTTGGAAATTCAGCCTCAGAATTCTTCCATTTCTTGGTTATAATGGCCTTGTAGCTGTACTTTTATACCGAACAAGGCTCTTTTCTCTCTGCTATTTATAGCTACATCTCTCACCTCCTCAACTTCAATATAAATATCAATAGCGTAACTTGGCTAATCTTCCCTTCCCTCCTCTGGAAACTGTAGGAGAATCAGTGGTTAGATTCAAGGCCAGGATCATCATCCACATCTCTGCTCTGGCATACTTTCTCTTCATGCATTCTTTATACTCGTTTATTTACAGTGTGCTGAGAGAATCAATACATTAGAAATTGTGGGGGTCTTATCTATTACTCCAGAAACCACACACATATTTCAAATTAACCTTCCCAGCATTACTTTGATAATGAGGTGCCTCACCAGGGCAAAAAAGCTTTCCTAGCATTTTTTTAACCCCAAACGAAGCATTTCTACAAACGACTACAAGTTGGATTTGGATCCTTACTTTTGTTTAACCATTAACTTCAAGCCGTTAAGTCCTGTTCTATTTAAGAGTATTTATTGCGCTGGTTTTACTACAACATATGGATTATGTTTCTATGTGGTTGAGTGGTGTTCCATTCCAGGTCATCTATTCATGGTGAATGTAGAGGAAGTTTTCAAGATGCTCTGATGGCAGCAAACACAGCGCCATTAGCTCTGATGGCAACAAACACAGCCATCCCTGTCCATTTATTATTTTAGATTCCTGGCTAACAGAGATCATATTATTAAAGCAAATATATTAATGCTGACAGACAGTTTCTCAAGTCTGACTACCATTAAAACACTTCAACTTTTTTGCTTTTTAATGTCAACTCCAGGTTAAAAAGAAAAATACTACAATCTTACCAGATAAATACAGAATACAATTATTATTTACCTTGCATACTGATGTATACAAGAGCAGATAACGCACATATTATAGAAGCCAGGAGAATGAGGAGGACAAGCAAGTAGCTGTGCAGTAAACGTCCCCCAGGACAGTTAAACCGCCCCTTATGAACTGTGTAAAGCGCAAGAATTCCAATCCACCTACAGGAAAACAAGATAATAGAAGTTATAGTTGGAAAGGAAATGTGCAGACTGCAAAGTGAGCACCTGATAAACAGTCTTCATCTGAATGAAATCACTCCACACAGATTAATGGAAAGGGAGTCGTTACATAAGGCACCGATCGGAATGAAGTGACGACGCGAACACTCGGCAGCGGTGCCAACCCGCCGCCCGCAGACCGCGCAGCAGCGTCCCTACGGCGCTGCGCGTTTCCACAGGTCCCGAAGAGCCTCGGCTGATCCGAACAAAGGAACCATCGTATCAAATCTCGAAGTAACAAGAGTTACCACACCGGCGCCGGTCCGCGGCCGATTGCAGGCACGCGGTGCCGGCTCCGCGCGCGCACGAGGCAGCGCAGCAGTGACACCGCGCCGTGCCGCTACACCAGTCAAGGCGGTCTGCCACAGACGCGGGGACGGGCCGCCTCCGGCGGAGTGGCCGACGCTGCGACCGGCGCCCAGGGCGGAGCGCCGGGCCGGCCCGGAAGAGCCCGGCGGCCGCAGACGGCCCGTCAGTCCCACCCGCCGGCGGGGGAAGCCGCGCCGGGAGCGGCGCCCGAGGCCCGGCCGCCGCGTCCCCGCGGGCGCGTGGAAACGGCCCCGCGCGCCGCCTCACCACAGCAGCCTGATGAACAGTTCAAAAGCCCCCGGGAGGACGAAGTCGTCGCTGCCGATGGCCCAGCGCCTGCCGAACAGTACCAGCCCCGGCATCCTGCCGCTCCGTCCCGGGCGCCCGAGGCCCTCCCCCGCCGCTCCGCTTCCCGCTGCCCCCCCACTCCCTCAGGCCACACCGCTCATCGGGGGCAGACCCGATGTCACGTGAAGGCGACATCATGACGCGGCACGCGGCACCACCCCCACCCCACCGATTGGGCCAAGGCGCGCACGCGCCCTGGCGAGCGCCGGCCTTCCCACCGCCCCGCGCGCAGGCGGCTAAGTGGGAGGGGTTTTTACCCACTGGGAGGGAAGCCCGCCCTGCCCTGCGCATGCGCGACTGCCGGGGCGGGATACAGCCTTTAATGCGCCGGGGGTAGGGGTGCGAGAGCAAAGGAACAAACTCGCCCCGGTACCCCCCAAGGATGGCATCCCGGGCACCAGGAAACCGGCAAAAATGCTTAACCTTTGCGTCAAAGGGGAAGTCGGAACGCTGACGCGTCTCCTGCAGGCGGGAGGCACTATGGTTGCTCGCGCTCAGCCACAGCTGCTGGCTTCTGTTCCACCAGCCCCGCTACCTCCTCCTGGACCCTGCACTCCTTCCGCACAGGTCTGCGCACGCACCGGGACGACATACCCAAGGGGGACGCTTTGCAACAGAATTAAAGGACAAAGCTCACAACGTGGAAGCAAATAAACTACCCAGATCCCAAAGAGCTCGCTCTCATACCAACCAGCACAGATCTCATGTAGCCCTATGGCTACAACTAGGACCAGGCTGTTCTATTTCATTACCGGTACAGACCTTGGTTTCAGGCGACTGTGAACGGTGGGATACATAGTGTGGTATCTGAGATATTAGAGTCTGCAGCATCTTGGCATGCATGCTCTGCAAATAAACACTACTGACATTTGGGGTTAGGAATGATAACCATTGCTAACTAGGGGGATAATGATCGTAAACTGAAGTTAAAGACAAATGATTTCTTGAAGATAAACCAAAAACACATACAAGCACCAAAGCCTCATGTCTGCTAGGCTGGAGAATGAGCTCTTACAAAACAAGCAGAACAAAGTCACCATTGCTTCATTTTGGGATAATGCCCCTCACAAGGCCTTAAGAAGTTCACATGTCAATAGCGCAAACAATGACATTAAGCAACTTGTCCTTAGTGCAATTCATCTGGTCTCAGGCTAACAGAGAGCTTTAATTCAGGAATAAAAAAACCCCAACATTTTCACCATTTCATAAAGTGTTTATTGAGGATGGTAACACAGGATAAATCATGCAACAGCTCAGTAAAAAAAGGGAATCATCTAAAGGATAAAGAATGGTAACTGGTGCTGCTGATTTTGAAAAGTTTATAAAAAAAATTAATTGTCCAAAAGTGACATCAAAAACCACTTGAAGCTGAACATGGAAGTTGCTTATAAAGCATCCATTAAAAAGAAAATGTAGATATTGTTTAAAATCATCACCTACAGATTACTGTAATCAACAAGTTACAAGTCTCCCATTTCTATAGCTGCAATGGTGTAGCAAGGCTGTACATCCAAGATATTTAACCTTCTTTTCCTGAACAAAGAACACAGTCACAAACATTTGCTGCTAAGCAATGCACCCATACCTCTTACCCTTCACCACCTGCGCTGCCAAGTGCTTTCGTTATTGGGATTGCCTTCCCAAACATCATGGCAAAACAGGAAAGGGCCCATCCTCACAGCCTCAAGAGATTTCCTCACTGTCATCTTGCCATCAATCTGTTTTAGAAGGGGAACAACTAACAAGGTGTGACCATTCCCCTTCTGGCACCAACGTACATTGTAAATAGGAACTCCATGTCAGCAGATGGCACAAAGACTGGGCACCAGCACATCACATCAAACATCGGTGGTTTCAGATTTAGAGTTGACATATGTTCACCTTTTGGAAAAAAATAAATATAGTGGAATGAAAATTGAATCAAAGGGAAAGAACAGATGACTACCATCCATCAAGGATGCACATGTCTGTGCACTGACAAAAAAAAAAAAAAAAAGAAATCAGTCATTTCAAAGAAATTCTTGAAAATTAAAAAAAAGTTTGCACTTGTTCCTGGTCATAAACAATCTCACAAAAATCTCACTTTTGGAACTATTCCAATTGAAACCATACACTGAATTTATTAATACAGTATAAGTTTCTTTATGTAAAAAATCTTTATACATAGTAATAAAAAAGATAAAGGCAAGATGCATCAAACAGAAATCTGCTGGTTGTTTTTCCTCCGTTCTTACAGAGCCGCTGATGACTACCTGCACTATAAAGAGCTGTGTTTCTGACTTTCTGTCTCGAAGCATCTTCGCCTTTGCTTGTGATAAGGATTGTTCTGTCCAAGCATCCAAAAGGACAGATGCTGGTGACTTTTTTTTGGCACTTACGCTGGCAAACTGAGCTTCTTTCCCTTGAGTACTGTAAGGAAAAGTAAGAAAGAAAACAGTTAGGAAAACAAAGATGTGATCGAGGGGAAGCACAAACTGTTTAAACTTCAAAGGAACCAAAACCTATCATGCAAAGTCACTTTGCTACAAAACAGGTGCACTGCAGACAGCCCTCCCAAGCTTGCCTCTCTCTCGTGAACATGTACTGCTAAAACTATGATGAATTAACAGCTATCCCGACTCTGCCCTCTTGTGGCACCCTGGAATTCTCACTTCTCATCCTCAGGACACACTAGCCTATGACTGTGAACCTTAAGAGTTATGACTGTATTATTTTTACACAGCCCCATATATCTTTGTAGTTATGTGATGGAAGGTGGAATGTGAATAAGGACAGAATTACTAACACACCCAGAAGAAATGACTACTTCTACGCTTAGCATGTGTACAAAATTCTTTGGACTGTTAAGGTATTCAGAACACTGAGAAAGGTGTCTATAAGCCTGGAATCTGCCAAAAACCAGTGTATGTTGTCAGGAGAAGCATGGGGATCATGCTTATCGATGGAAGACAACAGCAACATACTTTTAGCCACATTTATTTTAAATTTGCCAACTAAATTCATCAGACCATTTATACATTCATATGCTATCCATACTCAAAACAATCTCAGGAATACCCCCCACTAGCAGAAAGAGTACTTGATAAATCTATCAGGGAGATTTCAGTGACAATTTGCACACAGAATTAACAACCTAGTAATGTCAATATAACAGGCTATGAATGTGTTAATTGCTATATGCCACAATCTGAAGCTGGAAATTATCACACCACTTACCTTTTGTAACATACAAATAGAAGAAGTCACAGTAAAGAACGGTCTGGACCACACCAGCAACAACAGCTATGAGGTCAAAAAATCCCTCAAAATAGTAGCGCCAAATCCAGTTGACTAAGTACAAGGCACGGTACAGACCCAAGAAGAAAAGGTAGTGAGTAGTGATGGTCTCCGCTTCCCCGGTTTTGCTGATCATAAAAAGTTGAGGGAGAATAGCAACCGATTCTAGATAGATAGAGAAGGTCCACAGTATCTGAAAAGATAAAAAGAACCCACAGGTATAGTCAAGTGTGTTCTGATAACAGAAGCAAATATACTTGGCTGGGGTTGACTTCTCACTCCCTAACAATGTTACGAATAAGTACAGTATTTTGGCAAACTATCCTTGGTACACAAAAAACTAAGTAAAAGCTTCATAATCAACCACAGCTGCCTTATGAGCTGGCAGGCATAGGTTTACGCATGAGGAAATTTATGCGCATCCATCAGTTCAGGATTCACAGTACCATGAAATACAGCTTACAGAGCTGGTGCTGTGAAAAGCTGCAGGTAAGATGAAGTCCTTTTTCCCCACATTCTTCCAACTTTTTTCATCTATTAATTTAAAGAATGAGTTCATACTGAACAGAATTTAAAATAATGTCTCGAAGTGCTGCAATTAAAAATCCCTTCACTGTCTAATAAAAGTCATTTAACTCCAATAAATATATGTCCTGGTTTCAGCTGGGATAATTTTCTTCATAGTAGCTAGTATAGGGCTATGTTTTGGATTTGTGCTGGAAACAGTGTTATTAGTCAGGGATGTTTTAGTTGTTGCTAAGTAGTGCTTACACTACTCAAGGACTTTTCAGCTCCCCATGCTCTGCCAGGTCCACAAGAAGCTGTGAGGGAGCATAGCTGGGACAGCTGACCCCAACTAGCCAAAGGGATATTCCATATCATATGACATCATGCTCAGCATACAAAGCTGAGGGGGAAGAAGGAAGCAGGGGACATTCAGAGTTATGGCATTTGTCTTCCCAAGTAACCGTTACACACGACAGAGCCCTGCTTTCCTGGAGATGGCTGAACATCTGCCTGCCCATGGGAAAGGGTGAATGAATTTCTTGTTTCGCTTAGCTTGCATGTGCGGCTTTTGCTTTACCTGTTAAACTGTCTTTATCTCAACCCATGTGTTTTCTCACTTTTACTCTTTGTATTTTCTCCCCCATCCCACCAGGGGAGAGTGAGCAAGCAGCTGTGTGGTGCTTGTTTGCTGACTGGGATATACTACAACAATATAGAAATGCAGCTCAGTCCACTTAAAATAAGCATCTGAAGTTATTCTCTATTCTGTGAGGAAAATTACCTGTAACATTTTTAATATTAATTTTTCTTATAGGAAATGGCTGCATTTCCAATACAATGCAATTCTTTCTAATAATCTAGGCCACTTGTGATTCTACAAAGTGTAAGTAGTAGTATAATTCTTTTTGTTTTCACCAGATGGCACTAACTATTCACAAACTGCATTCTGGGGCGTTTCTCTAACAGACGTAAAAAAAGGAATGTTTGTTGCTGTTCCTTTGTTTCAAATGAAATTTTGAATTAATATAACCATCAGAGTATACTGGGAAAAAGTCTTCTGCTTTTTATCAACATTGATAATTTTATTAACGTTAGTCTCCTGAAGTGCCTTAAATTTTCACAGAAATTACACTGTAACGATGCATTAAGGAAACCTACTAAACACATGCATCTTTCAAGCATTCTTCCATCAGCCTAAAAATGCTCATCTCCATGTTCTAAATATTTTAGAGAAAAAAGTACAACCTCCTGCCCACAATCAACTCACCTCCAGAGGAGAGAAGTCATGATTCACAAGAAATGAGAGTCCACCAACAGGAACTATCAGGAACTCCACTCTGAACGTATCATGGTTTCCATCATAGGTGGCCTTAAATTTCATGTAGATCAGATACACAGTGGCATACGAGCAAGCAATGTAGATAAGCTAAAGAGCAAGGAAAGAAAAAAAGAAATAAAACAACCCACAGAGGTTGCAGGATTAGATCAAAGTCACTGAACAAAGATATTCCCAGGCACTAAGAGGAATAAGTGCTGTCTTTTCTGGTTGTCTGTATTGTTTGTTTACATGGTTTTGCAGTTCCAGGCTATGTGGTGTTATTTAACTTTCCTCAGCAGAGTAATCATTCAAAACCAATGACTCTGGGCTCTATTGCTTTTGTTGCTTAAAAAGCATCACCTTGCCACTGGTTGAAGTGACTGTCCAAAATTTCTTTAAAGGCCCTTTCCTTAGAAGACAGAACTAAGGAACTCACTGGAAAAGGAACAGCCCTCCTGCTACTGCAAGGAAAGCATTGGCCCAGAACATTTATGTTACAAATATGTGCATACTTGCAAAAATGATGGAAGGGGTCTTTTTACACACAAAAAGCCTGGGGGTGGTGTGGCTGATGTGGCACTTAAAAACCTATTCAATAAGCCCCATTCAGACTCAGCCATTTAACACATCACAGGTTAGCTGATTTGATTTAGACCTTTAAACATCTCTAAAATCTGAAGAGTGGCAAGTGGCCAGTGTTCTCCACCAACCAACAGGCCATAAAACTTGCAAAACTAACTGCTAGAAGCACTGAACCAGAAATCAGTTTCAATTTCAGCTGATGTCTCAGGTTACCATTTTTAACTGTTATGGTACAGTAGACTTCACAGTTATTCCCTGTGCAATAGGCAAATAGCCTTATTTTACAGATGAGAAAACAGAATCAGAGAGAATACATGAAATTCTAAAGGTCAATCTGCCATCATCAGAACGGAGCTCACATTGTCCTGGAGACAACATAGAACAGTACACTAGACAAACAGTTTAGCTTCTGCCTCAGTTTCATCACAATCAAATATTCCAAACCATTTATCACATTAAATACAGGTTCTTTACAACTGAAAAGTTAAAAAAACATTGTTTGCAGAAGCTACTGATAACTAAAATCACTGCTGACAGCTACAGAATTCTACAAATACTATTGTAAGGAGCTCAGAATCCAAAGACTCTTTGCTACACTAGCACCCTGGCTGACTGGAGATAAAGGACCACAAGACAGGACATTGGATATAGAGAATCCCTACTACAGCTGTGAAGTAATTATAATTGGTATGGTCATAGCATACATTAAGAAAGTGTGGGTGAACCCCAACTCCTTATTAAAGATTTTTTCATGAGAATTAGAGTGTGTTTTGGGACACTCAGAAAGTCTTAATTTTTAAAGATACCAAAATAAAAGGATGGTAGAAAAATGACTGCAGAGTGCACCAGCAGAAAATCATCCAATACTCAGATACAGGTTCCATGAAAAAGAAACTTTAAGATATAGAATGCTACAAATCCCAAAGTTTAAAGTCTGCATGTCATTAAGAAAGACAGATAGTGCCTATTCGAGTATTTCTGTATATATTCCTGGAACACAGAAGAAACTGATTTTCCTAAGTACCTGATGATCACTGCCAGACAAATACAGCAAGCTGGCACCTGCAGTTTAATTAATATTTATTTAAAAAGACCGAAAATCCTAACTTTTATAGAAATTAACAAAATCTTTTTGCTGCCAATTACAGCATTTTCCTCAGATTAGGAAGTTTGTTTAGCTATGCTCTGGGTAAGCTTATTTGTATAGTATTTCATGTTCTCTGCAACTGTGTAACGTTATATACTCCTAAATATAGCTAGATAGAACAAGGAGCTGTGTTGGGACACTCAAGCAGCTTTGTCCTGGCACTACAATAAGGGGCTGAAAAGCCAATTACATCTAACAGTCTCTCTAAGCAGTAACCTTTGAAACTGCAACAGAGGCTTCAACTTTGCAAGTTAATACTGGATTTGAAGAGAGGACCACTCTTTCATTAGCAGAAAGACTCAGTTTAGTATGAAATAGAGTACCATAAGTGTCGTTTCCCATATTCATTCCTTTTCTGAGTAGGAGGGTAGCAGAACAAAGGCATGGTCATGACCCTGAATCACAACCAATAAATAAACTGCAAAAAACCTAGCTGCTCCTTTAGTGCACCCCACAGTAGCTTTCAATATTTTCAGAAATTACATAGGAAAAAAGCTTGTGTTTCAAAAATATCTTACTTAATCCACAGCTCTTCATCTAGACTTAATATCAAAACTTAAGCATACATGTTTGATTTGTTAGAAGACAACAGTGTGAGTGGGTTTAAGATCTAAAATTTTCCCCTAATTCTTCAGTACATTCTGTACTATTACCTGTCTAGTCTTTCCTTTTAGCAAAGTTATACTATCCTCTGAACCAAAGTTGACAAGCAACAAGAAAATCCAAGAGTAAAAGAACTGGATTAAAAAGGTGTCTGCTCTGGTGCCACAAATGCACCAGTCTGTACTGGTGTCACAAACACAATGCACTCTCCCAGTCTAATGCTTTATTTTCTTGTACTTGGCACCAAACATTGCGTGAATAAATAACAAAAACAAATTTGGGCTCACTAACATTCAGTGGACAAGCGAACAGGGAATAATCTGATGGAAGCTACGTTCCTAAAAGTGCACTCCTGTCAACTTTTGATCAGTCCCTGACCAGACACTAGCTACAATTCTGGCAATGCATTTTGAATACTAATTTACCTCGTAGTGGGTAAGAACAGATTTACTTAAGCTCTAATGTCTCAATTGAGAAATACAATTTATTTGAACCATTTTTCCAAAAGCTTTTCTTCTCAGTAACCAAAATGGCATTTTTCTAGATGTCACAGTCCCCATACAAACAGTTTTTAAAGATTGCATGTAGAGTGTAGAGAAAAGCAGGGTTTTGAGTCCATTTTCCACATTCTTTATACGAAACCCATCTAGAACTTTTTCTGTAATAACTGTGCAGTGGGCCATCTAAAGAGGCTTTTATTAATGAAATTATACACTCTGCATGCAACATTACTAGCTTTGCTAACTCTTTCGTATACTCTACCTTCATAGATGTGTTATACAATGAAATGAATGAAGTGAAGAGGTCCAGATAACGGGTAGTGAAGACCAGTGCAAACAGAAGCTGGCTTTTCCCAGAAATACCTAAAGCAATAAAGGAAATAATTAATTATTCAAAAAGTGATGATGTGCTTTAAAACACTTGATGCCAAGGATGAAAAAGGATATATCCTTTATTTCTAAGCAAGTTGATTACAAAATTAGGACAAAATCCAGGCTTCCAGAACCAAGCTGTACATGAACTTACAGTTCCATTTGTATCTCAGTAGTGTGAATGTAAGTTACATATACACCATCGTACTCGAAAAGGTGCTAGTACTACACAAGATTTAGAAATTACTCAGAGCAGACAGTGTAATAGATAAAAAATATCACCTGCAAGCTATCTGTTCTGCATTATCATTGGGCACTATGCAGCAAGGCTGCATTACCTTTCAATTCTCAGAGTGCTGTCACATGCCTCAGGACATTCTTTAGATGCTGAATAGGTGGAAAGGTACACAGGCAATAGATACCACAGATCCAGTGATAATCAGAAAGTATGCTAGCAACGATAACGTGATTTTAAATTAATAAATCGATTTTAAAACATAAGGCAATTTAATTCAGAAACTTACTTGACCACATGGCAGGAAAAACCAAAATATTACCAGTGAAAAACCAATGTTACTATGTACTACAACAAAATTAAAAAGGGAGATCTGCACTAAAATGACGGACACCTACATTGCATCCTCAAAGTAACTTCTGAATTTAGTCCGAAGCCCCAACATCGAAACATTTGTTTGTACTTAACTTCAGTCGCTACAGCAGAGTTAAAAGCATAGAAGCTTTGCACAATCCATCACTAAAGGGTTCTGAAAACTGAGGTGAAGCACTCCTCCATTATACTGATGTGGTGGTGTGTCACAGCAGGGGAACAAAACAACCTAGCCTGCGCCTCTGTCTCGTTATTCCAATTATTCTTGTTTTCAGTCATCCAGGGTAAAAATATTTGAATCTGTTCAGCTAAGCATGCAAATATTGGTCAAAAAACAAGAGGGAAAAATATTCTCTAGGAGCGGGTTATCATGCAAGGCTGAAAATCCTTGTCCATTCATACAGAGATTTTTCTGAGAAAGGCTTTTATTAGCAGTGCCATAAAGCAATTAGAAGAAAGGCTATCTGCCATAGTTACTGAACTTCTTTTTCACTCCAGCTTAAGAAACACTGAACAAGCTGTTCCAGATGAAGCGACTTTTATGTTTATACATGAAGTACCAGAACAGCTGAAACAGTAACAATTAATAAGGGGTTTTGTTTGCAATTTTCATATGTGAAATGTCTACCAAGTGAGCCTAACATACTACCTGCAGAACAACCTAGCTGTAGTACAGGAAACAGCAAATGCCTAAAAACCTACAGTTACACAAAGTGTAAAACTGTAAAACAAAAGCTGTAAGTATTTTTAAAAAAAACAAACAAACCCAAAACCACAAACCACTTCCCAAAGTTTAGGAAAAAAATACAATTGACACTTCTGGGACTAGAACTACATTGCAAAGACAGCTGAAGCAGCACTCTCCATGTGCTCACTGACATTACAACTCTTGACAAAGCCCCACTCTCATGCTAACATAACCTCTCAGCAAGCAACACTGTCCTAAGGCCAAAACCTACAGGACAAAGAAATCCACCAGGAGAGATTACAGTACAGCATCACGCTACAGCATATAGTGATGCTAAATTATTTAGCATGCTGTTTTCTTTCAGTAAATAACCGTGAACAGCAAAAAACAGCATATGAGATATATTAATTATTGATACCAGCTATAAATTTGGATCTGATGTATTGTCACATAAATAGAAGCAACACACTTGACAAATTCCGCTAAGCCATTGCCAGCTTCACCTCCCCCCAACCCAAAGGTTGCAATTTTTATTAAGGCTTTCAGTATTTACACTGAATTTTTAGTCTTTAGAGTAGTCAAATGCTTCTGAAACACATCCTAAAGCCAAGTTTAAACTGATTTTCAAGTTATATAGGCTAGACCAGGCAAGATTCAAAGTTTAAACCAAAGACCTATGGAGAGACAGGCAAACTGGGAGAAAGTAAGATCTATACCACTAGCAAAAAAGGCGGAAGGAAACAGGTAAACACTCTGCTGTATGAATCTGATGCATTTCAAAACTTTAGGAAATATATCAACATACCTGTCAAAGCACTGACCTTGCCTCATGGTTGGTAACTGCCATATACCGAGACTACACTGCCATTATTATCATCCTTCTCTCCCTTTCCTTTTACTCCCACAAACATTACTTACTTCTGTAGCTAACTAAACATTTTTATTTCTTCTTCCCAAGCCCTGGGCTCAAATGACAGTCAAACCTCTCATTTTTGTTTCATCCTCACACAAGGAAAAACTCCTTCAACTTCTGCACTCAAGTTTGGCTAAACGCAATAGTATGAAACTTTAATTCAAAAGCTCAGCTGCCAGGGAGGACAGCAGAGCTGAAATTGTAGTACTTTCATCAACTTCATTTTGCTATTGCGAGTTAGGTAAAGAGTGATGGGCAGCAGCAGAGGTATTTAGTTGGCCTGGCTGTGGAGTGTGTACGCTACTTACTATGAACTGCATATCACAACCATAAAATCTACAAACAAAAGTTTTTCTAAGGAAAGCCAGTCCATTCTTTGTCATAGAAATTTCACAGGCTTTTTGAGGCATTTGTTTTAAAAAAAGGTAGTTTTGTTCAGTATAAAGTCCGCATCAGCCACAGAACCACAAGTTCTTTGGTTCTGCTAATAAAATACTACAATTAAGAATCCCGTACTTTCGATTAAAGAACCCCAACCTAAATCTAAACAAAAATTTGTCAACTGAAAAAAAAATTCCTTCAGAGAGAGAATAAATTCCAAACCTAACTAAAGCAGCATTTTTTGAGAAAATACAGACAAATTGGCAGCAGCCTATGGCAAAGTAGTCTTCAACATAGCATATGATCTGGTCCACAGTAGACACAAACAAAATTATGAGAGACAGCTACATTACCTAGCAAAAGTATTACATATTTACTATCTATGCTACTCTTTTTTTTTTTTAGAGTATTCACCATAAAATTTGACAGCCTTGCAACTGCAGGTCATCTTTAACACTTGACAAATGACACTGAGAAAAGCAAATCAGTTTTCAGGCAGTAATTCACAGTGCAGTCAGTCTAATTTGACTTGGAATGGATTAGAGAATACAGTCTGAACATGACAATGTTTGAAAGCGCAGGGTTCTTCAAGTCTCATGAATTTCCTAATTATGACATGCAGTCAATAAAGGAGTTACCTGCTACATTCTCCACAGCTCCTAGTAATTATTTTTGAGCTGTTATTTGGAGTGGCAAACATTTTTCCAAATTCTAAATTTGGAAACTCAAATAACCAGTCATGCAAAAAACTGTTCCCCTGCCAGCTCTGAAATCATGACTTGATTTGCTTTCCCCTTGTTCTCTTTTTAACATATTGCCTGAATTAGGAAAAAAAAAGTTTGTCAAACACCAAAAACACAGACTGCTTCATAACACAGATTATCCTAGCTTCACCTATCTTCCTCAATTAGAGGAGTCACTTCTTAGGAAAGAAAACGGGGACTGATGCATCTTCAGAAAACAGCAGGTTGCAGCAGAGGTACACAGGCTGTCTCCCTCTCATTTCCAGCTGCTTTTACAGGCCTCTGAGCTCTTCTTGGAACAAAGGCCTCAGACACACGCAGATGCAACCAAAAGAGAGGAGTCGGCACCATGTGGTTTGCCAGCTCTTCATGAATCACAGCCTACAGTTTAGCAGTCAGTTAGAAGTCTTTATTTTCTAAGCTTCTCCTGCTTCAGAAGTGCACAGTTAAGGCAGCAGCTCGTCTGCCCCCATTTCCTTAGCCACCAATAACCATGAGGTATAAGTGTATTTAACTTATAAACCGCTCTAGTATGCGATGTAAAGGAATCACTGAAAGCCCACTACAAGAGGCATTTAGTAATTGCTCAACATTAACACGTAACTATTCAGGGATTATTGTTGTGTATGACTTTGCAAACATGCAAATATATATATGAAGTTTTTATTAGTAGAAACAACAACTGACAACAACAAACCACTGCAGGGAACAGGACGGAGCCCCAAAAATAAAAGCTCATGCTCCTTTGAGGGGCTCTTCTCATTCTAGACAAACTCGTTAGGCCTCAGACACTGATCTCACAGAAGTAACATGGATCTGGATTTACTCCTAAGGACTCGGGCAGAACTGGAAAACACTAAAAAAACAGTCCCAAACAAATGCACAGCCGCTTCATTTTTTTTTGCTCAGGAAAATGAATGAAGCAGGCAT
The DNA here is from genome assembly GCF_949628215.1 of Phalacrocorax aristotelis. NCBI lineage: Eukaryota > Metazoa > Chordata > Aves > Suliformes > Phalacrocoracidae > Phalacrocorax > Phalacrocorax aristotelis. The sequence continues at coordinate 8,814,780 of NC_134285.1, forward strand.
TTTCTGCTGAAAGAGTCCATGCGTTTATGTCTGTGTTCAGGGATGCTGGCTAATTTGGTAAAGGGAAGAGTTGAGGGCCCTATGTAATATAGGCCCAGTTAGTTTTATGTGTTGGAAAAAGCAGTACCAAAGATAATGATTGGTATGAGTCTACCTTCTCATGAATAAATCCATAGTAACAGAGATTCTCAATCACAACTGACTTAAGAAAAACAACATCCGATCACTTTTTAAGCAGAAAAATGGGACTAGGTTACATTGTACTATACTGTGTAAATAACATCATATTCAAAGGTCACTGAAGATCTCTTGGCTAAACCCCTATTTGAATTTAGCCTTGCACTAGAATTTCTAGTTTTCCTTCTTCAGACTGCAAGAGATATTTAGGTTTTGATCACTGACTGTTGTAATCTTGACTGCAGTTCTCAAGGCAGAGGACAGAACTCTATAGAAGAGTTGAAGGCGGCCAGGCCCTCTCCTGCCAGATCCAGACATAATTCCTTATCCACTATAGCCTGAACCAGGGACGTTCATTAGGAAGAATCTCTCGCGCTCCATGACCTCAGAAACAATAGTTCTGCGCTACCACTGCGTTTGGACCGTGCAGTCATTTACTTGAGCTCTTTTGTAAAGTTAAAACCAGTTTTTACTTTAAGTATGTTTAAAACCAAAGCTATTAATTTACTTTCTTTCCTTTTGCACTATCATGTGATTAGCGAAAAGTGACTTGACACAACACACACAGAGAAACTGTACTTCCTCTTACCTGTAACACAAATCTTTCATTTCCCCATTCTCAGTTCTTTCAGGTTGCAGCTTAAACTAATTCTTCACACTCTTAACTGACCACTTTACAGATACATCTGTTCAACAGTTGTTAACTTGGTATTTGAATGATGTTTCATGTCAACACATGGCAAACCGATTTAAAGAATAATCACTCTTACTAACTAAGGAGAAACTCACCAGAGAGAGGGCAAAGTCAAGCCCACAGTCCAACCCCAGCCCACAGCAAAAATGGTATCTCCAGGGTCGGCGGCCTGATCCACGTAATACACAGAGCACTGAAATGCCCGTTTTGAATTACAACTCTTAGTTTTCTGAAATAAATCAGCTATACTGCAGTTATAAGAACTGCTTGCAATTCCCTCCAACCACCACACCGTACACTGGAAGAGAAAGAGCAAACCACATCACACGGAATTCGAGCAAGCACGTACAAAACACGGGAGGAAGCAGCAGCGTTTCTCACCCGGGCTGGCGGAGGAGCGGCGGGAGCGGGGCTTCTCCCCGGCGCCCAGCCCGGAGGCGGCCGGGACCCAGCTCCCTCCCCGCCACACCTCTGCCACGTCAGACCAGGCCGGGATCTGCACTGAAAGCCTATTCACTCCAGCCTGGAGCTTCTCTCCCACTGCCTTGTGCTGCAGCTGGTCGTGCAAACGAGAAAACACCCCAAAAGCCTTAAAAACGGCAAGAACCACGCTTTAGTGCTCACCGCTGCAAGAGCGGAAAACAAAAGGGAAGAGGGCGCGTTGGTCACCTGCGAATGCCAACCAGGGCGCGGAGGGAAATGGGGAGAGCGAGGGAAACTTCAGGATCTGCAAACTGCAAGTCAGCTACTCCCAACGCTGCACCAAACCAGTTTCCAGGCAGCAGAGCGGCGCTTAAAGCCGCCAAGTAAACCCGCGGACGGAAGGCTGTGCACTGTCAGGAAAGGCGAGAAAATCGCCTCCCGCTCCCCTCCCGGTAGCGGCGGGCGCGGGGAGGGAGGGAGGCCGGCTGCCCGCCCCGCGGGGGACGCATTCCTCCCTCCCTCCCCTCCTCCAAACCGGCCTCCCCATTCATTCGCCCGCCGCCGGGCGGTTACATAAGGAAGCAGCGACCCTCCCGGGGACAGCCGAAGCGGGGGTGCTCGGGGATTAAAGTACAGATCATGGCAACCGCTAAACCCTTAACGGAATCGCATCTCCCACGGGTGCGCCCCCATCCCGGAGGGAGGGGATGCGGCTCCCCGGCTGTCCACCCGCTTCCCCCCGCCCCGGTTTTGGAAGGGGCTGAAGAAGGGAGGTCAGGACGAGGGCTGAGCTCCCTCTCCCAAGCGCCGAGGGGAGCGACCGTCCCTTTTCACCTGCCCGGGGCGAGTTCTGCCCTCCCGCCCCGGGGGCCTTCAGGGGACGCCTCCGGGGGGAATGATCCTCCTCCGCCGCCCCGCCGCAGCCGCCTCCCGGGCAAGCGGGGCAGGCGGGACCCCCCCGGCTGCCCCCCAGCCCCGCGCCGGCTCGGCCGAGCTCCCCGCAGATAGCGGTCCCTAAAGGGCGGCGGAGGCCATCGCAGCACCCCCCCGGCCGCGGCGAGGAGGCGGCGATCGCGCCCAGCCCCCAGCGAGGCTCCTCTCAGGCACCGCGGCCCGCAGCCGCCCGGCCGGTCCCGCCGCCCTCCCCTCGCCTGCCCAGCGGCCTTCCGCACGCACCCGCGCAGGAGCGGCTCTTCCAGATCTTGAGCAGCAGGATGATGATGGCCGCCAGGTGGGACAAGTCCCCGGTGAGGCGGAAGATGTTCATGGCGGCGGCAGAGGCGGCGGCGCAGCCCGGAGCCGGGGAGCGAAGATGGCGTAAGCTCAGCGGGCACCGAGCGACGTGGCCCGGGGACGTGGCCAGACAGCCACCGCGCCCGGTGCACCCTGGGAAACGGGAGGGAGCGGCCCCGCCCCAGCGCCGCCGGCACCGCCTCTCGACGAGGCCGGCGGAGCCGTTACCGCTGAGGCGAGTGCAGTCCCGTCCCGTCCCGGGCACAGACAGGACCCTAGGCCAGCCCGCAGGCCCCAGGCGCTGTGAGGACAGCGGCCCGGGCTCGGGCCCGGGCCTGGGCCCAGCGTCGGCGCGGCCTGGCTCCCCGCCGGGCCCTGCGGAGTGAAGTGCGCGCCGTGGTCCCGCCCGAGGCGGCCGGCGGCGAGTGGGGGCTAGGCCGCGGCCCCTTCTCTGCCTTAAACCTTTCAGAAGCCCTTTTAGATTAATAAATCGGAGTTTCTTTGTTGACTGGCAGTGAGCAGACACCCGAGCTGGGCAGGCGGGAGCGGGTGCGGGTGCCCGTCCGGCAGCACCTCCCGGCCCCAAGCGCCAGGCTGGTGGCTGTCGGTAGAAGGGACCCGGAATGAGGTCGGGAGGGGAACTGCCGTGTATTTCAGCCTTCAGGCATTCGTCTAGTTGGGCCCTGGATATTAAACAGCTACTGTCATATTTTGTGAAAACGAGCAATTAACTTGATTCACGTTAGTAGCCCAAGAGGGTATGCAGGTCTTCCAAGAAAAAAGTAGTAATTATTCCTTGTGACTACAAGGCTTTGTGAGTTAGCATGCTGCCTCTTTTAAGTCCTGAATCCTTAGACCTGAAGGAAGGCATCACCATCATAGTTGTCCAGCATGCAGTTCAAAGAGGTGTCTCTTCTGAAGCAGTACTAATAACTCTCCAATGTTCTCTGTTAAAAAAAAAAAACAGAACAGAAAACCCAAAACCACCACACCACCACCAAAAAACCAACCACCACAAAAAAGTCCCTAAACAATAACAAAGCCAGGAATAGCCCCACAGGAATAGGATTTCCAATGACAGTGGAAAATAGGTAACAGGTTATCCCAGCTAAACAGTGGTGCTTTGGTTTTTTATAGTATCACTGAAAGGGTAAGTCATTTCTTAAAAATCTTACAGTTTGTTATTACACCCATTGTTTGAGGAAACAGCATAAGGACTTTACCGTTACAGAACGATGCAGAGAAAGTTTTCCCACAGCAGAAGGTTATATATTCGAAAATTTATGAAAAAGATCCTAACGGCAATCTTTCATTTTCTTGTTTAAAATGTAGCATAAACATTGAAATCTGTAAAGGGTTTACGTATTCCCTGAAAGAAAAGAGAACCAATTAGTACCGCCTGTTGAGTTTTTCTTTTTTTAATAGGTACACACAGTGTGACAGAAACAAATTTACTTATTTTCAGAGATTAGGAATCAAAGCCTGTCCTCTTAAATCACTGTGTTTATAAGTACAGCAAGTACTCCTTGACAAGCCCCATAGTATCTCTTATCTTACTCTTATAATGGCCTAAGAGGTTATATGTTAAATTTTAAAAGTTCAATAGATTTGAACACTAATACACTAATTATCCTAAATGGATATTGAATAACTTTCAGCATCAGATAATATTTGATGTAATTACCAGCAAGTTGTCTGCTTGAGGACACATGTTAGGAGCCCAAATCCAGTACCTGGGGAATTTGTACTGAAGACGACAGCATTTGACACAACTCCCCGGGTCTGTCGTATAGACTGCAACAGTGGGGAGAAAGTGGAGCTACGTAAGTGCAACTTCTGTGGTTGCAATGCTGTGGCACTTCTGTCACTATATACAAGTGTAACAGTAAGGTCTGAAAGTGCAGTTTATGTCTGGGAGCACTGACTGAACTAGCCGGAGTAGCTGTTTGACACAGGCTTGATTGAAACATGTACATTTAATATGTTAGATGCAAACAATTCTAAAAGGATGAATACTGAGATAAAAGTAGCTAATAAAAACACTGACAGATGCATAACTAGAATCTATTTTAACAGATACACTAAAGGCAGAGAGCTGACATCCCTTCTCTCTCAACCCTTTTCTCAGTTCATACAGGATATATTCAGAACTTGTTTGTGATCCACAAACATCTGATTAAATATTGAAACATGCCAGGCCCCAGTTAAAGATGACCTAGGGCAGCTTTAGCTTGTGCATCAAACCAACACATGATGTTAACTATAGCAATGGCTATTCTCTGATAAACCAGTACAGTTCTTTTCTACACAACGGTTAAAAATTCTTGGGGAAAAGAGTACCAGAAACTATTATCCTGCTGCATTTGACACAGATTAGTATTTTCCACTATTTTCATATTTCTCCTCTAGGAATTTACTCCTGGCCTCTCTTCTTTTCTCCTTGTCCCCCAAAGAGAAGATATTAAGTGAGATGCTGTTAAGTATTTGTAAGGCTAATTAATACAAGCCAAAACATTAGAAGATAAATGTTACACTGTTGCCAGCAAAGCACGGAGTCCTGCAATCGCAATTCTGCCATTTAATACTGCCATGTATAGTCACTGGAATTGTAAGCTCTGAACATGCCTTGTGTTTCTGCATCATGAGGGCAAGAAAATCCTCTTATTAATCTGGATCAGAAAAGCAGACTGATGCTGAACAGGAAAGGGCAGGAAGAGACAGATGGACATTGGCTGCTTGCTGCTCATTGCAGAAAATATGGAAGACATTTCTAGACTATCTATTTCTGTTACAATTAAAGAACCAGATGTGAATTTTGGTAAAAATGTCCAGTGGTAAAAAACTGCTACAGGTCCTGATACCAGACAGTGTCAGGTGGGGTGTATGAGCTAGTCTCATAATTTCTCTGTTTAGGGACTGAGTAGATAGATATGGAAAGGATAGCCTGACAATGGACCAGGCACTTTACCAAAACATGAAGTCTGGATACCTGGATGGTGCACAGATTTATTTTGGTCTCTGGAAAGTTTTTCATTTATCATCTGCACTTCTAAAAACATGCTGTATAATGATGCAGAAAAGACTGTTTTGGAGGAACAATTTCAGATGTTTTGGCGTACCAATAAGAGAAATTTAACTTACATTCGAGCTTGTGTTTATTCTTCGCTTTTCTATCCAGTTTCCTTCCTGTCTTACTGGAAAGGGAAGTCAGATCCCTGACCTCAACAGCAGTGGAGTAAGCGGTTCACAAGGCTCTCCCACATCATATGGCACAGGAGAGAATATTCTACTAATCAGGACTATAAGGGAGTAAAATAAAGCTTTTAGCCTTCCATAGGCCCATGTATCTACAGATCTTGCTTTAAAAAAAAAACCAAACCCACACACTTATCAAAAACATTTTCACTGAGAGAGAGACCACGTTGCTTAAAGTTGGGTGCCAGCCTAGAATATCAGCCTTTTTTGAGGGGGAAAAATTATCCAAGAAGAGATTTTTTTGAGATTTGAGTTCTGCTTCTCTGTAAGGAAGACTCCCTATCAGAAGGGAACCAAGGTACCACAGTTTGACGAGTTCCTCAACTGATATGCTGTAACTGGCTGTGAGAGCAGTGATATCTATAACCACAACACAGTATGAGCCAGAATACCAGCAAGCACACGGTGGCCAATGCTACGGGATCACCTGCTCAAGTGACGCATTCCAGGTGACAATTTGATTCCTTGCTTATTTGTGAGTGTTTTTTGAGTTAGTCAGACGTCTCCCATAACCTCAGGTGTGTTTGGGTGGCACACCTGGGAGGCATGCCTTGCATCTGCTTCAACCTGGGCAGACAATGGACTCTAACAAGGTTCTGGTCTGGTACGATGAGACTGCAGTCTGTGTCATGGGAAAATAAATCAGGTGATGATTTATTTTCCCATGATGATAGATGATCCTAAGATAGGCACAGGAGTCAAGTGATAAGCTAGATCTGCCATAATGCAGTATATATTTGCCTCTGGAGTATTCAAGCAGGTTATACAGAGGTATAAAGGGCTTCTTTAAAATTAAAGAAGGATGCCATTTTTTTAAAGCACTATCTTTAGAGCCTCACACTGATAGGAGTTGGTTAGCTCTGATGTGACAGATTGAGATCACTGGGAGTCAAACATTCCATGTACGGTACAAAACCTGACAACAGCCATAATGTCAGCTTTACAGGGACAGTTTTCAAACACTGTTCATGGGTAGTTGTTTTCTTATCTTCAGGGATTTAAAGATACCAGAGATGTGGCATTTCCTCAGTACCAGGTGGTAGGGATATTTTCTCCATCAGTGATCCAGAACTAGTAGCCCCTTTCTCTTTACTGAATAATAGTCTGAATATAAAGGTGTCAGGCACTGAAATAATACGCCAATAAAGTATTTCTTCCCGTCTGTTAACCCCTTAAGTATCCTACATCCAATCAAATGAATTAAATGAAATACCTCCTTGTACACACTGCTGGACAGGACAACCTACCACATGGTTCACAACACTCAGAAGAGCTAGGCCTACACCAGAGTTATGTCAGACTGTCAACAGTTGGATGTATATCCTGCAGTATGTATGGCAGTGCCTAGCAACAATCAGAGTAGTCGTAAGTGGAGAGGAGGGCTGCAATTCTCATGATATGCAGATTAGAAGATGATTGTTATGATATATATCCAACAGCAGATTTATGCATTAATCTGATTTTTTTTAAATTCTCAAAAATAAATGTTAGAACTAAAAGGATATAGGAAAAGTTAAGCTTGCTTTAAACAAATGCTACCCACATCTACAACAAACAGCTACATTTCTTTAAGGATCAAAGAAATCTTTATAGAACATTTCTCTGTAGTATGTTCTTCCCTAAAATCCTGATGGTGTGAAAAGAGAGTGACTGTGAGACATTTTTCCCGTGAATGCATTCCAGTGAAAGTGATCACGTGTGTTTTGTATGTAATACATGCACGGGGACAGATCTGTGTGACTAGCAGTGTCCTATGGCATGGATGCCTGCATTAAGGGGTTCTGTGGTTTGGTCCACAGGAGTAAAAAGGAAAGTGTACATGCTTCAGTTTCCTCTTAGCAATGGAAGCGTGCCAGATTGTGAATGGATAGCAGATCACATACCAAGGATACTAGCGCTCTCCTTCCTCTTTCTCTCCTTTCCATCTATTCTTCCCACAGAAATTCAGTTTCAACAGTTTTGAGGGAGGTATGTAATGAATCACAGTTTTTGTAGAATGGGTTTTTCCATCAGTGACCTTCACAAGAGGTACACTGGCAAAAGTAAAATTGTTTTTCTACAATACTCACCATCCAAGATGCTCACACCGTCTTACGAACCAAATAGGATTTGTAATCTCACTGTGAAATAAGTACGTTAAGTGGGTGCTCCACAAACATCCTTTCTACACTGCTCTTGTAAGAAATAGATAGGGCTTTGACCAAGTGTACATGCAGTGCCAAAGTTAATAATGTAAGTACTGAATTAATATAATAAGTAAATAATCAAGGAGTTCAGCTATTTAAAAGCACTTGTGCTTGAAAGAAATTACAGCACAGATGGCACAAAACAAAGAGCTAACTCCTGCTCCAATTAAAAGCTAAACTCTGACTCACATAATTGCAGATGGAATCACTGCCAGGTACATTGACAGAAGAAGATAATTTTCAGCTCATATAGTTTTTTGAAGTGCTTGGTATAGCTAAGTCACGTATCTGACTTAAACAGCTGAACTGGAAATGCTGACTGTCTTCTTCACTATGAAAACATTCTCCTGCATCCTTACTGAAGTGCACACAGAATCCAAGTCAGGCAATTTCTAGAAATCAAACCACCTTTTAGTACTTTCACATCTAAATGAGGCAGAACTTTTAAATGTGAAACAACAGATAAATCTTTATAATGTATTTGATCCATTGAAGCATTTTTTGGTTTTACTGGGCATTTGCATGTATTTGCTGGGATTGATAAGCCAATTTTTTTTCTATTTAAATAAATGTCTCAATCTATGTTTACATACAGAAAGGGAAATGCAGCAGGAAAAGCTGGAATCTTATCGTTAGCATTAGAGAAAAAGGTGCAAGACAGTTTGCAGCAATAGTAGTTCTTTGCTCATAAAATGCAAAAATAAAGCATTTAGTATTATCTGTAACATCATGTCACACTTGCCAGGGTTAGTTATAGGCAAAGGCAGTTCCTAGAGCAGCAGATTGCTAAATGGGGAGAGGGAACAAGAGGGGTTGAAAAACGGCCAGGCTCTTGCTGCCTACTTTGCCGATAACAAATCCCTGAAAATCAGGTTGGCTCCTGCTGCTGCAGGAATTACAGAATATATGGGACTGTGGTGGGAGCTGTTATTCCCAACAGCAGCAACAATATTTACCCTTCCCTCAGCAGCAGCAAAAGCAGCAAGTCTCTTCCTTCCAGCTCTCCCTCTCAGCCCCACTCCTATTGCTTCCCCACCTGTAGCAAAATTTCAATTCTGGTTTCAGTGCTGAGAAGCTAGATGTAATGTTTGCCATAAAGAAATACAAATAAAAGGTTGAAAGGCATTACTATATAGCCCTAAATGAAAAAGCTGAACTTTCAAGCCTATGCATCGCCTTTTTTAGTCTAGAAAAAATAAAGACTTTTGCAATGGCAAAATGGAAAACTGTACCATGCATTCTTAGCCTAAAATCATGTTGAATGACATAAAAATGTATGTTCACATGCAGAGGGTTTTTAATATACCTGTTTTTTTCCATTGTTTAAAATACTGAGGCGTGGCATGAAAACCATTAGACACATAAGGCATATGTTGATAAAACCCATGAAAATATTGGTGGTTTGTAATTATGAGAAACTCGTTATTACAGAGCTTGTGGAAAGTACTGGATGGACAGTCCTAGTAGTATGTAGACCCAGTGAACAGTTTTCCCTTACTATTCACAGGTGTATGCTTCAACCTTGCCTGAAGCGAAGGGACTATCTCACGATGAGCATAAGCAGAATTCCATGGTGCGTTTTGTCACGTGAAATACTAATAGTACTGCCAATGCCCTCTGTGCTAACAGTTCTGTGCTGAATACGTGCAGCTATGGGGAAGTATATTTCATACAGCTGCTTAAACTATAAGAACATGTAATCACTTATCTGAGCAGGATTTAAACCAGCAGCCCAGAGATGAAGTTATTTTATTGTAACAGCAGTAACTTTTAGTATGGTTTCTACTACGTCACACAGAAGGATAGCATCTGTCCAGAGGAATGTACACTCAAAGTATAAGAAGAAAATCCAATAGATGGACCCAACAGTGTGACCAAATCAGCCAGCATAAAAAGCACTGGGTACAATATATCAGCCTCCAAATAACGGTCACATACTACCTGTCCCTTGGGTCATTCAGGTTCCTCCCTGACACGTAAGTATATCTTTCAGTGATTTTCTCATAAGACAGATAAGACATTTCCAGTTTTGAAATTTGTCTCAAGTATTTGGAGGGTTCCTGTGTTACTTGTTAATGGTAAAGGTAGGGAAAGTGGTTTGCTTCACATCATGGTGGCAGATGAAGGTGTTGCTTTTAAGAAATTAACCACTTTGCATTCAGACGTCTCAGAGCCTCTTGATTCTGCTATTCATGCTGAGCTGCAGCTCTTTATCTCTAGCATCTCCTCTGTAAGTTCTGGGACACTGAAAATAAAAAAGAAAAATATTAAGTCTTTTGACATACCTTGGTTTGCAGTCTTAAAGATCAAGTAGAACACTTAGGCATTTAATTTGCTTAATTGGAATTTAATTGGAATTAATTTTAGCCTGCCAAAATGGTTAAATCCAATGGAAGTTAATGGCAACATTCTTTTAACTGGAGATTATCAAAGTGGTTGTGGAATAAAATCTTATCAATAGACTGGAACTGGCAAAATACAGATTAATACCAACAACATTCCAAATAACGATGCATAATGGATTGGTATTACATGGAAGTTTAAATACACTTTTGTTAAGGTTGGCTTTACAGTAAAGATAAAATAAACTGCTTTCCCCTTGATTAGATTCTAAGGTAGTCTCACAGAGGTATGAAACACCTTTGTAATACAGAAGAATTATTCAGAATTTGTTACGTCTGTGTTCAGGGGAGGAAGGGGGTCTCACAGTCCTTCACCCGGTGTTGTTCACTGTTACGGGTGAACTATGTTTCTGTTATAAAGCTACCACTTACTGAAAATATAACTTACCTTAAGCTTAACAATCATGGATTCAGTAAGGCAGGCACAGTGTAAACACAGCACAGAACCAGATACCGAACCCACTCAAACACGGAGCACCTGAAAAGCAGAAAGCATTATGTCTTAGTGTCACAATACAGTTCAGGTCTAGTACAGTCTTATCTACACCACCCCAGAGAGGTGCAGCAAACTCCAGCATTTCAATCCTAATTACATTCAGCTGCTCAAAAGATGACATTGGTCAGAATGGTCACTTCCAGTTTAACGTATACAGCTCTGAAGAGAAGCATTTCATAGGGGTGGTACTCACTAGAGATAGGAATAATGAATGAGAAGCTCAAGAACTCGGGTGATCTTTATGCAGAAAACTCTTCCCTTTAGCATATATACAGAGGGAACAGGTCACATGTGTGAGGGAGCTGGACTGAGAACTGCTCAGGTGCTACTGGGAAGGTCTGCTCTAATTCCAGCAAGGGCATCATAACAATTTAGTCCCCCTTACTCCTGTTTTAGCACCTCAGTATCCCTCTCTCTTCTTCAACAGCTTATGTCTCACTGGTGTCACTGGAAGCAACAATATTTGCTGTCTGATAGGGATAAGTTCTCAACATTGGCTTGACTATGTGCAAACTCTCACTCCCTGTAAAACATCTATTAATGTGCTTGCCAGCATAACTTGCCTAGTATAAACTGCAATATGGAGAAGTAAAAGGTTAAACCACTGAAGCATAGGTACTAATAGGCTTTAATTCCAAATAGGATGGGAACAGCAGGAAAAACTGTTTGAGGGATCCTACAGTCTGGATAAAGATGCTAATCCACCCCAGTGCTACCTCCTTTCCCACTTCCAACTCTGCAAACAAGGTTCTGATCAGATAAAGGTTGTGATCTGAAGGTCCAGAGATGGAGAGCCCTACCTTAAATTGAGGCAAAGAAAATAGGAAAGAAGAAGAGGGAAAAGCTCACTGTTTCACACTACATTTTACACAAGCTAGTGCTTAGCGTAGTGTAATGCTACTAGCAGCATGTAGCTGCTAATGCCATCTGACAATCTTCCTCCATTACCTCTTGCTGTGGGTAAATCCAACATCATCTTTGCTGTTTGTCTTGGTCAGGCATGTGATTTGAGGCATGAGTTAAAAACCTGATTAGAAAATTCACTGTAACCCATCTTCAAAATACAGGTCTGGTCCTAGTGGATGCTGTGAGATTGCACACCCCACCGGTGTGTGTGTCCTTCCCCCCTAAGCAGGAGGAGGGTGTGACTACTCACCGCTTGGAGCTGGAGTTTGCACCACCTGGGTAGTGCTTGCACTGTTTTGTGTTTCTGGGGTGCTTGTCCTGGCTCCGTCCAGCGCCAGCTGAAGGCTCTGGAGCTGCGATGCATTCAGATGCTCACGCTGCAATCTGGTAACCATGGCGGCATTTTCAGGGCCCAGGTTTTCTATTTGTTCTGGGGACAATGCCTGGGAGGAATACATGCCAGAAAAATTGGTCTAGGCTGTCAATTTTATACGTCAGGTAAGGAATCAAAATTCAGCACTGTCTTGCATTTAGAATGAGGTGAAGTACCTTCAACACTGTGTTGCTACAAAAGAGCTCAATAGAGCTTAAAAAAAAATCCTCTGCATTCATTTACTTCACTGACCACTCATCTATCTTTCACCCTTCTCTTTGCTGCTGGGGTCTGACAGCTTGAGAAGCTTTCTATGCCAACACTGTATCGGACACTTCTTCAATATATCGCTGGAGTTTAATTTTCTAGCCATTCCTTTTCTGATTTGTTCAAAGACTGATGACATTGTGCATCCTCTTACATGTTTTCATTTATTTCCTCTTACATCTGCTCCCAAGCAACCTCACTTGAACCTACGTTTGACCTTTGATTATAGTTATCAGTAGAGCAATGAGATGAGAAAACCCATGCTTTAATCTCATTATTCAATCTTCTCTTTTATATTGAAAGTCTTCCAAGTTTGGTCATATTAAAACTTGTGTTTAAAAATGAAACATGGCAATCATAACCTTACAGTAATTATCTTATATCATGTAGGAATTAACCAGTTTGTAAAACTTGCATGTATTGGGTATGCTAGATTGCTTTGATGCTAGTTATCATTCTGCAGAATTTTAGCCCTCCTACACAGCAAGCCTCTTTGCTGCAACAATTCTGCATCCAGGTTCTACTTTGGAAAGGCTAAATTCCCCTTCAAAGTAAGTCAGACAATGGAGCAAACCCTTCCTGATTTTTAATTGTCTACCAAATGGTGTGCTCTTTTAAACCGAGTAAACTCATGTAAATGCCTACATGTCCAGAAATTTTGAATTGAGCCTCTTCTTAACTCAGTTAAAGCCCATAATACAATGTAAATTTTCATAAACTAAAATCTGAAAAATGTATACAGCTGTAAGGTGAAGTTATAAAAAAAACCTGTGTAAAACTAAAATCTGCTCTGAATCTTTCAAACACAGAAAACACTTCTGAGAAGGTGCCCTGCTATTTGTTAAGCACGTTTTGTAGTATCATTACTATTATTACTAACAAAAACATATGCTATTTGAAAAAAATTCTACAAGATGCCATAGATCTTCAGTTTTGTCTGTTTTTTCAAATAAATAGTTTCACTAAGAATGTTTCAGGCTTATCTAAACTGTCAGTGGTACTGTGCAGAACAGCTAGTGTTCAAGGAGTTTTTCTCTTTTATGGAAGCTGACACAGTTCACTATCTGTTTAGCTCATCTGTCCATAAGTACATTGCTTTACCAAGCATCTGAAAGAGACCAGCCTAGGCAGAATATTAATCTTGTCACTAAGTCAAATGAAGTCTGGGACAACGATCTCAAGACCCATGTTCTAATTTCTGGTCCACATTCAGAACTGCTGTAATTAGATGTAATTCCTTTCTGATCCATATCTGCCTGTACAATCTGTTTTTCAGAGCTAACTCAGGAGAATTTTGCCAGATTTTAGGATAATAAAAAAGCTCTTACATAGTCAGCAGACAAATTTTAGCTATGACAGCATCCTTGCAAATGTTAATAAACAGAGAAGAAAACTCAGATCTGAATACAGTGTTAGAAGAAAAAGAGTCCATTCCCTACTTCCTGACCCTAGATCTTTGCTTTTTCCTTGGGATGCATTCTGAAGAATAAATAAAGCTTGTCTAGCGTATTTTATGGGCCTCACAAATCAGATGATATAGCTGAAAGTAAATGTTTCAAACCCTTGATTGCCTCTCACTTAACACACCATAGAGAAATTCTTTCTGAAACCCAAAACCAAAATATAAACCAGTGCTTCAAATTTTTATACTAGAGTAAAAATGATAGAAATTTGGTTATTTCTTCAGTAATTGAGCTCTTACTTGGAAAATTTCAGGAGGTATATGTCTTATTGCTGTTGGCTGGAAATACGGCATCAAGTTTTTATCAAAAGCTTTTAATTCATCTTCATTCAAACCACCTAAAAAAAACCCCACAATAGGAACAGAACTCCGTTAATATTCTTTTTGTTAGACTTATTTTTAGGCTAATACAAATTTTAAGCATTTATAAAAAATAGCCAATAAATTATTTACTCAGTGCATTATGGAGTTACCGGTTCTTTTTTGTTTTGTTTCATTCATTATATTCCAACATTACAAATCATCTGACCTTAACCATTAGCATGGAATACACTCTACCTGAGTTACTTTAGCTTGGAAAAGAGGTAAAAGAGACAATGATAAAAATGAATAAAATCAAAAGCAGCATTATTAGGGAAGGCTTGTTCACAGCCTTTTCTGATGCAAGATCAGAGAGCATAAGCATGGCAATGGGAGTTAGTTACTTCTTCACCCACTAGGTACTTACAGAGTGGAATCATTGCTGCAGGCATCAGGGGTGCTAACATTTATGACAGTTCAACATGCAGTTAAACAATCACAGGGAAAAAATCCATGAATAAAATTGTGCGTGACCTCTGGCTCAGGAAGTCTCTGAGGCTGAGAGCACTCTGGAGAAGTACCACTCCAGGCTAACCTTGCTCTTTCCCTCTCCCCTGGGCAGCCCATTCTTTCTACTGTTGGAGGCAGGATGCTCGGTCAGCTAGAGCACTGCTCTGACCCAATACAGCCACTCTTGTAGAGGCACAGTTCACAAATAGCAACTGGGTCTGAAATCCTCATTGGTTTTGCCCTCCTTGATTTACCCTTCCAACTTACAGGACCCCAAACGACTTCAAGCTGTGCTCCCCAAAGTCAGTTTGAGCTGATTCAGAGAACCTTGTGGAGAATACTACAACATTTCCTTACTGCTAATGAAATTGCTGGATGTCCATCCCTGCATGTCACTCCTCTCTGGAAGAAATGTCTTTTGCCAGTCTAGAAAAATTCACTGCTATGGGAACCTGTCTCTTAATGCTTAATAACAATGCTTCAGAACCATCACCATCCGGAGTTTGAATTTTGTTACCTGCTATAGTACCGATCTCCTGTAAAATAGAGCCGTTCCAGCTGGTAGCAGTACCAAACACAGATTCTGTCATCTTCTTAAATTGTCTCAGAACAGGGGTGCTACAAAACAACAGGCCAATTCTTGCAACAGCAGTGCTGCAAAAGGCAACAAGGTTAACGTTACATGCTGCAATTACATGCAACACTAAATATTCCTGGAATATACTTAAGCCTGCTGTAAGAAGATTGTAAACCCATTTCTAAGTTAAAATAGATGTACACAAATTGCATACAAATGTTTAACGCTTTGAGCAAAAAACCGAGTTTCTCACTATGATACTTAAATGGTGGGATATAAATGCCAGAGGAAATTTAAAATAGAATATATTTTAAACCACGACTGTACGCCTACTGTAACAGTTTTTCCCTTTCTAAAAGCATTTAAAATGTAAAAAAGTGTCCTTTAGGCCCTGGAAATCTTGAAGAAAAACAAATTGCACAATAAATCTTATAAATAGAGATACTAATAAATATTTCATTAAGTATCAAATGCAGTACCTGAATTCAGCAGTCCTTATGGACATGATTTCTGTGGAGTTCAGAGCACAGAGAATAGCTCCTAATCCAACTAAATCAAAGCTTTTTAGTGTACTGATCGTCTGGCCAGAGTCTTCTAGAAAACCTTGCAAAATAGATCTTGCCTATAAAAGCAGTAAGATAATGCATGAACAGAGTAAACATAATTGAAGGTTTTGTTACTAGAAGCTCAAAATCTTACCAGAAGCTATGGACCATATATAATCCTGAGCTTCCCCAACGTAATTAATTGGAGTTTTGCCATGGCCTTCAGGAGGAGCACCGTCACCACCTATATGTGACACTTAAACAGGGCATTGTTACACAACCACTTCCCAAGTGGAAGTGAGTTGAAAGCACTCTGTACCTCTTCCGCCAGGTCACAAGGAAACACTTCACCAGAAGAAATGGGCATTTAAGTGCCTAGCAGAATTGCCCAGTTCAATTACACTGCTAGAACATAAATTACTCAAGGGATCAATATGACATTTTTAGTTTTTCTAATACTCAGGTTGCCTTGTCTTATTTAAGTGTCATATATAGGTGTTGACCTGTGTTTGGGATTAATTTTTCAGGTATGAATGGGATATTGGTACCAAAATGCCTTTGCAAGCCTAAGTCATTTGGGATGGCACTCATCCTAAACTAACCACTTAAAAAGTGTGTGTCTAGCTTAATTCTGCCACCAAGGCATCCTCCAAAGTCAGTGACAGAAACAAGCATCTTCCAAGATTTCCTAATCTATCCACAATGCTGACCCTCAAATGACTAGCTTAAACTAGCTGCCTAACTTTTAGACAACTGAAGTTAGGTAGGATTAATCCCTTTTAACTAGCTGTTCTTACTAACAACAGAAAACCTAAAAAGTCAGTTAGTATTGTATAAAATCCTCCCAACTGCTTCCTTCTGATAGTGCTCTTCGGAACAAGAACCTATTAACCAGATTTGTGATGTTCTGCCAAAGCTGGCTGCAACCGTGCCAGCACCTGTGCCACCGAGGGGCTGTGAAGGTACAGGTCACACAGTCAGAAGTATGCTACCAATTGCATATACAAATAAAAGCTTTTAACTCTTATTATGAAAGTCCCACTGGCATAACTAGAAGTTATTCAAGGAAAGGAAGATGAGAGGAGCATATCTGGTAATAACTTAGACTTACAAGGCAATAGATGCTGGTGTTGGGGAGCACGCTACCTCTTCAGTAATTATTCTTAGTTAGGAAGGGCTAATATCTCCTAGCAGTAGCGTCTGTTCCGGGTCCAGTGTGAGAGGACCTGCTGACCCCTTTCTACTACTTAGTGGGCAAGTGCTAAAGGATACACTCATCGCCACCACAACTAATATTGATGGATGCCCTCTTGGCCATCTCACCAGGGAAGGCAGCAGCCAGTCAGACAACAGTGCTGACCTACCTGCCCACTGTCACTGGGGTCACAGCTGCAGAAAAGCAGGAGGGAGTAGTGTGGATTGCTGTGTCTGTTTCCTAGGCAATTCCAGGACTTCAGTCCCAAAGGGTGTGGATCCAGAGCCTTTCACTAGGGGCACATTCAATAACATATTTACCTGGGTAAGAGTCCATTCTGTTTGCTGACTAAGTACAGAAATGGTGTCGACAGAATGCAAATCCAGCTCTTCAATCTCATGTTCGGTGAGTGCCAGAGCAATGCGGCCCAGGGAAACAATATGGTAACTCTTCCAGTCTGGCAGCGATCCCCAAACCTTTAGAAGAGATTAATTAATGTCTGTTTGATTGTTATGAATCTTCCTCTATATACACCATTCTCAAACTCCTTGGTTTTAAAAGTCCCACACCTGAAATATGCCTCTTTGCACACAAGAGGCAGAGCTTAGGTATTGTGAAAGTTTTCAAGGTTCTACACTAATAATAGTTAGTTTATCTGAAAATGCTGCAATTTGTACAATTTGAGTGTGTTGATAAGTCAGTGCAGGGACTGCTGGAAGTGTTGCTGTAGGAGCAAGTACCACTAAAAACAATAAACACGCAAGTCTGTGCTGAGATCCGCACTTTTACACCGCTACCACAAAAGCAGCACCCAGACTACCCAGGCTTCTACACCAGCTGCAGTTGCTCCAGTGGAGTTACTTTAAATTGCCTTTGTGACCAGTCATTCGGGCTCCGTCAAGGAAAGCAGAAATCAAAGTAGAGAATCGGGTAATGTGAACAAATAGCCAATTCTTAAAGCTCTGATTTCTAGTTTGTTTGTATGCAATATTAAAAAAAAAATCATTTAAATGTGTTTGTACAATACAGTTAAATCTGTAAAGCCCTGTAAAAACAAAGAAATAAGCAGGGGCTCTTCTATATCAGTACCAATGTATTTAAACTACAAGTGCCACTGCTTTTAACTTTATGTGTGATATAGCTTTAGTGATTCAAAAGCTGTCACAGATCAGCCCTAAGAAAATTTTCCTTTCAGGAAAAGGTCTGCCTGAATAAGGAATAATGAAAGTCCATCAAGAGCTGAACTTGCACAGGCCAGAACTGTCAATTACATTTAGTTGGAAACAATAGATGGTGGTAGTCAGTGGTTAGTACCTCTCAGGATGTGGCCAATTGTCTTCACAGAAAAAAGACACTGGGTTTTGGCTGGAGGAAGTGACTTGAACAAGACAGGCATACATCAACAACAAAAAAAGCTCCCTTTAAAGATCTCATGTAGTTCATCAACTTTGCATTATGTCAGTTAATATATGACAGTTTTCTGGTACATGATTGTGCTGCTAACTCCACAAAATAAAATAAAACTAAAAGCCCAGTACTGGCGTAAGTTGATTGTTCATGCTGTCTGATTCATAGAAATATTCTTCTGTTTTCAGGACAGCTACAATTTGACTTCTGTTCAAAAAATTAGAAAGGTCAAAGTTAGTAAGGACTTGCTGAAAGAGTATCTCTGCAGTTCTCTACTAAATAGGGTTTGCACCTTCATATACGTAGGAAGCTGTACAACCTGCATAAAATAAAGTGCCAGATCTCTGGAATAAAATACTCCTTACGCAGAGTTGCAGACTATCTGTTGTTCATACCAACATGTGTATCCAACCCAGAGCAGCCTCAGGACTGCAGGGGTGCTTTCCTCAACCATGACGCTCAGGTTAAGGATTTGTTTAAGAGATGTTTTCTTAGACCTGTACCTCTTGACTGAGTTTCCACTGGATCTTTTATGTTTTTACAATGTCATAAAGAAACAGAAGAAGGGTCTAAGCCTGGGAAATTTCAATCTTTTCCAAAGAAAACAGATAGTAAAATGCATTAGTCCAATTTTAAAGCTCTTAATTCTCTAGCTTAAGAGAAACATGAAACACATGCAGTTACAAATGTTGTGTGTCTACTTCCTGATCTAGGTCATAAACTACAGAATTTGAAGTACTTCATAAATAGTATTATCTGACAGTACTTGATGACATTTCAGACATAATGATATAAATAACAACACACGAAACTGAAACACTCCGTTGTCCTCATTCACCTAGAGACTACAATCTGTACATCTGTCACTATTGCACAGCTTGAAGACCTTCCACTTAAAAGTGAGCTAAGCTTCTTACTTTCATTAAGACGCAGTCTGATAACTAGATTTTAAAAATTAGTTTGGGACCATAAGTAGTACACAGTTTCTTTTAGGGGAAATCAATCAATTTAGTAGAAATTAAAGCTGGCTTAATCAAACCTTTAATCAAAGATGCCCTTTAGTTAATAACATAACAGCATCTTATGCCCATAATTTCAAAGAGCTTTGCCTGTACTCTCTGATTTCTCATGCTTCACATTCAGTGTAACACCATGTTGCATTTTGCAAATTAATATATAGGAAGTCTGTTTTTGTCTAGCAGCAATCTGTCTTACAAACACCCAGACAGAATATACTTTCATTCAGTGCACTACAGATCTGTATATTTTTGAGCTGAATATAGCTGGGATATGAGTGTATTAACCTTGTTGGCAATTCCTCTACAACAGATATAACTCTGTAAGTATAGCATTGTGTTGCACTGTAACGCTGTAAGATATTTTAGTTTCCACTATCTCAGAAGAGCACTCTTTTTATTTGCTTCTAGGATTTTTTTTTTCCCTTTTCCTACCCACGTATCTCCATGCTGACAGAGGGAAGCTGTCTCAGGAAGAATGCATTTGATACAGTGGCTGTTGTCCTACTGCAACAAGGCAGCAGAGAAAGAATTGCGGAGAGTCACCATCTGCTTTTGGAAATCTGGTTAGTGCCACTTCTCTTTGAGCACCTGCAGTTCAGGAATTTTAGAAGCTGAACTTCACTACCAAAAACTGCACTGTTGGCCTTATCTACCCAAAAGTCATGGTCAGCTCCACCACTCTGGCTGCAGCTGCTGGTTTAAGGAGATGCTGCCCAGGTCCACCTTGCCCCCTGCTCCTGCTTTCCTCCAGAAGTCACAGCCCTCAGATCTCCAAGCACCTGCACTTGTACTACTTGCAGCCAACTGCACTTAGAGATGCTTCCTAACCTCATTCTGTCAGAATGATCTGATGGAGCCTAAAAAGGACTCTTAAAACGTTGGATCATTTTGACAGAATGGGATTACAGAGTAGCTAGCCATGCAGAGATGGAAGCAGAGACCAGATAACCTCCAACAGATGCTGGTGAAGGAAGCTGAAGATAGTTTGAGGATGGTAACCTCTTCACCTCTGGGTTTCCTGCACCCAAAAAAACTTGTCTGACTGCACACTAAGGCTTTTCCTTGCTGAAAGAAAAGTATGTTTGGGACACTACCTGTTCCCTGGCAGCGCAGGCAACCACAAAGCAGCAAGAGGAGGCCACCCCCAGGAGGGAGTGCAGCACCAACAACAGAGATGGAGCGAGGTCAGACTTCTCTCCCAGCCCACACGTGGTCAAGGCAGTGCTGCTCGGAGCCCAGACACCTTGCTGATGCTCTGCCCCAGGCACAGCATGCTGAAATGCACCCAGCACAGCACTCTGCCCCGAGAATTCTGGCATAGATCCTGCACCAGTGCCAGACAGGAAGAAGTTTTAGTCCCAGCCTCTTGCACTGCTGCGGCAGCATGGACATCACGTATGGGCTGAGCCTAGGACAGAGACCTCTCTGAGGAGCTCAAGAGGAGCTGCATTGCTGCATTCTGAAAGAAAGAGGTGCCAGCAGTGCTGCAGGAGTGGTGAGAAGAGCTGAGACTGCAGCCCTCTTGCTTTCCATGAATCTACACAGCCTGGCAAAGATAGAGGGCTTCTCTCTGCTGTGTTTCCTTAACTTGCACTCACCAGTAACATCCTAGTAAAGAAAGACTAAATGCATGTGGGCTTTTTTCCTTCCTAAAATTTCCCACTGATGGGTTGTCTCTGTCTGTGAAAAGAAGGTAGGAGAACGAGCTTTATTCAGCTAATAACAGTCTCTTTCAGTCAGTCTGGTTTTACACCACCGTAAACTATATTTAACATTGATGTAGACAGTTTAACACCCTAAGCTTAATTCTCAGCAGGCCAATCAACAGCCTATAGTACTGCTTGCTGATTTTTCTTCTATGAAAGAAAAGTGAGAAGCAAGCAACTGAAAAGCAATTCAAAAGTAAAAGCACTTAAGCTTTTCATCTGCCAAAAGCTCAGAACTACTTGCTTGTTGACACTAAAGCAAGGGCAATAGTCTTCTATCACCATCTCACATTATTTTTCCAATAAAAAATAGATATTCTTGCAGCAGTAGTGACATTGCAATAGCACAGTTATTTTAGAACTGCATAGTTCAATAACAGAAAATCAGATTATGGATTTAATTTTCTCCACAGACGGGATAGTTACCTGCTTGGCTTTTTCCTTCAAGGCAATAAGCTGGGAGCTGTTAAAACCTGAGACAGTCCCAAGAAGTTCCACATTTTTGTCAAAATGCCCTGCATCCATGCATTTAAGTTCCTGAACTGACCAAAAGACATTTGCTTCTGCTAATTTAATAATTTCTTCTGAAGAAGGAGCTCTGCTTCCCAGGCAATCTGGAAAAAAAGTCAAACAGCAAGAGTTTTCTTCAAGGAGACTGAAGAAAAGAAATCTAAGCAATATAGAGATTTAAGAGGGTGACAGACTATGAATTAACTGCAGCTGATGTGATAGTGATACATTAATTATCTTGCAATGAAACAACTTCTTTAAATATTTACATTGTTAACATCCTGGGTATAAAACTATAGTTTGCCTAACTTGTAAGAGATTTGTTATATTCTTTGTCCTCCGAAGGCAGTGCATGCTGGAAAAGAAAATAGGAGCAGACATGTATTTCAGAACAGTAACTACAGGATACCACAATAAAACTAAAATCTGGATGTGTGCAATAAAGGCAACCAATATCTTGCAAGTTTCTTTCAAGTCTAATTCCCTAAAGGCACCAAAACTCAGGCAAGGGCTTATTCTGAGGTAAAACCACTGTTTGCTGGGAGCCTTGCTTGAGTAAGGATGAAATGCAAATCTTTGGGATGGCCTTGGTGGAAGTCTCCATATAGCTATGTCATCGTGCACAGAAAAAATGCTGCAGCTGAATAAACTTCTCCACATTCAACCAGCACATAGGTGAATCCAGCTCAAGAGGAAAGTAACAGACATGAGAGGTCCTTTTACTCCGAAATACCCTGACACAGATATATGTCTTGTAAGACTTGCCTGACATTCAAACAAGGTGAAGACAGAAGCTGGATGTGTCAGAGAAGCACGGTGCTTGTTCTTTATGTCAAGCATGTTGTTAAAATGTCAGGATCTAGAGAGGGCTGTTCACTTAGAACAGAAGTGTTTGGACAGACAATCTCCATTTAAAAATCTTATTTACAGTCAGGTTCTGGCACTATGCATGACCAAATGAGACAGTTTCCATTGTGTGCTGGTCTTTGTTGGCATAATCTACCTCTAATATTGATGGAAAGCAGAAATTAGAATCCTAATGTGGTTGCTGACTGCTCTCTCTCCTGTCACTAATTTAGGAAAACCTTATTAAATAATTTTCTAAACCAAATAATCCCTACATGTCTTCAGATATGGTCATTATCAGTAAAAAGCAAGAATTTCACAGATGCTGTGCCTGAGCTAAGCTCCCCCAGATAAATAAATTAAAGTGAGGATGTATAAAGTAGATTTGTACTTTGAAAGGAGGCAGAGGAGGGATTTATTTGCATCAAAGGAAGCTGCAGTAGTGGGTAGAACACTGAAAAGATTGAATCTGTTGAGCAAACGAAAACGTTCAGCTTCCACTGTACCAGCTGATGTTCTGCTCTCCCTTTACACCGCCCTCTTGTGAAGCTGCATTGTTTCACTGTCCCCTGCTGCAAAAGGTCAGGTTTTATCATGTAAATACTACCCATCCAGACACAATGCAGTTCCCTTCCCCAAGTAATGAAAACCTAATATTTTGTGTTCCTGGAAAAAACATTTATTTTATTATTTGTAACACACCAGATACATTGGCGCAATTACAGAGGGAAATACTAATTAGACTTGTGACTTTGCTTCCTGTATCTTTGCTGCTTCACTCTTCCCTTTGCCATATAATCATTTCATTTCATTTGAAGAACATATTATATATATAATATAACATCTCAGTGCTTGAGATAAACAACTTCAATTCTTTTTCCAGCACTGCCACTACTTTCTGGTCACATCTCGGACACACGATTCCTGAGTTTTGCCTCATATGTTCCATCTTGCCTTATGCACCACCTTTGTTTTTATCTTGATGTAGACATAGATGTAAGAACTCTGTCACTGGTAATTGTTACTGTTATTAACATTAGCTTACAACTGGACTGTGGAGAATGTAAAATAGCAGGTTGGTAGCATGAAGAGCATCAGTGTTATTCTACAGCCATTTTCAGAATACCCAATTTTCTAGTGATTTACAAATCAGCCATAAAACTTCACTCCTTATTGAAACCACTGTGTGAGTTGTGTAGAGCTGATAAGATTATGTTTGGTAACAGAACTTCAATACCACACTTGGACTACAGAAGTATTTCTTAGACTAGCCCAGACAATCCTTCAATTTTTCATCTCCCAGACTCGCCCCAAGCTGAGCTTGCGCACCCCAAGTGAAGAATGAAAGCCTCCATAGCCTCGGAGCCAAGTTGTCCTTTGACAAAGATCATTAGCCACACTGGCAGGTTTATACTGGTCTTGTCACGCAGATGAGACAGCTCTGCAACTGCACTGGACATGAGTTAGTCTGATCAGAAAGTCTTTGGGATTCATGTTGTGATCCAGAGGCCTAAAAAAGGCACACATAAGGACACAAGCATACTGAAATACCTGATGCTGAACCTTTAGTCCTGTGGTCCATGTCTAAAGAAATATGATTTATGATCTGATGGTTTACTTTTTCAAGGACGAGTGAATTTCATGCATACAGATGGACTAATACTCTGCTATTTCAGCAGCTCAATTCTGTTTTTTTAGAGCATGATAATTGTGTAATGACTCCTCTGATCAACAGACGTCATAGGGGTTTTCAGGCTCTGCAGAACACCCTCTGTATATATATATGAATACAGCACTATCAGGAGGAAATTCATTCCCAGAGACACACAATCATCGTTCAGAGTTGCTGTTATACAAGCAGATGGATTTCCATGGTGGCTCAGGGCTTGCTGAGGGCTTGGACCCATGTTCTGTTAGGCAGAGAACCAATGCAGAGATTTTCAAAGACACAAAGGCTGACAGAACCAAACTCCTTGTAAATGCTGGGATCTAAATTTCAGAAACCTCCTGCACAGCAGGGTTGTTTTCCGTGGTGCAGGATGGCATGTCTGGGTGAATTTCAAGTAAGACAAAGGATACAGTTATTGTAATATTAGAATATAGTCAAAGTATGTACTTATACAAAGAAAATTATCCATTCGTCACCAGAGATTCTAATAGATTAGTTCAGTTGCTGATTAAAATACCTCTCAGATTATGAAAAACTGTCATGGTTTTGGCTGGGATAGAGTTAATTTTCTTCACTGTAGTTGGTATAGTGCTATGTTTTGGATTTAGTATGAGAATAATGTTGATAACACACCAATGTTTTAGTTCTTGCTAAGTAGTGCTTACACTAGTCAAGGACTTTTCCAGCTCCCCATGCTCTGCCGTATGCACAAGAAGCCGGGAGGGGAGGCGGCACAGCCAAGACACCTGATTCAAACTGGCCAAAGGAATATTCCCTGTCATATGATGTCATGCCCAGTATATTAACTGGGGGGAGTTGGCCAGGGGAAGCAATGATCACAGCTCGGGACTAGCAGTGTTGGTTGGCGGGTGGTGAGCAGTTGCATCACTTCCACCCACCCACCAGTTTTGCCTCTGTCTCTCTCTCATTGTTTTCCTTTTAATCATAATCATTATTATTACTATTACTATTTTATTTCAATTATTAAACTGTTCTTATCTCAACCCACAAGTTTTCTTACTTCCGCTCTTCTGATTCTCTCCCCCATCCTGCTGGGGTGGGGGGAGTGAGCGAGTGGCTGCGTGGTGCTTAGCTGCTGGCTGGGGCTCGACCATGACACAAACTTTGTCCTTTTGGACAGACAAAACACAGTGCCACCAATGTCAGACATAAGAGCAGCGAGTCAACATATGCTTATATCTGGCAAAGGATTGACTTGTGCAATCTTTTGGCACAACAGGAAATTGTCACCTTCACGGCTTTTTAATTAAAGGATTTTCACTTAGATTACAAAGGAAAGTAAAACTAAACAAAAAAGTAACAATAATAAAAAATGCTAATTCAAATAATTAATCTTCTTCCCTTGAGCACTCAAGAACATCCCAGGAGATGCTTAACCATACAATCCTGTAAAGAAATTGTTTCAGTAATTGGTCAATGCATGAGACAACTATGGGCAACAGAACGAAGACTCTCACTGCTTTTGCTAAAAGCCTGAGCCTCTTTAACGTACTCAATGACTTTCCTTCTCATTGTCCGACTTCTCAGATGCATTTGGTGACAGGGTGAAACAAAAAGACTGTTTGAACTGCACCATCACAGCCCAAAATGGCACCACTGTAAATCTGGCACTTTGCACATATACCAGGTGAAATACCTACCAGGTCTGGTGGGAGATGGTTCGGTGTTAGCGGTGGTGTTGGAGACAGATTCAAATACAGTTGATAGAAGCTCTTCAGCTGAAGAAATTAGTCCAACTGACTTTGCTATTTGTAAAATTATATCGGGGAACTTCAAAGGGAAATAAAGAATAAATAAGATTTCTTTATCCCTTTTAAAATAAAATCAATTTGCAGAGAAAGACCTGTGCAGACCTCAGCAAAGTAGGGGGGTCCGTAACAGCTCAGCCTCCTTCCTATTTGTGCAGATGTTTCAGAAGAGGAGAGTAAATTGACTGCTACAGAAAGGTCAACAGCATATGTTTGAGGGCTAAAAAATTAGAAACAAAGCAAATTCTAAGTGATTCTCCCTCTCGTATGCCATCTCAGCTTCTGGCAACACCTGAGTACTGCCTGACTGGAGCTTGTGTCCAGACCCTCCTGTAGCAATGAGTTCCACCATTTTAGTATGTGCAGTATAGAAAGTACTTTATTTTGTTTATATTTTAATATAATTTTATAATACATGTTATATATATAAATATAATGTTTATTATGCATTAATAAACTTAAATTTGCCAAATAAGTGTAAGAATTGAGGATAAGGACCCAATTAAATTATGAGAAATAACTTTAGACTATTCACGCTTTTTAGGCTTTTTTGACCTCTCTCCTCCACCCTGCTGGACACCTTCCTTTCATCTGAAGAGTCCTATTCTATTTGGTCAATTATAAGCATTTTTTTCTAAGGAAAAGTTGCTGACTGTGCTAACATATTTCTGCTGAAGAATGAATTCCTCATTCCAGTATACTTTACCCCTATACATATAAAAATTATAAGTTTATAATAACGAAAGAGGGCAAGGAAACTACAAAGTGCAATATTGAGGTAATCAGTTATCGTTATGTGTGCTACTCTGGCCACAGGGCAAAGGGCCACATGAGTAAATCCTAATTTGATCAGTATAATCCCACTATTAACAGGATAAGAAGCATAACCTTTATAGTTGGAAGGCAGGTGAGTGGAGAAAACAACACTGCAAGGTGTAAAGTACTATAAATTTTTGAGTCTGCATCACTATAAATGCAGCATTTTTTTTTCTACATGACAATGTAGAATTAACATTGTATACTTGCAAAGTATTGTTTGTATTACCATTACTCTCAAGAAGACATCTCAGAAATTTTTATGGAGTCAAGAATGGGTGAAACATTAACACATGGTTCCTTGACACGAGAATTATTTACCTAGTTTAGCATTCAGGTTACATAATTTAGACTGCATTATGACATTCACAAATCTAAATTCTAAAGTTATCCTTTACAAATTTAAAAATTATAATAAAAACATACCTTTTCAGCAAGGATGTTTAAATCCCCTTTTGACAGCAGAGCTATGAATGGTCCAACATCTAATGTTGTTTCAGATGTCCAGTTGTTTGGGGAGCTGAAGAAATGTTTTGGGAAATCATATTAATGAAGAATGTTTGCAATCAAAATTATACTAAAACTTCAAAGTTTTTCTTATACTGTATTATACAGGAAACACAGACACTTTTATGCCAATGTGGTGATTCATGCTTATTAGCATCAGACTGCATTTTCTCATCTCTCTCTGATGTATAGGGCACTAGTGGAATTCTCAATATATTCAGAGAAAGCCTTCATTATGGTAACAGAGCTCACTCTCTCTCCCTCAATAGTCATAGTATTCTTAGCATTACAGTCTTCAAACAAGGATTTTTTTTTAAAGAAAATTTACCATTTTCTATCAGGTTCATACTGCAATAGTAGTCCGCAGAATGGTATCAAAAGAGAAGTAGAAAGCTCAGAACCAAAATTGAAACCATCCTTCTTCCAAGAATCTTATTCTAAGGACCGATGTGACTAATACTTCAAGCAAGCAATACTTGCCAGTACTTACTTAAAAATTTTAAAAATAACCTCCTTTATTCTAATATTTAACTATTTGCAGGTGTACAGGGGCTGTTTTTCATTGGTGTTGGTGTTGGGCAACTGTAACTTTCCCTGATGTCAGCAGGAGCTGTGGGTGCTCAGCATTTCTGAAAAACAGGTCCATGCACACTTAGGAGAAGTGGACAGTTTTCCTCTCATTGTGAAAAGATCCAATTCACTAAACAACTCAGGAAAGTAACTCAGTGGTGCACCAGTCTGCTGCTAATGCTGCCTTTTTAAAACTAAGGGACAGAAACATGAAACATAGGTGATGGAACAGAAGATTGAAATCCATATCTTATTTGCTCATTATTTTTACTGTTATTTCATTCATCTGCAATGTAAAGAGTTATGGAAGGCAGATCTAATACCTTGGAGAGCCACATCTAATGACACCTATGCCATTTCTGTGTGAGAGATTAATTATATGATAGGTACCACATCTCTCAAAATAACATGCCAAATTATTTGTAGGAATATCAGGTCTTAAAAATTAAGTTCAGATTCAGTTCTGAGTGGTGCTGGGTGTTTCAAAATGTATGTTGCTTAGCATTATGCAGGTTTGGCACATTTGTTTGATACAAATCGGACTAGTGTCAGCCAGCCTAGTTGGTGGTTGACATAAGAAAGCACTTAGATAAATAATTTTCAGCCTGAAAGAGCCTGGAGAAGGTGCTAGTAACAAACCTGTTACTAGTGCATGTTGTCACAGAAAACTTTATTTGGTTTGTTGCTCCACTATGAGGATGTTTGACTAGACAAATATTTTTAAATAAAATAAAAATCAATAAAAATAATAAAAAAAATTATTTAACACGATTCAATAAGATGGGTCTGTATCAAGATCAAGGCAAGGATGGGATCTGGTGGAGAATATAGGTATTCCATTACTAGAAAAATGCTGACTAGGAGGAAGCTGAATGAGCAACTAAAATGATTAGGTGGATCAAGTGACAGACTTTGGGGCTGAAAGAATGGTTAGAAACTATGTGTTCAGTCTCCCTTTCAAATGCAAGGTAGTTCTAAGAGAATGCAAGAGAGAAACAGTATATTCTTGCCAGATAGAGGATGGATTTGTTTTTTGCATGACTGATGCACAGTGTGGTTCCAATCAGCCTCCTAATCTGAGTCATTAATGACATCTAACACACTGTCCACTTTGTTCCTTCAAAGTTGGTTAAACTTTATACCCCTCTGCTGCTTCTCTAGCTCTCTCCCGTTGCCACAGTTTCTTGCGATCTTCTTTATTTCTCTTCTCACACCAGCACACTGAGTATCCCACTTCATTTTCTCATTCTTTGCATTCCTGCACCATTCTTTGCCTGTAACGACCTTTCTCTAGCCATGCCAGAAAGTCTGTTTGCCTGCCCCTCCTCAAGCATTACACTTTCTCTCCTTTCCCTCTGGGACTTAAGTCATGCAGGGTGTCCCTAGGGTTGTAGTTTGTTCCACAGTTATCATGTTACACACAAGAACAGAAGTGTCATTCTAGTGGGCAGAGACCCCAAGCTCTGCCAGTGATAGAAGCTGCTTTGTGTTGTTTTCACTGCAGTTCTATCTGGGCAAAGCCCACGGTTGGTATTTACATGGCTTAACCATTGGCATAAGCAAGGTGGTATACTAATACCATACCCATATAACTCGAGGAGTTTGTATTTAATTTCAGTCTTCTGCTCGTGGCTGAGCTGTTGGCAGAGTTTGAATTGATGAAGGGCTGTTGCCATCGCCTTCAGGGACATTCTGCCATGTAGAAAGGCTGGAGGTAAGTGGCAGATTAGATTTCCAAGTAGGTCAACATCATATTCATCAGTAATGGAGCCGTTCTGAAACAAGAAGCATTTACCTTGTTGGCAGAGCTGATCTCGGCTCTTGCCCTGTATTGCTCAACTGCATCAAAACATATTTAAGCTCTGTGACCCTCTAAGGAACAAAGACACAACAGTTTGCACTGGCAACTTAATCTACAATTTCTGCTGAGACTGCTTTATATATTTTGCTTTTACCAATGCAACTGGTGATATTTAATAAAGACTGTCAGAGCTTTCAGTGTATTCTTTACCCCGTATCAAAGCACACACACACAATAATTAAAACTAAATCTCCTGCTACAATCTGTATATCCACATGACCACCTAACACCTGCAGAGATGGTGCAGTTCTGCCTGGCAGCAGAGCCCTCACATGGTCCCTAGTGGCAATGGGGCCACAAGCTCTTGCTGTCAGAAGGCTTATCTCTGAAGGGTTTCTCAAGCAGCTTGCCAAAACACTAGGGATTATAGGGCTGGTTAGTATGTATGAATATTCACAGCTACATCAAAGAACTAGTTTCCCTTAAAAACTGGTCACTGCTACAGCTCCGGACAGAAGAAGTCACAAAATCCTCCTGGGACCACCACTTCTCCTGTGGAGCTTCCTGTGCCATGCGCAGCTCTACAGGACTAGCACCGCTTGGAGCAAGGGGGAATAGCTCCAGGTGCAAATGGGTCAGCTCCAGGCTGTCCTGGCCACTTCATGGTGGTGACCAATTACATGTCATGAGAACGCTTCGTACCATGCATGGAGTCAAGGAAGATTGTTAAGGAAGCTATAAAAATGTTTTCTTAGGCAGGTAACAGTAACATCGAAACAGTACACCAAAAACCCGCAAGAATACAGGTGGGTGAGTCAAGAACCTATGTAGATGGTGACTGACATTACTGTATGAAATGCAGTACAGTAGTATGTGCAAACAGAACCCCAGAATGGCTGAGCTCGGAAGGCACCTCTGGAGGTTGCCCAGTCCAATTCCTTTGCTCAAATCAGGTCAGCTACAGCAGGTTGCTTGGGGCCTTGGCACTAAGAGCTTCTCTGAGCTAGGTGATAGTCTAAGGTGCTCTTGCTTGTGACAATGAATAAATTAGCATGCTGTGTTATTCCCTTTGGGCTCTCAGAGTCCATCAGCTATGGTTTCACCGCACAAACAGAGCAGGAAAACACGTGTCTCAGGTTGCTGTCTGTATAGAAGAGACCATGAGCATGTGCATGTGGATTGGAGAGCACAAATAGGCAGGATAACTTTGTGATGCACCACATGACAATAAAGGCAGAGAAAACTAATCAACCATGCTCACTTAGTTTGGAATTGTCAGTGGCTAATTACAGATTACCATTTTTGCGGCTCCCCCTCCACTGCTGACCCCTCTTAGCCATACCTACCAAGCACTCCTGTACTTTTTGCAGGACAGTGTTCTTTTTGTGAAGGCTTGGATTCAAAAGGTCCATCTCAGTCTTCCCCAGACTTTCAATGAAAGGGACACACAAAGGGCCTGAGACATACTCCAGGTACTCAACCCTGCAGAAAGGATTCAAAACATCTCAGAATGTAAACCTGACCTTCATACAGCCATAACCACACCCATAAGATCTGTGATGATGGAAAAATTTAGAGTCAAGTCTGGACTTGAAAAATTATAACCGGCCAGGCCAGAAAAGTTGCAATCAATCCACACCTTACTTTAACATCTTTTCTTCTAGTTCATGGCCCTGAACAAACCTGGTGCTGCAGTTTGTAGAAAGCCTTGTATTAAGGTCTTTCTATTATTATTTTATTGTTTTTAAATAGACTAGTGCCTTTTCAGACAGAATCCTTTTCTTTTCTTACTTTTTTTAAAATTAAAAATATTCCAGGAAAAGAATAGTTCTCATTCCCTTTTACCCCTTTAAGCATGTAGGAAGAAAGAAATTAAGAAAAAGGGGAATTAACAGATTGTACAATTCAGGAGTTCCTATCAAGGTACAACTATTTTTTTCTAATGAAAAAGCTCTTACTGAATATTACTTGGCTATTTACATAATGCAATATTTTTCTAACTTACACAAATGTCTTTAAACACACTGAAATATTTTTAACCATACAGAGCAACATGCTTGGGCAGTACCCAATGGCTTTGTCTTACACACCTATTCTCAAAACAACCCCCCTAAACAAATAAGCAAACCAAGTCACACAATGGTGGGGAGGGGGGAGAAAAAAGGAAAAAGAAAAAAATCCAGCATAAACTACACTGAAGTTAGTTTTGTGATTCTAAACAATTATGCTCAAGAAAGCCTGATGAATTAGTGCCTTTATTTTAGCAGACATCAGCAACAGTATAAGCAGCAACACTACAAGTTTTTTCATTGCTGCCACGCCACTGCACTGCCAGTCAGCGTGGGCACGGAGCACTTCAAGGAGGGCTGATTTCTAGGAAGCAAAGGAATCCACAATTGTGACAAAAATGGGCTATACTAAAAGACACCACGTATTACCAGCTTTCACTTGACACAGATTTTGGCTACAGTCAGTGACCTCTTTTTATAAATTACCAGTTGTTTGAATCATCAGTTTTCTTAGGACTGAAGAGGTTATTAAAAAAGTGCTCAGAAGGACTACTCTGAATGTACTGCCACAAATGCAATAACTTAAGATGTCATAAGATGTAACTTACGGAAGCACCAATAGGAGGAAGGGAGGAATAGATGCATTGGACACTTTCCAAAACTTCCAAGCCAAACAATTAACCTAAAATCAACAAAAATTTAAGATTTTAAACATTTGGAAATTTTGAGGAATAATGAAAATATCGTTTATTTATTACAGCTTATAAACTAGCATATATAAAACTGCATATTATCTTCAGAGAACATTATTCTTTGGCTTTTTTAAATTTTAGAGTTTTCTTTTTGTGGACATCAGAGATGAAATATCCTATATTTGAGTGCATGAGAGCATTTGTATGTTCTCAAAACATATATATATATATTTCCAAAGAGATTACTCATGAATTAGCAAGCTAGGACTGTATAAATTTCTTGCAAATTTTAAGGGGCAAATTAAATTGTCAAAATAAAGTAGTATAACAGATTAACTCACACACAAAAGTTTTAAGTGAAATATGTTAACAGACAAGTTCACACACAAGATTTTGAAAAACAAACAAACAAAAAAAAGAAAATAGAACTAACCAAATTCTAATTTACCTACAGTCTGGATATTGAGTAGTGCCTTTACGTACACAATGTCTTTTTTTGGTTTTACCTGATATGGAGAAAGCAGATGAAGATTCTTTTCAAAGAATTTAAAAGCGTTTAAAAAAAAGTCTGTGCCCATACTTTCAATGAGTTGGCAGGTTACTCCTTTCACAAGCTGTCCTGTGCTGATAGGAAAAGCAAAGTTCAATCTTTTGAATATTTGAGCAGTATCTAGTCCTTACTCCCCACAACCATGTCCTAAGATACAATTTCTTGACCACCCCTCTTTCCCCTTTCTTATAATTGAAATGCTATTGAAAGTAAAAATGTAATAAAATTGAAAAATATTGACTAAGTCTCAAAATGCCAAAACCTCTGCAATGCTGTGATCCAGATTTTGGATTTGGAGACCCTTTTTAATGAGGAAGGTGAATTATCCTGTGGTACCAAGGAATGAATAAACATAAGACAGTACAAAATAACCACATAGTGTTTATGTTTACCTCAAAGTCACAAAACTAGACTTAAACTCTATTTCAAGACAGGCTATCATCCATACCTTAGCAGGTCAACAGGATGGTTTTTCTTAGACAGTAATTCATACAGATACAAAGCCTGAAATAAAACCCACCATATTTACAGTTAAGCTTAGGTAGTTCAGTTGTAAAAGGCAATAAATACTGCAAGGTTTCTGTATGCCTAACTCTCTTATGTACTCTAAAGGCATTTCTAAGGTCTAGTTTGGCCAACCAAAAGGTTTGGCATCCAGTGCTGAATTTCTTCTTTACAAGACAAGACATCACTGACTGGCACTATTAGATGATGTTAAATGGCACACAACCACAGAATAATTTAGGTTTGAAGGGACCTCTGGAGGTCATCCGGTCCAACTTTGCATCTCTCTGGACAGCGCCAAAGGGCTCATTGTACATGCAAATATCTAGCATACAGTATGGGAAAGAGGAAAATTATGTGGCAGAATCTTGAAGACTTTTAAACTCAGCTTATTAATGCCTCCCAACTCCTAAGTGA
Source organism: Phalacrocorax aristotelis (assembly GCF_949628215.1). Taxonomy (NCBI): domain Eukaryota; kingdom Metazoa; phylum Chordata; class Aves; order Suliformes; family Phalacrocoracidae; genus Phalacrocorax; species Phalacrocorax aristotelis. The sequence goes on from NC_134285.1 coordinate 8,848,573, forward strand.
CCATTGGTTGTTTATGTCAACATATATTTGGGACAGTTCCTTCCCTTTACTTATGTTCCTTGAACACATATATATTACAACACTTTTCCTATTCTCCCATCATACTAAACTGCAGTGGAATGGGAACTGCATAATAATTTTTACCTGGCTGCTTCTTAGTTCTTTTTCTTTCATCATTGAAGAATTATATCCAGTCTGCTTCCATAAAACAGAAAGAGATATTTCTTTAAAGAAAGCTCCGTGTATATCTTTGACTGATGAAGAAAAATCTCCAGATGCAGTTATCTAAAAAGAGTAACAGAAAAATGCATGGCATTTCAGAACTGATGCTTAGATTTACAGGATTTGCCCTTCTTTCTATTCTGTGTAATATTTCCCTTAAAAGAATAAAGGAAAACCATGTCAGTATTAAAAATCCCACAGAACTAAACAAGAGACAGCCTTAAAAATGCACTTGGTGTTCAGAAAACAATACTGGAAATATTAACCATTGAGCTAAAACAGGTATCTTGGTGACAACATATTAAATCATGCTCTGCATATCTGGTCATCGTGCTCTTGCGCAGAAAGGACCTGCTACACACTCGAGTTTATAATCACCTTGCTGAGGATTCCTTGCTGTTGTGCAGGTGATAAGTCAGACAAATATTGGGATGTTGTGCCTTGAATAATCTGAGAAAGCTCCTTTGGGTTCATGCTGTAGAATGACTGGGTGCTAATACCAGTAAACAACGTGCCCATTTGGCTAACATTATAAAATGATAAAACCTGCAGAGATAACAGCACAAAAAAAGTTTTCCAGATTGTGAACAGCAGATTATTTATTTATTAACTTTTGCTTTTAAATATAAAACTATTATTGTTGAATACTTAAAACACTTCTTGCCTGGGGATGCACTTTCCTCAGATTCCTTTCAATTCAGACAAGAACAAATGTGAAAATTTTCTCAGAGGCTCCTGTTTTTGAAACTTTGGAGAGGACCCTGATTCCTTCCATTACAGTATATTTGAATATATAGACTGGGATTTCTGATTGTGCAAATTCTGCCTAGAGCAGTGATACAGACAAAATAATACATAAAACTGCCAAAGTCAAACAGTCATTCCCTCTGTTACTAGATAATTACTTTGGGAGGTACAGTCTTGGATGTTTTTATTTGATTTAAACAAAATTTTCAGACCACTAACAGTACTAAAAAAAGTCTTGTACTAAACTTTTCAAAATCTACAGTTATTGTTGAGAAAAAGCCATCTCACTTTTAAAAACGGAAGGTAGGAAAGCTGTTATCAGACATACCTTTTCATAAGAGAGGTATTTACTGGCTAAAATCATAACTTGGCTTTTTGCCCACCCAGAGACTTGGTTTAATGTTGCAATAGCATTATGTACTGCTTCAGGTGACAAAGATTCCAGCTGACTTGAAGTTAGCCCAACCACAGCATCTGACAGAGATCCAAAGATATCATTCAGTGTCTGGTTTTGCATGGCAATGTTCAGGAGCTGAGATTTGAGCTAAAGTAAACAAAAAAAACCCCAAACAGATGGGAAGTAAAAACCTGCCAAGAACCACTTTTCATTATCACCCAAAACTTTAACTGGAGTTGCTTGAATAGGCATTGGCAACCATTTAGTGACCACACACTTCATAAAAATTCAAAAATAGAACCACAGTTGTCAAAGGAATATGGAATGGGAAGAAACAGAATGAGAAAAGAATGAGCACTATTAAAAAAAATACCCAATGGCCTTTTCTTCTTTGCATTACATGACTAAGAACTATTTCCACTTATTTCTTAGATCCCAGTCATTTTTCACTCTTTTCTTTCCAATTTCAATAAGAAAGTCCCTTCTCCTCTGTTCTCGGGATTAGGTTAGGCAAGAAGAAGGAGCATTGTACCCACCTTCTGAACCTCAGCTTGGAAACCTCTCAATTGACTGCATTTAATCATTTGATGAAGTAAAGCCCGGGCCACAGCAGCATCCATCTGTTCCATGTCTTCATAAAAGCAAACCAATAAACCTAGCCTATATAGAAAAAAATACATTAGCTAACTTCTGACATAAGAGGTGTCATTCTCAGGAAACTGAAATACAGTGTGGTATACCCTACTTGGGCTCAAAACTTGAGTCATTTCTGTCTGACACCAGTGCCTTAAACTGCAATCTTTAAAGGTCCACATGGCCTGAAATTTGAGTATGAAACATATGCACTGTTCTCTGTATTCAGCTGAACTCTACTCGGATTGCTTCTGCTGTCAAAAAATTAAGTTTCCTGGTTCCATTTGTCCATTGCGGGATTTTCGCAGCTAATGACTCCACTCCGCTTGGTAGAATTTGTAGTATAATCTCTCCTTTGAAAAGGATGGAGGACTAAATAAGTCTCTAGAAGTGTCTTGCTGAGTTCTTATCTGGACTGATTGAATGTTTTGAACTCTAAGTCCTGCTTGGATTTCACATGTAACATAAATCATCCATATGTCAGAGCGGCAGCTACAGCATTACATAGCCTCTTTATTGTTTCAGGTTTAAACAAAGCCTGCTGTATTTCACATCAAACGTGTGACTGGCCGATGGGTGGAGACCTGTCCAGTTCAACACTGGCTAAGAGAAAACGCACTGATGCTCACTGTCTTAGTTGTGCCAGCACAGCAGTTTGCAAGGCAGTGCTGTGATCCAGATGTGGAGCTCACTTTCCTCCACAGTACCCATGCTGTAATATTAAAGTTGGCATTTCCATTAACCTCTGTAAAGTGCAACCACAACCATAGCTGGTGGAGAGAAGCAGTCATACCATCAAGGGTAGGTGGCCTTCTGACTTAGGCCTTGTTCTTATTTACTGCCATTACCTGCAGCTCTGCAAAGGAGGTCTGAATTGTGCATTGCTCGCTCTGGACACTAAACTTCATAGTAATGGTGATGAATTTTTTTGTAGAAAGCCTGAATCAATCCCCTGTCACTGTAAACAACTAGCCTTGGCTTTCATAGTTTACAAAGGACAAGGACCTACAAAGCCCAGCTTTCCTGTTACAGTCTTTGTTTTTTAGAAATTCAGTGATGCAGGCATAGGCAGAGCCTAGGCAATAATGCCCAGATGTGAACTAAATCAACAGCAGAGAATGCTGCAGCACTATCACAAACTCAGTAAAATCCTGCAGCACAGAAAGGCTTAGCTTTTAGTTCCTCTAGTCCCTCAATGACAACCTTCTTAGCAATATAGCAAAATACTGCTTCAGCAGCCCATCTGAATTCATGGAACATCATCAAACTAACATACAAATCAAAGACACATCTATAACTGCATTTTTATAACAAATAATTACCTCTGATACATTACTGCATAGCCACCAAGAGCTCTTCATCTCCTTTGGGATTAGCAGCAATAAGTAATACTACTTCTTGAAAGTAAAAGTGCATTTAAATCATCAGTATGGTTAAAATGAGTAATATAAAATAAGTGTGTTGTAAAAATGGAATATATTAAGGATTATGGAGCATGACATTTCTCTCATCTGTGAGAATGTGGCACCTCTCATGAGTGGTAAAATCATTTTTAAGATTTCTGACACTGAAATTTAGAGTGTGGGCATAATTCTTCTCTCGTCTCGCTTACAGCTCTGACAATCCACAATACTTCATGGAAGTCAGTGAGTTACACTGCAATAACGACAGGAGCTCTGAAGCCATAAAGCATATTCTCCATCAGTTTAAAACTCCAAGGTATCCCCCAAGGAGACTACAAATAACTTCAGACAGTGGTGTCTTGGGACTAAATACATCCATTTATACAACAGTGTAAATGTAAATGTGGAGTACAGTGCTTTCTTGCAGGTGGCTCATGCTCACCGTGTATTTATGAGTAAGAGCAGTTTATTTTGGTTTTTTTATTATTGTTAAAGTAAGTTCAGTGCTAATTTGACAGCCCTAAAAATGCAGTTTCCTGCTTATGCACACAACAGTCACATGCATTTAAGTGTGGCTCATCTCTACCCTGCAGGATGTAAAGAGGACAGCAGGACAGCCTTCACACCTCTTCAACTGTGTGACCTCTCTGGTGACACCCATACCAATTAAAAACCACTTGCAGTCCTGGCTGGCATGAGACAAGATTTCCTCCTTAAATCCTAACTGTAACATGACTTCCACAAAATGCCTCCATCTTCTGTGATTCAAACAGCCAAGGCAATTCATGACCCGCTATCCCAATTTATTTTATTGCTGTACTGTACAATGTGATGGAGCTTTGATTGGGTCCCCCAGATACTGCTGTAATCCTCCTACTAATACTACATACAACTACTCACGGCGGAGCAGGAGACAAAGCTTTAGCTAATTAGGCAGGCCTCCAAAAATTCATAAAGTAGCAATTCTCCACTGTTGCTAACCAGGGTTGGATTTCAGCCTAGATTTTTCTGCTGGAAGGAAAAAGCTATGCCACATCAACAATTTCATCAGCTACTTATTGCTCCTCTCTTTTCCCCTTACTTATTCATTCTCTCCATACACAGCCGTGAAAGAAAAAGAAAAGCAGTCTTGCCTGTAGATAGTTGACGTGTTTCTGATATCAAATCCTGATGAGTTTATTCTTTCCAAGAAAGCTTGTGCGAGCTCTGGTGTGATATCATACACTGTGTCCAACTGCTTTGTTGCATTGTCGAAGCTAATGAATAGTCTTATCTGACCAGTACAAACAAAATCATGCATCAGGATTACAAAACAATTACACCCAATAAAATATGTTTGACACTTTAAATTAATTGGCTCCATTCATGTTATAGAGAAAGGAAGAAGATAGATTTGGATAATACAGTATTTTTGAAGGCAAAGCTGAGCGAGTGATTCTTTGTCAAGCTGACAAATAATTTGAGGGTCCATCTTTCAGTACAAGTCATAGAAGTCTAATACAGATAAATAATTACATATTAATGATAGGGACTTTCAGATTCAAAAAAGAGAAGAATATTTTGTTGACAATGGATTTGGATTCACTTTAAGTAATTAAAATATATAAACTTCTTTTTCATGTTTAAGTTTGCATTTGTGTTCATATTGTTTGTAGCTGACATCACTTGACATTGATATATTCAACCGCATATTGTCACTTACTTCACTGGGACTAATTTTCAGAATTTCTTCTAACGGGAGATGGACCATGTACCTTCCCAAAATCCGTAAGTCTTCTGCACTGACCCAAGAAGTTGATTCATTGAACTCTGTTTTGTACAAATAGATACTCACTACAATGTTAAGGAAGTAATTATTTTTTCAAATATATTGTACCCAGTATATTGTTATCGGTAAATAATTAAAAAAAACACATAATCTGCAAATCAGAGAAATCCTTAGCAGAGAGAGTCAGGTTCCCTCCATTAGCTAAATTTTAGCACCACATTTTTTAATGAAATTGAAATAGGGATTCAAATGTCTCAAACTTTCTTATATGAAAATGATTAATGTTTTATGTTGTTGAAATAGAAAATGGGTAAAGTATGGAATAGGAAAAATTAAACCAATAGTATTAAATATGGAGAAGCACTTCTTAAATTCAGTTTTTCTAATCAAATATATTATTTAAGAACACCAGGAAGGTATGATACTTTGTTACACTCTATACATCTTATATATTATTACTGACGATACCACTCATTTTAGCAGTATGCAACAGCAACAGTGGAGAAAATGAAAAATCATTCATATACCTATACAGAAATAGGTTGGCAAAAAATACAAAATACTGCGTAACAGTTAAAAAGAGTAATTAATTTAGTAACATTGTCCCAAGGACTGAAATCAAGATCCAAATATCCCCAAGGAAAAAAAATATTTATAGACTAGGTGGGTACTTTGAGCCACAAGGACACTGTTTTCTCCAAAGTGTCATAATTTGGATGGCTCAACATGTGATAGCGCTGAATATATTCCTTAGCAGTGCTGATATTCACAACTCTGTTCAAATAAACTCATCAGTGCATTTTGCAGAGTTTTCAGTATCTGAAAACCAGCCTATAAATATCAAAAGCTGAAGAACCCCATTTAGTGACTTTTTTGAAAACACAGATCTAAGCTCCTTAGTTGAGATAAGATGATGCTCCCAGCAGACGCATCTGTCAAGCCTGTTTTTTGAAGTGATATCGCCTCCCATTACCAGGAATATTAAGAGAGTTGAAAGATATGACAGGAGAGTTAAACAAAAACTATAATATTTTAAGGATGTTGACTGTGGTCTTTAGTAGAACAGACTTGCAGTTACCAACCATGGTAGCTGTGACCCCTAAAAGCTGTTTCATTATTTTTAAGTAAAGTACAAAATTCAAAAGTTACAGCCTTCTGGTTTTGCAAGGGCTACCAGCATGCTTCATCTCTGAATACCTCAGCGTTTTTAATATAAAACCTGTGAGAACTGGCTGAGTGGCAGAGAAATATCTTGAAAGGTTTGACTCTTAAGACATAGAAGGCACATGTCGTCATCTGCTCGCGCTGCTGCCGGACACCGTGGGGAGAAGTGGTATGGTGGAAAAGCCCTCTGCATTTCTGCAGGCACAACAGAGACATGGCGATGAGCCCTCTGTCACTAAAACCAGCAGAAATGCTTGGGAGGTGGCCCTGTAAGCACCACAAATGTGAAGTTGCTTTTGTTTCTTTTCAGCTGAGGAAGATGCTGCTTCGGCATGAGGGCTGATCCCTTTCCCAGCTGATCCTAGTGCTACCCACATACAAAGTTCAATAAATCAGGCTATTGCAGGACTCTTCTGTTGTCCTGCACTCTGTGCTGTGACCCGTGGTGTGCAGAAATACTTGAGTGAGACTTGCCAACCTGGGTGTTGGTAGCAGTCCAACTGCAACTGCTCAGTGCTGATGGGTTCCCCAGCTCATACCACCAGCACTAGCTGGTGATCAGTCCACACCCGATGCCTTCAGGAGTGGACTCGCCGTATCTGTGCTGCTTTGCATTTGAAGCAGCAATCAGGACATAAGAGATGCATGGTAATTCTCAGTCCCTCCTAAGCTGCTCTTTTACAAACTGAGGGTTCACTAATGTTTCACACACAACCCAAGATGTCTAATGCTGTGGGATTTTCCCAGGACTGCTGAGTATCATCAGGCAAGTTCTGCATCTTTGCTTCCCCAGTAACGAACTGGCAGTAAATCCAGCACCATGAACTTCCTCTCTACAACTTAATGGATTACGCTGATATTTTGAAACAGCAGAAGTCCCAGGAGCCAAATTTAGCTCTGCTGAAACAAGTGGGCATTTCACCTTTGATTTCCAGGGAAAGAGGAAGAACATACACATCTAAAAGTTGCAAATGCTCCCATGACAGCGCGGCTGCGATGTTCAGTGAAACCCAAGCACTGGCTCTGATGTGTCAGTGCTGCTGCCGCTTTACAGCCCCTCTTGGAGCCCATCCTGCATTGTCCCAGCTGTGGCACATCTGTTTAAGACACTTTACCAAGGCAGACAGGTGTGGTAAAATGCATAAATCAGAATTAACTAACTTTCCTTTTATCTTTTCTTTTTCTGAATGAGTCAGTGCCATGTGCAGTAGAACTTTCACAACATCCCGCATTTCTTTTGTATTTTTAAACAGTTCATTGGCTAACATATTCTGAGACATATATTTTTCTTGTCTGAATAGGAGGTCAGAAGTGAACAACACACCTCTGCAGAGTACCTGACAAAGTATCCTATTTAAGTCTTAGAAAAAGGACTTGAGTGCAGAGACTTTGTGTATAGCTCTGTGCAGAAGAGACGAAGAGCACGCATCTTTGGAGAACTATATGCCATGAATAACAAATATATTATCTTTACTATATTCTGGAGCAAAGGTATTAAAGACAGCTACTCTTAAACAGACCTGTATTAAATTTGGTAAACAATTCAATACAATGGATAGGCCTTTTGCTGACTGTTTTCCTCTTTTGACAAGCAAGAAGAAAACACCTTGTACACAATAACATACCACTCATGTTATAGGATTTCTGTAGAATCTGCTTCATCCAGCCATACAGAGCTCTCTGTGTATTTGCTGAGGTTTTGTCATAGAGGTCCTTGAATACTGTTGATCTAAGTGATACAAGGGCATGTTAGTTCACTAATGAGTTAACTATTTTTTTTAAATTACACACACAGACAAATGTTTTTAGAAACAGTAACACATTAGCAGAAAGCTATATCTGGAAAATAGACTGAGACCATATAGTAACCTCTTTTTAAAAGTATATATAGTCAGCAAATACTACATAGTATTAATTGTGTCTGAGAAAGAAATGGCTTACAAGTTTCTGAAAGCATCCTCCTGCAGAACATTTGGGAGGCTCTCGATGACATCAGGTTGGAGATAGTTCACTGCTGACACACGCAATACCTGGCTTAGGATATCCACACAGTCCAAAGCACTCAGAGCCAGAAAGCATTTATGGAGTGTTACAAGGAACAAGGTCCTGTTTACTCCTGGGCTTTGAAAAATTCTCTCTCTAGTCTTGTCCCAGTCGAGAATAATATTTCCCATTTCCTGCAAGCAACAAAGGGTTAAAAAAATGTATCTTTGATGAATCAATATATTGTTCATTTTGATGCCTGACAGAAAGCACTCTACAAAAAATATGGTGCTGTTCTCATGAAAAATAGCTGCAAAATACTGTCTGGTTGCATTACTTCAGATAATACCTTTCTGGCATTGGCCAGAGATCAGCTTGAATTTTCTGACAAAATCAAAACGAAAACCAGAAAAATAATCCAAGTGGCTAAAGTTATAGTGTGTGCTCTCATGAAAGAATTAGTTACTTGGAAAATAAAAGAATATCAGAATTGAATGGCTATTATTTTATACATAATTTAATATGTAGACATCTCTAGAATAGACCTTTTCCCATGCAGTATATCTTGCAGCCATTACTACAAACATCTCCTCCAGAAGATGGGGCAACATCAAAGAACCAAGGCCAGGGAATAAAGTCACGCTGGTTAGGGCAGCCTGTTCACAGCTGATAATCCCGGGCCTGGTGATTTGCTCATGCAATATTATCAGTCCTGGAAGAACTGGGTATGCCATTTGAGAGACGAAATTTACAGTATACTGAAAGGGCTTATGCTCTACTGCTTTGACTCCTGGTCCATGCTGTGCACCTATCCTGCGTGCTTTGGCAGTGCAAGCTGCACCACCGTTGTTTGAATAGTGGACTATATAGTGTTTGTTCTGGGCAGTCACCTCATGTGGCTGGGGAAATGCTCTCCCTTTCTCCCAGATTCATCTCCACTCCCTGAGCGATTCCCACACCCTTTGTCCCAGCAGGGAAGGTGCCAAGTGCTCTTATACATCAGGCTGTGATCCCACCCCCAAAGCAGAGATTCCCTCTGCAGGGGTGATCCTCCCTAGGTGGCACTCACTGACTTTGAGCGAGACTTTTAAGATGGGCCACACAGGGAACACACCACAGAGGCAAGCAAATGGTGTTAAAACGCCTCCCCTCCAAACTGACAAAGAATTTGCTTGCATGCTCCCACAACGGATTAACAAGGTAACTAATTTCACTTTCTTTAGTCATCTTGGCTCTCTTTCTAGCCACTGAAGAGAAGGAGATACTCCCTGAGAACAGCTGGTCCTACCTACCTTAGATACTTGCATAGGAAGGTAAATCATTCTCTGGAGATGTGTTTCTCTCCAGTGATTACGGAGAAAATCCAGACTGACTTGGACTTGGCACCAAACTTTTAGACAACAAGAATTAAATGAAATAAGTCCAACCTAAGCAGAGGGGCTCCCGGCGTCTAATACTAGCCAGCTAATAACTGCATGGCATGCACTGTGAGACCCCCAGCCTGGCTCTTTCCCATTTATCTAAACCACTGGCAGCAGGTTTTATTTTTCACAAGTGCAAAGTGACTTACAAGATGGTCCTTTCTGCTGTTGAAGAGATACTTCATTGCAGTTTGGAACTGCAGCTGATCGAGCTGTTGAAATTCAAACAGTAGTTGCCTAGGCTGGTATAAAAGGTTCTTCAGGTAGCTTTTTATGGATATCTGAAGTATAGAAAAATATGGGTAATATACATAAAACCTGTACTGTATTAGGGACATCTTTTACTCCCTGAAAATCTCTCCTTAAGGAGAAAAAAGTGCTTAGCTTCTGTATTGTCTGTGTTGTCAACAACTAGAATAACTGTACTCAACACAAACTGTAAACAAAAATAATCTAAATCCAATGCTGAAAGACAGTAATTTTTAAATCCTATTCTTGGCTTCATGAGTCAGTCCTCTCCAATGAGCCGTTTAACAAAAATGCCTCAGTTTCTCACTTCATAAAACAAGAGTAATAATGCTTTTCTGTTTCACACAGCAGAGCTGTGAAAATGAACCTTTTAAAGAGCTCAAAAAAATCAGGTACCATATGCATATTATTATTACTTTAAAAAAGGAAGGAAATGTGCAATTAGAAGGGAGGAAAAGTCTGTACCATTTGTAAGGCAAACATATTCTCTCTCACATCAAACTGCATTACCAGTTAACAGTCTCGTGCCTTTTCTGAAAATCTAAGGGGAATTACAACATTGGAACAGAAAGCACTGTAAGGCTCATTAGCACCAGACCGGAGCAAAATTCCGTCTAATTCCTGACAGAATTATTTCAGAATTGGTTTGGAATTTGAATTGAAACTGTTCTTTGTCATCTTTGCTTAGCTTGCATCGCCACCAACAAATATTAACATAGTTAGGTCCTTGCTGTCCAGGAGGTCCAGGCCTGCTTACAGCCTTAGCTGTTACTAAATCTAACCAAATGGGAAGAGGCACTATTAGTCTCGCGTAGGTTTGGATGAGCTGTGACAGTGAAATAGAGCTTGGGAAAAGGTTCAAGCGCTGTGGACCTGCATGGCTGTGGGCTTTTGGGAATGTTTGCGGCTCAGAGATCACAGATTTGACACTTTCCTTTTTCAGAGTGTATCTGCATGCAGGGAGGAAGGAGAGGGTCAGGTTTTCATTAGCAGGCTACAGCTCCACTTAAACCACCTCATAACTAATCATAATGACCAGAGATGAAGAACAACAACTATATCACTTCCATGTTGACAATTTACAAAAACAGAGTTCGGAGGAGCCTTAAAGGGTGGATGTGTTTTGTAGGATGCTCTGGAGCCTCTCATTCCATCAGAAGCAGCGCAAGCCACAGCCACAGGCAAAATCTGGGAGAAGCCTGCTATTTTGTGGAGAACCAAAAAAACCTATTATCTGCTACACTGTAGATCTGTTTATTATCTCTACTAGTGACAACCTGTTTTGTCTACAGAGATAGGTTGCTTTTCAAATGCCTTTTAAATTAAAATTTTCATGCATTTTAAACGACACAAACCTGTAGGCTGCTAAGAGTAAATATAACTTCCTGGGCATGAAAATATGCCATGACTTTTGTAAGCATATCTGCTGTCCAGACATTAGAACTGTAACAGAAAACAGGACCAAAAATGCCAGTAAAATAATATAACGTGTAAAATAGCAGATTACAAGACAAAACAAGAATAAGAAAGCAAACACTGTTACTAACACCATAATGACACAAGTATTCAGCTTTCTGGCCTAGCAAGACTAATAGCTGACCTATTTAAAGCAATGAAAACACATGGTTCAATGAGGAACGTAATGAATTAGTTATGGGGTTTTAAATCTAACTCCACAACCAGCCACAATAAACACAGTTTTCCAACATGTTGCCATTAGTACCATCTCCAGGCAGGAGACAAGCTGTGCTGTGGCCAGTCTGGAGCTATAGGTGTGCTTCCTGGCACCCTGTTATGGCTGTTCTGATCCGCTTGTAGAAAGAAATACATTGACTAATGTCTGCTGCCTTTCCCTCAGCAGAGTCATTAATTTCAGTGTGTCTTCTTTATGCATCCATTGATTTTCTCAAAATACGTAGCAGTGGAATTGCCTTTGAGGCTTATACTGCTCTTTCAAATTTAGACAAAGTTAGCAAATAATTCAAAAGTTGCCAGGAGCTGGAAGAAGTGGGATGGATGGGGGATGGAGCAGGACTGAGAGAGGAAGATGGACAGAAAGCTGGAACTGCATCTAGTTTCCTTAAGAAGCCATTCTGAAACATATGAACAAAGTCAATTATCAAAACTTTTGAAAACTGTAGCAGGTATTTATTCTCAGCTTCATTCTATGCATGTTTTTTGCTTTATCATGAAAAACAGCTTTTTCCTTGTTAAAGGGAAATGCTCCTCACAGGAGATCTAAAACAAAGTAATCACACATGCCAATTTCATTCTATCCATAATGTTCCAGTTTCTGTGGAAATGAAACAGATCATATCTGAAGTGCAAGATAATACTGAAAAATCAAGATGGTGAGAGTAATACATTACCTCTGAAAATGAAGCATATCAAGGAGGGCTACATATGAAAAATGGAACATAAAAAGTTATGGTGAGATATTGAGTTTTAATTCCTTTTAGAAGCATAAGTGGGAACAATGTGTACATTACCATTCAGATATTTCCCGGTTATTACTTCCTCCTAGGGAAAAAAAAATATAACTGTGTGTAATAGATTATTATTTTTAGATTATAATATAAAATGTTAGTAGAGAGATAAAATAAAAATACTAACCACAGCTTTGTGTAATAATGGAGGCAAATCTGTAAGAGATTATCCCGTTACTAAAAGGTGATTTAATGTTTTACCATTCAACTGTCTTATAAAAAATACATGTATTGTATGCAGTGATTGAAACTATATATGCACATCATTTATTTATAAACATTTAGTGCAGTTTTGATTAAATGTATTTACAGAAAAACAGTGAAGACAAAAGGCTAGTAAATAATAAGTAATCTTGGTTAAATTCTTTGCTGGCATAGCTCCATGAAGTCAAGAGAGCAGAGAATATGGTCCTAGTCACTGAACAGTACCGCATCTATTTTACTACACATAGCTTTTTCCATCCACACAATATATATCCCTCATATAGGAGTTCCGGTCTTACCTTCAGAGGTCTGATTGTGTGTAATCGCAGCATGATGCACTGATATCAATATGAAACATATCTTCAAAAGTCTGGACATTTCTTCTAGTGTTTATTAGAATGAGAAGATATTTTGATTGAAAAGGAAAATAAAAAGAACCGAGTCAAAAGGCAATATTCACCCAAAACTTTCATAGCTATAAATCAGAGACAGCCTAAGCCATGGAGTACAGACAGATACCAGAGATCTAAAAGTGCTCGCTCCCAAGCTTTTAATTTAGATCTTTTTCCAGGTTATATATTTTATGCAAATACAAGTCCACCAAGTGTATACATGCAGCTACATTTATTCTCCTTTTAGCAAGTAGCTCTTTAATTTTCTTCCTAGTGGCACTGTTTATTTACTAAGCCCCACTCCACCTAAATATGACTTAAATGCAGTTTAGTTAAAAAAAAAACAAACAAAACACAACCAACCAAACAAAAGCCTTTTAAACTCAGATAAAATGGAAAAGAAATAGAGGAAGTTAAAATGGAAATAGTAAAGAAACTCCAAGCAAACCATAAACCTTTTCTAGCTTGTTAAGTTGCCTGCACTATTACTGCAGACCAGGTCTGGGACCTTCCATTTGCAGAGAGGCTGAAAGGCTGAAGGAGTGGGTGCTCCCCGGTGCTCCCCTCCCCAGCTGCCGTCACTTTGCAAAAAAAAGGGGGGAAATGTCCTTGTGCCCTTCTGAAACAGAAGGCTAGTGACACATTTGGGAAATGGGGTTCAAGACCACTCTACTTCATTTAGATGGATCAAAGCACTCTTCTTTGTACTCATGAAAAGTACACCATCGATTTTTCACTATCAGCTAGGACACAGTTTCTGTAGATATATGTGTTTAACTAGCCTTTGCTATCCCTGATGCCCTGTGCTATGCAGGATAAAGATCATTGAAAAATAAATTAGCTGGCAGGGCAGTAATGGGATACCCATAGCTTTTCACCAGAGTGTCACTGGTTCTCATCAGAAAAGACTGACAGTCTCACAATTGTCCTATACGAAATGAATTTGTTGCTTTTGGTCTAGCTCCTGAAGGACATGGATACACATTGCAGTAATGCCCAGCCTGAGAAGCAGCAGGGATGGAAAGGGAGCAGAGACTCCGCAGGTCTCACTCACACAGGTGTTTCTGCAGCCGCATCCCCTTGACAGGTCCTCCTGGGACCATTAGCTGCTTTAATCCACGTTGCACCAAATTTATTGCAGAGAGGATTTTTGCCTCTGCACCCTCAGCCTGGCCCTCTGACCAGCCGTGAGAGTCACCATTCTCACAGGTAAAACAATTAATTAATCTGAGATATTAGATGATGCTCTGCTCTACAGATTGCAGCTTCTTACACTGGGATTAGTCCATGATTTTAACAAATGACACAGAGGGCCCCGCTGACCAACTTGCTCTGACCCCGAGACGAATATTTTAGGTTTTCCCTCCCTTGCAAGCGTTTATCTGCAGCCACACTTAATTTCTGCATTTTTGTTGCCAAATTTGGAACCATTCTCTTTTTTTTTTTTAAGTTCTCTGCCACGGGTTGAGTTACAGATCTCAATATCTGATAAATATTAATGCCTTTTTCAGATTGTTTAATCTCACGTATCAGTAAGGTACTCTTTTGTGAAAATGTCTTTCAACAGCCTCTAGCAATACTTCAGTCTATCGCGAATACTTAACTCCAGTCTTGTAACAGGAGTGACTCAAACTGACAGATGATGAAAAACTTAAACATTAGACTTTAAGAAACTATCGCCTCTGCCTGTTCTTGCACACACCAAACCCCTTTTCAGCTGTTCTTTTGGGAGTGCCACAGTACCTGTCTCTCATTCAGACATATCTGGTTTCCTAGACAATGAACTTTGTGTTTGTGCCTTTGCCCTATAAATTTTGCAGTAAGGTTTGATTACTTTGCATAGCTTAAATCATGCTACCAATGTCAATCCTGATTTGTTTATTCCAACTCAATCACTTTGACCGGGGAGTGTGTTTTAATTAAAGCATGCTGAATTAATACAGAAAGAGATTAAATCCTAAGGAAAGTGCTGTTTTATCCTGAGTGACAATTGGCAGGTGCGGGAAAAGTCTCCTGTGAAATAGCCCTGCCTGATAAGACAATTTGCAGGATTAAATAGTCCCTTTTGTTGGTGAAACTAGTTCGTTTGCAGAAGTTCACCGCAGCTTTTAGACAACCCCAAACGCAGATCTCTGCAGATCCCATCCAGCATTTCCCCAGAGACTGCTCCTTGCACCACGGCAGCATATGCTTTGATCAGATCTCTGAGATGTCACCCTTGCAGGACTCTCTGGTTATGAGGAGCTCCCAGATTACCTTCTCCCCTTGTTTCCTGAACAGCCGCTCTTCCATGTAACGAAATCGTACACATTTTATCACTCACTCCAATGCAGCCGCTGCCTTATCTGAGGCTTGATAACCAGAAAGCTAAGCTCATAATCAGAGTCTTGCTGATAAGCCCATGCACCGCTAGTGCCTGTCCTCCCCCTTGCAGCCAGGCTCTCAGCACCCCTGCAAAAAAGCCCAATATGCGGTGAGGGAACCCTCAAGTTCAGGCTGGCAAGGAATGGGGGGAAGTAAGGGGAGGGTAGAAGAGAAGAGAGAGATGTGGGGTTCTTGGGCATCTATGGGGAGAGCCAGGACCCCACAGCACTTTACCTGTCTCTGCTGTGTGCGCCTCCTTCCCTGCACTCACAGTGCAATGAGCTGGGAGTTCCCAGGGTCCCCAGAGCAGGGGGCAGGGACTGGGGCCAGCACCGCCTCACAGCCTCAGGTTTCTGCCTAGCAGCACCCAACCTTCAGCCAGATGGGAGGGACAGTCTCCTCTGCTGGGGGGCTCAGAGGGCCAGGCTGGGGACTCCTACAGTGGACAGAAGAGGATGCTTCCCCTCCCGAGATGAAGAGAGCTCAATGATTTGCATAGGGGCAACACACCTGGCCAGCCTGGTGCTGCCCAGCACCCTGCTCCCCCCACCTCCCCACCCTGAACATGGGCAGGTGGCCCTGGGCTCCTCAGAGCAGTATACGAACTGACTGTACCTGGGATCACCCAGCAAAAGGGGGTTGTGGTTTCTGAGACGAAGCTGTTCCAACTTTGTGTTGAAAGTTTCCGACTATATCATGCCCTTGCACAGCATCTTTTTCCTGTGAAGCAACACATCCAGAGCCACCTTGACAGAACAGATAGTTTAGTTACTCTCCAGGGCAAAACACTGCACATTAGTGAGACCACTGAGGTGTGACTTGCACACCGTCACCCACAGCAGGACAGGGACATCGGAGGGACGAGGCAGGTTCCCCAAGCCCAGGCATAATGAATTTGGACATCAGACTTGCAATAGACTTGTCTCCTTGGATGACATCTTGAAGTATTTCAGGCACTCTAATCAATTACTGGACTCAAGAGTTTCTCTGCACAGGATGTGTGAGAGACATTAACTACACACAAATGCACTCTCAAAGCCTGGAAAGAGAAAGAAGTCCCTCCCCTGACGCAATGAGCTACATTACGCCCCTTCCTTTGCAAGGGACTCTGATTTTACAAGTATGGGTGTAGGTTCAGTCTCTCAGGGCTACTCTGTACCTTCAACAGGACTAAGCAGGTTTTTATCCTGTTGAACATGGTCCCTTAGAATTTAAATTTGTGCTGTTCATAGCTTTTCCATTCTTGATCATGTTTTAGTAAGTATTTTAATTCCTTGTCTCAAGTGCAAGAATACTTTATAATAGAGGGAACTAAAAAGGAAATAATCAGAAAAAAAATACTATTATTAATAATTAAATACTATTTTGCACGTTCTATCCCAAAACCTCGCAACAAACCAAAGTCTTAAGTGGCAGGCCTAAAAGACAGGAGATGTGAAATGCGTAGTCTGATGTGCATTTTTTAACCTGTGGGATTAAAACACTTACGAACCTTCGAATAATTTTGTCTTAGTATTTGCTACATGAAGTTAAATTCATTACACAATAAGAAAAGTGTTTTCTCACTACTAGATGAGTACAAATAAAGGTAACAAAACAAAAATGAATGGATTCACTCCAAAGCATGTGTAGCTCATTTTTCCAGCAGACAAATCTGATTATACTCTGTGCCAAAATTCAACATCACATGCTGAAATGAGAAGAATAATGAGCCTGAATCACTGCTGAAAAAAACCCCACCAGTCAAACCCCTCGCCCCATACTACAGAATACTTTATTTCACAAAGATGACTGAGAATAAAAGGCTATTAAATTAGCAAGAGAAATCACTAACCATCAGGCAAAGGAAGTCCAACATAAACCTAAAAAGACACGCTGAAGCATCCAACTGGTGTAAGATCACCAATCATGAAAAAAATCAAACAAAAAACATAATGCACAACTTTAGAATTCAAAAGCAGAAGAAACATCAGTTCTTTCTTTACTTACCAGCTGATACACAAGCTGAGGTTTCTCTGCTTCTGTCACAGCAGTTACATCCCAAGAAACACAAGACATACGCCTGCCAGTTCTGTACTACTTATGATGCCACTTGTTATAAAGTAAGGTTATATCCCAACTACCAGAAATCATCCATTTTAAACAAAGTTTTTAAAACAAGGTATGTTAAAATAAATTGCATTTATCTTGTGTTCCTGAAAAAAAGAGAACATCCCAAGCTAGCAAAACCTTCAAAATCAGGTCCCTACAGCCTGATCCTCAGAGATGGTTTTGGCAAGTTCTGCTGTAACCCCTTCAGCCAGAAAATGGCATATGCAAAAGCAATGAGGATTTATGAGGCTTTGAGAGGAACATGAAGGAAACCCAACCAAAAGTGATAATTTTTTGTGGACTGCTATCCCTTTAAACAATACTTAAAAGCTGTTTAAATAAACACAAGGTTGTGCCGCTACTGAGAGCTTGATTCTCAACACAAAGAGCAGTTGCTGCAGACAAGCATGGCTATGGTTACAAAAATGAACACAAAGGTTGATGCAAAAAGTCATCTCAAAAAAAGTTTATTAGCATGATTAAAAACATGTGAAGAATGACAGTAAGAGAGAAAGTAACTTAGCATGGAAGAATATCCATTTCAACAGTTTATATTCAACACGGCTTGAACTGAATGGATAACTTTATTGCCAGATTTCACTTTATTTCTTTAACAGTTCACATTGTATCAGCTTCATCATTGTTAGGACTATTGCTTTTGTTTAGATCTGATCCCTGTTGCATGTAAGTATAAAAAAATATCCCCCATTACTACTGGACTGCAGAATGTTTTGTTGGTTTAAGAGCTGGTAAAAAAGAAATTCTCAACTGAAGAGTCTGTTTAAAAAACAACCTTTTTTCCTAATCACACTACAAAGGAATACATTAGTATTTTGGCCTTAAATTTCTTACATGGTATTTATTTAGCATGGTAATCCCCGAATTCCCTTCCTTTAAGTAACCATAAATCAAACCCCTCTTTTAGAGGCTGCTTCTTGGGTTAGATTCTGGAGATTTACTTCATACATGCTTACACTGGCTTGAGGACGAAGACAGCATCATCTAGTACATAGTAGTCATTATACATGTCACCTTCACATAGGTATGGCAGTCTGGTGAAAGCCTCTATGGCAAAACCAGCTTTACTGAAAACTTCTGGCAGGCTATTCACCTGTTCTTCCCAAGTGTGCCCTTTGATTTCCAAAACTTCTGAGGGCTTTTCCCACTTGCCACCTACTGAGAAAACAAAACAGTTGTGTTTAAATTATAAAGAAAACTTTATTATGGGTTGCATTTTCTTACAGAAGCATATTACACAGATTATATTCCATTCCACTCCAAACAGGAGGTTGACAAGCCATTTGCAGAGCTGTTGCAAGATCAGTTCAAGTTTTTGCCCATTGTTCAGAAGCAGTTCCTTCTTAAGGTTATCTTTTGTTACATTTTTAACTAGCAGTTCCAACATTGGCTGAAAAGTAACTTCCACTAGTGAGGCTGGTGTTCAGCAGACATGGATGGACAGATAGACTATTTAATGAAGATCTTTTCCAGCATTATAAAATTCTTTCTTTATGCTCACTGTCTGGCCAAAGGTAGAGCCAGCAAGTTGAAAATTATGATTTGCTCTGAAGCTTCCGTCAGCGGACCACAACATTAAAATGGATAGCTACAGAATCTTTGTTCCTCCAGTGGCCACCTACTAGCTGATACGGCAAGGACTGCTTAAGGTCATACAAAAGTAAGAAGCCGAACACTTGTAGCATGCTGGAAAACATATTGTCATTTGCCATATCCAACAAAATAATCTGAAGGATTACAGGTACAACTCTCAGAAGTTCAATATTTAAAACTCTTCACTCATTTTCCAAGTAATGTCATCCACAAATAACAAATGCTTTCTGTTTGGTCTGTACCTTTAACCAGTTTGCTAAGTGCAATAGTAAGCACCCTTCTAAACAGGAAGTTCTAACTCTTGTGACTCACACTGTTCTGCAACTCCAAAGATTTCCTAAGTTCCTCTTCCTTCAAGCAGAATCATTTCCTGAGAGATACAAGAAATGGCATCTTTCAACAAATTAAAGAACGTGCTAATGCTGGCATTTGACTGGATTCTGTATGGTGCTGGTAAGACTCTTTTTTTTTTAAGTTTCTTATTTTCCTATGTAATAGCAGTTACACAAGACTGAAAATATTGTGGTTGTAATTTGCAACATTGCTACAAAATAACAGCAGTTAAAAGTTTCTCCGAGATTCAAGCTAATTTCTGCTATCTTCATACAACTTCCAAATTAAATGACTGTTAGCAAATGCTTTCTCTTCCAAAAGTCTGAAATGCTCCTGTAATCTACAATTTCTGGGTCAAATCCTACTGCACTCCCCTGCAAAGAATGCTCCAGCAGCAGTATGGTTTTAGTGCAGCTGTGCTTGTTTGGGAGGAGGGTTTGGGAAGTTCAGCAGACGGTATCTACATGAACTGAAGCCATGGAGTTCTGCTCTGCAAGGCCACCCACAGCCCTAGAGTAAGGTAGAAAAGGGGATCAACTGCAGAAGCAACTGCCTTTCACCACACAGGCTGCACGTACGCCAACAATTTATATTATTACAATCTTCAGACTGCTGTAGCTGACATGGAACTGCTCTGATGTTGATCTGACACTGAAGTAGTTTCATTTTATTCCTGTAGAAGTCACAGACACTTAATCTGCTTGGATTTGGTCCATAAAGCACGTAGTGAGAAAAATGATGAAGGGACAACGCTGATTGTCCACTGTGGACAGGTTTATAATTGTGATTCAGCAGTAGATTAAGAGACTTCAGTTTATTTTTCTTCTAATTTGTTATTTTCGAGGAAGTAGAAAAGGATGCTGTTAAACTACTACCTTTATTTTCACCACAATAATCTCAATTCCATTGTTTAAATAACTAAACAATTTATTTGAATAAAGTTAAATATACTAAAACAGTATTTAAATTACGGATTTCAATAAGGACTTAAAAAAATAAATAAATCTCACAGACCAGTCACTAAACCTCACATTTCAGTTCCTTAATTAGAATTCTCCTCTCTGATTAACCTTCCTGTTTTCTCTGCACACATTTTTAAATGTCAGAGCCAATGAGCAGTAGTATTATCCTTAGAAACCCAGAGTCAATCTGATGAAGTGGAAGAATGTCTAGGAACTATTAGGAATTCTAATCAATGTCATGAAATTGCTAAATTATAAATGTCTCCACTTCCACTGCCTGCCATCAGGCTGTCTCACTTGACTCATCAGGAAAAGTGGGAGAAACCCTTGCAGAACTACTCCACTGAGCATCTCAACACATCACACAACACCCACCCCCCCACCACCCATTATCCCCCCAAATCCCCAAAACACTCAGGACTAAATCTGAGGCAGGGAACTACACAACTTATTCTTTTGGTCTTCTCCAGGGCCCAAGGAGACATTCACATTATTTTAGTTATATAAATCTTCTCTATACTTTTTCAGAAAAACAGAAATCTAAGCACATTACCACATAGATAAAACTGTTACATGAACACATGGGCGAGCTGTAGGAATTATCTAATAGAAAAGTTTGCTTGAAACAACCTTAAAAAATTCAAGTTTGAAACATGGTTGTTTTCCTTCCTTTCTTCCCACCTTTTCTCTGAGGGTGCCAGAGCAGTGGCACAGGCTGCCCAGGGAGGCTGTGGAGTTTCTTCCCTGGAGTCATTCAAACCCTGCCTGGACACGTTCCTGTGCCCCTGCTCTGGGTGTGCCTGCTCAAGCAGGGGGGTTGGACGAGATGATGCCTTCCAACCCCTACTGTTCAGTGATTCTGTGAACCAGAAGTAGCTTATTTTCTTTTTAGATTACACCTTGCTTTTTAATTGTCCCTCCCATTACCAATTGTTTATTCTTAACAGGTGTTGCAGATACCTGCCAAGTCACTGTAAGACAACCGAGATTTCAGGAAGCTGACTACTCCATGCAAACTGTGTTCCTAACATGTGCTTTCTCTGCCTCTGGATGCTCCTCGTCTCTACCCCAATTTCTATGGTTTCGCTTTTTAACTAATAAGCATGAGGATTTGTGTACTCCTGCATGCAGAGATAATCAGAAGTACAAAGTACACTTATCAGGAAATAACGTTTCACTTCAGATCAATAATCTGACTGTAGATGACAATGCTGTTTATATCTGTGGAATAGCATTTTCAGATTCAAATACAACCAGGTCTAAACAAACAGGAGATGGAACAGTACTAATTAAAAAAGGTCAGTTGATCATTTCTTCTTAATGAAGCATCTTAAAAGAAATAAATTAACTTTCCTAAATACTCTCTTTCTTTACACTCTCAAGAACATAATTTAAGATGGAAGTATGAACAAAACTGTTAGGAGTAGTATGACTATATTAAAATATTAATAGTAAAACCATGGAGGGATTCTATGAATAAGCATCTTAACCTCATTTGCTAATTAGACTGTTCTGTCATATGATGGCAAATGACTCTAGAATTCTACAAACAAAAGAAGTTTTGTAGTTGTATTATTTAACCATACTCTACATCCCCTTACATAAAGGCTTTAATGGCTATCAGAAAGGAAGTATCAACCGAAAAAAAGAAGTAGAGAAACTGACATTTAGTGGAAATACATGCAATGGACTACAAGGTCTCAGAATTGGGGATTCGCTGTGCCGACTTGAGGGAAAAAGCTCTGGTTCTAAATCTCTGTATCATTTGCCTTCTAGTTAAGAAAGCGATGAGACTTCATTAACTACATTTCAGTTTTACGTGCCTAAAATAGAAAAAAAAACCCCCAAACCCTAGCTGGATTATTACTTTCCCTATATTCCTTCCTTCCTCTAACTGCGTTTCTGAACAAAAGCCCGTAAGCATTATTCAGATATTCCTTTATGAGAGCAGAAAACTGGATTCTAGTTTTATCTACCCCTAAAGAAGGGTTCATAATAAAAAATAACAAGTCTCCATTGCCCTTGCAAACATTCAGGGAAACAAAAGACAAGTGATCTCACTAAGGAATATAGATTGAAAATTAACCATAAAATATTGCTGGGTATAAGGTTTTTAATTCCTCAGAAGAAGGGGGCTGAAATGCAGAATCTTAAGGAAATTACGTGAATCAGAACTGTCCTTTATTCTAACACTCACTTTTAATAAAGGAGCAGCGAAGCAGCACAGCAATGGAAAACTCGTCTTCATCCTCATGATCATCACCTCATCCTTACTGTTTCTATACAGCACTGCTGTGTTCACATTCTTTGTAGTCTACAAGGTAGGCTCAAAGGGATTTTTCTGATTTTGTTCATTTTGTAAACCTAAGCAGTTTTAACGTCTCCATAAGGAGAATAAAAAGACATTCCTAGATTCCATAATTTTTATGAATAAGTTTTAAAGAGGTAGTTGGTTGAAGTTCATATGCTGCACATGTCTGCAAACACTTGTGTGGCACGCACCTGTAGTCTCAAGAGCAACCATGTTTTCTTTAAAGTGTCTAAAAGCAAAGATATTCTGAAGTTAAAGTTACCTTGATAGTATTAATCAGCAAGTTGGAGATTATCTTTAAAGGCACACTCAAAAAGTAAAACTAGAAATTACCATCATGAAGTCATCAAATCTCTGGATTAGTTTCCAGTAAAAGTAAAAATTTAAATTCAGTGTCAAAGTACATCAGCTGCAGTAAAGTTACTGCAGACTGACTTTACCTGTGTAATGAAATTCTATTCATACATCATACATATACAGAAAAGAGACCTTAGTAACATTTTAAAATATCAGAAACTTGGAAGAAATTTTACGCTTATAGGAAACAAACACATTAGAATGCACCTGGTTAACAGTTACATAGCTACTGCTTTTTTTCTTTAATCTAGAATAAAAATTGTCATTAGTTAAAAACAAACGCCCAAAGCTGCAACTTTAAAAATTAGAAAATTAATTAATAAAAAATTAAACCAGCCTTCTTCAGGGGAAAAAAGGATATCTGTGATGCCATTGGTTTATTTTTGAGAAAGAGGTAGTGCTTCAGGCAGGTCCCACTGTACTCAAAGCAAATTTACTTGCAACATCTACTACCAGAAGCTGAAAAAGGCCTTACAAGCTTGAAAACTTCTAATTTTTCCAATGGTATAAGCTGATCTAATGAAAGACTACAAACTGTTTGGTGCTGTAAAAGGGCAACGCTTTTAACTATTCTGCTATTTAGCAGTTGGGTTCTCATCTTAAGTTTTAACTTTTTAATTTTATTATTCCTCCCTCCAGTTAAAACCAAAGCTGCTAACAAAAAGTCAGAATGAAGACCAAAGAGAGAACTGTGTATGTTATCACTTTGTTTGCTTTGTCTGTGATTCAGAGCTTTTTTTTTTTCTGTCTTTTTAAAGTATATTAGGCATCAATTTTGTGATTAATTGGTGATTCAGTTAAAGAGACATTCAGAGCTGTTAAGGCTTCACTTCAGATTTGTACAAAACTGGTTAATGATTTTACATTTAAATAATTTTTACTAATTAGTTAATTTATTTTTAATGAATTGGATACAGGATAAAGTCAATCTATGTAAAGGCCATCTCTAATACACAGCTTCCTTTAGGTTTCAAATAAATTTTGTTCAAACTTCTGAAAAAAACAGGTTTTGCTATTAATTGTTTGTTTAAATGGTGCACTCAGGTGAGCCCTAATGTATTTAAAAGAAGCCTATTAAGAATCTCTATCACCTTGTATCCTTGAATAAAAATCAGAAGCTATACATTTAAATATCCATTAAAGAAAGTCTATATGTTAAGAGATGTAATATTGAAGTAATTTAAAACCCTTCTGCCTGCCAAACCATATGTTCTTATAGTGTTATTTAGTAACGTTCCTGAAGAGATATACAGGAAAAAAATCAGAATTACAAAAGGTAGAAAAAGATGTTTCCCCCAACTTCAAATGAGCACCGACCTAAAATATTTTAAATTCTTTGCAGAAAATCACTAGCGGAAGAAAAATTTTTCAAGCAATTGCCCAAGAACTTCAAAAGCAGAGGTAC
Source organism: Phalacrocorax aristotelis (assembly GCF_949628215.1). NCBI lineage: Eukaryota > Metazoa > Chordata > Aves > Suliformes > Phalacrocoracidae > Phalacrocorax > Phalacrocorax aristotelis. The sequence continues at coordinate 8,873,076 of NC_134285.1, forward strand.
ACTGAACATTGCCAACAGCCTGTAAGTATCCATCTACCACTACTGCAATTTGCGGGGGAAAAAAGAGCAACTGACAGTTTTTAAGAGTATACAATTTCTATTCCTAGAGGAAATAGACTTTTCTTTTTTGAAGTTGATAAAGGTCTAAAAAAAGTATTCAGCACAGCAGTCACAGACATTATAAAGCATTCTAAATGACCATACAGATAGAATTATATATATATATGTGATAGTATATACTTTATAGAATGTATGCATATACATTTCAAAATGAAGTTTCCATGAATTTCTATTTTACTAAGAGGTCTCATCAAGTGGTTCTGGACTGTTTGGTAAAACACATAGAGCTATTAAGAGTTCATTTCTGAAAAATATTTCTACTGTAGTTCCTCTTGCTCCCTTAGCCCAGGGTAGCTAGGTGACAGAAACATAACAGATCTGTTAAAAAGCTCTACAACATTCTTACAGATATTTCCACCTCCTTCAACTTACAGTCTAAACTAAGTATTCAGCATCACTGGGTAAAGCCACACAACTTATTTCATCATTCCAAATTTATGCCAGTAAGTCTTCTATGACCATATGACAATAATTTTGCATATGACATGTAAGTTACAAAAACCAACTTTAGAAGTTACATGTATTTCCAAGCAAAGAAAATGGCTTCAAAACCCTGCTTCAGAGACATTGCTTCTCTTGAGAAAAAAATACAAATTCTTTCCTATTCTGAGGATGGACCACACCACTTCAGAGATGCGGGGTGAAACCAAAAGAAACAAAGAATAGAGTCAAACACTTCTCTATATATTTTTACTTAATTTATTTTCATACAGCCCCAATTGTTTTTCTCTGTAATTATACCTTTAAAGACTTCAAGTGCCTGCTGACATGACTTGGTCCTTGGTTTGAGCATCAGATATGAACACAGTGAAAATAAGCAGTAAGTTTTACCGCCTCTGTGCTCCATGGAGATTAGGAAAAGCCAAGAGGAAAAGAAATATGTTTTGAATCTTGTAGATGCCACATGGACAAAAGCAACTGGATAAGTGGGGAGAAGAGTTTTCTGAAACAGTAAAGGGATAGAATTTGCCTCAAAAAGGAAATTCTGCCTTTATTTAAAAAAAAGTTCACATCAGTAATGAAATACTTCTACATTTTTCCCCTAGGATGATATGGAAGATGACACTGTTTATCAGAACAGATGAGCATGTGGCAGCAGTTCAGATTTTTTCAGTGTTTCTCATGCAAACAAAGGAGAAGATTAAGAAGCACCTTCACAGACTTCCTTTGCTTTAAAAAGGGAGGAGAAAACCTTACAGGGCAGTGTTCTTCAAGAGTATTTTCTAAACAGATCACCAAAACAAAGTGCATTGTACATTACATCTATGTGACGAATTACTGCCATTTTCCATCCTGCAAGAATAAAAACTGTGGGAAAAGACTTCATCTTTCATAACTGCTAATGCTTCATAAAAGTTTCCTTTTTCAGTTTAGATTTAATTCTATATCTTTTTTTTCCTTTTTACATTAATTTACATGTATTCCTTTTACATGAATTGAGCATTTGTGAAAGATACATGATAATTGACAGCAACAGAAAATAAACTTGTTTCATAGGTGAAATTCTGGTTTTAGTCATCTTAATAGTTATTGATGTAACAAATACACATTTCAACAGTAGCTGTGTCTTAACAACAGCTTAAACAGAACAAAACCTATGTATTCTGTAGATGGGCAAGCAGCAATAACAGACCATATAAATGCGTGTACTATCATGGTACGGCTCAGCTGGGATGGGAGCTTCTTCCTAGCCTATTTAGGAAAGAAAGTAGCGGTCGTAGTGAGAAGGTTGCCCCTGCAATATTAAAATTCACTTGCTAGACGGGAACCCCCCATCTTCCAGTCCTACCATCCAAAGACAGGATTACCTGGAGCAACAGGTTCTGCCTTTACATGCCTGTTCAACATGGATACAAGCATGAACGCAGAGGTAAACCACCTAGTCAAGGTAGTATACTTCTTCAAAAAAAAAAAGGTACTTTTTTTTTTTTAAGCAGTTACTACCTAGCCAAGCTACAAAATGCGCACTTTTACAAGAGATCTGTTAGTATCAGGCATTCTTCCTACTAAAGAGCAGCTGCATCTTTCATCATCATTTAAATAAAGCAAGGCTTTGTTTAAAAAAATGAAACATCATTTCTCACTTCAGTGAGATGAGAACTGACAGCTGAGACAAAGCAAGGGTCCATCTAGCACAGTACTGTGTTTCCAGCTCAATTTAGTACCAACTATTTCAGGAAGATGGAAAACACACCTTTGTCTTCATATCCCTGTCAATCAATCACAGGACATTAATTTATTCAACAAGGAAATTTCACAGTCCCAGGCTTCTAGTGTTTACTATTTCTGAAGTATGGTGTCTCTGACATTTTTATTTTAGAGAAACAAACCAGTCTAGTCTTATATGATAATATTTGTCTAGTCTTATATTATAATATTTATATAAAGGCATTATTACATATCTATATTAGGAAATACAAAGGATTTTTATATGACCCTATGGGATACCTATTAAAAATATAAAGTTATAATAATACATGTTCTTATGTGACTAGTCTAATACCTCACGATTCATCCGGCTTACTTGTCAAATTTAGACACAAGCAATAAGCGCATTACTTCTTGTTCTGTATGTTGAAAATAAAACTCTGAAAAGCCCCAGAAGGAATTTATGACTAAGCTGCTCTGGACTCTAGGTGTCACTGTAATTACAGAAACAGAAATATATTCTACCTCCTCCTCCGCCTTGCTTTGTTCTCTTAAAGCAAGTTTTGTGTTATTCACATAGACATTTTCCACCATTACCCTCCCATTACGTTATGTGTAATAACCCCAAATATCTCATTTTGATTAAAATAATCTCTCCATTTCTAGAAACTGATCTATACGCTGTTCAAACACCCTACCTGCCTCATCTCTTCTCCATTTATTCCTCCCTCTAAAATTCAGAAGTTTCTCTATGCGGGTCCAAACTGTTTTTAATTAGCTGCTACAAGAATTTACTTGAGCCACAAAACATTCTCCTCTTTGCATGTTCCAGGTATATTTTTTGTTAAATGTAAAGTATATGTATATATCTAACACTTAAAATGCATCATCTTGTGGAACACCTGAATAAAAATACTGAAATTCTAAAATCGTTTGTACATCATGAAGGCAGTCTAGCAGCTCATTGTCTATTTCTTTAGACTGCAGTTAAGTAGATGTTAAGTGGGAAAGCTTCAGTGGAATGACAGTAACTTCTGTGTGTGCTAACTTGCATTGTCTAAAGAAGTTTATACAGGCCCATAGCCACGATAGTGCTAAACAGACAAACATGTTTTTAAGTTTCAGAACATATTAAGGAAACAAAACTGCCTTAAGCAAAATGACTAATCTGCTACAAATCACCACCACAAACAAAAGTATGACTTTGGTTTACAAGGCATCTTACAACAAAATTCAACTTTCAACAAATAGGAATGACCGAGTTCAATCATCACAGAACAAGTTTCCAATCCCTTGGGATTTATAAATTTAACACTCTATTCTCCTCCCAGGAGATTAATGATGAAGGATGCAAGTGGACTTAGAGTAGTTTCTTCCTTAATTTATCTACCTCCTGTTGAGCCAGAAAGTTGCATGTGGTCTGTCACGTGGTTACCCAACAACATGGAAAAAAGTAGAAGCTCGGTTCAATAGCGATTGCAAAACACATACATAGTTTTGAAGGCACACAATCAAAAAAGCCAGCCAAATAATTTCTCAATTTCTGTGTCTAATATGCCAATGAAAGACTAGAAAGACGCTGCTGCTGTTTGGAATTGTGAAGAATTTTAAAAAGAGGAAAACATATTGTTCCACATTACAGGAACACTAAGTTATAACCGAATATGTTTGAAATACTGTACAGATGTATAAGTCAACTGCCCATCTCATATAAGACAAACTACTTTTCAGAACAGTTACAAAATTATATGCTCAAATACTGTATTTTAAGCAATTCTTCATCTGATGGCTTTATTTTTTATACTTAAAGTTTTTCCCCTTCCCCTTCCCCCAGCAAAAGTACCACTAGCATATAAAAAGAGGAAAATAGATCATTTGATGCGTTTGTGATTGCCAGAATATTAAAGTTCTTAGTTCTGTATTTTAGGGTCATACATGCCTTCCACACACAAGTCTTAATACTCAAGGAGAGACACTGCCCAAACGATGACCGATGAACACCAGCCTTCTGGAATTCAGACCACTTTTATGGGTGCTTCAACCTGAATCCACAATCACAAGCATGTAAAAAAAAAGTTTCTAGACTCTTTTTGAAGTTTAGAAAATCTCTCATGTATTTCTTTAAAAGGAAGCTACGGGAAATAATGGAGATCTGGCACTAAATTTTGGGTTTTTTATTCCAGTTACTACTACAATATATATAGTGGTTGATATTAGCGGAGGGTGCCTATATTTTACTTTGAGCGCTCATGTTGGAACGTGAACATTATCTCCCTATGAATTTTTAGGTGCAGTTCATCTTGAAACAGTTTGACCTGAACTTCTCTATTCAACATTACAGACAGTTCTGACAGTTTTGCTCAATGGTCGCTAGAGACAACTGGGGTTACCTATATGACAGCAGCAGAGAGCCCTAATCAGAGATCAGTTTTCCCATGTTGCTCCAACACAGCTCAAATGTGGCAACCTGCAGAACAGGATATGGGACTTCAATATCTGAGCTTTTTGTTGGTGCCAATAATGTATGTTGAGGAATTAAGAAAACAGCTTATATCATGTGGCCTATTTACCTACATTTTCATACTTCTGAACATGCATTGTACAAGTTATTTGTAAAAATAAAATACAAACATGCCAATTATTTATTTAAACATTTATTTTGGAATACTATAACTGACAAACATTTTCTTTACCTGCCTAAATAGCTGTTAGCTGTGTACTTACCATTTTCCACATACGGGTGAAATGGCAGGACTAATGCTAGAATGACTCTGCCTCTAGTTGGCTCCAGTACACTTCTAATATCTTTTAATACAGTCAGTGGTTGATCACAGCGATCCAGCAAATTCAAACAGCTGATAACATCATACTGAAATCCTGTATTTTGCCATTCATTTATACCAAGCACCCTAAAAAGGGAAAGGGATACACCCTGTTAAACAAACACAAGCTGAGTTCAGAGAGAACCATTGAAGACAAAAATGCCCTATGGATGTGTTGATAGTGCAGGTGAGGTCAGCCACCTAGGCAATGAGAAAAGACAGACATGATCCTTCTGGTCTTTTGGAAAAGAAAACTAAATCAACAATAGGCATGGCTATATATACAGCCACGTGAACCTTTATATTGCCTCATGGTCATCAGGCAATAAAGGAGACAAAAAACAAAGCTCCATATATTAAAAAAATGTGTTGTCCTAGAACAAAACTGAAGATACTTCTCAAGGAACAACAAAGCTGAAATATGATGAACGGCTTGCTGCTTTTTATGCACTCTGATTTACCAGTGTGCAAACCCAGATTACAAAGCAGCTACTATGCTTCCACTCAAAGACAGGTGAAGAAAAGAAATCTACCATTCATTCATTCTTTGAGTTGATGTCTAGGGATGCAGTGCCTGAAATACTGATCATTACTCAACAAGACTGGATCTGCTGGCTGCAAGAATCTCCAGGAGCTGCAACAAGTACATGAACAAAGTCCTGATGGTGATGAGGTTTTTGTTACTAAATATTATTAAATCTTAACATCAGGAGCTAAGCATAGCAAGAATAAAAGAATCTTTACACGGTCGTCTATACAATGGAATTAGATAGACGCAGATTATTGAGGGATCATCCCTATTACCAGGACTCAGTTTGCTTTCTCTGCAGTACAGGTATCTTCTCTAATGGTTTTGGACTGTTCACTTTAGACTGTTCATCTGAAGTTCATGTTCCTCACTCCCTTGATTAAAGCAATTTATGTAAGCTACGAAGAAAGACTTCAAAATGGTCGTTCCCTATTTTCTCTTAACTGCTATCAGGGAACATCCGCATAACAAAAGCACTAGTAACTGGGAACACCAGATGTATTTGTTTTCCTGCTTTGTACATGTCAACCTTTCCTGTAATGATCAAACAATGGAAGAATTGACTGAAAATACTGAACATTCATTAAATACTACAAATAGATTGCTGTCTAATATAAAGGATGTGGGAAGTATTCAGTACAATACCTGTATTTCTTCTTCTGAAGCTGCCATATCATAGTTTCAGACAATTCAGTGGCATAGATTTCTTCAAAGTGAGGACTCATGACTTTAGTGACTTCTCCATCTCCGGCCCCTAAATCAAGAAGTCTGTGCGATTTCCATTCCGGATTTATTTTAAGCAGTCTTTGAAATTGTTCTGGGGAGAACACAAACATTGAGCCCCTTCCCAGCAGCCTGAAATGTAAAAATAAGAAATGACTGCTTTTGTACAAACTTTAACAGGAAGGACAATAAAGTAATTTAGAATGTGCTTTGGCAGCAACCAGTCACACATAACAGTAGACAAGGTCGCTGCTCAGATAAATTCTAAATCCAGTTCAACCTGCCTTGCACTTGTCAGAGATCAAACACATAGCCACATGCAGTTACAGTGGTTAAGACTTCACGAGGAATTTGATTAGGTAAGGAAGAGCTCATGGGGTGCAGCTCAAGAAAATGATCGCATAAAAAAAATAAAAGTAGGGTGGAGAGAAAGAGAGGCAAAGATAAAGGCTGAACCTTATTTGTCATGTTTGCAGATTTGAATCTCTGCCATATACCTTAAAAAAAAAAAAAAGAAATAGCAGAGAAAATAAATTGGCTGCAGACACACAAGTATGCACAATGAATGAGGAATAGGATATGAAACTAGGAGGGAAGCCAGGGAACAGATTTACAGAAAGGATGGGGGTAACACTGCTGGAGTGGCAAAAAAGATTTTTTTTAATTTTATGTTACAATGGCTTGTGCTAGTATCTGCAGATCTTGCACTCAACGTGAGTGACTGTGGAATAGGAAATAGGCAACTCATTAAGGAATTAGGTAGAAATGACAGTTGGATTCCTTATGGATCAAGTCGATGACATACCCACCCATAACTGTTTGAAGACTACATAGTGACAGATTTCAGCTGTCACAGCAGAATTCAGAAGATGAAAGAGTTAGGAGAACAAGCAGAGGAAAAAGAACTGGTCAGTAACAGACTGAAGGTAGATAAATATTACTCTTTAAACTAATGTTGGATAGCAGGTTAAACTTAAAAGACAATGAACAGAAATCTTTTATGTTCAAGGGGAAAAAAAAGCAAACAAAGATAAAAAGAGTCAAAGAATCGAATAATGTGAAAAAGAGGTGGCTAGGAAAGACTGACTGTACTAAACAAATAAACAAACAAGAAGGGTAGAGTATACAAAGTCATATAGAAGAAACTAAAGCAGGATATTAAATGTATAAACAGAATACAGCCAATTTAAGTAGAGCCCCCTTGCAGCACACTTGTGTCAGTCCACACTGTATAATTGGCTCATAGCTATTATTCCTAACAGCACTATGAGGTGTTATTCAAAGCACTGGAGAGCCTTTGAAAAAAAAAAAAAACTGGAAGAGAAAGGAAGAAAAGGAGACCAAAGGAACCTTTATATAAAGCTACAAGTAACTAAGAACACCACAGGGAAGCTCATAAAGTCATCTAGCTAGAAAATAAGAAAAAAAATTATTTTTCTAGCCTTAGTAGACAGCCACTATCCTCAGATGAGACTACGCAGAAGTATATTTTAGGTGCAGAGGTGGAGTTGGTGGAGAAATCGGGGAATGTAACAAAATGCATTCTTCATAAGGTCAAAACTGACGAGCTGTTAAACATATGTCTGAATGGGGTGACCTGGGCACAAAAAGGTACTGACTTTTTGGGAAAAAAATACTAAAGCACCCAAGAACAGCTAGGTTCCCTTGCAGCCACAGAAAAGACTGATGCAATAAGACTAGCACAATACTGATTTATAAACTTCTTTTCCTGCCTTCCTGATGTTTCACCAAACATGCTACATCAGCAATTATGTGTTCAAGTACAGCTTACAAACTGATGTGAAATTAAATTTTACAGAATAAGCAAAAGGACAGAATTCTGCTCCACATTAGTGTTACAAGACACAACAGTTCAGTGCCAACTTCTGCACTGTTCAGAAATCTGTCTAGGTTTGCAGTGGGTACGCACACACACTCTGCTAGAAAGAGTTTTCGAGGCATACATAACTGACTGGATACAGTCACCTACCACTAGGACAATCACAACAGTAACTAATATAGACATAGCAGTAGGTAAAGGCCAAGGGGAGGTGGGGGGAAGAAAGCAGAGGGAAGAGGAGTACATTGTCTAACACAAAGAGAGCACTCTCTTATTCAGAAGGAAATTAATACAAATAATGGTTATAAATTACAGTTAGAGTCTTCCAATTATCTCTTATTAATTGCTATTACCTCCTCTGTCCCCCCCATGCTGGAAATGGTGTTCTTCAATTAAGAGGGTTGGGTGTGAAGAGCACAGTCAGACATTTCAGATCTGTTAGACTGGCAAAGGGAAAGCTACAAATTTAAGAAAAGCTGACAGATCAAGGGGTAGGGCTGAACACTGGAAAACTCTAAATCCAAACTGTATTTACTTGACCTAAGATTGACTTTTCACTTACCCATTGATAGATGTTCTAGACATAAAGAGGCTAAAAATTGAGGACACAAAAGAGTGATAGAGCTGGATAAACAGCCAGCCTGATTTCTCAATGCTGTTGTTTAAGAAGATCTGTGTTCCTTGGTCAAGGTAACTCTGGACAAAAATAGGCTGAAGGGATTCAGACAATTGTTCTGTGTTGCAGACATACCACTAGAGAAAAAGATAAAGGACCATTAAAAAATTCAGCAACATAAAATCAAAAGTCGTTAAAAAAATTGAATACATAGAAGGCTATTATCAATTTCCATAAATATAAAAATTTAGTTTTTCCTACAGACTTCTCAACAAGCTTCAGGATTAATTTAACTTAGAATTGAATTGTAATCAAGTGCTAAGAATGGCTAAGAAATAATGCTTTTATTTTTTGTCTTAATCATTACCCTGTAGTTGAAGAATTTTACAAAGTAACTTCCCTAGAAAGCAAACACAGGTCCTCTATGGACTAGCAGCATGCTGATAAAATAGTATGACGTGGGATAACATTGTTTTCTATCTTCTAATTCATTCTCAACTTTTCCCCAGGCATCCTCTGAAAATAAATCTGCAAGTGCATTTCCAATATTTTTCAAGGAAAAGAGACAAAGAATACAATCGATACTTGAGACAACAGCTTGTCTGTCTTATAGCACTGCTGGACTATGTTTCTTCACTTACCAGTACCAACAAGCAGGTCCACAAGTCTTTCAAAACGATTATGTCTATGAAGCTGCCTCCCAACATCTCTGCTAAACAAAGGAGCAGGTTCCCACATCTAGGAAGTCACCAGTATCAGCTGAAAGGCAGTTCTATACTTTTATATTGGTAAAATATAAAGCCCAAGCTAAAATGGGCCAATGATTCCTTTTGACTTGTGTTACCTGGTAACAACCAATCCTATACAAACTAACTCTGATATGCAAGCTATTGTTCAATTAATTGTGAAGAAAAAGGATGCTACTTTTTGATATCAAATCTAGCTGGAAAAGTAGTGTTTTATGATCCACATGTAAGGCATGTATAAACTCTGTCTTCAACACCCACTTTATATTATTTTAAATGTAAAGAACTTGTGCAGACAAGGCAAACCCATAGAAATTCTGAAATATTAGGACACTTAATGGCCACCTTCTGCACCTCCAGCAAATGCCTCTAATGCTGCAGCATTCTGGAATGTCAGCACTGATACTAAAATTCAAAAGGTTGCTCATTGCTAGGTTGCAATGCCAAGCTAAGAACCCCCTCCACTCAATATGCAGAAGTTACAAAAAAAAAGTTTTAAATGTAATTTTAATTAAGAATATTGCTGTTATTTTTCACTCTCCTACACTTAGAAAGTCATGTCAGCCCTTCTCACAGAATCTCTAATGCCATGTGTCTGTTTTCTAATATCAAGAATCATTCCCTACAACTAACACACTCTTATCTCCCCCGTAGATCTTGCAATAATGTTCCCTAATCTGGCTGCACGCATTTATTGTGCGGATAAGGAGTTAAGAGTATCTTAAAGAGAAATAGGGAGTTTTAACAGAATCTTGTAAAAAATGCACATAGAAGAACAGCAAATAGTCAGCTGGGGTAACTCCCCAATGATTTAACACCTAACATTGTGTCTATAACCATACTATGCAAAACGTATGCTCCTATCCTGATCCCTTCATGTTTGTTGTACCTTGTTGCAAGTGAAACAGTCACTTAATTTATGTTTACACAGTGTTCAGTACAATGGGACTTCCAGTCACTGCTGTAATACAAGTAATAATGGGACAGGATTCTTATTCCAGTGCCCTGCTGCTTCACAATAATAGTGCCAGCAATCAGAGCGGAGTAGGTACCTGCACCAGGATCATTATGCCCAATTCATAAACAGGGGCTCCATCAAACACTGACCCAAAGGAGCAAGGGAGGTCAAGACCCTTCAGCTGAGAAGCGAGCATATGCCTGCTTAGGTTTACTTTGAAAACCACTTGCATAGCAGGTACATTTCTGGCAGAATCAGGCTCTCAACTGTACTTTCAAACACATTTATAGTTAGCAGAGGTAAGTGATCCTTTCCTCTAAAAAAAAAAAAAAAAAAAAAAAAAGGATCTTGAGCAAGTCTGTCCCACATGATGGAGCCTGGCACAGGGATCCCTGAGACTGATGATTCACCAGTTTAGGTTTTTTCTCCCTGCAGCACAGTGGTACTTGAATAAATCAGCATAGACAGTGATTCCCAAAAGAAATCCTTAGCAAGTTGTAAAAAACTACTAAAGCAGCAGTCTGTGTACTTTGTCCATCCATCTTCAGAAGCCAATTTCAAGAGCCTGGCAGAAGCAGGCAATCCCATGGAGCTGAGCAGCAGGCTGGGATATGAGTCAGGTTCATTCACGAGGCTGCTGCCCACCTGCACTGGACAGGTTTGGAGTGGCTCAGATGATCTGCCTTGTGTTGCCATTTGCAATCCGGAAGAAAATGTATCCAACTACCAAAGCTTTGGGAAACACAGGTTTTGTTCCATAAGCTATATGACTGCATACATACCGCACCTGAGCTCATAAACCTTGGTTCTGCACTGAACTCTGTGACCTATAGTTCCAGGATCTGACCATGGACAGCAACAGTCCTACAATTCTTGTCTTTAATTCTTGACTTCTAAATATTTATATATATTGACATAACCATTATCAGGATGATGATGGTGACAACTGTGAGGAGAAAAGCTTGTTTCCAGAAATTAGGCTTTGTTCACAGATCTCTAATTTCTTCTTCACCGTTAGTCTTGATGATTAGGTTATTGGCAACTACCTATATAATACCAGTGAACACTACAAGTGATCGCAAACTATAAGGGGAGGAGGGGGGCAAAACGTAACACAGGATAAACCCAATCCAAACTGCAAATAATAAAAGCAGTGAAAGACAGCTTAATTCTGGAACTACTTCCTCAGAACAGAAACTGCTTTTGTTTTCCTCCATGTACAATATATGAAGAACCCTTTTCAGGTCACTAGTTTCATGACAGAAAGTCTATCGCTGTCTTATAGCACAATAATAGAAAAACTACAGCACAAAAATCTGAAAAGATGTGTTACAACCTTTGTTATAATAAAAATTGTTATTATTGACAATTTTTGCCTTATATTACTGAAAGGAAGAAAATGTTCTTTTAGCTAACTTACATAAAACTAATAAAGTCTGTTAAATATCAGAGAGTGAAAGCACCTGCTGCCTCAACAAGCAATCCTTACTTATGAGTGAACCCACAAACTCAGTTATCATAAAGCTTCCTAAACTTACTAGATAATCAATACTTTAGGTTTAAAATCTAGATCCAATAAATTTGAAATGGAGAGTATCCACTGCAGACCATCTACCTGTGAAAGACATAATCATCTCCACAACACATTTCCTCGGTTGACTTGTCTTTCTAGTAGTTTTTAACACCACAGAAGACTTTCTTTGTTGCCAGAAGGAAGTTTGTTAAGTAAACCTAAATTCTGCTTCTCTTTGTACTTATGTGCCAAACGATCCAAACAGCAGACCATATTCATTAAACCCCAATAATACATTCACTGAGTAGCAAGATTCTGGGTATCAGTGCCCACCCAGAGCATACCAGCAATGCATCAGCTTCAGGAATTATAACGCATAATTATGTTCTTCCTTTCTACAGCAGTCCTCAAGTACTTCTGCTATGTCTTCTTCATTACCTCAGCTCTGTATCTTTTACTTAGAATAAGTCAGTATCTTCCTTCAGTACTAAGAGGTTTTATGAGCTCTTCCAAACTCCTGTCAAGATTTCCAGTAGCATTTTGGTAAGATGTAGTGCAGATCTGAGCATATTCCAAGTGCAATCAGATCACGTAACCACTGCATAGCAAGGGTACGGTCCCTAACTTCTCCACAAAGTACCGATCCACATGCCTGTACTGCCCAAATATAGCACTAACCTTTTATTGCAGCCGTATCACATTGCAAACTCATTTCTAGTTTGCCATCTACTGCTGTTCCAAGGCCTCTGTGAGCTTTGCAGTTTCCCAGTCGCTCACTTTATTTTCCTCTAGACACACGAGTGTTAATTAAAACCTCTCTGTGATTACAAACCCATCCCACTCCACACCACCTGCAAACTTCATTCAAGTCCTGTTTACTCACAGAGCTCACCAGGAAAAACGCAAGACGAAGGTTTAAGCCTCTCACAGGCGGCTCTGGCTCCCGCCGCGGCGCCGCCTCCCCGTCCCGGCGCTCCCGCCGCGGGGACCCTGTCGCGCCGAACGCCCAGCCCGCAGCGCGCCCCGACCGCTGTCCCCCGGCGGCTCCTCAGCGGGCTCCGGGACGGATTTCACACGGCGGGCGCACCTCAACTTTCTCACCGCGGGGAAGGACCGAGCTGTTACCTCTCTTTGTCTGGCGCTGCCCGGCCCGTCGCCCCCCTTATCCCGCACCAGAGTCCCCCGCCCCCCGCGGCCGGCACCTCAGGTCGCCCCGGCGGACGAGGAACCCCTCACCCGCTGCTCCCCGGCTTCCCCGCGGGCCGGCTGCCCGGGGGCGGCGGGAGGGAGGCCCCTGTGCCTGCCGGTGTCGGGGACCCCCCGCCCAGCCCGGCCCGGCCCGGCCCCGGAGAGGGAAGGCGGGGTGGGGGAGGGGAGGGGCGGCTGCCTCCGGGGCTGTACCTGGTGGCTCTCCCTGGCGCCCGGGGCTGGCTGGCGGTGGCTGCCCATCATATTCACGTAGAGTGACCTGGATAAAGGGCTCCTCAGGTACCTGGCAGGGCCAGACCACATCCTCCTCCTCAGCACCCACAGGAACAGGGTGTAGCAGCCCAGCCAGCCCAGCCACAGTCTCATCGGGGGAAGGGGCGCGAAGTCACCCCCTCCTGCTGCCGCCACCTCCCCTCTCCATGGCAGCGGCGGCGCCGGCAGCACGCAGCTCGCCCGCCTCGCCTCGGCTCCCCTCCGGGGCCCGTACACACGCTCGGGGCGGAACGCGCGGCGCCGCGGCAGCAGGGACTAGCCGGACGGCTTCACTGAGGCACGCCGGGGCCTGGCGCTCACCCGCTCCCTCCCTTTCTCTCGCCAATCACAAGGCAGGCGGGGCCGTAGCGCGGCATGAGTCGCCCCGCGGGGCGCTGCGCTCAAATCGGGGCGGGGTGGGGCGGGACGGCGGCGGCGGTTTTTCCATACCGTCCCTACTCCCCGCTTCGGTCACCGGTGGCGGGTGAGCAGGCAGGCAGCTCCCCCCTCACAGGGGCTCGCGCCGGTTACCTCCGGCGGGCACGTGCTCGGCGACGCCCTGTCACCTAGGCTGCGCGTGCGCAGAGCGCCGCGGGCGGGAGAATGAGGGGAGAGAAGGAATGGCCGCCCATCACCCCCCATCCTTGCCGCGTTCTTGGCCCCTCATCCGCCTTGGCATCACCCATGCACTGCCCTGGTAGTTCAGCTTAATGTCGGTCAAGAGCACCGTCCTGGAGTTAGTGCCTTGCTTTAACTAAGGTTCAAAATTCTGGGAGCAGTTCAACCATTTGAGAAATTCTTGGCTGCTACAACAATAAGTGCTGAAAGTTTGAGGTGATACTTCATGTAGAGCTGTGTTTGGTCTCTGTTATCTTCAGGTTTTTCCTGTACACAGAAATTTGAGGTCAATAGGCCTGGCAGAGGTGATGTGATTCCTAAAAACACCCAAAACCACAAGCATTTAAAGATAAATTGGGTCACTACAGGGTTTGCTCTTCAAAAGGGTCTTCCACCTGCAGATGAAAGACTACTACAAGGGTCTGAAACACAAAATTTGGCTTCAAGCCCTCAGACATGGCAATTTTTCTTGTAAACAATTATTTTGCAATACCTCAGAGTAAACCGTACTGCCCACGTGGAATTTCTGCAACATTTTGTTTTATAAAGGCTTCATTACAATACTTAGAGTTTTGGCTCTGTGTCAGAAGCATGGGAGGGTCTAAGGCCCTCAATGCAGAACTTCTTTAGCTGAAGCTGTGGGATGTGCATGCAGAGGAAGGAGAAGTCATCGTGTAGGCAGGAAAACAAGACCTTCAGAGTCAGGCTCCTGCATCCTATTTCTGTGCATGGGGATGCAGTGGGGTGTAATGGAGACAAGCGGTTAAAAATGTATCCTTAGTGCAATGAATACCCTACAGAGGAAGGCTAACCTAGAACAAACAATGCTGATCGGAACATTTTAATCTGGGACTGGTCAAGCTGGATGAAAAGCTGGAAGATTTTCAATACAGTAGTATGTGCCTTTGCTGGAACAAAAGCCATAGTTACTGCAGGTAACATAGGTTATTTGTGCTAATAGCACAGAAGGTGAGGAATACTGTATCCAATTGAAACTAAAAGAAAATCCAGACCAAGCCTACCTCACTAATCAAATTCCAGCTGAGTATGGCATCAGGGCTATCATCTCTAATCTCAGAAAAATGCTTCCTGACAACCACAAGCAATTGGCATCTTTCCCTTTGATCAGATTTGAAAGGCTGGAGCCCAGCCCCTTAATTTCCTGGTAAGGATGACGCTGGAAGTCAAGCCACCCTGGGATCCTGGCTTCTACCTGGAAGATCCTCTGATCAAGCACTAATCACATCCAACCTTGCTTACCCTGGGAAATCAGCAAAACCAGAGCAACAACAAAATATTGCCAGAGGATTTTCCTGTTCAGTTCATTTTCACTGACATTTAACCTCCTTGAGGAAAGTTTTTGACATGAGAGCTTTAGACAGTTTTCCACATGAAGATTTGTTTTTCTCCAATAGCTAGATGGGCTAAGATGCCTTTTTGGTCTATTTATTTTTATGTGGTTTGGGATTAGGACTCTCCTTTCTATGTATGTTCTTGTTTGTAAAGACAGATTACCTTATTTTTTTCCCTCCAGGAATAAAAACAACTTTATAATCAAATCAAAATCCAAAATGACAAAAGCTAAATTTGCTGCTTTTTGAACAGACATCTGCTCACAGTGTGTAAACCAATAAATAAAATTGCTTCAGGTTAGTTACATGTTGTTCACAGGGAAACATATCTTAATTTTATCACATGTAGACTACAGATAATTAATTGCATACCAAATAAATTAGAAAATACTCTAGCTTTTGTCTGCATTGTTAGTATACAACATGGGCATGTTTTACTGAGATTTTTCAAAGTTCCTACCCAGTGTTACATTTGTCATTAATATTCTGCTGCAGTAGTTGTATACTAAGCATATTTTTCTCCTGACAGGCTATAAAGACCACGCTATTCATGCATATTTAGGTAATAAGTTTGATGTATTGTAATTTGCATATAGGCTGGTGGAATTGTAACCAATTGCCGGACAATCTCAGAAAACTGTTGTGTAAATGTATGCATATGTCATTCAAAGCAATTAGTGTGCTGGGTGAGGATTTCCAGAAAAAAAGGGATCTCTTTTTTCCTACTTTCTCCTCAACTATTTAGGTAGTGTTTCTTCTTTCTTTTAGTGGAAATTTTCTATAATCAGTTGAACACCTAGGGTCCCAAAGGTCCAAACCATACACGGTTTGAACAGCTACCTAGGAAGGAGTTTTTTAATCACACTGCGTTTCCTTTGTGGTGATCACAAGGAGCCTGGTCTTCTGGAGCAGAACTCACAGCGACAGGGTTGGCTCCACAGCCTCCTCACCTATTCTAGGATGTAAATCTGCCATTTTCTCCATCAAGTACAGCAATGAAACAATTTTCCCTTCTATTATTTAAACAACAGTAAGAAAGTGATTACCAAAAAGAGGTCTTTAAGATAAACAAATATAGATATCTATCTAAAATCCTCTCTCCCAAAGGTAACCCAGGAAGCCCAGTTGTGGGTTTCTCCAGCTGTCTAAGACAACTCCCCCCCAGTCTCCCTTGTGTGTTCCTGTACAAAACCAGCTAGAATTCTTTTGACTGCATGTATTACTGAGCTCTTTCCTGACCTGGCTTCATTCTGTAAGAAAGAGCTCAGAAGTATTTGTGGAGATGTAGCTTATCTTAGCTGTTCCTTTCCCTTCCAGCTTGCCTTTCCTGACAGCACCCATTAGGCTGTACAACCATATTCAAATGTAAACATCCTACTAGCCATGTCAACACAGTATATTCATGAATTACTGAGCAGTTCCAAAATCAGCACGGCAGGAGACTGGGAAGGTCATTCTGTACAAGATGAAACCAGAGGCAGGCCTGTAAGCTCCACAAAACATCAATCTGATTTTTTCCTACTTAAAATTAAATATGCTTTGTTGCAATTTCTTCAGTGTTTTCACAACCGTATATTCTATTACTACTATATTAGGCTAACATTCTTTCATGTCTATTAGATAACATCCTTTTAAATCTAGTAGACACTTCTACCAAATGATTTTCAATAAATAAAATTCAGTGTATTATGGTCCAAATTCTCAGAATTTATAGAGAAAGTCTAAGAATGGGATTCGAGCATCAAATTTCTCATTCCCTGAAGTTATCACAGCATTTCATATTTTACATTATACACACTTAAATCCTCTTTATCAGTTATGAGACTATTTTAGACACTCTTAAATCATCAAGATTAAATTGGGGCATTTTTCCAGCAGCAGGATCTCAAGCTCAGATACTATTAGTTAATAAGGAGAGAAAGCAGACAAACCAGCTGTTGCAAGACACTGAACTTTTGCTTTTGATCATCCTTTACTTGATTCATGGCCCAAAGCAATCATGTAGGTTTAGAAGAGGATAACAAATTTTAGTGCATGACAGAGAAATGGAGAATAAGCGATGTCAATCATCACATACCACCAACCTTCTATCACTACCACTGGAGTTAAAAGCAGTTTCCCAGTCCTCTTTCGGATTGACCATTGGTGTGATGACACTTTTTTTTTCTGGCCTTATGGCAAGAGAAATAGGACAGACAAATGTGGAATAATAAATTCTAGTAATTTGCAAAATTATTAATATTTTACATATTAAAGAATTTGTCTTGTATTTCTCAGATTTGTTTTCTAAACTAGTTTATCCTACACAGTTAACCTCTCATATCTTAAGGCTGTCTTGCTTAGAAATCTTTGGCTATTTACTTTTCCTGTCTTAATTCTAAAGATGCAGCAAGTTCATAGAGGCTGTTCAAACTGTGCCTTCAGTCACATCACCCCTTACTCCTTTCTTATTTCAATAAATAAAATGGTATCTTTACCAAATGTTTTCCAGAAAATTCTGATCATTTCAAAGAATTCTTGGGATAATTTTGACTCTTAAAACCACTTATTAGCTTTCCTGTTGCATAGCACAGTACTCTCCCAGTTGTACACTATGTTCTAATAACTTAATATTACAACTAAGTAATAAACAGTCATCTAATAAATCCTATTTGTGGAACAATAACATTTTCACCTAAGCAAATATATATTCTATGAGAATAGGATGAACATATGAAATTTAGGAAACACAGAAACAGTGAAGAAGAATAAAATTATTTTAAGTTATTTATTACCATTTTAAAGGAATTGTCAGGGAGAAAACAGTTTCATATAATGAATCAGATAACGTCAACTTAAATTCCTTCAGATGTTTGTCCTTTGGCTTTTTCCCCTTCTGCCTTTCAGGCCGAAAATTCATACATACAATACAGTAAATCTATTAAAATTCAGAGTCTAAACACACAGTCCACAGCTGCTCTGATATTTGTGTAAATATTCTTTTGACATGTAAATACAAGTGACACCAGTATGTGTACATAATGGTATTAGCATGTACAATGCAAATGAATAATGGCATCTCTGACAAGACAGAGATAAAAACCAGATAATGCAACTTAAAACTTCATCACAATTTCTGGCTTCTTACATTTTAACATAAATCTTCATATTCCTATAAAAGGGTTCATTTGGATTTCTAAATATTTAACAATGCTATCCCACTTTTTCACTCATCACTTTGAAGGCACTTGGCACTTCAAAAAAGGCAAGAAAGCAACATTGTTTCTACTCTACAAATGTAAAAACCGAGGCACAAAAGACTATTTTTTCCAACACTGGTATTTCAAATATCAAACTTCTTCATGAAATTAGGCTAGTGTCCACCAAAACACAGGGCAACTTCTGACACTCCTTTCTTTTCCAACTTACCTATCATGATAAATGTAGGGCCTTAGAAATGAGCTGCCTCAGCACTTTAAAATCTGGACACATACAATGCATCTTCTTGTACTTTCAAGCGGCTGGCACTCCGTAAGAAAGGTGCTTCTAAAACTATGTTTGTCCCGGCAAAACAAAGAACAAATATGGTACTTAAGCTATCTATCATTACACAATTACCCACTGGATATAATGGAGGAAAAAGAATAGTTATTGAACAGGGGTATTGTAAACATGCTAATGTGTCTTATCAGTACAACACATGTGAAATAAAGAGAGGATTCAACTTTTCTGAAATTTTGTCAAAAACCCCTTTATTTTATAAAAATCACAGGACCTATTTAAAAGCTTAACTGAAAAGATTTGGTAAGAATTAATCAGAAATTAACTAACTGCAACTTGATTAATCAGAAATTTACTTCAACTGCCAGCACATCAAACCAGTCTGCCAGTGCAACACCACTAAGCAGGCAGAACTTGATTCAATATGTGTGTGCTTAGATTTGTCCAGCTAACTGGACAGATACTACTACACCCATACACTAATGTTTTTCTTAACACAATTACATTCTGTATGAAGTACTAACAATGTGGTACCTTCAAAATAATCTTCCCTTTAAAGCCAGAAAACAACATCTACCTACCACCAACTAGAGACATTTGGAGTGAGGAGGTATGGAGCTTTCTCCATATCTAGCAGCGCTTTATTGAACACCACTTTAATCCTTTTCTTCTTTAGCTGTACACAGACTTTTACAGGGTAGTTAACTACTCTTGGCTCTTCTTGTGGTACTGTCAGATTTGTCTTGATATTGGTCAGCTAGACACCATCTAAATTTTTCTCTTCATCTCCCTGCCATCCATGAGGGGTGTCCCCCAGGCTCTTCCAGATTAACTTGAGTGATCTGCCATTTTATCAGTATGGCAGAATTAATCCACCATATTTCAGTAAGCTTAAGAAAATACAGTTCCCTTGAATTCCAGGGTCTGGGTTGGGATTCCTTTACCTGATCTGCCATACCCATTCTTCAGAGGAGTTAACAGTGACCAGTACATACCAGAAAGGACTTCATTTGGTAATGAAGGATAAAGCCCATTAAAGGCAAACAACTGAACTAGAAGAAACTCCGTGTACGCTCAGCATTAAGGCTGAATGTGGGCTGTGTTACAGCCTATATAGATGGAAGAATATGACTTTATTGAAATGGTTCTAATAGTCCATTTGATGCAATTTTGCTTTTTCACATTTAAAACATACTAACTCTTGTGGTACAGTTCAGCCAAAGATGTACTGAACAACCGCTAGCTATTTAGCGTATGGCTGTCATATGACTATTCTGGATTGAAAAGGGAGTCCACGTCAGGATCTGTATGACTGCAATGCAAAGTGGAACCAGACAGATGAGATAGAACATGGCATCATGAAGACCTAAAAACAAACTGGTAAAGAAGATGAAAACACAGCTTTCAAGATGAAGATTAACTTTCATGGTCAATTCACAACAAATTATTTTTAAAGCATTCACATTACATACACATATACAGCATATACAAGTCACTGTGTGCGGTCAGCTCTAAATAAAAGAAATATAAATATATCAGATACCAAATGTACTCCAATTATACTTCCTAATTCTACATACAAATATGTATTTTATGTTGTTTGCTCCTCTCATAATAGGTGGGAGGAAATTGGATAATTAGCACACAAAGACTTAATTTTAATACCCTGTAGGATCCTGTTCGCTGCTTTAGTACACACCTGTATTATGGAATATAGAAATCAATTTAAGCAATATAATCCAATTATAGAACAGAGCATCTGAAAAGGTTTAGTAAGACTGAAAAATCTGGAAGAGAAAGAAAAGCAGAAAATGGAAGGAAACATTTTAATTTACATAAAATAATTTCATATTAGAATCTGTGCTACTAGCTATCCACAGTGTGTTCTTGTAGCTGCTGAGTGCTAGATGGAAGTCACGATTAATGCACAAAATTCAGGTATGGTGTAAGCAGCTGTTTGAAATATCAAGCCTTATTTAATTTTAAAATAAATGATTACAAGATAATATAAACCATAAAAAGAATACATGTGAAATTAATGCTCATTCTCATTTCTCATGGATGCATGGTATTTCCTCATCTAAATCTTCTCTAAGGAATAAGAGATAAGAGCATCAGCAAATATGAATAAGAAAAGAAAATACAGGAGTTAAAGGAGTTCCCTTTTATGAACAGTATGGTTTCTGACAGCTCAAAGCATACATTTAGGCAGTCATCTAGTAGCTAGAATCATTATCTACTGACATTCTGTTAATTATTGGATTCTAATTACTTAAATAGCAGGAAAGTCAACTCAAGCTGAGAAGCAGCCCCTAAATGAACTTTCTCTCCATGAGGCAGTTTATGTTATTTTCTTTTTTTTTTCCCTTAGCATTCAGGGATGAGATAGGAGACTCACAGAACAGCTATGGACACAATTCAAACCCCCTGGAATCTCTGAAAAAAACCTCTCATTAACCTGAGCAGGCTTATAATACCTAAGAGTTTCTCTGAATCCTAAAAGAATCAACCCATGTCTCACTGCATTTAACAGAAAAAATGCTTGCAACCTGCAACATAGCCCAGATTTATTCCTTAGTACATACACACACTCATACAATGATCACAATTTATCTCAAGTCATGTACATGCTAACGCTAATGCTACATAAGGAAACAAAAAACACAGGCTTACAAGTGAATTACTTAATCACTCGGACAATTGCATTAAGACTGGAAGTGCTCACTAACAGGTCACTGGTCCATAGCCAATGTTTATTGGCAGTGACAATGATTTACCATTTGGACGTTGTTTACTGGCCTGTATTCAGTTGCATTTTCCGTCCACCTACAAGCAAAGAAGGGCCCACATCATGTGCACCACCATCACAACTGCCAGCAGTTAACTGCATGAGCAGTGTCAGCAGGGAGACCAGAGAGAAAATACTTACCTGTCTGAAGATGAAAGTAGGACTAAGGCATAATTAACAGGATGTTGGGGCTTGTACTTTGCCTGTTCTGCACGCTAAAAAGGATTGCAGTTTTCAGTACTAAAATTATTCCATCTTTATACATGGACTACAGGAAGGACAAAAAAAGAAAGAATATCTGCCAAATCACTCACACTGGTGCAATCCTGATTTGGTTGCATTGCAACAATATTGGTTTAAGAAAATAATATTGCCTGTTGTACTGTAAAACCTTAAGTTACTGCAGGAATTGCAAAAAATATCTATAGTACACAGAACAAGGCACAGTAAAATATTTCATTAAGGGTCTGGGATAAGTCAAGAGCGGAGCTCAGATTTCATCATAACAACAGCTGAACTGGTAACTTCAGAAATTTCCATGTCATCTACATTTTTTGCACATGCAGCAATAAAACATACCATCTTTCACTAAAAAACCCTAATTTCACTCTGAATAGAATGTGATGTAGCCCAGTAATTCAGTATGAAAGCATCAACAGTTTAAAGTGCCTCTAATAAATAATGAAGAGTTGCTGTCAAATAACTTCATTCTGAAGTTAACAAATTTGAAAAGCACGCTTTTAAGAGAAGTTAGCTGTAGTTGCAGTGGCACTCCAGAAGAGGGAGTTTTAAAACTAGGTATCTTTTCCAGAGCAAAAAAAAACCAAACCCAAACGAAAAAAAACCAAATCAGCCCAACCCAAAGACAACAAAAAACCCCGAGGCATATGGGGCAGGTAATGCTTTGCTGTGATGACGGACCAAAGGGACAAAAAAAAAAACCAAACCAGGACCACTCCATTCTGCCAGCTCTTGCTCAAATTTTAAGGATATTAAAAAAATACTTCTTACGCTAGCTTCTACTACAAAATGCTTCACTGTGTAGTGACCACATTCCCTAAGAATGTGGTATAATAGGTATATTAATGTATACAGAATCATATGTAACACATATGGAATTGGGTACATGTGTGAAATAGGTTGCACCAAAAAGCAAGAAGACTTCTGGAAGAGAGGTACGCTATTCACAGCAGAAGTCACACTTCAGAGTTATGGTACCGGAGGCGAAACCAAGATATAGTGGATTGCTCCTAAGGAAGAAGACATCACTGTGACTAGGAAGATATTACCACTGAAGCAGAATTAAATACTAGAACTGGTAAGAAAGGGGTTGGTGATGTGAATGGTGAATACAAAGGCTTCAGTTCAGAGGAAGAGAAAGACAGTCTAGGTCTTTGGAATGCCTGATCTCATACAGTACTGGCATCACTGTACAGTGATAAGCTTTTTCTCATTTTTGATCTATCTTATGATACCTCGCAGATGAAAGAAAAAGGGGACTGAATTTTCCTTTCTTCTAGACTTTTACTCTCTGTATAAAACCTCTCTACTGTCTTACCAGCTTGGGTGCCCTGCAGAATACAACTGTAACAGAAACCACCAGGACGATGATGAACTATTGTCTCAAAAAGTCTTCTGGGATAAGGATTTAACTCATAATATGCCAATTGTCCTAATAAGCCGCTCAGGAATGTGGTCTTCACTAAAGGCAGAGAACATGTATCTGTTAATTTGACAACAGCAAGATGGCAAAAAAGACAAGCAAAGCTTAAAAACCAGCAACTTATAGTTGGTTGGTACTGTTAACAGAGTTTTGGTACTCTAATGAAGCAATAATGAAATATCCTGATCATGGACAATTTCAAGGAATCATAATACCACATAGCTGAAGAACCACAACATAATCACTGGAATGATGAGGAGGTGCAGGTGAGGTAGTCTCATCCTACAGTCTTTTTGCTGGAGGCATAAGAATCAGAAGATGTATCAGTTGTGCCAGAGACAGATTTTAATAGAGAGATTGTTTTCGATGCAGTGTAAGATGAGCACCAAAGATAGAATATTTACGAAGCCCACTTCTGAAGGCAGGATGATATTAATAAACTGCTATCAAATATGGAAGATAAATGAAATAGGGGAGAAAGACACACCCTTCCCCTGTAAGCTACAACCTTTTTTTTTTTTTTTTTTAAATATATGCAAGTTGAAGTAATCCAGAAAGTTTGTGAGCTCCGGCATTCCATGCAGTCTTGAGTAAGCAATATATCAAGAAATGAGGAATGAGGAAATGGAATGACAATATTACACAAAAATCAGTGTGAATACGAAAAGCTTACTTCCATAATTTTCAACTGTACACTTATTGCTGGAAAATATGTTTTACTACAGCAAAAGCGTGGAAAGTTGCTAAGAATACAAAAACCAATGTTCAAATTTTTGATGCTGGAGGGAACGAAGGGAGACATCTGGACATTTCTAAAAAAGGAGACCAGTGATTGCCTGTTAATACTTGTCTACATTCACTCGACAGACCGTTAACATACAAAAGATACAAAAAAACCCCAAAACTAAATACAGATAATAAGACACATCTTATTAAGATTCTTTTGCTTTGTAAGAGGATCTGTGAAATAACTGGAAGAAAACTAGTGCAACAGACTGTATCTAAAAAGCAACTGCCTGTCTATAACTCTAATGTACTCATATTTTCACTATCATTAAATACTGGAACTTTGTTCACAGAATAAGAATCATGGAATGGCTGAGGTTGGAAGGGACCTCTGGAGGTCACTTGCTCCAACCCCCTGCTCAAGCAGGGCCCCATAAAGCCAGCTGCCCAGGACTGTGTCTAGAGGACTTTCAAATATTTCTGAGGATGGAGGGTCCACAACCTCCCTGAGCAACCTGTTTCACTGCTCAGTTGCCCTCACAGTAAAACAGTGATTCCTGATTTTCAGAGAGCACCTCCTGTGTTTCAGTTTATGCCTATTGCCTCTGGTCCTGTCACTGGGCACCACTGGAAAGAGCCTGAATCCATCCTCTTTGCACCTTTTCCTTAAGGTATTTATATACAGAAGATTCCCCCTGAGCCATCTCTTTGCCAGGCTGAACAGTGCCAATTCTCTCAGCCTTTCCTCATAGCAGAGACGTTCCAGTCCCTTGAGAACCTTTGTGGTCCTTTGCTGGGTTCTCTCCAGTATGTTCATGTTTCTCTTGTGCTGAGGAGCCCAGGACTGGACACAGCACTCCAGGTCTGGCCTCACCAGTGCTGAGCAGAGGGGAAAGATCACCTCTGACCTCCTGGCAATACTTTGTCTAATGCAGCCCAAGATATCATTCGCCTCCTTTGCCACAAGAGCACATTGCTGGCTCATGTTCAGTTTGGTGGCCCCCAGCATATATTGGTGCATGGGCTGTTCCTCCCCAGGTCCAGGTCTTTGTAATTCTCCTTGTTAAACCATAAGGTTCCCATCAGCCCATTTGTCCAGCCTGCCAAGATCCCTCTGGATGGCAGCATGACCCTCTGATGTATCAGCCACATCTCCCAGTTTTGTGTCATCACCAAACTTCCTGAAGGTACATCCTGCCCCATCATCCAGATCATTAATGAAGTTGTTAAACAGGACCAGACCCAGTATAGGCCCCTAGGGTACACTACTAGTAATGGCCTCCAACTAGACTTCATGTCACTGACTGCCACCCTCTGCGCCTGGCCATTCAGCCAGTTTTCAACCCACCTCATTGCCTGCTCATCAGCCCATATTTCAAAGGCCTGTCTATGAGGATCTTATGGGAGAAAGTGTCAAAGGCCTTACTGAAGTCGAGGTAGACAATATCCAGTGCTCTTCCCTTGTCTACCAGGCTAGTCATTCCATTGTACAAGTTTATCTAGTTGGTCAAACATGACTTCTCCTTGGTGAAGCCATGCATGATTTCTCCTTGGTGAAGCCATGCTACTACTGATGATTTTATTGTCCTTAATGTGCCTTGAAATGGTTTCCAGGATTAGCTGCTCCATCATTGTTGCTCGGGTTTAACTTTCAGTTAAAGAAAAAATAAGAAATTTAGAATTCAGCAAATAGTTTATGGTTTTGGACTGCATCTTCTCTCTTCTCCCAGTAAACATTGCTGGAAACTCTTAAGACACTTATTCAGGACCCAAACATTTTGTTAACGCAGAAGAAGGGTCCTCTGTGCCATCTTCACAATTCACTTAAATGCATTCCAGAACACTTAATAGATATTGCCAGCTTTGGAGGAGGAATGACACAGCTGAGATTGTATTGGCATGGGTCATAACACTTCATTACATGTAATTCACATGTGTGAAATTTTTTTTTTCAAAACATTGAGCATATTTTAAGCAGTCTCCTGTATTCAATTCCTGATTTTCCCCAAACAACTTTGTCCTGAGGCAAGTGTACTTTAGCTGTCTGCCTATGGCTGAAATGTGAGTTCAGATTGATAGGGTTTCAATATGTGTAAGTAATTTTAGCTCAGTCAATGGTCTGAATACATTGCCATGGGCAAACTGACTCCCTAGAAACAATCTTGAGTAGTCTGGTCTGTGGACTGTATGCCCACATTGTAGTCCATTTGCAAACCGGAGAACATGCACATTCACACATACATATCCAGAAAATACATGCAGACTGCTTCATATTTAAGAAATTAGTTTTGAAGGGATGGGCAAGAGAAGTATAGAGTACTTCAGTTGCTCTTTGATTAACTGATCTCCGCTTTGTACCTTTGTGCTATTCCTTGCCCTAGTGAAATAAATCAGATTTCACCATGACTCAAGTGAAAATATAGGTTTTAGAGATTGAGTGAAGTATTTCACCTCTATATACAAGAAATTTATTGTTGCTATAGTCCAGAGGCTACTTACTGGGGGAAAAAAAAGATTTATAGCTACTGTGATTTAAAATCCATCCACAAAGGGATCATTTCTCTGACTGAAAAGGATCAGAACTGCAGTTTTTGTTTCAAATCTGAATTTCTCTGAATCATGAAGACGAATATATTCAGCTCTCTCAAATCCACATCCAGTTCAATGTATCACCCTTCTGCAAAAATCACTCATCTTATTTGACATTATAATGAGGTTCATGTCCTCTTCACATCATCTCAGTGGCTGACTATCTACAGAATGCATTAAAATAAAATCAACTGTTCTCACACATAGCCTCAAACTTCAGTCATCTTTGCTTGTGTCAGGATGCTCTTCTGAAGTCCACCTGTTGTCCTTCTACTCATGCATTTTTTTTTTAAATTCCTCAAATACAAAATCTACTCCAAGCCTTAGGTGACACATAAACCAGTCATTTCTCCTTCAAGAGCTATCTCCACAAAAGTTCATATACAATTGACTTCTATCTGCTTTTTAAGGTTTCTACTCAAAATTTAGGAGACCTATGTAGTTCTCAGGATATTCATGTTGTTCTCTCAAGCAAATCCTCATCAGGACTGATTTTTGCCTTTTAGTCTTTACTTCAGTTATTCCTTACGTTGCCACTTACTCTTGTTGACCATAAATCAACAGCCTATGACGCTCTCAGTGTACTGACTCCCTGTTAATTTGTTTTTATAAAAGCCCATGCATTTCCAAGTGCGAACTAGCAACCACAGCTTTATGCTATGTATTAAGGTCTGCAGGGACTGCAATGAAATCATTAGCATTAGAATGGTAAGTAGTATTGAAGCCAAAATTATACTCCTACTTGAGGCAAATTCCCTCCCTCCAGTGATTATACTGCTTCCTCTCAAACAAAAATGTATCTTAAATGCAACTGTATTAGGATTGTAACTTCAAGGAAGCAGGTTTATGACATAAACAAAACACAGAAACCAGGAGAACTTGTATCTTAATAAGAGGTATTAGGTGATCTCAAAATATTTTTTGCCTTTTTCGCAATAGAACAGGAGATAGTCAACTACTGAAATGTATCCTTTGCTTTTCAAAATTAGGTAGATATCCTCATGTGTATTGTTCAATAAATGCTTTATTCATTAAAAAATTCTAGAAAACATTTCTATTTCTACAGAGATAAAAAACTGGAAAATATTTTTAAAGCACTCATATTTTTGAAGTGCAGTTGATGCAAACTAATTGCAGATTAATTTGCTTTTTAAATGACAGGATTATTTCATGTTAATTTCTATGATTTAAAGTATCCTTTTTGAACTCACCTTGGATCAGGTTGAGCAACTTCTTTATTCAGGTTCTCATATCCAAATTGATTTAGTATTGTAACCACAAGCATTGGAGCCAAAGATTGGGCAGGCTTGGTAAACAAAGCATTGGTACCGAAAACCATAGAGGAAAGTGGTGATCTGAAATATTTAGGGAAAAAAACCCAAATGAATGCACAACACAAACTCATTAGTATATTAATTACAATAGTGATTTTTAAAATCCTGTTAATATGCAAATGCTAACTATCGTGATACTTGGCTTTATAGTTCACACATTCTAGCAAACAGACCAGCTATCATAATGAAATCCAATTTTATTTGGAAATAAAAGGTAATAAACCTCTAGGATCTATATACACTTGGCCCCAATTCTGAAATGACTTGCACTCAAGTTCAACTTTGAAGTGCACATTGAGTAATTACTGACATTAAGTTAGGCTGAGCAGTGCATGGACAATTAATTCCAACTTAGGACTTCACATGCATGAGGCCAGAAAAGGAAGCATTTTTTTCTTCATGAAAGCAATAGCTCTCACATTTGAGGGGCAAGTCCTTTAATACAGTGACCAGGATTGAATCTTCACTTACATAAACACTGATGGAACCAAGAGGAAGTTGTCTGCACTTTGATAAAAATCCAAAAGATCCATGAGCTGTAATATGCTACGTCACAGTAGGTTTTATCAGTTTTTATTTCAGAGAGATAGGAGCAACCAGTTAGACTTTGAAATTTGCACTTTAAGTGGCACAGGCAAAGCTTTCTAAATGCTTCTGCCATGTTGGAAAGGCCTTATTCAGAAAATTCCGTAAGTGATAATAGATGTATATGCTTACAAAATAGTTAAATTGAAGCTAACAAAAATAAACACACACAAAACTGGAGGACTTGGCTTATACTATAGTATTATTAAAACTAGAAATGACATCATAATCTGTTTAAATTAGTGGGCTGAAGTAACTGCAGGAAACTTTATTCAAGTTCTTATCTTTACTGATGCTAAATTGCTCTTAGAAAAATTACATCTGTGTCAAGGATCCAGGATCACTTACTTACATTACCTTGACATAATCTTACTTATGGAAGAGTAACATGGCAAATAGATAGCAAATAGATAGTAACAGATAGTAACATAGCAAATAGATATTTAAAGAAAAACAGTTACAACTGACTTACCTCCGCTTGTGCTTTATTAAATCTGCATCAACAATATCTGCCAAAGGCAAATTGAACAAACTAAATGAAGCTTGTACAATTACCCTAAAGAAAGATAAAATATTTAAGATGTTCACAGTCTCATATACACTTTCATAATGAAATTGTAACTTTCTAACATACACACCCCAACACTGACATTTCCACAAACATACAAAGCTGGGATGTTCTTTAAAATGTGGTGATTTATCTTTTTAAACCACAGCTCTGAAAGCATTATTAGATCTGTTTTTAATTGAGAATTAAAAATCGATACACAAAACTAAAAGGTAGGGGTTTTTTTCTTTTTTTTTCCCCGGACACTGGTGCAAAAGGTCATAAATACTTGGTAGAGATTATCAGTAAATGTCATTTAAATGACATGGAGAAAAGAAACATCTTAGAAGAAAGAGAAACTGAAAGTGTCCTCCTGAAATCTGAAAAGGACACGAGCATTACTGGA
Organism: Phalacrocorax aristotelis; assembly: GCF_949628215.1. Lineage (NCBI taxonomy): Eukaryota > Metazoa > Chordata > Aves > Suliformes > Phalacrocoracidae > Phalacrocorax > Phalacrocorax aristotelis. Next base: position 8,902,640 of record NC_134285.1, read on the forward strand.
AAGACTACATGGAAGACAAACTTCAAAGTGGGCGAATTAGAATAGTAAAAAGATTTTATATGTATTCCTATATATGTATTTACATTTTTTAAAAATTACATTTAAAAAATATATATATGCATTTAAACATACACAAAGCCAACTCTTAACAAACTGCTAACTGAAACCACAAACTTACATATTGTGATTTCTATGTCTTATTAAATTTTGGGTATGATTAGGTTTTACTTATGAGAGGCTTTGAACAATTAGTACTTTAAACATACAGTCTTCAGGTACCTTAGAATTTTTTCCTGGGGAAAACAAAATATATCTTCATCATTTAAAGTATGCAGGTAATAAAATTCAATTTACTGTTCACACAATTCAATGTTACAGTAGCCCATGACAGAAATACTGAAAATAAGAATGAAAATGGCGCTGGGGGGGAAAGGAGATTAAGAAAAGGAACGTTGGAAAGAACATGTAGAAAGCAAGCAGTGAAACAGAAAATGAACAAATAAAACAATAGTAAGCTGTAATGATATTCTGTTACAAACAGGTCTTTATTTTTAAACAAGGTTTTCCATGTATCACAATATAGTTCTGTGAAAATACTACTTCTTGGCATCGTACTCACCCAGTACCAGTGACAATGTGACTCAGTATCGGTTACGTAACAGATACCTGATATATCAATATTTTTTTCACAGTGCAACACACAAGTTCACGCAATACAAAGTGAGGTCTGAGCCTTCCTAGCAAACAGTCTCTGCAGGGTACCTCTCCTGAGATCTTCTGTGTCTATGTGAATGAGAAGAGGTTCTGCTTCCCTTGAATCTCGTGTTAAAGCAGATATGTGGCTGGAGGTATGTGGCTGCAAACCTTAATTACTGTTAATTTTTAAGGCTTTTTTGTTTTTTTTTAAGCAGAAATTAAAAGCTGAAGCAGAATAAAATGAAAGCTAATAAAAGGTGCAATTGGAGTTTCAAACTTTTCTGACAAGTGAAACAGAACAGAAAGAAAACAATAAAAGCAGTTGCAAACTCTTCATGCTATTAAAAACAAGTGTTCACTCTGTTAGAATTATTTAAGCTGTATCTATGAATAGGGAAGTGTATTTACTTACATGTTTGTTGTGAGATAAAATGCCAACAGATAATAGTGTTCTGGTCCTAAAACAAACATAATAGCAGCAGCTACTCCTTCGAAGTAAAAGGAAAACAAGATGATTCTGTAATAACCAAATTTCTTCAACAAAGCATGACTGAGAAGAACAAGGCACTGGAAAGAGAATATATACACATATATGATGAAAGATATAGTACAATATCTCAGCATTAGAAGAGCTATAAAACACAAACCAGACATACATTATTACAACTCATTAAAGAAAAAAAACCTCAACAAACCCAACCCTTTCTAAAAAGTTCAATCCAAATTAAACAATAGGAATTGAACAGAGAGAACTATCTGCTGGCTCATTCTATGCTACCTCTACCAGATAAGAATGGTCTCCTTTCACTCAAAACTAGCCAGCTGAGAACTACTATATCCTGAGGAAAATACTGTTTCTCTAACTATTATTTAATGCTCATGATCTTTATGTTTGATATGCCTTAAAGAATTAACTCTGCAGTATATTAACTGTAAACCAAGCATCTTGCCATCTGAATTCTATCTGCTGATCAAAAATATTTTCATTAATTGTTTTTCCATTAATACTACTATATTTGCTGACACATACAAATTAAGCATGACTTTGAAGACAGCTGATCTAAGCAAGTTTAGAGGCTTTACTAGCAAGTAGAGAAAGGCAGGTGCCAGTGGACAATGCATATGGCTGCATTTATTATATGAGCCTATGTCACCATCTACATGTATGTGGGCCTCAATACCGTCACAAAAACACACTCACAAACTCTATAAAGATACACATTTTCTCCCTCCTTATGTGTTACAGAGATGAACACTGTAATATTCAGATGAAGAGTAAGAAAGAATTCTCCTTGTACATTTGTTCCCACATTTAAATGCTTTAACATCACAAATAAAACTAGTATGCTACAGTCAAAGATTACTGTGGCAAATGATGTTTTAAAGAAGCTCAAGTTTTCTACTTAAACCAGTGATCAGGGAGGTAAACCAATCTGGAAAGTTGATCTAAGAGAAAAAATTCAGTTGTAAGAAACTTAAACATACTCCTCCCCTGGCTGTTTTCAGGCATTTTGCAGAGAAGTGCTTATATTCGAAACGGGAAGGCATTATGTAATATATGTTATGGTAAAAAAAAGTGATCTTGTCTCCCTATAATTGGGAGGAAACCCTGTCTCAGGAAGTACTTATGATTTAGAAAATTCCATATTACCTGCACGTTTCTAAGACTGCATATTTCTAAGAAAAAAAATAACGATGAAAATTTAAATTTCTTTGCCTATGTTCCGGCAACAAGGTTTTCTTTGTAGACAGATTTTATTCTTCACACCCATTACTAAAAGGAACCTAAGACAGAAGCTGAATTCTAGTTTAGTACAGGCCACTGTTCATAAGAAGGGGCTTTATTTTACATGGGTTGGGTGCTTTTCCAGTAAGTGAAGTTCAGGACATTGCCACCAAATAATTCTCTTATTATATCTTGAGCTCAAAGGGACAAAACCTGAGGAAAATAAGGTCACAGCAAACTCTCTATGGTTCAGTGACCTTCTAGACAACGAGTCTCTGGGGAGCAGAGAGATATGCATTTTCTGAAAGATTATTCGTTTCGCACTGTCACACTGATTTTATCAACAGTAGTGATTGCTATATATTGAGTGTAAAATTATTTAAACTTTCCTAACTTCTGCAGTTTCTGATTTATTTCCAAAGTTCATCAGCTAACTTTGATTTACAGAAAAAAAAACTATTAAACCTGTGGCTAAGGATAAAAGTTGAAATTGTAGATATTTAGGAGTTACGGAACAGAGAAGGTATGTTTAGGATTTGTATGTTTTTTACGCAAAAGCCAAAACATTAACTGAAATAGAACTGTGAATTCCAGTTGCACTTTCATGTATCTTCTTTTATATTTCACTTACTGAAAACATTACAACTTAATGAACATAAGCCTGATTTTCAGAAATTCTAATCATCATCAGCACCTATGATGAAAGTCAGGATACTCAGTTTTTGAGCAATCCAACAAGTAAACACAGTGAAAGTTTTAAAAGATCCAGTGAAAGACATAAGAAGGGAATGAACAGGAGAATTTTTTATTCACTGCTGGCAAGTATGTTTACATTCTGTGGGACATATTTTTGCTGATTTTCTTGTTCTCACGTTACTTGTTTGTGTTCTTTCTCTTTTATTTTCCAGTTCATTACTCTTCCCCCATCCCTGACACGTTCTTGAAAGTACCTCTCTCCCCAGCAGATGTAGCTGACCAAGACAGCCAACAACAAAATCAATGGGAATGTATTATTCTCCAAAAGCAGCTCTTAAGAGTTTAGTTTGGTTCCCACAACTGAGATACCACATATTTCAACAATGCTTTTAATACCTAATAATTCTGCTGGTGTTTTATGCAGTTTATCTGAGAAACTTCCTGAAGAAGAGATTATTCTTGCATCATGTATTACAAATCAAAACCAAAGAGAAAATAATTCAGAACTCTATAGATTTTGCTTTTAGAAACTTTTTATCTTGACCATGTTTTTCATTCCTTTATACTTAGGCATTACAAACCCTGTAGGATACAAAACGTTCACTCATTCCATGCTCACACCTTACATTCTTGTAAACAGATATGTCAGCAGCCTGCCTGCTTGTCCTTTCTCCCTACCCTACTCTTTCATTTGGTTAGCCTGTGTATAGAAGTACTTTTAGAGCACTGGTGAGCTAGATTTGTTTCTCGGTACGGCCAATGGCTTATGCCGGATACAGCATTTTTTCAACCAACAGTGTAAATGGATACCTTAAACTAATGAAAACTAGTAAAACACCATGTTTTTGTATTTTGAAATAAAAAAGTGTAACTGCCTACCTGAGGACAAATAAAGCCTGCTCCATACATGACACTTTTTACTGAGGAAGAAAGGACATCCTTAGGAATAAGATTATCCGCAAAGATCATCATAAAATTGTTGCAGAAGGCTAGGTGGAAGACTTGGAAGAAGTTCATTGTTACAAAAACCAAAAAGTTCTTCTCTGTCATAATCTGCTTGGTCAATGAAATTACAGAGGACCAGGAGAGCGCTCCATCACTGTTTCCCAGATTAGAATTCTCCGTACAGACTTCTCTTTGCTCATATTGACTAGTACTATATTTGCCTGTGTAACACATACAAGCTGTTGCTAATGATGCGATCAAAACAGTGAAAGCCTGAAAATAGGCAAAATTTTCCATATTATCTGATATGAGGCCACAAAAGAGAATGCTTGTTGATCCAATTAACGTTGCTACTTGGTTGTACTTAATAAGCTGAAGTCTGCTTTCATGTCTTGTTGAAATTTCTGCAAAGAGCGCGCACTGCGCTAGAAGCACAAATGTAAGCAAACCATCAAAAGCACATAATGCAACAATGAGGTGAAGACCACTTAGCCAGTCACCTTCTTCATAATGTTTCCAAGGAAACCAAGGAAGCAAAAAGGCTAACGCATATAAAGGAGCTCCATATAAAATGGAAAACTGGCGTCTTGAGCAGCATGCGAATTTGGAGTTATCTTGAATATACCCAAAAAGAGGATCATTAATGGCATTCCATACCATAAATACAACCTGCGACAAACAAGTAAGAAACATAACAGAGTTTATCATTAGTGTGATTTTTCTGCAGAGGTTATACAAACACAAGTAATACACACCATATTTTAAATAAACCTCTATTCAAAGACTAAAGAAAGATTAAAGCTTCTCAGGTCAAAACAGACACTAGACCAAATTCTTAAAGGTATTTAAAGTTTTAGTAATTTTGAAAAACAAGATGAATAAGTAGGCAGGTGCCCAACTACACGTGAAATAAAGCCTTGTCTGTAAGATTTCTCTCTTTCAAAGGCTTATATATCTACACTTTCATCTTGCAAAGCCCAGCTATTACTCTAACAGCAAGTAATTCAAAACATGAGCTGGCGCATTACTTTCAGGAGACCATTTATGATGAGTTGCTCACGTAGATAATGGCTTGCAGAATACAGGCAGTATTTAAGTACTCACACAGTCTATAGGAAAGCACTAATGTCAAACATATCTATGATGCTGAGGTGCAAGATTAGTTTAGAACATTACTTGAAGCTATCAAAGGTAAAAATCTTTCCAGCAAGATCTGGAGATTTTTAGTCTAAAGACTCTAAACGATGTGCTTTACGTGTACCTTCAATTACTTATTGACTAGCTAAATTTAATATTAATTTACTGTATAACTATTTGCAATGTATCCAAAATTAATTAATAAGGAAAAAAATGTTACTTTGTTGTGATAACAGACATATAGCACAACATGGTAATCAAAATATTCCATTGTACAATACCTGTGCTTGATGAAATGCTACTTCTGAAATTTTGTATCGGTTTAGGAAAAGCTTAACGTAGTAGAAATTAAAGATACTGTTCATCATCCCAGCACCTAACGTAGTCATGGAATATGCCAGTGCGTTAGGATGAATCCCCAAAACAAACTTCATCTTCCACAGGTACAACTCTCTTCTTCCTCGAGCTACAAAAAAGAATTACAACAGCTGGTAGAATAATTTTCCAAATTAAAATGACGTGGGAGATTTTCGTGTGTCAGAGGTGTAGAAATGGATTCTTAGAGGAAAACTTCCTCATTCTTACTTTTTTTTCAAATGAGAAACACTTTTTCCTGAGTTATAAGACACTGAGCCCAAAACTGAATAGATGCAAAATATTAAGAAGTCAGTGACATTTCTAAGTATAATCAGTGCTTAAAAATAGATGAAACAAGTAGACAAAAATTTAGAAGAATCCCTTCCTAACTGGTACACAGACTCAATATAAAAATCTGCCATTGCAAACACTAATCTTGGTGTAGAGTTCAAAGTATTGCATACATTTCAGATCTTTCTTGCTAGCTACGTAGTTTTAAAATTACAGGCTGCGTATGAATGAGGTGACTCAATTCACATCCTTACATGTTCCATTGGTATGAATGTCAAATGCAGTATGCACTTTGATGACTATGTCTTACAAAACAAATACCAAGTTTGTCCTTGCATTCTTAAATGTTAATTGTTAACAAGCCATGGAAGCAACACTTTCACCTAATAAACTAATGAGGTATCAACAGAATGCACAAAACAATCATAACACCTTTTAATAGTTTAAACATTTTCATAGTATAAAAGACTGCAGGTAAATAAAATCTAGCAAGTGACACATGTACAGCATTTTAAGTATGTCCAAATAACAGATATTCAGCCCAGAATACAGAGTTCTTTAATGTAACAAACAGATCTTCAGCCAACTATTTTTTAAGACGTTGACTTTTTCCATCTATCTAGCAATTAACTGAAGTATGCTTGGTATAAACTATGCCATGAGAATAGCTAGCTCCAGGGAGCCTCTACCTTTTAAAGCACAGTAATGACTACCTTTATGGTCCTTGACCAGATTTGATTCTATAAGCCCAATACAAAAATACTTCTCCCAGGTATCTCTTTTTCACTGAGGCTTTATTCACCTGTTTGAAGGAAGATGTCTGACATTATTTTGGAGATACTTCAGGTTCACATTTCAGCTTTACTAAGCACACTAGCTCCAGAGCTTTACAACCTGCTTTTTGTCAATAGCCTGTATTTTGCTTCTCTACATATTAACAATTTTGTCCAATTTTATGCAATTATCAAATATCAAAATACTTAGCTTGAATATGTTCAGCCTGATAAGCATACCTACAAGCAGCTCCCTGAACTTCTCATAAAAATGACCATGAAAGAAACATGATATGAAACCCAAGTCTGTTTTCAACCTTCCTGTGGTTTACAAAGTGGCTGAAGGCAGGCTGCTGCAAGGGAAGATGGTAACTTCCTCATCACCAGGCTAAGGCCAGGCAAAAGCCACAGGTCAGGTAGGGACTAGAGAAGTGTCTGTTCTGGCTAAGACAAAGGATGGAACAGCAATTTTTCCACCCCCCAAACACAGAAAATGAACTCTTGAAGAGCAAATAAAATGTGGGTGCATTTTCACATATATATTATATGAAACAAGATGCAAAGAACACATACATGTTCTCACTTTACAGGTAAGAAAAACAAACAAAAAAAATCAAACTGACAACTTGAACCAAGGTTTTTTTTCTAAAGCTAATTTATTTGTAATAATACCACTGAATTTTTAGATACTTGAGGATGATTGTAATGTATATTTTCAAGTTTATTTTTCAGAGCTACAGCTGTAGAGACACTTCTGCTTTCAGGTGATGAAATTTTGCATTTCTGTTTAGAAGTTTGGTTTCACAAGTTTTTACACAGAAACTTAAAATGGAGAACAACGTTATTGAAGAGATGCTTATCTGAAATATTTTAAAAAGTAAGTTTGATATTATTGTGAAAGTCATTGCAATAAGTATGTTATTGACGAGTGTCATATTTTTTTTTGAAGTGCACATTCAAGCCTTCACAAATATACTTAATGAAGTGCTTTATGTAGTAGATATCAGGGCTTTTGGAAAGCTAAGCATTTCATCTCTATTTCTCCCTAGAGTCTCCTGCATGGGTCTTTGAATGGACGACTGGGAGACTCTCCCTCAAATTCCAAGAGCACCAAGGATAAGTATGCTTCACACTAACAGTGCCAGCAAACTACGTAATTTCTCAAATCGTATTTGATTCATGTCCTTCCTACATACGAAGAAATAAGGTCCCCTCAGCTTCAAAAAATTTGAAAGTAAGAAGTTCAAAATGTCTTCAACAAAACCCTTCTAATAATGCACAAATAGGCCTCTAGTAACATGACTAATTATAATACACAGGATCTGACACAACTCTTTACACTAATTGGTACATCTGGTCCTGTACCTTGTTTATGAAAGAGGTTCAATTAGAAGTTGAGGTACTACACTTCCTTTCCCAGAAGATGTGCTCTTTAATTGTACTACAATGATCATGCACGAGTATCCCCTCCTCCTTCTTAATAGTCAGCTTTTATATTGAATAGGCTAAAGCACAGGTGTTGACATTTTGTGACTCACAGAAGGCAAATCAGTTTCAGAAATTTCTAGTGGTTACAACTGTGTTAGTACAGATGAGCCAAAAAGAACAGACTGTTTACACCAGCGAGACGCTGTATGAAATTACTTGCATTTCTCCCAGAGCTGGACGTCAACCACTAAAAGAAACTAGAGCATGAGTCTAAAGAAGAAAAGTGGATTCCCAAGTGATAATAAATTTTGACCGAAGCACTCCAGCTGACATCACGCTCTGCTGTACTGGGTCCCAAACTGCAGCATAATGCTCCCAGTCCTGACAAACTGGTTAGACACAAGTATCTTCCTCATCTTTCTTCCATGACTTGAACCACATTAGGACGGAACTAAGAATAAACGCTTTCCTAGTCCCGAGGGGTAATACTAAGGGGAAATGCTGCTGGAGCAGAGGGACGATGCAAACACTCGGAGCAGGAACGCAAGCGAAACTCGTCGAGTGCCGCCACCCTTTCAAGCCCAGGCGCTGTACAGCGGTGACTCCTGGAGGCATGGGGCTCTAGAAACCAGCGGGACAGAAGTTTGGACGTGCTTGTCTGTTAAAACGGGGCAAAACAAGCTACTTTTTCCTCAGCAACTCCTCAGATACGGGCCGCGGTTCCCTCTCCTTGTAAGGAGAGGCGAGAAGCGACCGCTGACCGTCCGCCCGACAGGCGCGGCGCGGGGACGGAGGCGGCCGTACTCAGACGGGGCCGCAGCTGCCACGGCCGCCCGCTCCAGCGGAGCCGCGCTCTCCCCTCCCGCACACCGGGCCGAGGCTCCCCCGGGAGACGGCGGGAAGGCAGCTCGCACCTTTGCGTGACGCCGCCGAAGGGCCGCGGTTGAGAGGAGTCGCGGCCCGGGGGCCAAGCTCCTCCTCATGGACTTTTCCCTCAGCGAACCCTGGGAGCTCCCAGCACGGGGCAACTCGGAGCTACAGCCTTCCTTACGCCTAGTCGCCGCTGCCCCACCCCGAGCTGTGCCAGCTCTGCTCTGCCGCAGACCCACCGGAACACCCTACATCCCCCAGCGACCGCTGCCTGCCATTAACCCTTCGGGCGCCAGCAACCACCACCCCCTTCCAGAGGCACTAACCCACCTCTTCTGAGTAGAGGTTGCGCCGCTGGGGGCTAGGGCGGGGCGTAATTAATCCGGGCCAACCTTCTCTTCGTTTTCATTGGTACCTTGACATGCATTCGCTTTGTGACTGGCGTAGGCTCCTTTCGATCTGTCCAGCGGGCGGCTTCCCATTGGCTCTCCGCAGGGGAGGCGAGTGTGGTGTGTTTGAATCGCGGGGAGGCGGTGGGCGGGTGGCTGTAGCTTGCCACGTTGCCGCCGGCAGCGCCGCGCAGCCCGACCAGAAGGGGGAGAGGTTCGGCAAAGTCCGGAAACGCTCGGCAATGGCCGGAGGCGGCTTTTAAGGAGAGGAGCGGCTGCCGGCTCGCCCTGCCCCGCCGTCGCTCGGCGCCAGGCGGCTCGTTCGCCCCGGCGCTGCCGCCTCGCCCTCTCGCCGCGCCGTGAGGGGAAGGGGCGCGATGCTGGCCGACAGCCTGGTGGAGGAGTTCGAGATCCGCGAGGATGAGCCCTGGTACGACCAGCAGGACCTGCAGCAAGGTGAGCCGGGGTGGGGGAGAGGGAGCGGCCGCGGCGGGGAGCGTGTGAGGGAAGGGGCTACGGCGAGGAGGGGGCCATGGGGAGCCGCGGCGAGGGCCGTGTGAGAGCAGGGTCTGCGGCGAGGAAGCGTGTGATGGAAGGGGGCGGCGGGCGGGCGCGGGGCACCGCCACAACGGCGGTGTGGAGCACGGAGAGGCGGCGGGCGCTCGGGTGGGGCGGCGGGAAGGGCGTGAGGGGCCGAAGCCGCCGGGCAGGGTCGAGGGGCGGCGGCGGGACTTGTGCCGCCCCGGGGCTGTCGCAGGCGGGAGCCCGGGCTCCCCTCGCGCCGTGCTTGCCGCCGCCTTGGGCGCGTAGGCAGAGGGATCGCTGTTAGCGGTAAAGATTGCAGCCGTCTTTGTTTGACGGAAGGGGTTGCTGCAGCCGAGTTGGATTGTGCCCGGGTCCCTCTCCGCCCGGGAGCGAGGGAAGCGGCTCTCCGAAAAGTTGCACCTTGACAGGACGTCAACCAGCTGCTCAGGGCGAGCGCTGGAAGCCTCGGGGTGGGTTGCTATATTGCGCCCTGTTGAGCTTTTTGGTAAGGGCTTCCAGTCGGTGAAGTTGTAAACGTAGCTGTGCTTGATTAGTTGCAGGTCCGTTACTAAAACCTTTATAAGTTTTCTTCTTAATATACACGAATAACTCCACTATGCATCAGAATTATATGAATCTAGCTCCTGTGTGACTTTTGTCAATAGGTCTTAAACCTGTTATAAGGGAAATCTTACTCTTGTTTCACGGATGAGGAAGGAGTAACAGGAATACACACAGTATAATTGGACTAAAAACCTTCTACAGACATGATATGGAAAGAATGTGCAGTTTCCTTAAGTGCTTAGTGGCATTTACGACTGGTGTTTACTATAGTTTTACTTTGGTTATTAATCCTGAGTTTAAAAGGCCGGCTTAAAGCTGTGAAGTAGCTTCCTGAAAACCTGCTCCAGCCTTGTGCTTTTGGTTTTCACATTGAGGTACGTTAATTCTTGGGATTGGTACGTGCTACTGTATTATAAACCATAAAGAAAGATACTTTTGGAAGCTCTTCCTTGTTGAGCAGTTTTCACACTGTGGTCAGGCATCTGACAGCAGAAACTGAGACAGGAATAGGTCTCTCTAATTGCATGCTTTGACTATAAAACAGCTAACTGGTTGAAAGCTGTATTTAGGTACTCTTTGCTCAAAATAGATGTTTTCATGGCTCTAAAATACAAACCAATCAATTTAAATAAGATCCTGGAACTGTAGTTTGCTGTTGAAGGGGAGAGAGTTGAAAATTTGAAGACATGATTTAGCAGTGCTTTTACAATGTCAGTGTTTATGGGGTAGAGGACCTACAAAAAGACTTCACAATGTATAGCAACTGACTTCTTGCTTATTGATGTTTCTTTAACGTAATTTTTAAATTAAAATGAAATCATTACCATTTGGTTCTCTGCTGTGAGCTTTTAAGAAACAGTATTCCATTCTAGAGGTTCATGCATTTTAAGCATTGGTTAATGTTCTCTCAACATTTAAACAATCTTTTTCTGGGGGTTATTATCTCTTTACAAGCATAAACGGAAGTGACTGATAACCTTGCCAAAAGGGAAAGGAGGAAAATAAACTGATGGTCTAGTTGAAATGCAAAGAAATTCCATACAGGAATGCTTTTTAAGTGTTTTGTTACACTTTATTCCTGGAGTTTGAAAAATATTCTTCATTCTCCAAAGACTAGGCAATACCAATATATGTAAACAGAGTAGTAAGAATGCTTATCAAGGTTTCTTGAAACTTTTCACAATCCAAACAATCAGTGCACATCTATAAACTCAGGAGTAGGTTTATGAGAAAACCTAGGTTGTAAAACATTAGGAAGCACCCTGAAACAGGCTTGAAGTCCTTGTCAGTGAGTCTTTGAAATGTAGGGTAAGGTTTTGGAAAAACTTTGACAGTCTTCATATCCACCAAAAGCCTTTGCCTTGACAATGGAGGTGGGCTTTTCTGGCATGCAGTTCATGAAAACCAATACTCTTCTAAGGATGGGAACAGCCACCCCTCCTTCTGCAACATCCATGTTGTGCTGCAGCATGCTGACCTTTAAAAAAGAATTTTCTTATATGACTAACTGCTCTTTTTACATCTTGCTGTTACTCACTTTAACAGACCAGGGTAGTCTGAATGCAGAGTAGGAAATACAAAGCTAAGTAAAAACATCAAAGGTTTAATTTTACAGTTAATTTCAGCCAGCCTTCCTTATGTATCTTGCACTACTAATGCCTTTTGCTGTTGAAAAGACTTTTAGATTGAAAATTCTCGGAATTAGTTTGTTAGGTGGTTTATGAAAAGTAGAAGAGAATGATTTTGGTACTGTTTTTATCTTTTTCTCAATCATAGTAACACTGTCAGAAGAGGTTGTAGAGAAGTGCTGGTAAGTGAGGGGTTTTTTAACATCACATAAGACCTATTGGTGAAGTCTTGTTTTGGTGTCGAGATTTCTAATGGGGCTGTTAAACACCAGTACAACTCATTAGATTTCCTAAAACGAAGATTCTAAGATCTGCACATACGCAGTTTGCATTATTAAAAACTTCCCTGCTTACATCTTCATGGTGAAAAGGAAAAATGCGTGTCTGTGGCAGAACTTAGCTGTTACTTTACATTAAATTTACAATAGAAAATGCAGTGTGCTTCTAGTATTGTACAGTAACTCTCTAAGAGAAATGTATATTAACTGTTTTCCTTCTGTATCTCGAGCGCATATATTGCACATCTCACTCTTAAAATTTGCTCTTTATAGGGCTTATAGGTACTTAATGTAGAAAAATGGACACAAAGCAGATTCTTAATTTTTGAAGAGCTGAAATTGTTTCAGTTCTTGCTTTCTCTAGGGGTAGGAGTTAGGCATGTTCCTGACCTCTTCCACTTGTCCTCTCCGCCTCGGAAAAGAGTTGCCTTAATTACAAAATAGCATGCTTCTCCCGTAGTAACTCATTTGTGTTTCTGCCATTCTGATGAGCAGAATGAGTGTGTAAGTTTAATTACATGAGTTCTATTGCTTAAATTGTATTCAAAGTACTGTGTGGTATGTGCTACTTGATTTAGTAGATATGGGGGCATTTAAGAATGAAACTATCAAGTCTTAAATGTACTTAAACATCAAAACAAACTTTCACTTTGGGAAGGGGAACGGCAGCAAGTAATTCCATTATGCATTATGTCTTTAACGTAATCCTAAATCCTCTCTAAAGCTCTTACTCTATTAAAATAAAAGAGTGGACTATTTAGCCTTTGCCTTGAATTATGCCAGTATTGTTGACTAGCTTTAAAGATTGTGGCTCCCAGTAAAGATTTGTGTAGTATAAGGACTTGTGGATCGTAACTTCATTTTATATAGGATGATAGATTAACTGGTTTTGAAGCCTACAGTATTCTGTAATGCAATAGAACAGACAGCTTGGTGTTTGACTGGGAGTTACCCTGTCCATGGATAAACAATGTACAATCTCTGTTTTAAAATGGGAAAAAACTTAAGCAGGATGCCTTAAGGTTTCCTTACCCAAATACTTTAAACCCCAGATCTAGAATAGGCTGTGTTTCTTAACAAGTGGTGTTAAAATGGAAAAGCTGTGTGAGATAAACTCCAAAGTGTAGATCAGTATGCTGTGTGGCTCCTAGTCATACATCTTTTGAAACTATGAAGAACTCTCATGTGGTGTGATTTCTTTTCAATAATTTTTGTGGTGTTTATTCCAAGAATCTGACTTTAACGTAGGGAACAAAGCACTGTAGCTGTAAAGAATACAACAGCTGTTGTTTTGCCGGAATTGGACATCTACAACTTAATAGACAAATGCTCCTACTCACTTGTCCTTGTAAGTCTGAATTTGGCCTTTGGCTTATGTGTGTAGATGGAGTAATCATTTTGGACAGGCTGCCAAACTGAAGGTTAGTACAAAACAATCCTGGAACAGTGTTCTATCTATTACAATGACTAGCTGATAAGATAATTGGGAAAGGGCAGGAGAGAGGCAAGATAACGTGTTAAAACAAGGGCATCTTAATCAAATGAAAATGGAATGTTTTTTCTTGCCTAGGTACAACTACCAACGATGCAATACATGTCTCTTGGATATTAATTCAAGTCATCTTGAAGTGAATCTAAGTTTTCTTTACTTTTCTTCTGTCTCTTACCCAATAGTGATGCTAGTTGTCTGTAGAAACTAAAAAGATTGTATTGCAGGCACACAGGGACAACCTGGTTGTGGTTCAGATGGTGGGAAGGAGGTGGAAAATTAGAGGTTTTTAGAAATCTGTTGGATTTTTAACATATAATACCCTGCATAGAGTAATTACAATTTTAGCAATAACACCAAGATTTATTTTTGTTGCATTATCTTACCTTTTAAATTACATGTGTCTTTAAACATAATAATATAGAATATCTAGCACTACTGATGCTGTTGAACAAATATCCAGCTTTCCTCTAGAAACGAACTGGGTGTTCAGATGACTTATTTCTTAATCTGAAACAACTACAGGCACTGCACCCTGGAGGTGACTGAAGATGACTGAAGTGAAATTGAGATTAACTACCTAAGAACAAATGACATTTAAAATTATGCTTTGGAGTACATAAAACAATTCTTGTCTCCTAGGTTTATGAGCTTGAAAAGCAGAATAGATAAATTGCTTTATTGGTTTTATGTCTTTTGATATTGTTGGTTCACTAAAAAGCATCTGAAAATTTAATTTAGTACTTTGATCCTGTATGACCTGAGCTCCCTGGTGAAGGGGTAATGGGGAAGAATAGCAAAGAAAGAAAGAGTGCAGTCAGCTTTGGCCTGGGTCTAGCCTGATGACCATTTACAGGGAAGTATAAGCTAATTTTCTTTTTAGGTACTGGAAATAACTTAGAGCAGTTATAACAGGAATAAAAAATGCTTTAAAATTAGATTATATTATTTGCTCTAACTTACATGCAGACATGATTTCTTTGTTTAGATCTTCACCTTGCTGCTGAACTTGGGAAGACACTACTGGATCGTAACACTGAACTAGAAGAATCTTTACAGCAAATGTATGCAACGAATCAAGAGCAACTCCAGGAGATAGAGGTAAATATTTAAGGGATCCAAGTGTTAAAGCATCTAGACCTGCAACATAATAGCACATAGTTTGACATTGGAATTTCTTGACATGCTGGACACTTTAAAGAAAAATACTGAACAATCTTTAACCACTTCTGCTACTTCGAGAATTTGAGAACCTGTATGGCTTGGTCATAGTTAGAACTGTTTGTCTGATTACTGGAAGCTTTGTGCCATTAAACTTCATGTTGGATTTGGCCTGTTTAATGACAAATGACTGGTATTTTTCTTTTTGTACAGAAAACTTAATTCAGTTACTTTATTGCTAAACTTTGATCTTGCCAGGTAAAATGAGATGAAATTATATGATGATGGGATTAACAATTTAAATTATTATATGAAAATGTTAAATGCTGGTAAGTGCAGGACAGAGATTTAAGTAAAATCTGAGGATATATACTTCCACTAAACTGAGCTGTGGTAAAGGGAGCTAAAGTCTATTTCAGTTTAAAAGAAAATAAGAAAACAAAACAAAACACACACACAAAAACCCAAAACAAAACAAAACACCAGTAAAAGCAAACTCTTAAATAGTATCTAAATATAGGATTTAGTGTATATATTGTTCTGTATTTTCCAGGGTCGGGGAAATAAATCATAACCACCCTTTCAAAACTGCTCATCTTTGGGTAACCTAGTAGAAAATCCTGGCCATTTTTTGCAGTTTCTTTTTTTAATATTGCTTGTGTTCTTGCAGACCTAGCATTTGTCAGCATAATTATTTTTTTTTTCAGCTATTAGAGGGCAATGCATGGTCTCTAATAATGAAATTATTAAATATTCAGTACTTTGCTGACTGACAACATGTTGGAATTGTAGTCAGCATTTCAGTTTGGATTTGGTACGAACCACAGGGAACAGGCTGTGACTGGTATACATTAGTTATTTACAAAATCTGAGTTCCTTTGTGCAAGCAGTACTTCTGTGGTTACAGACAGTGTGTGGATTTTGTACAGCTGCAACTTAAGCCTTAAAACACTTATCATTGCAGCAGTAACAGGTAACTTAGAGAATCCTAAGGTTAATGCTTACAGATATATGGGTGGTTTTAAAGTAGTCATGTTAACACAAATGCAGCATTTTTATTAGGTAATGCACAATTTCTGGGTACAGGTTTGTTTGTTTTTTTTTTTTATAAAATACATCTGTTTTATACCTTATAGTTTGGCTCTTTTCTCTATTATGTGCTAAATGTCATCTTTGTTATCCTATTCATTCTGTGCTAAAATGGTTGGAATGGCTGATATTTATTAGTGTCACAGCATTACAAAAAAATTTATTTCCTTATGCAGAGACTTAAAATAACTCCTTGCCATGAATGGTTTTTATGAAAAGATTAATTCTTAAGATCTAGAGAGGACAAACACTTCAAGGTGCTACACAAATAGTGTTGTTCTTCAGGTTCAACGCTTGTATGAACAACCACAATCAAGGAAGTGTTTAACACAGTTATCTCTTGAAATAACACAGCACAACTTTGCGACAGATAACTAACTTGGCTTGTTCAGTGCAGCTACTTAATAAGCCGCTGATTTTAAGGCTATTCTGAAACATGGAAAATATATTATTGCTAAGCTGCATTCATTTATAGAAATAGTCTAGTGCCATTAAGGATGTAATGTCGTTTATTATAAGCCAGTTTATTTCCTTAAGCTTTTTTGGTGGGTTAGAGTTTATCACCTATGTAAGAGAGTTTCAGCACCAGAAGTGGTCAGAAGTGTCCTTCCAGCAGTGATCTACAGCTGGGGAGTTGCAGGGTCAAGTACTTGTTCAGACGACATCAGACAGGGACAGGCTAATATATTCTTTGTTGCTTTGCTTAACCAATCAAAAAAACACATCAAGACTTGTGCAATACTACTTTTTGAAGGCTTTATCTGATACCTCTTTCTTCTCTTTCCTCCATCAGCGTGGCTAGGAGTGTATATTGGGTTGACCTATTGGCTCCCTCAAAGAGGAGGGGGATAGAGGTGGGAGAATAGTTTTTGTCATGCTTCTGATGTAAAAGTAGTGCCTGCACCTTTATTTGCCCAACTTCCTGTGTTGAGTCAAAGACCCTGTAGGCTGTATTCATATCTGCTGTAATAATAAGCTGTCTTCTCATTTCCACCACGTGTTTTAATCTTCTGTCTTTTCCAGTGCAGTTTAAAAGTGTATTAGCAACTCAAAACATTTCTATCTCCAAAGAAATCTCTCTTGCATCTGGATCTCTGGTAGAAGAAGGAAAAAATCAAATGAACCCCTTCTTCAAATACCCAGAGAGAACCTCAAGATGGAGGAACTGAATATATTAGTTTCATATATTAGTGAATATAATGAATATCTTAGTTTACTGGCACAGGGATTATCTATTACAGGAATTCACTGAAACAGAGGGGAATAAAGTTAGCATATGCAAGGTGTGGTACTTTTTAGCTGGTGAAAGCAGCTTCAGTAGGTTATTTTCATACCTATATTTCTGTCTTTTGTGGGAATGCAGGATACTCCACTGCATAGGACTCATACACAAGTGGCATATCCAGTCTCTGTGCTTGATTCTTCTGAACTTTCAAGGTCTCTAACCTAAAGGTGATCTTTTGGCTGTTCCTGTAGCTACTCCACTAGGTTTTTGACTAGCTTTTTCAGTGCAGTTTATCGGTGTAAATCTTTGGGTTTTTTCCCTATTAATTCACATCTTAAGGGTAGCAAACACTAGAACTAGCTAACAAATAATTCTGAAATATGGTACTACCTTGTCTGCACTGAAAAGGAAGGGTCAAAGGCTTTGGGGTGCTTAAGATTACATCTAATATATTAAACACTAACATATTCATTATTTTACAGCCTTGCATCCTTATGTTTGACCTCTGTGCTGACACGTGTGCCACTAACTGATCATTGAAGATGTAATAAATGCTGGATTGAAAGGGCAACTTTTTTCATGTCTGAATCTGTACTTAGCACTCAGACTTCAGAAATACTGATGGTCTCCATTTATCGTGCGGTAGAACACAAGAAGTCTCAACTGCTGCTTCATGTTAGGTGCTCTGTTGCAGGGAAGGTGGAATAAATGTGAACTACTAAAGTATTTATTACCACGTCTTTACTTGGTTTTGGTGGCCTGGTTATGACCCCAGCGCTGAAGATATTGGAGATGCAAGGTAGAGAAGATGGTGCTTCACCTCTTCCACTCATCTAAAACTTCTGCAAAAGCCCATTGTAATAAGTGGTAACATGTAATTCTGGCACCAAAGCCTTGGTTTCTGTGCTTGTATTGCTGAAGAAAATCTGAACATCTCTAGCTCCTTCCAAGAATCACCAATAGGGAAAGTTAATCTGAAATGGGTCACATTGAGATTCTACTGCTAATCCATGTACTATTTTTGCGTAAATCCTCTGTCACATGCGCACAGGCTGCAAAAGGATCTGGCCAACTGCTACCACGTTGATCTTCTACAAATCTGTGTGCAGCAGTTACTAGCCTTAGATTAACTTATTATCTGTTCTTAAATTGCCTAAAATATAAACCCATCAATCTTTTAATGAGGTAAAAGGTTAAGTAGAATATTAGAAGTTTGAGTATGTTGCAGGCCTACGTAAAGAGAATTAATTCTGCCTGGAAGTCTGCTGGATGTTCCTACTTGAAGTTTACTTTCAGTTAGGAACATGTAGTAATGCAGAATATATTGCAAGAAATCAATTCTATGTAAGAATAAAACCTTTCTGATTTAAAGGGTTACGTTCTTTGTTCAAGTCTGATGCAAACTCTCGTGTGGATGTTTAGAATTGGATCAGTCCTATCCTGGGTGGGACAATATAACACACTTATATTAAGAGTCTTAGGTGACTGTTAACTGCTCTTACATGAAAACTCCAAGCTTTCTGACATTTTTCAAGAAACTTTACAGTCTATGTTGTTAATTGTAAAACTAAAGAGGACTAAAATGAGAATACGTTATGTGGAGTTGCCTTTTTTAAAAAAAAGGCAGGAGACCTTTAGTTGGGATTACAGTAACTGGACAAGCTCCCTGAGAGTAATTAAAGATTGTATTCAATAATTTGATTATACTTCCTGACACGTAGTAGCCCACATACTGTCTTAAGTATGACCACAACCTAAATTCTATTCTGCTGAACTTAATGCTGCTTCAGACTGGAAAAACTTAGGTCACCTGAAAAGAAATTTTAATTGTGGATGGTGCCGCCCAATATTTCTGTTTTAATGCTATGAAAATTGTTGGGTCAACACTGTTAGAAAACTTCTGTGGGAGCCCACTGCAACTTTTAGGACTCAGTGGATAGTTAAGGGTTACGTCAAAGTCTGGATTCATGGCTGTATTAGTGACAACTGCAGCACAGACAAACCCAGTCCAGAAGGCTTGTGTCCTGGCAAAAGCCCAGCTGCAGCAAGGGTAGATGAACACAGGTTGTACAACCAAAACCAACTCCTCTGGATAAAAGGCTGGTTGATCAGCCTGGGTTGACCTCAATGAGAGGGGCAAGCTGCCTCCCTCAGTTACTGATTGTGCCTTTTCAACTGGACACTTACCAAAGCAACCACTGGAATCTGCATTTCTGAAACTTAGTAGTTACTCCATGAACGTGAATAAAAATGCAGAATGGTAGTCCTATCTTTTGTTTCAAGTGTGAAGCAGTAACAGTAATACTGTCTTGCAGTACCTCACAAAGCAAGTGGAGCTCTTGCGTCAGATGAATGATCAGCATGCAAAAGTTTACGAACAGCTGGATGTGACAGCAAGGGAGCTTGAAGACACTAATCAAAAACTAGTTGCGGAAAGTAGAGCTTCACAACAAAAGATATTGAGGTAACAAACTGGTACTAGATCCCCTTCCCCCACTACTGCACTTGATAATGTGAGAAAGAGCAGTCCAGGTGTATTTGTGGTGCTGTTGGGTGCCCGTCTCGGTCTAGCGTTGTTCTACAATACTGTTAAATTGAAAGGATAGTTTTATTTAAAGGTCTTTAGGGGCCAAAGAGCCACCTTCAGAGAAGAAACTACAATATGAGGGGATGGGAAATTCTCATGTCCTTAACTAAACACTCAAATGTTTTAACAGCAGTCCTTCACCTTTTAGCTTAACAGAGACTATTGAAAATCTGCAAACACACATAGATGACCTGCAACGACAAGTAGAAGAATTGAAAAAGTCTGGAAGAGGCCGGATGAGCCATGAGAGATCTGACCAGCCAAGATCAATGCATAGTTTCTCATGTCTGAAGGAGCTGTATGACCTTCGCCAGTAAGACTTTTTACCTTGCTTAGCAAAAAGGATACCGCAATCAATTTAGGCAAAAGTTTAAAAACTAAGACACAAGTACAGATGTCGAACAAACTAGCAGAAAAACATCTAATGTTTACAACTAGCAGAATGCCTGCACAGTCCTGCACTGTGATGTTGCCACTGCCTCTGGCATACTTCTAGAGCACACTAGTCTTAGTGCGAGAGGAACTGCACGTTCCACTTTCTGTCTTGAAACATTCTCTCCCAAAGCCTCCAACCATATCAAATTGTAGCTTAGAAAGCTTACAACAATTTGCACCCCACTTCTTTCAGTCAGATAAAAGCATACACACAGATAATCTGAAAAACAAATATTCTAAATGCAAAATATTTTCTGTAACTTACCCTTTCCTTGGATGTCTGTGGATATCTTCTTTTCAAGGAAGGCAGGATTCCTGCAATAGCTTTCCTGAACTTAAGCTGGTTAAAATGATGCTTAAGCTGGTGAAATGGTGTCTGGAGCTCTGTGCTCCTTTTTTAATTTAGAGCAGTTTCATGCAGCTGAACTGCATTAGTATGCCCACCAGGACAATCACCTGGGGTAAAAGCTCAGACTAGCTTCAGTCCTAGGAGGTAACTTCATAAGTGAAGCACCTCCACAGACAGGCAGAACAGGCTTTTGCGTCTAGGCTTCAGCACTACGTGAAGGCAGGACTATAGAATAAATCCATAAATCCAAAAAGAGGTTATTTCTTGATAACTCAAAAGATAAGTGGATTCCTTCAAACTGCCAAAGGCTTGTGGAAATATCAGCCTACAGAATTGCCTTGTCAATTTTGAAGCTTGTTTCCACAATCAATAGGGGCAAAAGTTACAAGAGTGGAGTACTGTGGAAGAAATCAGTGTTAGGAAGTGTTGCGTGATACATGGAAGTAATGTTTATTTCAACTTAAATTGTAGGTGTAGTTATTGCATAAGTTTGTCTTTAACTTGAAACTGTTAATGAGCTGCCATTCTGCTTAAGCTGGGAGGCTTGATTTGATGGCATATAAATATTTACAAACTCTGTTCTGACTATTATATGGACATAGTAAAATTAGCACTATGTATACATCAAGGTGTGTTAGCACACAGTTTGAATCTGTCATTAGTTACCCAGGACAACAGAACTTCAGGTGTGGTCAGCTGTACTTCCTACATTTGATAATACTTATTTTTGTTTCTGCAGGTATTTTGTTTA
Source organism: Phalacrocorax aristotelis (assembly GCF_949628215.1). Taxonomy (NCBI): domain Eukaryota; kingdom Metazoa; phylum Chordata; class Aves; order Suliformes; family Phalacrocoracidae; genus Phalacrocorax; species Phalacrocorax aristotelis. The sequence goes on from NC_134285.1 coordinate 8,924,029, forward strand.
TGATCATGTGTTTGCAGAAAAGATTACTTCGATGGATAGTCAGCTAAGTCCTCTAGAAGAAGAAAATGAGAACTTAAAAAAGGCAGTTACAGTTCTGCAAGCTCAGCTTAGCCTAGAGAAAGAAAAGAGGGTAACAATGGAAGAGGAATATAGCCTTATGGTAAAGGAAAACTGTGACCTTGAACAGAGGCTTGTTGATATAGACTTGTATCGGGCTCGTGCAGAGGAGTTGGAAGCGGAAGTAGCTGAAATGCGACAAATACTTCACTCTGAAAACACATGCCATAATGCAGAGAAATTGGTGCCAGAATCCTTTTTCATTTCATTCAAGGAATCTTTAGAAAGGGAGCTTGGTCAGAGCCTGGCAGATGAAGGACTTCCGACCGTACCAGAACTGGAGAAGAAGGCACTGAAACGGAGCAGCAGCGAAACTTTCCTAAGCAGCGCTGCAGGGGGAGACATTCTAAGGGGCCATGAAGAGACATGTATTAGGAGAGCTGAAGCTGTGAAGCAGCGAGGAATTTCTGTACTTAATGAAGTTGATGCTCAGTATAATGCTCTGAAAGTGAAGTATGAGGAACTTTTGAAGAAGTGTCAAATGGATGAAGATTCTTTGAAACACAAGGCTGTACAAACGCTGAAGCAGTATTGCAAAGACCCAAATGTGGGGAATACCCAGTATGATCTTTCAGCTAGCAATGAAGAATGCACAAATGTGGAGCTAAGTGACTCTTCCACAAATGCTCTTCCTGAATATAAAGCACTCTTCAAGGAAATCTTTAGCTGTATCAGAAAAACAAAGGAAGAAATAGATGAACACAGAGCTAAGTACAAGTCCCTCTCCTCTCAGCCATAATGTTGGACATGCTGATGACCCATTTTCTGTTGGTGACTAATCTGTTAGTCAAGAAGGGGAAAAACTTTATACAAAATGTCAGAAGACCCCTTATACTGGTGTATTTCTTGAGCACTCAAAATGAATGTCTTGGATTGGCTTGTAGACCTTTAGTTAACATCTAGTTAGTTCACAGCTAGTCTCCCTGTACCTATGTAGCAATAGATTTAATGTTGTTTAGCACTCTCACCCAAACTAGTGGTTGTAAAGCAAACAAACATCGTAGCTTAATACTATGCTACTACTTTATACTACACTTAATCTCTGGCCAGAGCAGTAATGGACACTAGTTTCCTTAGTCCACTTCAGAAATAACAGCTAAGAAATCTGTACTGTGTTTCTCACAAGGAGCCAGCCCGAAGCTTTCCTTTGGTTCGCAGGTCATGATCTAGCCCTGTAACTATGTCTGTGTAGAAGATTAAGATACACAAAGCCCCTGACCAGTATCACGGGCAGCCTCTCCTTGATTCTTGAGAATGAAGTTAGCAGTCTAGCTGAACTTGCTTTGGCAGGGAGGTGGAGAGCTGGCACAGCAGCCTGCACTGTGTGCTTGGTTTGAGCCAACACCACGTTTTCACATGCACTCAGCTCTCCCATAGATCAGTATAAATGTCTTCCTACTAAGAAAGGATTTGATGTAAAGTTTGTGTGGCTTTTTAGGTATGGTTTCTTATGTAGGGCACTTTGTCTTAAGGCAAGATACTGTGAATTGGTTATGTACGTTACTTGGGACCTACTGTTCTTTGGTGGAATGTCTGCAAAGTACATTTTTATGTGTATTTGGTAAGATAGAAAGTTGCAACTTAGCTATTTAACTTTAGTAGTAACACTGACATAGTGGAATTGCTTTTAATCTTACATACCACAGACTCCAAGTGTTTGAAGGAGACAGGCCAGGTAAATCCTTATCATCTTGTCTATGGCTTCCAGTGTCGGCTTCTGTCCACCTATTCTGCGCTGCCTGGGGGGTGGGAGGATGGACACAGCCCTGCCAGAACATATCATACTAAAACGGGGCCATGCTCTTGTTCTTCCTGTCCTCTGCTCCCTAATTATAATTCATATGTATCTGAATTCTGAAAAACAAAGAACATGGAGAAGTATGTTCTTTAAAACTGCTTCAGAATGTGAAGAAAACAAAGGCTAAGAGACGAATGGGGGGAAGGCACAATGAACGGTGACATCCTTTTCCTAATAAAGGGTCTCATAGCTTAATTTGGTCGGCTCTTCTTGGGAATGAACTTACTGCCTGAGTTGCTGCGATGCACCAAACTGTTGACACAGAATGTTGACAATTTCTTAGCTTTAGTTCAACTGCTGCTGTTGCAGTTCTGTCTGCCTTATGTTGTAGCCTGTTAAGCTTGTGTAGTGCTGTCCTTCAGTTGCAGTCTTAAGACTTCATATTGTGGGATTTTCTCCAAAACATGTATTGCGTTCTGAAAATTATTTAAAACTGGGAATCTGAATCTTGTGAATATTTTTCTAAGCAAATAAATAATCCAGTCAAGTTACCTGTGTACCTAGTAATTTGGCACAGATGGGCATATCAGGAAACAGTAAACTCAGCGCAGATGGCACTTGCATTATCTAGTCTTGCCATCTTTCTTATGTAGCTCAGATGGAGTTCCCATTAAATTTGTATTTTAAAAAGGTTACACTAAATGGGAAAGGATAGGCCTGCCTGGGAAAGAAATCCAGAGGGAACTAAGTAGTTTCTCATTGTTGTGGGGTTTGTCAGTGCTGTTGCAAAAAGGGGGGGGGGGAAGCAGAAAAGCTGCTGTTCTGCTATCAGGCTGACTGTATTGTCGCTGTTTCCCTAACACCCAGAGGTCTGCCCCAGTAACCTTAAGTGAGAAAGGCATGACACCATTAGTAGTCTCCAATGATTTACTACTAATGCTCCTCACTACTTTAGGGGAAGGGGGATCCACACCTGCTGGACCAGGATACTGCTGGCTAATTTAGAGCACTTTCACGTATACAATTTTTATGCTTTAAACATATCATATTCTCAGATTTCCACAGAACTACTTGACTCTTTTGTAATGTAACTTCCCCTTGGCTACCTGTGCCTCTGCTAAGCTCTGGCTGTATTGTACCTCAACATGTAACTGTATATATTGTGCAATACGTGGGCTCTTCTTTCATAACGCCTCCAACGATGGCGCTCCCAGAGACCTGTGAGAGCAGCAGCCTGAGGTGCTGTGGTGGCAACAGGGCTGTACCAGGGAAGTGTCAGCCATGGGGGCAGGCAACAGACCCAGACAAAGGCTGCAGAAGCTGCCTGAACATAAAACACCTCCCCTTTACACTGATGTAGTTTAATAAACTACACTGGAGTGTTAATTAAGGTAGAGTTTTAGCTGTTTAAAAATATGGCATTTCACATTTCTGTGGAAAATACCTAAGTATGGTAATGATATTCTTAGCCAATCTTACCTGGATTAACTACTGTAATCTGCTTATTTTAGTCAACAACTCAACTCAGCCTTTTCTGAGCATAAGCAGATGAAATTCATAGAATCTCCTTCAGTTTATCACATGATGAAGTCATAGCCAAGCACATGAACAGTACAGTAGCCATCTTTACAATGCTTACAGTAGGATACTCCTTATCTTACTGCAATTAGGCTTCAATAATAAGCCTGTCACAAGATCAGTTACTGTACCTTGTGCAGCAGACCCTTAGCTGGACAGCCACCTCTAGGTACCACCTAAAGAACATGATGCGCGCAGAACGAGGTAAAGCAGCTTAAGAGCCAGTTTACTATCTACCTTGAACCTGTGCTAAAACATTCTTGAACTTGCCTTCCTCCGTAAGCCTTCAGGCTATAAAAGGAGCAGGTGCAGCCTCCATTTCTTCGTGGACAAATACAAGGTGGGGTAGAATTGACCTTCAAGATAAAAGTTTATTAAAAAGATTACACAAAGTAGAGGTTTTACATTGCTGCCGTGTGATAACTACGGCTGGATGCCTTCCAGAGGGTGCTCTTGGTTACTTACCTCGCTGTGTTTGCATACAGTAATGCAAAAAAATCCCTCAGACAAAACCCACACCAATAAAAGAAATCTGGTAGTTGTTCTAAATGTAGGTACTTTACCAAATAACTCATTTCACAGACACCAGGTGAGAACAATTGCTATGTAGTACAGAGGTCAAAGACAGGGGTTTTTGTTCCCCCCTCCCAGCCTAACATTTCCATGACTATCTTCTCTTTATAAAGAGGGCTGCAAGGGCTATCACAATGCTCAGACCAAAGTATGAGCATCTAGGTATTTAACAAAAACCGGGATGTTTGTAAACAAATTTAATTTATTGGCATTACTTACAAAATAAAGTATTAGACCATGATTTTTCCATCATGTCTCTGTCAGTATATGTTTTATTTTTTCATAACGAAACAGAAAGAGAACTGAAATACATTAGAAATCCCCAATTAATCAAGCTGCAGACAGGGTCCCATGTTGTCTTCCTAGTTGCTCTTGCACCTCAGTGGCCATGCAAACACGTGTGTGAGTGTGTCAGGATGTCAGTGACCATCTGTCTGCAATGCCCACGTGCCCCAAAGTCAGTCAGATCCTGCCCCACACTCCTGAGGCCACGGCATTACTGTCTGTGCAGCCCGCTGCAGGTTTCCTCTTTTGTCCTGGAGATCACTTGAAACCACCACCACCGCTGTCAAGACTGCACCGTCCCCTTAAGATACCACATGCCGCCGTAGCTCACACAGCAGTCCTGGGGAGAACAGGAAAATCCATAAGGTCTTGGGAACCATGGTCTGGCTTTGGGACAACACCTGTGAGCAATACCAGAAGTCTCCACTCCAGCGCGCAAGAGAGTGCACAAATCCAGAGCAGCAATTTATCTCCACCCTGACGACCATATAGCTTAAGTGAAGATGACAAACACAAGAGGGGGAAGGTTGAGAGGCCACGAGGAGGATAAACAATGCGATGGCAGCAAGAAACCGGGATTTCTGAGGGAGCCGGCTTAGGAAAGGTGGTGGGGATGGGTGAGGACAAGGGGAACTGAGGGATAAACACAGGATGAAGCTCAGGTGAAGAGACAGAAGGGGGCAGCGGGAATGGGCCGGAGTGTGAAAGCAATCGCCAGAGCTGAAGCCTTTTAAGAAACAACGTTCTAGGATAATGAACTGTCAAACCTCAGAACCTTTGGTGCTTTGGTATTCTGACCACATGTCTGCTCAGCTTACAGCGGGTAAGCACCACAGCAAAGGAGTTCAGTAAGTGGGTTTTCTTGTGGCTCATCTTATTTCTATGAGATGAGCACCAAGTCTCTTGAGTCCTAAGCTAACAGCCTCTCCCTTCTGCTCCCACCCTCCCCTTTCGGTAATTCAACACAGGCTTAAGTACAGTGCTACAGAACGGATGCTGTGGAGCTCCTGGGGGAAGTAGTACCTTTTTAACTGAAGTCCCAGGACTTGCACATTGCAAAAACAAATAAGGAACTAAGTGTCTTCACTAGAGAGGGGGTTTGCAGACTTGATCTGCAGATGCAAAAACACAAACCCTGTCAGGCTGTTCCTCTGTGTATAAAAAAAGAGCACATGCAGATGGGGAAATAGGAGTCAACAAATCCAATTTCATTTGAAGAGGAATCAAATCTCTTGTGGCTTAAAGCAGCCAGAGAATCTTCCTATTTCATTAAATCATACTTCTAAATTTTATTTCCGAAACAAAGATAATTTCACATCCTTCTGTGATAAATGTATTCAAGGCAAAGAAGCCTGACACAACACAAGGCTGGTTGCACAATGACTTAGTGACTTACATAAAAACAGCACCCAGTTTAGTAGGGGGAGGTATTATTTCTAGAAATAGGTTATCTGTTAAACAGCAACAGCATCATGAAAAACTAATGCCAGTACATTGTCTAGTTTTTCCAGGAGAGCTGATATTTGAGCTCACCTAGTCACTGGACAAATCTCCCAGCACGGGCAAGCCACATGAAACGCTGCCTAGCAGGCAGAAATGTCTGAGCTTATTTTAATGCTAAGAAGACCAGGTTCTTTCAAGCAAGACCAGTTTGTTTATTATCACAGCAACAGATCTGTAATTTTTCAAATACGCTATTATTCTGTTTGCAGAGCCCAATGTAATAAACTACTTAAGCACTTGTCTTATTGAAGTGGGTGACAGTGAGCAAAGGCCCAGCAACAATGACTGAAGTATTACATTAGTTGGCAACTTTCTACTTAGCCATCCCGCATCGCTTTCAAAGCTTGTCAATCATGGCCTATGGGGTAGGTACTTTATACCTTCAACTTCTTTAGCAAGTAAATGGTGCACCTTCAAAGACAGAGATGAAAGGATTCAAATTACCATTCACAATGAAATGTGCTAGCTACTGCTTTGCCTGCTTGTTTTGGCTAGGGTTCTGCTCTGTACACTGCTGCACGTCCTACTACAGAATGAAATGCATTTCCTTCTGACTGTGTGGCACTTGGGCTCTTCTGCATTAACCAGCAGCAGTCAGCTGGTAAACTCAGCACACTCTGCAGAACCCTCCCTTAAGGTTTAACTCCACGGTATTTAAAAATGACTCTGAAGTACCACATTTACTACACCATCCTCTGCTGGTCCAAGATGAGGAATAAAGATTTGTTGCAATAACACAAAATAACGCGTGAGTCACAATCACTATTCCTTGGAGGGAAAGAAGGTAGAATGAGACAAGTGTATTTTTAAGAAAGCAAGGCTTTGTCCACATTCCAACGACATCCTTATTGTTTGTCAATTCAAGGTAAAATAGGATCCTTTGCTCAAACTAAGCATGAAAAATTCATGTATTAATTGGATCAAACCCACAACGGAATAGAAACTTACCTTTAACACTCTATCCACCTCCTGCTTGTTTAGATCTTCTCCACATTCTTGACTCAGCTGATTCTGGATGACATTCCTGCGCACTCGATAATTTTTCGAGAAGATTTCAAGCAACACTTGGCGATGCTTTAAAAGAAAATTTATCATAAATACAAAGAGGAGAACAACTATTCCTATCTTTCTATATATCAAAACTGCATGTGCCTTAATATGTACAAAACATTCACTGAACTACATTAGAGGATTCCTGTCCTGCAATCCTGACACCATCCCACATACATCTGCTCCCTGGCAGTGCCCTAGCCTCAGAGGGCTCTACAGGGATCTCTCCATATGCCATGGCTAGACCTGCATTTGTCCCGTGACCTGGGGCACCTCCAAAGGTGCAAGAACATGCTGAAGACAGGGCTGCAACATACTCCTCTCAAATGCTTCCACAGGAGTCCATGTGGTCCACTCCAGCCAGCAGGCTGGGTACTGCTTGAGTCTTTCCTATAAAAATTTATTTAGATCACAGACACAGGAGTTGCATTGTCCATCCACGTTTTGTTAGGCCACTTCCCTTTCACTTCATTTACTCTGATAGCAATTAAAACTCAAGAGATGATTACAGCATATGTGAGCATTTCCTATTCTACGTACAAACATGCAGCAGGTAACAACATAATTTCATCTCTGGTTAATTTTGCATTGCTGTCAAAAGAAAAAAAATTGGAGTCTCTCTTGGTGTGAAGCCTGCATTGGAAAGCCCTTTCTCCTCACAGGTTCAAAATGATTTGTATTCCATTGAGCTAATTCCTGACGTGTATTACCAACATATTATGTTGCTTCTGTCCACACCGCCTTTTCTTGACACAGCAATGATCACCCTGCGAGCTAAGAGCTTCCTCTCAGCTGGAAATAAGTTGGTATTGAAAACTGGTCGCTTCAACAGGGAAAGAGGAACACTACCTGCTGCACCAGTTCTAGAAACACAAATTCAAACCATGCCAAGTGCTCAATAAACATGTATTTGGGAAAGTCACTTATTTTTAATCTTTACCTGATCATAAGTGTCACCAGCTTCCCAAAGTGCATAGACCTTTAGTTCATCTGGTGAAGCAGCAGTCTGTGGAGGAAACTGAGAACAAGAGGCTGTTAAAAATAACCATCTACTTAATGAGTTCTGCTTAATGATTCTATGATACAGTATCCCTGGACGCCTATTACTATATCAAAAACGTCGTTGCCCTGTAATGAGAACTGCTGAAACAACATGAGCTCCTCTCCCACTCCGCACTCGAAGGGGTAACTTTGCTCTGGTGGCCCCTGTGCCTGCTCAGGCACGGCCTGTCCCGCAGCCATGGGCAGGTGCCTTCTCACAGGCCCCAATGACTTCAACAGAAACATGATCTGTATCAAACCTGTCCTGCTGGGTGATCCTGTGGCACACATACCTCAAATTAACGAGGGGCTAACTATGGCCTAGGGAATGTGATGAACACGCCAATGTGTGCCTTGATATGCTCAAGCCATGTTTGGCTGATGCATCTGGTCACGGTGGGGAAATGTACGCCAGTGCCATGGGCCCTGCTGGCAACCACCAACCATTTCAGAGTTCTAGAAGGGAACTGCTGGGCATACGGGGATCCTGTGAATTTTGCATGGGGACAGTTCTCCACTGGTGGAGGGTCAACCACCGTGTACCAGAACGATCCCAGGGCTTGGACCTTAGCCTGTATTTCATGGCAAGATGTCTAGATTTTTCCTATCAGCAGCCTTTGCTTCCAGACCATCCAAAGCAGTATTCGATCGAGCACCAAGGGCATTGCAGGGACCTTCTGGAGGTTTTTACATTTACAGTGGCAGGTTTTAGAGACTCAGACTCTTCTGTATTTATCTGCTTCACTAATCCCAAGTCAGCGTTACTGACAAGGACTGTGCTTCTGCTGTATTTGGCATCTCTGTTTTGGGGCAGACTACAGGACTTCAGAAGACTGAACACCGATGGAGAGTGAACCAGGCACTTGCTCGTTTCAGGCTCCAATAATGAAGTAGTTTTGGTTTGGTCGTGTCCCCCCCCCTTCCCCTCCATGTGCTAAGCTAAAGAAATATATTTGTTTTTTACTTTTTTCTGAGGCAGAGGCCTAACACCCCTGCACACAGGAGGGAACACAACTGCCTCCCCTCCATGCCCCAAACTGCTAAAAAAGTAAAATACCATCCATTTGCCTTAATATCTCCCCTTGGAGCAGTGACTAATGAGCAATGCTGGAATATGCCTTCACTCCTGACATGTCTCTTCCTGTCTGTCACTAACAATTTATTGCTTGCTAACCACCCAGATGACCTACATCAATCATCTACGAGAAGCTAACAAGCCAGTCCTGATTGTTCCAGTATCCCTCAATCCTGGCTGCTGGTACAAACAAAACCTTTCTTCCCAGCCTCCCTCACGCCGTGCCAAAAGACCTGTGCATCGCAGAGTGAAAGATCAGAGTTTCCTTTCACGCTTTGCCTCTGATCTTATTGCAAAGGGGAAGAGTTTTGTCCAGTGGGAGCTGCCTGGTGGGATTAGCAGCTTTGGCTCTCATGTTGGTCCAAATGGCTGGAATATAACAAGGTTTTACACTTGGTTTAGAGCCAGGATTGAGGTTTATTAGCTTGCAACACCTGACATAGTTCTCTTCTCATAAGGACACTTGCTTTTGAAGAATACTATCTCTCGTGTGCTTTCAGCATAGATAAAATCAAATACTTCAGCTTCCCTTCAGAAAAACAGCTGCAGCAAGAAAGGCAAAATGCAGGGCACTGGAAACAGCCAGCCACAAGCTGTCTCACTCTGAGAAAGTCACTCAACACAAACCCGGAGTGCAAACTCCTCTCGCTTCAGCCACACGTCTGAAATGCAGCTGTGTTTATCTGGCCATTCTGTGAGGAAACTGCTTCCAAACCAACACAATACTTATTTGGGAAGAAAAACCCCACAGAACCTCCTCCTCTCCTCCAGCCTTACTCTGCAAACTGTTGGAAACACTGCTGCCAACAGCACCCTGCTCACTTGCTGCTGTCATACAGCCTGTCCACAGGAGCAGGAAATGCCATCAGCGACGCTTCTGACAGACACATGGCTCTGTCCAAACAGCTTTACTTTCTTGCCATCTGCTGTCCCTTTGCCATTTTATGTTCGTTACCTTAATCTTTCCAGCCTCACCTTGAAACAGCTCTCCACTGCCTTAAAATCCCTCTTTAAAATATTTGCCCTGTGTCCCTTCCTGCCCTAAGCCCCCAGAGCTAGTGCAGGGCTTGTAGGAGATGCACTGCTGCCCCGGGTCCCCAGGGCTGCCACGTTAAAACAGCAGCTCTCAGGGAGGAGCCCTTGGCTTTGGGTTATGTCTCACTCAAGCACTGAGCATGCCCTAAAAATAGCCACTGCCAGGCAGCCTTGCATTATAGCTAACCACACTGAAAGGGGCCGAATCTGCCAGAAAAAGCTGATCAGCTGGAATAATTCTAGAGGTAAACTGTTGAGCTTACCTCTCCAGGAGCCTGGCATCACCACTAGCCCAAAAGGCTCGCCATAGGCGTGGGGCTGCATTCCTCTCCTGTTACCTTAGCCAGGCAGGACACCAGCAATGGTTACATCATTTCCTGATGCCTCAAAAATATCCTCAAGATTTGGGCAGAACCTTGCCACTCCACAGTCCACGGGAAGGGAGCGAGCAGGCGCCAGCCACCCCCATCAGTCTGCAGGAAATGGTTGCAGATACTCAGGAGCCAGATTCCTATGCAAATGTTTTCCGTGGGGCTGGACACAGGCTCAGCCTGTGCAAGCTCTGGACACACGCACAGCACCAGCGTCTGCCAAAGATGCCTCTGTTCGCCCTCTCTCCAATGGCAGCAGCAGCCCACTCCACTTAGGTGCATGTGCCCAGGATTAGCTATTTCTTTGTGTGTGCTGTTCCCTCCCACTTTGAGGGCACTACAAAGCACAGGCAAGCACAGCACCCTGCAGGCATCCCCATGGTCTCATTTGCAGTTGGAGGGGCATCTCTTCTGGCTCCCCACATACCCTGGGTGCAGTCCATCAGCTTTATAATAAATCCTGCATTGCCCTGGTAAGGTTTCAATTACTGTTTTAAGGAACATGTTTTCTATAATAGGGCAGCATGCAAGCCAAGAGTGGCTTCACCCCCCACAGAAGAACATAATTTTAATTACCTCAGATCATTGATTTTTATCACCAAAGTACTTTCAATTATGGAAAACTAATGGGCAACTATGAAATCCCATGCTAAACAACCCTCCAGGCTTTCCCTGAGCTCAGGCACCCTCATTGCATTCTGACAAAATTGTCCAAATATGTGTATAATCCCATGCAAAGCGTAAAACCACCCCCAGCACCTTTGCCATCTGTACAGAACATCACGATTTACATTGCTGATAACAGTACAGGCTTATACAGGCTCCTGTACAAGATCTCAAGTTTTGCAGTAATTTCTGGGTCAGCAAAACTAAAATTTACGGCAGACCTCCAGCAAGAGACATTCAGGTGACCACTTCTACACCTCTGCAGGTCTCCTGTGACAGGGTTTTCTAGACAGAAGGAAGTTCCCAACCACATCTCTTTAGGAGGATTTTATTTTGGCTGTTTTTTGAAAAAAAGAAACTATCCCACTTTCATTCCTCACAGCCTTTAAGCAAAGAGTGGATGGAATAATTTCCCAAATCCCAAAATTTCCAAAGCAAGTAAGTCCCAGTCCAAGTAACAGAGCAGCAGTGACCTTGGCTATTTACCATCAGCATGGCAAATCCATACATTACACCGCATACAGAGGAGAGCCTAGCTAGCACTAAGAGGCAGTCCCAGGCAAACATTACCCCAGGACTTGGAAGCTGTCAGAGAAAGCAGAAAGTACCAAAATTGGTGGTCTCCCTACTGGCATTTCAGTCTGTTACTCGATTCCCAGGTGCAACGACACGTACACTGCACATGACTGAACATGTTATTTCTGCCACGCCATAGCAACCCTTATTCCTTAGCTGGGTTTCAGCTCCCATGCTTCAAGGCTCGCTCTCATCAGCCTGCCTGCTTCCTCCTCTTTCTGCCGTGCCTGCTCTTTCAAGCAGTTCACACATCTCTTTGCCTCTCTCCCCAAAGGCAGCTGACTCCCAAGCTCTTTCTGGTTGCAATCCAATCAGCACTGCCAGATGTCTTGTAAAATTAATTTCCTTTTAGGCTCTTTCCCATGATGCCAAATTCCTTTTCGTTTCCTAAACAATCTACTGTCACACAAACCTGGCTCTGTCTCATGCAATCACACATGTCATTTCCATAAAGACAAAGAAACAAAGACACCGCTGCAGAGCCTAGGAGGAAGAGGACTAACCAAAGAAACCTGCTGCAGATATGGTTTGTTGCTTCCCAGAGGGCTCTGCCTGGTGTACCCTGCTGCTCCCAGGCAGTCAATGCCACCTTTCCTCCCCCAACTGCATCCCTGTCCCTGAGAAAAGAAACTTGTGCAACTCCAGGAGAGCTGATGGGAATCTGGGACTGCCTTAGATCACGTTAACAGGAGCAAGCTGGGACAGCGAGTCACTGCAGCCTAAGGGAGCCAGCAGTGCAGCTTGGACGTGGAAAGCTTGGACCACTGAGCAATGAAAGCAGAGTGCAGAGCCTGCCAGAAGCAGGACACCAGACAAACCTCCAGCAGCTTCAACATATCCAATAGTGGACAGTTACTCAGTGCACATCTGTTCTTCTGGTCCACCAGCACAGGACACAAACATTTCACAGCTCACACATTTAACTGCCCTGTCCCAACCCCTCCCCAAAGTATACCAAGGGAAAAACATACTTACAGGCACCAAAATCTGTTTGCAGCCAGTGTCCAACACCATATCCTGTAACATTTTGTCTGAAATTCCACTGAACAACGTATGTCCTGGAGGCAGACTGGCTAAGTGAAGGTTAAATAACCGTTTAAGCTCACTCAGGGTGAGTACAAATTGTTTCTTAAATGTTGACGACACAAATGCCTTCAGTTCTTGGGCCACCCGGTCAATGCAGCCTCCAGGCAAGTGGCCATTTAAAGAGTCTGTGGAGTCCTCCTCTCCATGGAGGCCATTGACAATGCCGTTGTTCATGCCCTCATAAGCCGAGGTATCCATTGGCTCCTCGTCACTCACAGGCTCCTCTTTAATGCGGATATTGGAAACATCCATCTTGGCTGAGGTGTTATTTGATTTAATCTCTGCCTTTTGCTTCTGGAACTCCTTCTCCAGCTGCCCATAGTTCTGCTTGGCTTTTGCTTTAGCCATATTGACCCTTTGCTCCCCAGAAACCAGCAAAGGATGAGCTAGCAAGAAACAAAAGATGCTATAAATCTCAACATAACCACGGCTCCAGTCTTGCAGAATGTTTCTGGAAGGGCTCATAGTGAAATAAAATCAGGAAACATCACCTCCTTGTGAAATCTAAGGCATAAACATGGGTTTTTTTGTTAGATTTTGCTTTGGTTTCCAGTTTTTTTGGGGTACTGGGTATGTGTTTGGTTTCTTTTAAAGATAAATATGTTGACAATTGTAAGCCAGATTCTAGGGGAGGGGTGTTCCAGTCAAGGAACCTGAAGCAAAGACAAAGCACACTTGTTCAATCACTACGGCCTTTTCCACAAATCAGGAAACCAGGATACAGACTGCTTACACATCTCTACTTGTGACCCAAATGCTTCTTTGCCCAACAACTGGTTGTTTTTGAGTATCTAGTGGCTGCTGCACCAACTGCCAGAGCCAGCACAGGGGTGTCCTACAGGTACAGCAAGGAGACTTAATGGGTTAACAGTGAACCTGAACACCCTTTTAACATGAAGCACACAGTATGAAAGTCTGGGACCCTCTTCTTAGTATTATTACCCAGTGATGGGGAGGAAGGGACAGAAGGGACTCCTTTCCCATGCAATCCTGTGCCTCTTCCCATGTCCTCTCCACATTCAACTATCCAGAGGTGAAAGTAAGGGCCATGCTGGCAGCAGAGGAATCCAGTCTCAGTGTAGAAGGAAGGAGTGCTACGTTTAAGGCAAAAGCATGCACAGCACACATGCTGTTATCTTCTCTGCTGTTAGGCTCGCTAATCCCCTCCAAATAACCCAACACCTAATCCTTCCAAGCAGATCAGACCCACAGTATTGAAATGGATTCATATGCTCATTTGTCAGTTCTGCTTATACTCTTCATTGGCTTCAGTGTCTGGCAATAAGCCAAATGCCCAGTTAAAACTCTATGGAATCTCAAGTTTTCACAGCCTTTTAGGATTACGGAACAGCTACTTTAATGTTCTCACTGGCAAGGATGCCTAAGAGAGACACACCTTCACATCTTTCACATCTCCTTACAGCCCCATGCCAAACACATTCTTTAATTGCTCAGCCCTCAACCACACCACAGACAGCCCAGTGCAAATCTGGGGAAATAAAAAAAAAAATCACCTCATGCACAATAGCTTGCAAACTGAGAGGTGAGAATTACTTGTGCACTGGCCCTGTGCTGTCTTCAGAAGCTGCTTATACCCTTACACCATACACGCTGCCTTAAATGAAGAAGTGGATAACAGAACCACCTGATTTTACGCTACCAAATATCTAGTCCCCAGTGCCATGGAATCCTCCCTGCTCTGCTACAAGGATACTACAGTTAAGGTTGTGTCAACCCAACATCAGTTATGTTTGTAAAGACCAAGATCTGTCTCAAATAATCCAGAAGAAATAGCAAGAAAGGAAAAATATCAAACAAAACACAGCCAGACCCCACCATGTTCAAAACCAGAGAGAAACTCCAAAACATCATCCAGGAATATGGAGGGATGCATGTGCTTTAAGATGATCCACACACAATTCCATTTACCTGATTGTGCCTCTTGTTTCTTTGGTGTCAAGTGCTCCTTTAAGAGATTGTAGACCTTTTCTAATCTGAAAGACAAAGATAAAATATACCAGGACAGTTTCAGCTGTTATACCCACATGCAGCCATGCCAGCTTTAGCTATTAGCTAGAACACTCAGTTTCTCCAGAGAGCCACAGAACAGGATTTGCTTCAATGATGCAGTGACACCCCCCATCACACCCCTGCCTGGTGACAGTGATGGGGAAACCTTCAAGGCAATACAGGTCAAATTATCTATCAATGTCTACAGAAACTTTGTACTAGATAGTTCTCTGGTTTTAGTTTATTCCCCAAAGTACAACAAGTCATTTACTTGGCCTGAATGCCCATCCACAGCATATGCTGCCTCTGAACTATATCTGGATGCTTCTTAACAAAGTCTTCATCATATGGGAGCATGAACTCCCAACCTTTGTTTATTCTTGCCACAGACATATGCTCTAGGAAGTCTTTCACATCTTCCGGGCAAAGCTAAAAAGAAAGAAAAAGCATAGATAATATGGAAGTCAATTTACACAGGACATATGCAGCCATGCAGCAATGGGCATTGTTTCATGAGACACCAAGAATTGGGCTGATTTGGTATATATGGAGCACTGCCACAAACACACACCCAGAGAAGTCAGAAATACTCATCCTTCTCTGCAGCACCAACACTTTCACACAATGTTAAAAGCACAGGACTTCAGAGAGCAGTGGTGATTAATCACCTGAGAGTCAAATAGCTCATGGCACATTTTGTGAAGAAAAGGGAGTTTCCAAACTGAGATGAAAAGACTCTATTGTGAAGAGAAGCATATTCTACAATGTTAATCTTATTTTAGACCTGCAGGTCAGACGTGCTGCACCTACACGTGCACAGCTTTTAAGCAGAGCTGGATCTTACATTCCAAAAATACATGGTCTGTGTATAAATTCACTTGTGTTTTATCATTTTACTGCATTTTAAGGAAATTATTTTTTGTCCTCTTTACTTAATGTTTCTCATTAATTTGCCAGTTTTAATAGAATATTCAGGTGCCATAGTTGCTTTAAAGCTTTTATTCAATATTGACAACTGGCAAGTGCCAACAGAAGAGTTGCTCTTTTGTAATATACCCAAAGTAGAGCAGCTAGCATGGACTGGCCAAGCACTCATCTGCTTTAGTGCATGACCTGTCAGCTTAATTCAAACTGTGTCTGGCTTTCCACTGAAACAGATGAGAGGACAAGATGCATTCCAGTGGCTCAGCTACCAGGACAGTCATATCTTGTGGAGTCATGGTAACTGTGGGAGCTGCTCAAAACATTTCTAAAAAGAGTATGTACCTACACCTTTTCCAAAGAGAAGGCATGCCTGATGAGCAACACTGCAAGTCAGCAGAAATGCAGACACTGTTACCTGAGAACCTACTACTGACCTACAGACAATGCACAACACGTATCACCAACTTCTGATTTAGGAAGAAAAAAAAAAAAATCACTCACTTTTGTAACTGCTGCCACTTCCTTTCTCACAACCCAGCGGTCCTGTGTGAACTTCCACATCTACAAAGGCAACAAAGGAGACAAACCTAGTAACTGTATTTACTTTCAGTTACTTCACTGAAGTTGTAGTAATGACGCTGCTCAATGATGTTACCAGAAAAATGGAAACCCCATTCCTTTTAAGAATGTAGAAGTAGGTGATTCTTGGCCAGATAGTGGGAGAACACTTGCTGGCCTCAAATGGCCATGAACACAGTATCAAAGTCTTTGAGAGTCCATGGTTTGCCTTGGTGAACCTGTGACTACAGAAGCTATGAAAAATCTCTTGAACTCAAACCCCATTTAGCTTCCAAAAAAAAAGATCCATTGCAGTGATGCTGGGACTCCAGAAGTCACACCTGAGACTTAGCTTCTCATATACATAATCATCAACCTAAACTCTTCACCCACTTCTGTTAATGTAGGGGCCTGCAGAGGCTGATGACTGTTGACTTTCTCCAGCACACAGCCTCCTAGAAAGTGCCTGTTCCCTTCTTCAGTGCACATCACAGTCACTTACAGTTATGCTGAGATGGCCTGTCACAACATACTCGTCCCCAATTAATGTAAAAGCTAGGTGCTCTGCAGAGCAGCTCATAGAATCATTAAGGTTGGAAAAGACCTCAAAGATCAAGTCCAACCCTCAACTGAAAGCTCCTAAATTCTAACATCCTGAGAGGCAGCTGCTGAGAGCAGGCTAACAGGATACATGAGGACTTGGGCAGAACTTTGTCTGAACATGACCTTTGATTTCTTCCCATCTCTATTTAAACAGACTACCACCTCCTTTAGTCCGTGTGTATTAATCATGTGAAGAATGACAAATCTCATTACTGCCAATTTCTTCCTGCCCTATGATGGCATCTATGCACCCTTCTCTCTGCCCACAAACACACAAAACCACCACACTCACTTTAAGGCATAAGGCATTTCTGTTTTAAAGCACAGGAAGCTGCTGTCCAAAGGAAGTAGATCTATCAGCTCTCCTTGCACACAACTCTGAGGCAGCCATTTCTTATTAGGCATCTTACCCTCAGCTAGAGTCAATGATACTCATGCCCTCTTAATTTATTACTTGAGAACCCAGGGAAAAAACAGATGCTTTCAGAAAAGATGCAGATTATTTTTCCTCCTCTCCAAAGTACAGCGTGGAACAAGTGGACACTAAAAGTTACTGCTGGCCATAAATATTTTTTAACCTTATTAATTACACAAATACATACAGGAATATAAAGTTCACTTTTTAAGCTAGCACACATTTTATCCAGACACAATACAGCATTACATACTATTTCTGAGCCTTATGACCAGACGTTTCACTTTGTCTGAAAGCCAGAAATATCGATGCTTTCTATTTGCTAACATTTTAACTTTTTCACTGTTGTAAAGCTAATGAGCAAATTATTTGCATTTAAGATCAACACAGATCCATTTCTCATGCATGGTGTATTTGACAATTCAAATGAAAATAATTTATCTTTACATCTTATTTGCCAGAACACCACTGCTTACTTAACTGCGCATAATAATTTCCAGTCCCCAGAACTTTAGGTGACACATCATGCGCAATCTGTTGTGTCCTAAAGACATGTCACTGGGTCACACCTGAATCCAGGTCTCCATATGGCAGTGTCTTGGGCAGACATCAAGACACAATAAAGTCAGTTTCAATCACCATCAGTTTGATCTTACACTAGTACTGTAATATCCTTAAAGTCTCTTGCACAGCATGCTCCTATTCAGAGCTAAATCTCATAAGCAAACTTTGCAAACAAGGGGAACAGTCAGATCTAACTGAAAAAAATGAGAGCAATGGACTCGTCAGCTTCTCTTTGATGGGGCGGAAGCCATAAACTGAATATGAACTTAGGAACCACTTAGGAACTTCATTCTTTCCACGGTTAGTGAAAATAAATACAAAGCAGAGGTTGTTCCTTTTTTGCTGTGGTTACGTGTGTGTTTACAAGACCTGTATTCATTTCAACTTCCATGTGCAGCTACTGCTCACAAAAGGTGCCTGGGAACAAAGTCCTTTCACTGATTACCAGCTCTGGGGAATAAAGTCCTTTTCAAAGATCAACAGTGCATGCTCAGGGAGCACAAGGCTTACCCACACTGCCCTCCTGAGACCTCACAGTCCTGAGCCCACGAAAATATATCTGGAGAAACAAGCACTTTATTATCCAGTCCTGGCTCTTCTGTAAGACCCGCATTGTGGGGACTATGTGACAGTGGCTCTACAGCATGTATTAGAAAGCGATGAACACTGTTAATGACAGATGATCTGAACCTGCCAGCCAGCCACAATGTCAATGTACACCAACATTCTGACGACAGGCTTGTTACAACACCTTCAGGATTAAAGTACAAGTAACCTATTTGGAGGAAACACCTTCCTGCATTAGAGCAGCAGAGTTTTGCAATGCTCTGACCTCTCAGGTAAACTTCACCTGCGTTTTCCTTTAAAAAAACAAACACTTTTATACTTACAACAAAGTCTCTCCCTCTACAGAGCACTTCTGCAGGGACTCCACTATGTGGACTAGAAGTATCTTTTGGGTAGAGCACATCACTGTTAATTAAAAAGGAAGCTGAATTAGTTACTAGATACTCCAGAAAAATGGCACTGGTGAAGACTAACACAACAAACATGTCTTCCCTGTTCTGCAGTTAAATTATACCTTTATCCAAAGCATGGTTTTCATAAAAAGAATTAATAGTGGCATAATTACACCACTGCAATTACACTAGTGCAAAAAGGCTTACACCAGCAAAGCACTGCCCTCTGGCTAGCAGATGCATGCAACACAGGTACAAGCTCTGCTTTGTTCTTGCAAAGCCTATCCTCTCTTGGATCAGTGTAAAGAAGACCAGAATGATCCTAAGAAATGCTTAGGCTAACATGGTACACAGCCTTGGAGGTAGCATTTAGCCAAAATGCTGACGTATGGGCATAAGGGTTTTTTATTTCCCTCCCAGCAATCAAGGACTTAAGAGAACAATGCTACAAAATGCCATGCTTGAACCAAACGGCCCTGAGACCAACACCACCCTGTGCGCTTGTCTGCTTACAAGATCAGCTGGATGATATTGGTTAGCACAGTCTCCAAAGCCTCGAGGCAATCCAGGTTCATGATCTTGATCCTACCCAGACCAAAGAAATGGGTCCCCTCTCCATTTAAAGTTCTGATCTGTGCATGTGCTATTCTGGGCCCAACCACCCCAAACATGTATATCTAGTAGAGATACACACATCCACTCAGACTAGTAGCAAAGAATCGGCTACAACATAGAAAACAATCTGAGTGCTAATACACTACCTTTTAACTTGCTTCCAGCTTCCTTCTGAAATGGCTGGAGGGACAGCAAGGGTTGCAGTAAAAACTGCTCTCATTGCTAATACAGGCCTTTATCACAACAGCTGAAACACATCCTGCTAACGGACTTGGACTGGTAGCAGCTGCCACTCATCTTAACAGTTGAGAGCGCTATTCCAGAGACCATAATTCTCTGCATTCAGTGCTCCACCCAGGTGGGGGGGGGGGAATCATACTGCACTTTAGACTTCAATTCCCAGTGGGATGCTTTATTCTAGTCACAGGAGGATGATACAGAATCCATTTTGTGGGGTACACTCAGTACCCCATGCCTGATTTAATAAACAGATAATGCCTTCCAGAGGGTAGCTTTCAGCTGACAAGAGCAGCATCCACTGATGAACAGCAAGCACAAAGATCTTTCTTTGACTGAATTTAGCTAACAAATACTATAGCTGACACGGGTTTTATTTTCTGTGTTTATATTTGATATTAATCTCTGGAAGAACTCGGGACAGTCCTATCAGAAAAGAACATGGGTGAAGACATCAAAACCATACACAACTCAAATGCACATACAGATTACATCACTGCTCTAGCCTTAATTTTAGCTAGGGTAGGTACTAAGGCATTATTCTTGAACATCAACCCTTTGAATTTTGAATATCTGACTGCACTAAAAAGCACCAAAAATTAAATCAAGATTTTACAGTACTGTGAGTTAAGGACATAGCTACTTCGGGACACAAGGAAGATGAGTATATAAAATCCATTGTTCTGATCCTCTCCTTAAAGCAGAAAACCATGTCCCAGTAACAAAGACAAGCCATACCTCTTCACGACCCAGTTTCCCTGGACCAGCATTGCCACCTGCTGTATACAGCGGAGAACTGCCGTAGAGTCGGTCCCAGAGCCTAGCAAACTCATCAGATTTGCAAATGGCATGACCTTCACTGAAAGGCAAAATACACATCAGATTAAGGGCTTCTTCAGCGCACACAATACAGACGTAGATTTATAAATCTGGGATACTATGATTTATGTTGAAGCTCATGGTCAAACCTATATCTTAGAAAAAACCCAAAACATAAGTTCTACTAAGTCCCCCCTTGTACTGCAGTTATCTGTTCTAAAAATATCTGCTAGTGTTGCAGCAAAGTTGATTAGCTTAACTGGTCCCAAATTAATGCATTAATAAAATTTTAAAAATCTATGCCTTTGGCAATATTTGGAAACAGTTAGCTGACAAGAGAGGAAACTCCTGAGGCAAAGCTCTCAGGATTTGCTCTCATCAGATAGTAACTCAGAAGAGATAAAATATAATTCCTAGATGACACTAATGAAGTGCATATTACCAAAAACTTCCCAGAAAATGCCAAAGTGCAGCTTGTTGCAATAACCTGCAACTTATGGTTCACAATGAGACCCCACATCCCAGGAGATACCTGCTGAAATAAGATGTATCTAGAAAGCTACCATCAGATTAGAAATTATTCTGAGAGTAAATTCACTGCAAACATACAGATCAGTGTAAGATCTGCTGTTACTGCTCTTCTCTGCATAGCAGGTCTTCTTAAGGAAAGGCTCGGGATTGGGATTCTTCACAGAATCAGAGTATCAGACAGACTGTCTGGTGGGGTGACAGAACTGGTGCTACTAGGAAAGGTACATTATCTGAGGCAATTAGAAGTCACAAAGTAAAGTGCAAATATATTACAGAAGCTACAAACCATTCTTCATCAGGATCTTAATCTGATCAGCAAGGGGTAAAGTTCTCAGCTGGGCCATAGAAAGCACATTGCTTGGAGCCACTGGTTTGTCACTGTAGATAAACAAGCAGATTTATAGCCCGTGAAAAAGAGCATCCAGCCAATATGGACTTCGAACATTCTGTAAAACACTTACTTCTCTTCCTCTACGCTTGGAGGCATCAGCATCATTAAATATTCACTAGAAGAAAAGAAAACACATCCTTAAAATGCTTGTCATGGGACTTCCCAGGCTTAGAGTACCATTATTTCTTCCTCAGAGCAATCCTATTTGTGTGAATTTTCAGAACAAACATTAGTCTGAAAAGAGAGCTCTACCTTTTCCTCTCTCATCTTCCTCTGTAAATTCAGTACTAGTAAAAGCTATTGACATTCCCCTGCCCAAAGCAAAGTATGAGATAAGTGTGAGTCAGAATCCCAGCTCTTCTGTACAGAAGAGCTGTCCAAAAAGAGGAACTGCAAGAGTAAATACTTTAAACACAGGTGCTCTGACACAGCAGTAAGGGGGGTCATGTGAAGTCCTGTAGACAGAGAGAACCAGGCCAGCAACAAGCAAAAAGTCTATTCCAGCCATGTAATTACCAGCGTCTGTAAGGAAAGAATCATGTCCAAAAGACTTCTCCAAACACCTAGCACTGTTCCACTGAGATGTTAAATGTTAAAAAAACACACCCAGACCATTTAATACAGAGAGTCTGCCACTCTCCTATTACTGGGGCCATGGTTGTATCAGATTACAGCAAAGCATTAGTATTGACTGCATCATGGGAAGATTCTTGTATAACTGCAGTCAATAAAGAAACAAAACCAAACAAGTTTCAAGTAGTTTCAGGTGTCTCTTACAAGTCACAAAGGTAAGTTTTATATCATTTGCTAACAGTGGAAGTTATTGGCTTCAGAGTTCTAGCTTATTTTAATCAAAATAAGCCTTTTTAACTCTTCCTTTACAGTATTCGCAGTCTCAATAATGCAAGGTTGTGATAACATACAGGAGGCTACAATCCCAAAACAACTCGTTTTAAGAGCACAGGGAAACAAAGTGGAAGGCTAGTTTGTTTCCATATTTTTAAACAATCCAGTTTTTATCATGGATGGAATTACCAAATATCAGACTTTTAAAGAATATACCTGCTTATTACTCTGAAAACAACCCCAACAAATTGCTGTAATTTCTGTAGGATACCATCAAACCATTACCTGGGAGATTTAATTAATTCTGTGTTTTCAGCAAGGCCATGACCTTGACTAAATAAATACTGGCGCTCGTGTTCAGAACGGCTATCCTGGAGATACAGAAAAAACCAAGAGTCACTACCACATACTGAAAACATACAAATGCCAGACAGCTGGATTCCTCGTTCCAAGCTGTAACCACCCTGCCATTACTGCGCCATTCAAGTGTTCCACCTAACTGATGTTCTGCTTCCACTTGCTTGAATGATGCTCACATGATGTAGGAACACTTCTGTTGCTACGACTTCAAAATCTCCTGACAGACACGCATGTGGGTCAGACAAACTGGACTCCTGACACTCAACTGACTGGGTTCCCCAAGTCTTTCACAAAGTCCAGTCCATAATCCAAGACCTGAGTGATTCTTGCACTCAGGACCCACCCCTCCGCCCCTTTATGTTTGTCCAACTCTCAGTTTTAAACCTTTTCCAGCGTGGAGACCCAAAGCATTATCCAACAGTGGAGGTACAGAGCACTGCAGGGTCTGTTCAAGCCTACAGACCTACTTTTCTTCATTATCTTTTGATGATTCCCTGATTCCTATGGGCCCAGATTTAAAAACAGTTCTAGACCTGGCTGAGCCTTCAGGCACAGGAGGCCTTCTCAGCAGCCAGCACACACCTACCTTCAAGCCATAATAATGTAGATGAACCCAGTGCTCTTCTGCTTGTCTTTTCTGCAGGAACTCATAGGACTGAACACGTCGCTGACGAGCTTGTTCTGTCTCTGGGCGGGAGAATCGTACCTAGAAGATTTGGGTATTATTATATATAGCCCCAAAATCCTCGAAGCAAACCACCCCCGTTATTTATTTGGTACAAAAGTAACAGAAGCTAGGGGCCTCAGCTCAAATGAATCACCCCTTGCTATCAGTGCCATCTTTACGCTTGTGCAACAAGGGCAAGTCCATCTTGCTTTCCCCCTCCCAAGCCGAGGGTCACCAGGACTAGCTGAGGTTTCCTGCCTTTTATTCGGGTGTGAATTGTCACACTTTCTTGTGAACTGTTGCCTGAACTATCATAAAAAGGGAATTTGGACATACAGTAATTTGCTTAACATCATCTTCAGCTTCATCCTGGGATGAATCACCACCTGCCAAAAAACAGAACAGAATTGCAGTGAAAGAGCCAAAGCCAATCTGTAACTGTTTGGGGGCCCATGCAGGAAAAAAGTGGTACTAGGAGCTATGTAACCATGGGTTCATTCCTAGCTTGCCAAACTATGCAACGTATAACAGCACTGCATGGCTCCTATGACAGGAGACACTGCTCCCACGAGCTCTGCAGTGCAACTTCTCAGTGACAGTGGTGACACAGTCCTTACTGCTGCCCACTGACACTACCCACCACCTCCCATCCCTTTGTCAATCCCCCACACCCTGCTCACAGAAGCATTTATGCAGCTACACTGAAACTAAGATCACTGAAAAAATCTGAGAAATGGTCTCATAATCGGTATGTTGTTATAATAAACACCTTCAGAATATAACAACTCTTACCAGTAAAATTATAGAGAGAACTTGTATCTCACCTCCCAAAAGAAAACACAAGTCATGGAGCATTTACCTTCATTAGCAGCTTCTCTTTCTCGGTGTTTTGCATCAGCCTTGTCCAAGTAGGTGAAGCTTGGCCTCAGCTGAAGAATTCCATGTAGTGGAGTCAGGTGAAGTTCACCTGAAAAAGAGAATTAACGTTGGCTAAAATAGGTTTTTTCCCCCCACAGCACAAGGAGAGCACTTTTCACTATCTCCCTGTCTCTGTAAAGGCACAGCTTCAATTTAACATAAATATTTAATACAGTAAAATGTAAAAAGGGATTGAAGTGAAAAATTTATCCAGTGCTCAGGATTTCAAAGGAGTAGGAAAGACCAAGACCAACTTCTGTTACTTTCCTTTTTCTGTTGAAATCAGATCTTGCAGAGAGCTACATTCTGGCTCAGACCTGACCTATGGTTCAGGATACTCAGTGAAATAGTCATCACTGAAGACAATCTACATACTTTCATCTCAAATGATCCTCACATCAAAACTCAGTGATGGCATTAGGAGACAAGAAAGTGGCAAAAAGTGTTGAACAGGAAAATGAGATGGAGATAGTAATATAAATAACAATGATAAATTTATGCTACAAACAATTATTATTTCAGGCCATCACGTGCTTTTAAGATCCTGGAGGCATCTACAAACCCACCCTGTTCTGATATGATATTTACAACTTTGCTAGACCTTCTCAAGGACTCTGGGGGCATTGATAAGGAAAAATTTTCCTGTCTTTGAAGACGCATCAGCCAATTACAACCTAGGCTGAAAAGAACAGGCCTTATTTCAACTCTGAAATGAGTGTTTTTCACTGATGTGAGGGGTAAGTAAAAAAAAAACTACCTTTTTTATAAACAGCAGCTGCATAGCGGGAAACGTTACTCGCAGCTTGAGAAGAGCAGAAAGTTTGCTTGTCCATCAGCTTCCTGCAGACAGATGAATGCTGTGAGATTATACCCTACAGGCAATGTGGCATACAGATGCTAAAGGTCTGAAATCACCAATTCTCAAAATGGAATATCAACGACTGCAATAAATACATATACTCATCTTTCCGTTTGCAATTCAGAATTCATGAAGGACACCAAAAAATGTAGGTTACTTCCAAGAATTCTTGCTATGTAACAGTGTCCAAAGCACCCCGAGACTGCACAGCCACCTGTTCTCACCTTTCCCTGGAGCCCTGGTTAACATACCTATATCTATGCCCACCACAAAAAGGGAATGAAGGCAAAGAGGACACCTACGAGGAATAGGTACTTGTTTCATCTGTACATGTGCCATCTACATTGAGAGCAATCTGTTCTCCTTTGCTGCGACAGTAGTTAGGGTTCAAAGTATCAATGGCCATTTCGAGTTCAACCTAAATAGTATGAAAGGAAAGACAGGAAATTAACCATGGCAGAACCCCAAACATCAATTAAAATTCAGTCCCACACTTGCTAACATTTCCAGGGATTTACAGCAAATTTAAATACATAAGCAGCATCATTCAAATCCATGGGGCAAATCTTATGCATAAAGTTGAGCATATAAATGGGTTTTTGTAGGATGGGGACATTTTAACAATAGGCTAGAGAAATATAAACTCCCACGTGAATGAACAGTAACAGAAAACCGAGAGTTCTTCAGGCAGCCCTGAAAAACACCTTCACTTTGTTGGATACCTTCTACAACATTAACAGCCTAGTTTACTTATCAGTACAGATTAAGTGCACAGGCAATATCCTTCAAGCCTCCCCATCACATAGGATCCATTCAGAATCTCTCAAACTTAAGGCATGCTTCCTTCTAGTTTGGCTACCAAGCAGTATAAAGTAACTACGTCCTCTTCACAGGCAAAGGCCTCGACGCTGGTAAGTTTGAGACTGCAGCACTTACCACTGACTTCACAGTTACTCCTGATTTAACACTAGTCGAAGTACAGACACAAGTGCCAAGCTTTTACTTACAAGAACTACTCCCCCCTCAAACTTTAAACTTCAGACAAATGTTCAAAAATAAGTGGTTTTCTGCATAGCATTTCTCTTTATATACTACAACAATACAGTATATATTCTTCCTCAGGCTGTGCCAAAGCCCTTATAAATTTGTCTATCACAGCTATCGCCCATTTTTTCTTCTCCTTTGTTACTTGCAAACTGACCTAGTTACAAGTCCCTGGATGAGATAGCAGATTTACAAGTCTGCACAGGGTTTAAAATGCAGATATTTGCTAATTATAATAGAAGACTTCCTGAACACAACATGCACCCTAACTCCAAAGTTCACACGAGCACTATCCCTAACCATTTCCCAGAACAAAATCCTAATATCACAGACATCTATTTCTGCATTTTTTACATAGTGTTTTAAAATAGTCGCAGTTTGGGATACTTTTACAAGCAAGTGCAATTATTCTGGCCTTGGCTATACCTTCACTACCTATACAATCCCACTGATTTCAAAAGGACTGCTGATGATTCACAGCCAAGCAAGACAGAAAGCAAGACCTGCACTGACACTGAACGACCGCGCATGCCTCCAAAGTTCAACCATTTTCTGAATATTGTAAAGACCTTTTAGATCAAGCTGTATTAGCACAAGCACCTACAGACTGAATTAGCATTAGTAACTACATTTCCCTGAGTGACCCTATTTTATATTAAAAGAGTGGCTTTTCCATCATGACTAAGTCCTCTCTTTATAAACAACTCTTAATCTAAACTCTACTTTACAGACACAACAAAAGACTCCCCCATACCTCCAAGCACAGAGATCTGGTCCTGCAAGTAGTTGCATAGCTGTCACAACTTAATAGCACAATGTGCTTTTCTCAAGTACATTCTGCACAACATAAACCAACTTTTACAGACTGGACTCAAATGATGACCAACCTTTTGCTGCTTTGGTTTTATCTTCACAGATAAATGTGTAACATCATCGTACGTCATGGAAGCTGGACGAATAGGATACTGGAAAACAAATCCATTTCATAAAACCTTCTTCATTTAAAGATCAAAGACCTTAACAGAAATTAACTCAATCTTCCCTGTCCCCTCACATGTAGATCCACTTGCCAGATGGATACAAGACATCGAGAAAAGAAATTACTTGACTGATTTGTGAGTCATCAGGGAATGTGGGAGTACGACCTAGAAAGCCCGCTGCTTAACCCCCAGTCCTCTGCTTTCATCACTACACAACCCCCTCCCTGCCCTTCACGTGCCACAATAAACTATAACCCAGGAAAATGGTACCACACATTAGTCCAGCAGACAAAGGAAGCGTTAGAAGCAATTAAAAACCCATCCCTCATCATTAACTCTCTGGAGAGTTTACCTAGAAGTAAAATATCTGTGGGTTTGCACAAGTAGTGTTAGCTTACAGGACATGGGTCACATGTAGCGAGTCAGGACACCAGACCCAGGTTTAGCCACATGGGTCCCTCTTCTGAACCATCTGGGAATGCTGAGAGGACACTGTGGTATACAAAGGAAATCTTCCAGCCACAGCAGCATCCTGCTCAGAGCTGCCATTCCTCCAGAACGCCCACAGCCCCTATTGCTAACAAATGCTCACTCTTGACACAGAGCAACTGTGGGTATCACAGAGGAAAGGCTGCACCTGGTCTGATGCAGGGTGTCTGGCTGTCTCCAGCCGTGCTCTGCTAGCAGGTGCATGCAGAGGATCTGTACAGGAAGGCAGTGGGCTTGCCAGTGGGCATCAGTGGTTTATAATGAACAACTTCATCCAACAGCCTCAGAAGGCTTCCCATTTTGCAGATGCCAAAGTGAATCACAAGGGTAAAACGATTAGGAAAATTCACTGGCAGAATGGAACACAGACCTCTACCTTCCTAATGTATTTCCACCTTCTATCACTAGTTAGTTTTGTCTCCACAACATAAGGGGGCTCTTCTGATGACTTGCACTAATTTACAAATACTGATGAGATTTTGAAGAGGGCCAGTCCTAAAGAAATGCTTGTTTTGTAAAGATGGAAGAAATCAGTGATGACAGAGGATGGCTAAGAGACTGCAGATTTATCCAAACCATGATAAAAAGACTTCACCTACTAAGAGCACTCCCTTAAGTTGGTTAAAGGGAGTGATTTAATGACAAGTCTGTGCCAGAAATGACCACTCCTCTCTTGGCAATGATTTAATACTAAATATTTCATCTGACTGAGAAACCCAGACAGGCTTGCCTATATCCAAGATTTTGGCAGGCTGAAGCAGTAAGGGAAGTTACTGCTCTTTGAATTTATTTTAAACAAACTATCACTGTATAAAAGTTAACTGAAATACCTGAAACAGATACAGCTTCTCCAGTAGACTTCTGGCCAGAAACACATCAATCTAGAAAGCAAAATGAGTAACTTTCATCAGATGCCAGCTGTAATTGATGGAGCCTCAGATAAAAGTATAATCCCTAGAGCTCAAATGATGACAGTTTTAGCTTTTCATTACACACTAACATAGAACACATTCAAGACTCCCTTGTCAAAGGTCTCCTCTCTGATGATTTTGTCATGAAATTCTGCAGTTGGTCTTTTCAAAAAAACAAACAAAAAAACCCACTATGATGAGGCACCAAACAGTGGCTCTAGCTGTGTTTTTTCTCTCTAAGGAAACTTGGCAAACAAATCTCAAATGAAAGAGGAAAACTTTTCGAAGGACTGAAGTGAATCTGTTATCACAATTATAGAGAGAAGAGGAAGCTCCCTCTTTGGCAGTATGACTGAAAGGTAACTTCATTACAAGTATTTTGTCACAAAATCTTTCTTACTTAGACAAGAGACACAACATCCCAAATCTGATTCAGTATTAGTATTTTGCCACCAGCAAGGAAAATCCACAAGTTTCATGAATATCACATATGGAAGCTGCCATTTTAGATAACTTTAGATATACTCTTGACAATTCTCACTCTGTGTCTCATGGCTTCTATCCTTCTTATGAGCTTGCCCTTACTTGTACTTCTGGTGTGTAAATTTAGACATAAAGTGAACAAAACACTGTGGTTACCCTTTGGGACATAGCAGTCCTTCAAAGTCGTCCAGAATCAGAACACAACTGTTTTAGCAGAAGGCATGAAACATTTTAGCTTTGTATTTAAGAGATATTAACTCATCAAAGTCATTCCAATTTTTTACAGCTCTCAGAGATGTGCAATAGAGTCAGTGGAAACACAAAGTGGTAGAAGCAAGTTCCCCACCTGCATTCCTCTTCTGACATGAAAAGACTACAATAAGTGAAAAACCTGAGCTGAATCTGCCAACATGGACACTGCTATTTTGGCAATATAGATACCGTAAGCCATATACTTGGCCCACACAACATACTTCCTTGCACAGAGCAAGCCACTCATTGTAAGACAACTACTGATATTGAAGACCCACTCCTTCAGCAATATAAGAACCCTGGGAACCATAAAAATTTTAAAAAAGGCTTCATGTACAATGACTGCTGCCACAATGCACCTTTACCTCTTGTATAATTGGATCATCTTCTTCATTTGCCATGCTAGGATACAGAAAGCTTTTTCTTGAGTTATTCCTTGGCACAACCTAGAAGAAACAGAAACATCTTATGAGTCATTACATCTGTGCCACGTACCACATGTAGCCTGGAGTATTTGTACAAGTTAACTTGGTTCCTTTCAGTGGTAATCTGTTTAGTCTGTTTTTCGAAGCAATGTATGTGTTTGCATGATCAGGTCCCTAATACTCCACAATCTTGACTAACTGCCACCCCATTCAAGAGACAAGCAAATGTCTCAAAATCAGGTAAGTTCTTATAACTTTTCTGAAAACCAGCAGTTATATAAGAAAGAGAGCACTAAATCAGTGCTCTATGGAGGGAAAGACAGGCCTTTTGTACTTACATGAAGTTTATCTGTTATATACCACGTAACTATAACAGACAGGTAGCAGCTGGTTTTCCAGCCAGGACATCTACAGTGCACTGGCTGGTCAGTCAGCCTGTGTGAGCTCTGAAACTGGCATTGCAGTCATCAGTGTCACTAAGGACAGTGCCATACGGTTCACTAGCTTCCCTTCTCAGAAAAATTCCTTGAAAGCAGATATGGAGAAAGTTCCCAGCTAAAGAGCTGGGAGAAGAAAAAAGCCTGTGTAAAACCCTGCGCCTGAGACCAGAGAATATTCTCATCATGAATGTGCTGACCTTGATTTCATTTACCTGACACATTGCAGCCTTGTCTCCTGACCTACCACTCTTCAGACTGTATTGCTAAATGAGAGCTCCAAAATACACTCCTTGGCCTCTCCTGGAGTCCTTTAAAATCAGCAGAACAACAGATTCTACTTCAGAACCACACCAACTCCAAAGAAAATAAGACTCTGATATTAACTGGGGACTGGGTGCTCTAGAACAGAAAGTCATCATGTTCAACCCAGTGCTGGAGTCTGTCATGCCTGGTTCAGACCTCTGAATAAAAAATGATCCCTCAGCTAAAGCAACAATAGTGCTTCCTGCTGAAATCAAACAAAAGGATTTACAGATTATTTGGGATGCCACTGCAACAGTGTTAATTAGTCCAGATAGATCATTTAAGACACCATTAATCAGCCAGTATTGGTCAAGATAGGCATAAAAAAATCAGACCTCTCACAAACTGACCAAGGAAAATTTTAACAACAAAGACGATCAGGCCAAGAAATAAGATATATGTTCAGGAACTCCTCACTGTCTTCTACTCGATGCCAGCTTCCTTCTTTCCTGGACCTCTTATGGAGGGAGAGAAAGAGAAAGAGGCAGCATCCAGGATCAGCTAGCAATAGAGAAGTTGCGAGAGAGGGAAGCCAGCACCCATGTTACATCCAAGATGGTGGTGGTTTTTTTCAAATACACAAGCCAACGCACAATTTAAGCGCTCAGTATATTTCAACAGATGTACAGGCTTCTCAAAACATCACCTTAATATACATACAGTTATTTAAGAAATCATTTGGAGAGACTGAATAGGCATTCTGGATATGAGTGCTATTAACATCACTACATGGGCAAATTTCCATTCAGGCAACACCTCTGGTTTATTTACACTGTTTCTGCCATTCCACCTAGAAATACGATTCTGTATTTTTCACTTACAGGTTCTCCACCACTAAAAAAGCACCCCTTCCAGTACTGAACTGGAATCTTCCATTCCTTTATGCACCAGGATATCCCTGGCTCTTCCCACCACACACTGCATTTGAAAATTTACCACTTAATAATATTTCAGACTCATATTTGAAATAATTTCGTAGAAATGAAAAACCTTCAGAACAAAAAGCCAGTATCTTAACTAGGGGCTGGGGCTGCTACTGCACAGCCTTTAATATGTGGTATCTGATTGATATCAGAGTGTTTTCTGTGATCAGGCACTCGGTTCTTCCCAGAAATACATACATGAATATGTTATTTTAAAGAAATGAGATTTGTCAGTTCCAATATTGCTTTCTCTGCTCATGTCCCCTGGGTGGCCTGATACAGCAGGCTCACACAAAGCCAGCCTGATAGCTCTGCACAAAATGGAACAACTGCAGTTTTCATTCAGAACAGAGCTGATGACAGGAGGATGCCCAAGATGTGTGAGAGCATGTGGTAACACCCAGAAGGGTGACTTGAGTCTAAACCCTCCTTCCTTGCCCCCACCCCCCGAGAAGACTGGGAACCATCCTTCCCTTCTTGACAGCCCGAGTGCCAAGTATATGCTAGCTTGTTCTCTCTCTCCTGGGAAAGTTACTCCACTTTCCAGAAGATAAATTAAGATTCCCTGGGCTAAGGAGAGAAAGAGAAACTTAGTCTGAAGGACCTGGTTTTTGGTCCCTCATCTAATGCTGCTTACGCAATTATACACGAAATCTCTTTGTGAATCCAGCTGTCTGTACTCAAGGAAAATGTTCTATTACAGGATTACATTTTTTCTTATTTATTTAAGGATAAAGAATGACTACAGTTCCTTTTACTGGAGTTATCAGATTGACAGGCCTATAAATAGGAAGCAGTGTGTCCCAGCACAATTTATAATACTCATGCAACTTGAAGGAATCCTCTGAATCAGAATGAAGCTTTCACTGAAGGCATACAGACAAAATTCCACGTCTACAGTATATATATATGGTGGTGTTCATTTCTACATTTGTAATATATACATATATTTATGGACACCACAAGAGTTATTGAATGCAATTAAACACTAGGAGACAGCAAACATGGTCAGCAGTTTCGAATTTCCTTTTGGTAGAACTGTTTTCTTTTAGAAGGAACTTTCATTTACAGTGCAAATCAAAATATAATGCACGTTATTAGTATGAATCATTAACCTTTAGGACAGCTTGCAGAAGGGCAAGAGATATAAATCTGCTCATTTCTCCTGCAATGTGACCAATGCTAGGACCAATGAAGCTGCTCATTAGCTGCCCGTAACATCATCAATTTAGAACCAATGAAGAAAAATATTGTGGTTAGAGAACTGTAAAAATCAGTGATGAAGCAACTGAAACCTACCTCTGAGTCTGAGCTTAGAAGGGCAGCTGGGTACAAGAGATATCTTTTCTTATTTTTATTACCAAAGACTTTAATACAACTCTAAGAAGGAAAATTGTAAATCTGCCTGTCATCTGACACACACTGACTTTTAGCCAGGCCTGCAAGAAATGCTCCAGCGTTTCACTGATACCTAAATTTATCAGTAATAATGGACCCCCAAAGTGCCAACACTGAAACTTGAAATATTCTTCATAATTATGCAGTTCAGGGAAAGCCAGGAACTCCTGCTGCATTAGTGCCTTAAAGCATAGATAATGAACTGGCAAAGTGGGAAAAGTGCCATCTCCTGAATCACTACCATAATTTCCTCTGGCACCTGGACTTTCTTCTGTAAGGGGTCCCTCAGTCCTGCCCCACCAGCAATCCTCTAGCTCAAGGCGGCCCATGGCACAGAGTAAAATGGAAGCTGCAAAAAAAGCTGAAGCACCTTCCTGACATTTATGATAATTACAATTTTGACCCAATTATTTGCCTTATTTTCTCCATGCTTTGCTCATCTGCAAGCAGCTTTGCAGAGTCATCTTCTGGAACCCAAAGAGGGCTCCTCTGCACCAGGACCTCTTTGGAGGTGATGTCACTGAAACACACCGTCAGGATTTCAGAGATTGCATTAAGCATGAACCTTTCTTTAACACCTCAACATTTCCGTAGTGAAGTGCCAGGCCAGCTCTGCTCGCTGCTGTGCCCCGGACCGGGGCAGGTCGCGGTGCCAAGCCCCGTCTCCCGCGCAGGCAGCACTCACACCTCGGTGGGGCTCAGCCGCCAGCCCCGCGTACCCCAGCGCTCCCCGCTGACAACGGCTGCTTCATTTCTGGCAGCTCCCGAGCCTCCCTTCTCCTGACACAGCAGCCGGGCAGCAGCGGGGGAGCGCAGGGAAGGGGGACCCGCGGGGGGAGCCCACGGCCAGCCGCCCAAACCCGCACCTCACATCGGCGGGGATGAAGCAAACCCTCCCAGCAGCAGGAGGGATCGGCGCCTCGTCCCCCGGCGCGGCAGGGCTCTGCCACGGTCCCCTCGGAGCCGATGCCCAGGCAGGGGCAGCCGGCTGCATTCCGGGGAGTGTGAGCTGCGCCCTTCCAGGGCAGGAGGCGGAGCTGGGGGAAGGGCCCCAGGCCGGCCGGTGCCGCCGCTTTACAGCGCCGAGAGGGCCGGCCGGCACCCACTGGCCCGCCGGGGGGAGACCCGAGGGGCCACGGCCTCTGCCCGGACCCCCGCCCGCTCCCTCCGCAGGCCCCGCCACGGCGGCCCCGACCCGCACCGGTTCCTGTCAGGGCCCCGCCCGGCCGGCTGCGGCCGCGCGCCGCCGGTACCCGCCGAGGCGCCGGATCCTCAGAGTCCCGGTCCCCGCCGCCCTCCCCGGGCAGGCGAAGCCCACCTCAGCCCAGGCCGCCCTCCTTCCCGGCCGCCCCCCGCAGGGTCCCTGCCGCATACGTGGGACCCGGGCAGAGGCAAAAGCGGTGCTGCCACCGCGTACCTGGCGGCGAGCCGGGGCGTGCAGCGGTGCCGCCGGCTCCCCGGTGGTGGTGCGGCGCGGCGGGCGGGCTCAGGCAGCGGCCATGTCGGTGTCACTCCGGCCGGCACGTGGGGACGCGGCCCTCCTCCTACCCACAATGCTCTCGCCGCCGGGCGGGCGGCGGCGCGGCCGCCAGGGGGCGCCGCGGCGGCGGCCCGCGGAAGAAAAAGAGCCGCTGGCAGCGGTGGGATTCGAACCCACGCCCCCGAAGAGACTGGAGCCTTAATCCAGCGCCTTAGACCGCTCGGCCACGCTACCGCCGTGAAAACGCAGTCTTCGCCGCCGCTATTCCTGTATACCAGCCATTTCTCCTTTTTCCTCCAGCGTCCCCCCATCTCCAAGCCCCGATCCCCGCAACCGCTCCCACTACACCCCCCTTCCACCCAAAAAATAAAATACTATCTGTTGTGTTTTAATTTTAATCACTGTCTCCAAGCAGGTGCAATTGCAGCCGTGCAGGCAGGCAGGGAGGGAGCAGCACGCCGCGTCCCCACGCCGCGGGGGCCCCGGCGGGACAGCGCGGCGGCGGCCAGGAGTTGAGTGGGGCTGGGGCCGAGGCCGAGCCCGCCGCCCCGCCCCGCTGCCACGTGGATGCCACGGCGGAGCACCCTCTCCTCTGCGGTGCGGGGGGGCATCGCCTGCGCGCCCTCTCTGAAAGCCAAAAGAACATCTAAAAACTATGCATTCTTTTTTTTTTTTTTTGCTGCAAAGCTACGACTCACTGAATTTGCAAAGTGAAAAGACTTTATGGTTGGGGGTTGGGTTTTTGCTTGCAGCACAGGGACCAGCGCGGCAGCCGGTAGCAGCAGCAGTGACCAGTACAGCTCTTGCGAGAAGGGGTAGTAGCACACCTTAGCTGCCCGGTGCCCCATGAAGGTGCCCTTGGGAGTCTCCACATTTTGCCTGAAATTCTGCTAAGTTTTCTTGGGGAATTAATGTTACTCTCAACGCTTAATTAGAGCGGAGTGGTTGTGTTTAAGCAAAATTCCAGCTTCTCTCTTCTGTAGTTGTGGCAGTCCATTTAAACAGGATAGAGAAAGCAATCCCGCTGGAGCCCCGCTGCCAGCCGCAGCTCACCCACCTCCCGGGGCACCTCCCGGGGCACCTTCCGCGGCACCTCCCGGGGCACCTCCCGCGGCACCTCCCCCGGCACCTCCCGGAGCACCTCCCGCGGCACCTCCCCCGGCACCTCCCCCGGCACCTCCCGGGGCACCGCCCCCGGGGCACCTCCCCCGGCACCTCCCGGGGCACCTCCCGGAGCACCGCCCCCGGGGCACCTTCCGCGGCACCTCCCGGGGCACCTCCCCCGCGGCACCTCCCGGGGCACCTCCCGGGGCACCTCCCCCGGCACCTGCCGCGCCGGCTCTGCCCGCGGAGCTGCGGCGCACGGCTCTGCCAGGAGGCTGCAGCTTTGCACAGTCTTGATCAGAATTTCATTCACTGTCTACAAGCACTGAGGAATAACAGCACACACCCTAACCGTGAACGGGATCTTTCTCCTTCATCGCTGCTGCAGTTCCGCACCCTCAGTTCAGTGCATTCTCAGAAACATGTGGGTTTTTTGAGAACAGAGGGAGCTGACGCTCCTCCCACGGCCATAGCTTTGCAGAAAAGCAGGACAGGTTCACGGTGGAGGGAAGGCAGGCAGACCTGAATCGGCTTCACCCTGCAAATCATCTGTACCCTGTTCAGGCAGAAAAGTTTAGGGACAAGAGTGTGATTTAGCAGCCTCCGAGCACTCGTCCGTGCAGCAGAGGACATGGGGTGCCATCCACAGCACTCCACATTCGGTGGCTGGGGGCAGGTGTGTGTGAGATGCTGCACGGAGCACATCTTGCAAGTGGTTTTCTCATTGTGAGGGCTGCTCGGCGCCACAAGTCCTTTCGCCCAGGCAGTGAGAGGTACCAGCACCCTCCCAGAGCAATGCTTTTCAGCCCTGCTGTGGGTGAGCTCAGCCTCTGTCCCTGAAGTGTTTGTGTGCCTGGGCACTGACCTTCCTGAACACTGAAAGAAGCCCATGTACCCGAGGTTATTCACATAAGCCACGGGTGACACTTACAGGGGTAAGAGCACAGACCACCTCTGGGGGGTGGCAGTTGGGTCACCAGGTTTCTCGTTTTACCAGTATGATGTAAGATGATGACTACATGATTTTTTTCCAAATTAAAAGAATGAACTTACATGAGATCTCAAAATATAACCAAGCTACCAGCCTCATTATATTGCCTTCCTGGCACAGGAGTTAGCCAGAGAAGAGCAAGGTCCCAACACTTGTATTGGTTATGTCCAGACTAAGGACCAGGCCTGGTGGTTGCAAGACTGAGCTGTCCCCTCAAAGTGTTCGGGTCCCCCACAGGGGGAGGTACACGAGAGATGCTTCTGAATTTAAACCTGAAAACAGCCTGACTCACCACCAGCACTGGCCCTGAATCCAACCTGAGGTTCCAGCAAAATCCTCCCTTTCAAAATTCAGATGAGAAGCCCTGATTTGGACCCCCTGAACTACACCTGTGTCTGTCAGCAGTCATTCTACTCTCAGAACTGAAATTCTCCCTGTGGGGAACAGAGTGAGATTCAAATCAGCCCCCACAGACCAGCAATTAAGAAACAGGCAATATTCTTCTTTACGCTTTGTAAGCGGTGGCTGTCTCCATGCCTTCTGATGGATGCTACCCCCACCTCCTTTGTTACACTTGCCAAGCACTCCAGCTCTCTGGGACAGCAGCTATAACTAAAGACAAGACTTGCAGTGCCAAATTTCACCAATTTTCATCTTAGTGACACTACGGTGAAGTGAAGATGCCCTGCTGGGCTTTTCTGTTAGGAGATTCTGCTATTTAAAAGTGCCTTTGATAGAGAACAATTTCATATTGTTTAAACTATACAAGTATAGTAAGTTATACCTGTCTAAATAAAGCAATAAAAAACCACAGTAAGAGCTCCATTTTGAACAGTTTAAAAGGGCTAGTATCAGGCAGTTTATTCTCAAACTGAAAGGGAAATAAATCATACTGAAGATGATGGTATCATTAGATACTGGAGCCATTACAAAAAACTCTCCCACCTCAGATCATAGAGGCCAAGTATTTCCATTCTTTTCTCAGGACTAAGCAAAGACTGAGGGCACAGGGATGCCTCTGTAGCAGTCCTGCAAATGAGCACTTCAGCCCTTACATCTTATCCCATAGTAGTCCCAAACGTTGCATGTGTAACTGAATGAGAATAAAACAGCACATCAGCCATTCAGTTTTCTGGAGGAAAACAGATTTTCTTCATACACATCTAGTTATTTCTTCCCACTTAGTTACTTCTGACTGTTGAAAGTTTATTAAATCAGAGATGGAACAATAAAAACAACACAGAGAATTTCTGGAAGCTTGCAACAGTAGTATTGAACTTTGGCAAATTATAAAGAAAAAACCAAAAGCAAACCCCCCACGCAATGACTGAAACTCTACTGAGAAAAGTGACAAAAAGAACAACTTTATTGACTAGCCAGATGAAACCAGACAAAGTGAATGAGGGGGCTGAGTGATGCAGGCCATGAGTGTTTGCATGTCTGACATGCAAACAATGGCTTCCATCTCACTGTCCTCACCCAAGCAATATTCCCACCAACAACCAGAAACACTGAAACCAGGCAAGTTCTGGCAGGCTGAGCCTCAGATTTATTTTCACATTTTTTAAAAATACAGATTTTTATTTATTCATTGTGAATAGATTAAAAATGCAGCATACAGCAATATCATTCCAAAAGTCTGTCAAATATATAGTTTTTCTCTTCAAAAGAATGTCATAAGTTGTGCAGATTTCTGTAAACAATTTCTATTTTGAACTTATTGACAGTCCTATTCACTGTGTAGCTAAATAATACGATACCACCTTAGGACTGAAGGTAGCCTGCATTACTAAAAAAAAAAGTAGTATTTGAAAACAAAGAATTAATAATCATCATAAATTTTATATTGAGCTTTGTGCACATTTACATACCAGATCTACAGAGAACTGTCAGCAACTTTAACAACTACTGAATTTAGCAAATTAACCTACATCAAAAAGTGTAAATAATTACATTCTACATACATTACATACACATTTTGGGCAAGCACATTCAATCTCCTCTCCTCCCTACATCGTTGGTGGTGGTGTTACAAATGCTTCCTTCTCAAGGAAAATCTCAAAGCCGTGGCATCAACACCTTATGAGGAAAACAAATCCTTTTGTCTGAATTTGTTACAGTGCCTACACTGTATCTGTTCTGCACAAAACACTATTCAGCTGTCTTCAGAGGTGAAAGGTACATTCACATTTCATTGAGAGCTGATATTTTAATGCTATGAACTGAAAGGGCAAAAAGGCCACATCTAAAAGAGGCTTTAGGCACCTAAAGCAGAACTTTGGATAGGCACTTAAAACATCCATCTGACTTGTGATCCTACAAACGCTGGTTCTATTTCAGCATATTAGGTCCTAAAAATATTAGGTCCTAAAAATATTAGGTCCTAAAAATATTAGGTCCTAAAAATATTAGGTCCTAAAAATATTAGGTCCTAAAAATATTAGGTCCTAAAAATATTAGGTCCTAACATTTGGTTATTTTAGTACCTAGCTTAGTATCTACCTGAGCCCAACAGAGATCTGGAAATTAAGATATTCCTCCACTAATGGGTGAAGAGCTTCACTTTCACTCTCAAAACAAAACAAACACATAAAAAGGCCACAAGCACTACTTTCCCACAGCCCCTGCATTACATATGCAGCAAGAAGATGCGGCCCTGTGTTACGAGGCTACTCACGGCTACAGCTGCCTGGTGGTTACAGCACCCACCCAGAAGTACGACACCCAAGGATAACTTTTCCTTCTCTCCTAGAAAGGATTCAGATCTTCCCATCTCACTTAACCACCAGTATACCACCTCTTTCAGACTGTGGCAGTTGCTACTAACATCACGCTTGGAGACTGTCTAAACGGTAATTCAAGATCCACTTGCCAGAAAGAGAGTAAGTGGGGAGCACAAGTTTAGAGCCCAGTGATAAGCACTCGCACAGGA
Organism: Phalacrocorax aristotelis; assembly: GCF_949628215.1. NCBI lineage: Eukaryota > Metazoa > Chordata > Aves > Suliformes > Phalacrocoracidae > Phalacrocorax > Phalacrocorax aristotelis. The sequence continues at coordinate 8,963,154 of NC_134285.1, forward strand.
AAGGAACAATTGATTTCTGTTCTTTGAATGGTTTCTATATTTTACAAGAAATTAATATTACTTGGCTATGCATGCAAGAAGTCCCAATGAAATCAACTGCATCATCTAGCAGCCTGCTTAGTTTTAAGCATGTTTTTAAAAGCTTGGCTGAAGTGAGGCTGGTGAACATCACAGGTCATTCAGCACTTCACAGGGGCTGCCCCTTATTTTTACCAACTTACACCCTCAGGAGACTGTAAGGCCAAGAATGCAAAAGCTTCCATCTTAATCTTCTGCAAAATGACTGTTAACCATGACCAAGAAATAGGAACAGCTTCTGTACTATCCATACAGATAGCACGACAGCTTTGGAATAAATACTGGATTTGGAAGAGAATTATCCCTATGCAGTGATAATTTAACCACCACCATGTTATTTGTCCTCTCATTACTGGTTAGGATTATGCAAACAAGACACAAATTCAAGGTCTTTGGGGATAATACTGTTTTCTCTTTTTAACCAGTGATTTTCTCTAACTGGTGTTTGAAACCATTTGTAGATAAAACACTACTTTAAAAGCTACTTAAACCAGATAAATTATTTCCTATACATAGAAATAGGTGAATCAACATCCTCTAACCTTTTCAAACATCCCTCTGGAAATGGCGGAAGGCGTATTCTCATTTTAAGTGAGATGATCTAGCATCACTGAGAATTGAGATGTCACTGTAAAAATAACTTCAAATTACCCATACATTACAGGTCTTGCAACTGTACGTCACTGGACAAATTTCATAAGATCAGGAGAATTTTGTACAACTAGGTTATTATATGGTGCAAAATATGAAAGTGAGAGAGGTAGCTGGATGCCTCACCTCATCAAGAACATCAGTGATGTTACTGATAGAAACATGCAATATGGGAAATGAATAAAACATATTCTAACCTTGAATATCCTCACTGCCAATCCAAAGCATCTTCCCCACCTGTTCCCAAACTGTAAGGATTCTATCTGGAATTCATTTGAGAAGAACAGAGGCGCCCAATGACACCAGTGTAACAGAATGCAACTAATTAAAATTAGTAGTTGCATGCTTACATTGAAAATTTACATTAACATGCAGATTTGGTGAGATACACCAAAAATTATGAAGAAATGCTGAGAATTTAGAAAATATTTTCCTGTATGTGGGAAGAATAAAAATGAAAACACACTAATCATTTGCTGTGTAAAAAACAGGATATGTGAAACCTAAACAAACATCAGCTTCATTTTTTCATCAAAAAAACTAGGCCCCTCAGTTCTAACAGTTAAAAATATACAAAAGGTCAAGTGTGTCTGTATTACAGCTTTAAAACCCTAGCAGAAGGATGCTATGGCACCCTATACACCACTTACATTTGGATTGCTCCCCTCAAAAAAAATTATAAAACTAAAATACAAAAAATAAACTTGTAACACCACATAAAAATATATCTTTTAGCTGCAAATGCAGCAAGTCTATAAAAAAAGGTTATATACAAGATCTGCTTAACTGTGGTGTCATTCTTCCATCATCGCCCAAGCCTCTTCCGCTTTCTGGTAGTACTGATTTGCCAGTCTGCCTTTCATGGCTTCAATTGCTGCTTCTGCTGCTTCTGTGTACAGCTCACCTAGAGGAAACAGGATCAGTTACATTGACATGGTAAAGAAAAAGCATCTTTCTATACCGAAGCAATTAAAGGACAAAAAGAGAAATTGAGGTCAAACTACAGGGCTGGATGTACGGATATATTTTAATAGTGTCAGCAGAGTTTCATCAGCTGGGAATCTGGCTTTTGCTCTTCAAGCTGAAAGTTATATGACTGGCTGCTGATGGCTCTTCAATGTATTTGCAAGGATTGGAAACATTACCAGCCTGTAGGAGCCCCCAAGATGACTGTATGACTCAGACGCCTGACGTAGATTACAGAACAACTAAGACAATGCTGTGTAGGGCCTGGGAGTCATGGGTGTAACTCAAAACACAAGGAGCAACCACCTGCAATTCAGAGGCCTCTCAGGGTGTGAAGGTTGCTTGCAAGTGAGTCAGTGTGTCACAGGATTGGACCTTGCACCACCCACTACCCCTGTCATCAGAAAGGTCTCTTATTTCACTGTCTTCAGCCTTGTAACACCCAGCATCATTAAAGCTTAATTCACAAATCTGAGGGTACTGACACTCTGTATGTTTTTCAACAGCTAAAGTGGGAAATATATTTTGGGGGTACGTGTTGGGGGAAAGGGAAGGAAAAGCAGGATTACTGATTGTAGAAACAAAATGAGACCTCACCTGATCTCTGTGGATCCTTCTTCAGGTGGAACCCTCCCGTCATTAACATCTCTGCTTCCCTGGCCAGGAGCAGATACCGGGGCTCATCGTGAGTGCCATCGTATTCACCTCCTTCATCATAGTCGGTCATGTTCAGTGCAGCATTGTACCAGTACAGTGCCTCCTTCCAATCCTGTACTCTGAAGTTAAAAATAATTTTTGAAGATGGTTACCTTGGGAAACAAATGTACTTTGCACTGGAGATTCAGAATTCACTTTTGCACTAGCTTCTCAGAGCCTTGATGCTCTCCAAGGAAGCAAAAGTTCTCAGAGGCTCGCTAACCCTGCACTGCAGCATTAGGCCACTGTACCAAATGAGGCTGGGGTCACTTCATGTAGTAATTACAGAGGAGAAAGTATGAGACTGAAGTGTCATGCTGATCACCGGAGTCTGAGCTTTACATTACTAGTTGTATGGTTTTGGTCTGGCATTCGTGTTTGTGAAGATAACTGATTTAGAAACAATCTGAAGTTGCGGAGACTCTTGTTTCGTAAATACTTCAAAACCAGCCATTTGCCTACTGAGGATGCTCAGTGCATTTCAATGAGAAGTTTAATATTATTTTAAATTTCACCATTGCCAAGGGCTTCATTGTTGTGCAGAACAGAAACCTCATGTAAATAATGAAGATATGCTCCAATACAAAAGCAGAAAAATCACTATCATCACCTGCTATATTTGGTACTTAAGGAAATTAATGTTTTTAAAAATGGACAAACTCATCTAGAATGCTAAATACAAATAAATTCAAACCAATATACTGTGTAGCCTTTTGGCAAATCAGAATCTATTTCTTAGTCACAATGCTGATCCCATCCCTCCTATCAAGGTAGGAGTGCTGGCCGAATTAAGAGAGACTTACTGAGGGAAAAGCATTTTTAAACTTCTTAAAACTTAAAATTATCGTTAATTAAAAGTAACAACTTCAGCATTAAGAATATGTTCCTGTGAAATGTTCATTCCTACTTTTATTATGAGAAGTGATGAAAGACTACAGCTGTGACAAATACTTTGTTCATCTGACTGCATCTTGTCTGTAGTCACTTTATAACTTCACCTATTTCTCCTGTTCTACAGCTTCTTTCACAGCTTAATTAGAAAAAAAACCCCAAACCCTTCTTTAAAAATAAAAAAGAACTGTGCTTTTAAAACAAAAAAATCACTAAGGAGGAGGCATGGTAGTTGTAAATACTTTTCACTTTTTTTTTGGGGTACTACATCTCCAAAACAACTCGTGTTCATTTTTTCCCCACTAATCCCACTATTTTCAAGTATGCAAACCCCAGTGAAGTCAAGGGGAGTTTTATCACCAACATCAGAGAAAAAAAACCAACTTAGCTATCATAGGGCAACCTCGGTGTAAGGGCTAAACTCAAACATGCAGGTGGATCCAACACACATGCAGGTGTCCAACAGCAGAAATGGTCTCTGATTTTTGTTCTGTGTTTATATATCACGGCCTAAATTCTGCTTTTATTCACTACTGTGTAAGTCTGAAGTAACTCCCAGAACACTAATTCATAGCAGCTGTTTATCTGAATGAAAGACATGCAGCAAGTGCTTCTCCACCCCCACCCCACTGTGGAGTACCACCAAGTGAGTCAGTCATGCACAGTACCTGTCTGAACCAAGATTTACACCTGTATCATATGCTCTTGCTACCAGAATCATGGAAGGCCGGTCTCCAGCTTCTGCTGCTTTCAGCAAGTAGTCAAATCCTTTATTTCTGTTCTCCTTTGTGTCCTAGTAAAACAAGCACAACCTTCAAAATGTGTATTTCTAAGTAAAACCTTCTCTTCCTTCCTCTAACACTAAATGCAGTTTCTCCAAGTCAGTAATGGCTGCACGTGTTTAGTGTGTCTGAGAAACAGGCCCAGCCACAAGAAACTAAGAAGCTGAATAGTAAGGATCACTTCAGAAACTTCCCAAAGATATGCAGTAATTTGCAGGCAAAACAAGGAACAGGCAGCATTTTTTGCTGCTTTGTCCAAGTCCTTAATTACAAAGTAATCTATTTTCTCTGAAGATGCTACAGAACACCTAGCTACAGTTCATGTTTTGTCTCCGTTTCCTGCTGTTCTTTATGTAATTTTTACAATGGACCACAATTCCACATTTTGGCACTTTCTTTGATCTTTCTGTTTACCTCCAGAGTGACCTCAGAAAGAATGTGATGTGGTAGCTGAGAGCACATGAGTCCTAACCCAACGATGGCTTCTAGCTCCCCGCAGTCTGCAGCATGCTCCAGGTGAAACAGGGCTGACTCCTGATCCCATTCCTTGTCTTTCTCACAGAAACGCCCAGCTTCATGATAGCGAACCATGGCCAAATGAACCTAGAACACAATTGCATAGGAAAGACACACAAGCATTAAGTATAGATCTGCTTCTTCAAAAGCCCTGTGCCCATACTTAGGAACAAAAATACCTCTCTGAGGTAACTACTTAAAGCTAATTTGTGACTGAGCAGAGGACTAGTTTGATAACACATGGACTGGGAGCCTGAACAAATTGAGCAGGCAAAAAGTCATGCTTATATGCAGTGCAGCTGCTTCTCCAGTTCTGTAAGTTTAGACACATACAGCTTTATAAACTTGACTACTAGAAATAAAAGACTGAATTCAGCAAGACAGTAGCTGCCACATCACCTTCCCACATCAGTTGTGCCCTAAGCAGTAATCTACCAGGTTGCCGCACCAGAGCGCCAGGTCTTAGGGGCATGTCCCAGCATGTCTGCTAGGGCCTTGGACACCTTTATGAGCGAGTCATAGTTAAAGGCAGCCAGCCTGCAACCACCTAATATGCCATCCAGCAGCACAAACAGCAGTGACCATGGGTCACAGACTTACGCACAGCAAGGGCCCTCACAGGAAAGGAACTACCCTAAGGCATAGAAAATCAATAAGGTTATCCAGGGTAAAATCCTCATACCCCTGAAGCCTTTATTGTCAGTGGGGGCAGGATTTAATTCCAAACATGTCATGGGATTTTCAGGTTTTTTCCCTCCCCTCCCCAAGGGAAAGGCAGATTTCCTCTCACACCAAAAGGTGTTGAGAACATCTGAGGCTCTCAGGATGTTCAGGAAGATCTACAACATGTGTTTTGAGTGTGGGCTTAAGCCCATACGTAAACTTAATTCACATTTGCATTGTCTGGGATAGCCTGAAGCAAAAAGAGTTGGTCCATGCTACCATTTTTCAAGAGGCCAACCTTGCCTATTTGCAAGGTATGTGGGTCAGGCACACCGCATCTATCCCACTGTATCTTCTCTGCATGATGCCTCTGGAAAGGCAGATGAACTGACAGCAGGATCCTTCCCAAAGAAGCCCAGATTTTGCAAGTCTAAACACAAATGGAATTAATAGGTTCCTGAGCTTAGGTGTCCCTTATGAAATATGATTAGGTGACAGAAAGCTATAGACGTGATATTTATTTTCACCTGCACAAATAACTCATGCAGGGCAACACTTCTATGTAAGTAATAAATACAAGATGTTTCTTTCCAGGTGGAAAGAACAGGATTACTATACTCAGTGTACCTTCCCAAGGACTGACTTCCCAATTTTCTTTTCAAGTTCTAGTGCATTGAGCCTCTGAATTTCTTGGGCAACACAGGACGGTCTGTGGATGTGGACTCTGGAAGAGTTGTAGAGATTCCATTTCTCCACACTGATCTGAAATAGGGAATATACTATCATTTCTATAAAAAAATTAAAATTTCCATACTATTCATATGGATTACCATCCAGAAATCAAAGCCTCCATTAATATTATTAGTAAATACTGTGATTTAAGACAGGGCTTTCAAAAGTTGTGTTAGTAGCTGAATGAGTGGTTATTATTCTTCATTAAAGAAACAGAGTAAAGCCCTCTACTTCTACTCCCAACATCAAATATCTTCCATAAATGACAGTAGCAAAGCAAAGCATTATCTTTAAGTTCTGAATCAGAAAAAAGGTACTTATAAAAATAAGCACCTGAATAGTCACACTGCAAGCACTGAGGTTATCCATGCACAAAAAAATTAAACCCATACTTTTCTAGTCAGAATTTCAGTTCAAAACATTTTAAATGCTGCTTGCATTCTACAACTCTAGAAAAATTAAAAGTAACAATGCAGAAGATAGGCAGATACATGTATTAGTGCTTTTCAGGATGTCCAACACAAATAACAACAAACAACTTTTCAACATAATCGGTGGATGGGAAACAGTAGCCAAAAACAATCCTATCAAAGTGAAAGCCTTTGGAGGTACACGGGGGAAACACAACAGGGAAGGTTACTGGCACAGAACTTCAGTCTGGTAAAGCTTTCAACTTCCTGAAACAGCAATATATAATCATTACAAGGAAATTCCGAAAAGTGTGTCTAATTAAATTATTCATTGTTGTCAAAGCGCTGTTTTTTCTTTCCTTGCATAATAGTTATTTAAGTTTATAGCCACAGAAACTAATTATCACAGAAGCAACATTTTGTAAAAACATACAAGGTCTGGTCTTCCCTGACTGAGGTACACAACGGAGAGAGCTACTGTCACATATTTCAAACACTGCATGTTTTAAAAAACAAAAATCATCCAACCACGTATGGGCCACAACTCCAAAACTGAAGTGAAGAAAGGAAATCTAATCTAGTTAGGCAGAAAAACAATCCATAGAACTAGACTTCCACCCCTCCAAGTGAGAAACCCATGCATAATCACTAATTTATGTCAGGGATCAGTTGCAGAGGCTACAATTTGTTTATAACTACTTTAAGTGGAAAATAAAGACAAAACAAAAACAGAGTGGCAAGTTAATATTAATAAACATATTCAGTAGCTGAAAAGGAAGGAAACCTGACATCTGATTTAGTGATGTGAAGTTAGATGGCAGATGAATGGAACAAAGGACAAGAAGAGTGGCCAACTCATAGTCTATGAACATATCTGCTTTATTTACCCTTGCAGAGCTTCCCAAACTGTCTTCATCAGATTCATGTCTTCGGTTGTTGTTTGAATGGCCCTACATTAATGCAAAGATTTGCATCATTTAATTTGCAGCAACTGATGTGTGCCAGTTACCATAAAATCATTAAGGTTGGAAAAAACCTCTAGAATCATCAAGTCCAACTGTCAACCCAACACCACCAGGCCTCCTAAACCATGTCCTGAAGTGCCACATCTACACGACCTGTAAATACCTCCAGGGACAGTGACTCCACCACCTCTCTCGGCAGCCCGTTCCAATGCCTGACCACACTCTCAGTAAAGAAATTTTTCCTAAAAATCAAATCTAGACCTCCCCTGATGCAGCTTGAGGCCATTTCCTCTCGTTCTATCGCTAGTAATTTGGGAGAAGAGACCAACATCCACCTATTCCCATCCAGCAAACTTAATAGTGACAATGACCAAAATAGTTCCCACTGGCTCAGTGATACCGCAATATAAAAAGAAACATACTGAAATGGCAAAGAATATGGCATACCCAGGCTTTAATCCTGCAAACTGGATATCCCATGACAAACACCTTGCCACTTCAAAGGTGACAAAAGGAGTGGTATCTTTGGAAGCAGTATTCTCTTTCCTATCCTCTAATTAAATACTTAGTTAAGATCTTCAGGTCAAAAAGCATTTATTTGTAAGTTTGTATTTTAAAGGAGTAACCAATTAACCCACAGGAATTCTAAAGCTGCATATTATTAACTGACAACAACATTAAGTCATACAAAGTAGAGGGGGTAAAAGAGTCTGAAAGTAGATCATATTCATGGATTCCCCGTGACAAGCTAGCTACATTTCTCAAATGCAGTACAGAATACTTAAAAAAACTTCAAAACAATATGCAATCAAACATAATATTTGAAATTAAGCTCCTCGTTACAAACAGTCTTTGTCCTGTAAAAGTGTCATTAACATTCCCAAGGTAAGTAATTTTGCAACATGTGGGTATTTCTTTCCAACCGTTTCATCTGTTTACAAAGTCTAGATCAAGAGGGATAAAAAGTAAGATTCTTCTATGGAAACAGTTCAAGTATGAACAGGCCCAACTATGCTAAACCCAGAGTCAGGTTCTTACCCTCTCTCTATGATCCAGATCTTCTAGCTCACTTCTCTTTTCACTGGGATATCCACTGTCTCCACCATTTTCAAAATCCTACAGAAGACAAGAACAAAACATCACAGCATTAGCACTACCCTTTGTAAGGATCTCAGCTTGACATTTCCCACAGAAAAAACCTTCTGCTGGTTAGTGGGATATGTTGGATGGATATGCTGGATGAAAATGATTTTATGTTGTGCTATGTCTGACAGAACAGGCCTTAATGACTCAGAACATACTGTCCAAGCTTGTGTTCTCTCTTAGATACATAACCCACCCCTGCAAGGACTCACATACTTTATCAAACCAAGAGTCCACTTAATATAGTTTTCAGTCTTCAGTGGTAGCCAGTTAAAAGATAAATCAGTTACCAACAGCCCCTGGTACTAAGGCCCTAGTGTTGGAAAATTCCCACTGCAATCTTATTGATTGCAGAGAACCCCAGGTGAGGTTCTCTAACATCTCACAGTACCAGCATTTGCAGAGACCTAATCAATGGGGATTCTGTTTAGCTTTTATACCACAGCAGTTGGTACAAGTGCCAAAGACACAGTATGCAGGCAGGGGAACACACACACACTTTAATTAACTGTTAAAATACACCAAATGCAAATACATTTCTGGAGGGAAAAAATGAATACTATTTTAAAATAAAATGGTCTTCCTTTTTAGGAACAGCAAATGCATGCAGATAACATGACCTGCAGCAAGGAAAGCAGGCAGAGCACCTTTATATGCTTTTGCTGAACAAAGCCTTCAAGCAGTCCTTTAAGGACGCACTCATTAAGGAACTGCAATCTCATTTCCTGTTGGATAGACACTCACCCTTTGGTTATCAAGTTGATCATAGTCTTTGTGAACCAAGTTATCTACTTCATTGAACACAGGCCAATCTAGGAAGAAAAGGATTTACTACTTATTGTAAGGATAACATGCTTGAGGAGAAAGCTCTTAGATACCATAATTTTACCACAGTTTTTTCACAGAAGCACCTCTGCATTAATTATCTACATAGAAGTACCTTTAGTTTTATTTCTCCTCAAAGGAATGCTAGAGACAAGTATTCTAGACTAAATACAACCTGCTGTTGTGTTTAAAACCAGCAAAATAAAACAAGTCACTGCCAATTGTTCTGGAACCTCCAAGGAAGTTACGTATGAAGCTAACTCACTAAGCATGTCCATCTTTTGGCTGTGAGGGGTTGCTGAGGAAGGAGAGCAAGGTAGAGAGTCAAATGCCACATCGCTCATGCTTTCATCTCCAGAGTTTTCAGACACGCGGAAGAGCAGAGGAGGCCGACTACCAGAGACTGTTCTCACCCGGCTGCTGCCACATTTTTCCTCTGTGCCACGGAGAATTGTTTGAGCGGATTCCTTGGCAAATTAACAAGAAAGTCCCATGAATAATGCTTCTCTGTATTCTAAGCATGCTATGTAAGCCAACATGAATGTTTATCACGGGTCCTCTACAAAAAGGAGGGTAAAAATACACACATGTATACTTAACTATTTGCTTTGAAAAGTTCTACACCCCAACCAAATATCAAGTCCTGGAATTGTTACAGTCAGAGAGAGTTCTGTTTAGGACTGAATTTCATTCAAAGTGTTTCATCAAGTCTCATTCCCACTAATATCAGTTGAAATTGATATCCCTTGAAGACTAGCAGTTCTATTTGTTTTTCTCCCAAAATTAAGTTTGTGAGATACAAAACTTACTAATGATTTCAGCATTCAAAGATATACTTGGTCCTAAATATACATGTTACAAGATTCCCAATTAATTAAAGCTACAGCATTAATTCAGAGACAAATATGGATAAGTCAGCTTTAAACTGCTGTATTTTAAACTGCAACATTAGTGATTAAGGTGGTTTTATTTGTCATGTAAATAGCATATTTCGGTTTTATTTACAGGGCTTTTAGAGTTAGAATAAACCAGCTATTCGCCTTAGTTATACTTTTTTCATCAGGCACTTACAAGCAATTTTTTATTACAATCCAAGGCATCTTTTTCTTTGGATGAAAGATCAAATGGTGCAAGCCCCATGCTTTTGCAAATCTTGTTGCAGAAATGAGAATGAAAGAACAAGGCCATACCTCGAACACCTATGGCATTAAAAAAAAAAGCGAGGAAAGGGTTTACTCAAAGTTTATATGACCGTTTACTTATTAAAAGCTAGAAGTCCCAAAGCATTTTTTAAGAAGTCAAAAGAGAAGGAAAGTGCTTTGCAGCACACACAGTTCAACCAACTCCCATTTTCTTTTAACACCTCTAAGGGCTTTTCACTCTCTCTTGCAAAGTGAGTGAAAGGAAGTCTGAAAAATCTTCAAAAGCTATGTATGCACAGGGATATAATAATAAATTTGGCTGCATCCTTGAGAAACGTGCCTAAAGTTGATCCTGCTTACAAAACTTGCTGTGTCCTATGAACAACTTCATGTATGGACACTTGGAGCTTTAAAAATATGCAAAGCTTATCTCTCCACATTCAGCCATATTCATTCCTGCAATCTGGCAAGGGAATTAAAGGCTATGATTATTGCTCTCACATTGTAGGAAGCTACTTAATTTCATTACTTGTTTGGTTTAAGAGTAGGCCAGGAGACATGAGCTAAGACCAGCTCTCATTTTAAATCTGCCCTTGTGTGACAGCTGCCCTGTTCAGGGCCTCCTTACAACAGAACTTCCCCAGCTGTTTGCATGAACCTCAGAAATGTGCCTGCTCACTCAGCCATGTAGCAGGTACTCAGCAGACAGCCTGGAAGAGAAAATAAGCATCTGTTAGCATGTGAAACAGGATCGTTGATTTTACCTAGGTTGCCATCTCCAAAATCTGTCCCGTTCTCTGTATGGATCTGAGGGTCCGTGTAAAGATCTCCAACTCCCTGGATATCAACAATAATAAGCTGGTGTCCTGAGCGCTCAAAGGTGAAGTGACTAAAGGCCTAGGAAGAACCACAGAAGATGTCTGAGAAAACTCTCCTTTGATCTACTGAAAACAGCAACACATATTCACCTCTTATAAGCGGGCAAAGAAGTCTGATAACCCTATTGGTAAAGTATAACTGGTATAAATGTCATGATGAAAGCAATTGGAGACTAAAAGCATGTAGCAGATTGCTTCTTCAGCCTGCCACCACACAGAGATGGGCTAAAGAGGTCGGGTGTAAAGCAGCAGTGGGATCATGCAGGGGAGATTGCTTTATTCCTCCTCCTTGTACTGGGGATTCTGTTTTCCACTACAGTCTTCACCTTAAGAAGTGGGGAGCTGCCTGGCAGAGGGAACAACAGAGGTGAAGCCAGTGCAGAATAACTTCTGCATAAACATCCTGGCTGTGCCTGTGGATCTCCAAGCTCGGCAGCCCTGCAACATTGCTTCCTTCCGCCAACAGGCAAAGATCTGCTACATTTTGGGGAGAAAAAAAAAGAAGAAAAGAAAAAAAAAAAAAAAAAAGACCAGCATCCCCACAAATTCTCCTTTCCCATACTGTGCCCTCTGGGAGGTCCTCCTGAGCTGCTGATCTGGCTCTACATTCATGTATCAGATAATGAAGTGTATGTTTGTACTCTTTAAGTGCAGCATTTCAAGAATCAGGTATAAAAAGCCCTTCTCTTCGGCGTAAAGCTAAGACGTGAGGAATCTTCTGGGAAGGTCTCCAAAAAAGCACTGTGGGCCTGGGGGAGGTGACTGGTGGTGACAGACAAACATTTTAACTGCAGCAAATCTCATGGAACATTTTGTTCCTAACTTGTGAAAGCATAGCACTGATTCGGTGTACAAAAGACAGCCCAGAACGTAAACCCTCTGCTTACATTAAGCATCATGACAAATACCTTAAAAATGGGGAAAAAAATGAAAAAGCCAAAACCCTCAAGCCCCAGTAAAACACTCCTTTGCTATACCAACACTTTGCATTTTTCACCAGTATTTTAAAATTCTCTTATGAGATTCAAGGAGCACTTGAAATCTGTACTTATATTTCTATACACAATCTCAGATTCACCTATTCAGAGGCTGCAGCTAAAAAAACCAGATTCTTATGCGCAGATAGACTAGATTTCTTATTTACGTGAGTTGGATATCTGCCACCTCCTTTGGTATATTACATGAGGCACCAGAAAACTATTTAGCACATAGTACATGAGAGGTCTTTCTCCCCACCTGAATTTGAAGAGAGTCGAAATATGTTGATGCCTGCAATTACAATTAGAGTGAAGGGGCTTAAGGTTTCCAAAGAGTATTAACCATGTTCAACTCAAGTAAAATCAACAGACACCAAAATGCAGTGAAGAAGCACTCAGCTCTTGAAACAGCGGGCCCCAAATAATGGTCAGACTTACGGCAAAAAGAGAAATTAATCTGGCATTGCACTGGAAAGCCTGCAGTTTCCTTTCTTGGCAGTAATGCAAGACCTTTGGACAGAGCCAAGAAGCTCCCTGCAGCAGACTCTATGGAAAGCATTAAACAAAGCCTCACTTGCGGGGTAAGACGAATGTTGTCGTCTCGCACAAATCCAGAATTTGAGTTGTATTTGATGTATTTGCCCTCAATGTAATGCTCCAGATGAAAGAGAGGCTTTCCAGGTCTGTTCTTCAATTCAATAATACAGGTCTGTACTATATCCACCTAGAGAGGGAAAGAAGATAAGCAATGACTAACAGAATACCATCTTCAGATCAAAGTGTGTGTGAATCCTCCAGCTGTGGAAACTTTCCCCATGAAAGAAGCCGAATAATTGCAAAGATATGTCTGTTTAACAAGGGGGTGAGGGAAGAGTCACATGCTTTGTAGGTTATTGGAGGAATTCCAGAAATTAAAAGCAGTCACTTCAAAACAGCTCACTTCTGGAACAAATCCCTCTGAAAATTCCTAGTAAGTGTTGGTTTTCTATTTTATTTTTGTGGGCACCTTAAGAGTACCCTGCAAAGAGTCTATACCCAGAGAGCAACACATACATTAACTACTACACAACCTGAAGAAATGCTTTTTCAGAGTACTGAAGACTTCTACCATTCAGATATTTCTGGATTCTGCCTCACCTCCTCCCTCTGTCTCGGACACAGAGGAGGTGAGCAGGATAAAGATGAAACCATCACAACTCTCACTTTGCTTACATCTTTTCCCCCACATGGCATTTCAAACTTCTAGATTCCTCTCTGTGCATTTCACTCTTGTGCCTCACCTTGCTGTTGTGAGACAGGTAGTTATTAACTGTTACTAGCCCTCATATGGAGAGAATGCACATAGTCCACATACTCAAAAGCAGTCATTTTGGCTATGAAATTTTTAAGGCCCCCACGCTGAGGCATACTTCTTGACCCAAGTATCTTGTCACGTTACACACAGTCCGTGGTAGAGCCAAGAGCAGGAACCAAGATACCACAGTGCATGTATAGCAACCTTCCTACAAGCTGCCTGTTCCACTCATTTGAAGTCATAGTTACACTCATGCATTCAGTACCAGCTGTGGATTAAAGAGACTTGACAGCTTCACTGATGCATGTCAGATACATACCAGGGACATACTCAGCAAAGAGGAGCTTCTGGCTGGGAGTGCATGACAGCTGCAGTCCTTCATACCTGCACTTCAGTTTCTTGTCTTTTAACAAGGTGATTGCTGCTGGAGGTGTTTTTGTCCAGCACACAATGGCCAGCTTTCACCAACAGCTATCCAACTTACCAGCATGGAAAAGCACAAAGCTATGTTGGCTGTACAAAATGTTTAGCAAGGACCCCAGAACCAGAAACACAGCCAGCAAAGCAGGATTCAGGAAGAAGTGGTTCTACTATGTGTTCATGGACATCCCTAGCACAGAGGATGGGAACTTCTCTTGATACCCTGAGCCCAGCTTGATATTCCATCCACCTGTGAGTTTCATACATCTTTATGCTTTGCACTTAACACAATGTGCTAGTATTGTCTCTGAGACACCTAAAGGAAACAAAGCCACGGCATCTTAATTTTTCAGAAAATTCTTCACCACTCCTCAGAAACCTGTGTTTGAATAGCTTTGTAAAGCTATTCAGGTTTCCAGCTGTTCTTAAAAATCAGTGCTAGTTAGGTGTTTAGATAGGTTTACAAGATTTAACCATCTGCTTTCCTGGAGCACTAACAGTTAAGTGATTGCTGAGACTGCTGCAGGCAATAAATTCTGTGACATCTTTGGTTATCTCAAAAGCAGCTGGGCAAATATCAAAAAGAGCAATACAAACACCATTTTATTTTGGTCTTCAGTCAACAGCTGAGAACAGTCAGACATTCACAAACACCCTAATGCCCCTAATTTTGGAAATATAAAGCAACTTATGCATTTACTTCATTAAAAATCAGCTACCATTTAATGGAAAACACAGTAGGGCAGATGAATCTATCTAAACAATTAAATTTAATGGAATATGAGAACTAATCTAATAGGAGAACCAGACCACATTTTTACTTAGCAATATCTTTGAATATACCTGTTTTGGTGGCTTGTGCCGGTTGTACTCTTCTCCCCAGAGTTTTGCTTCCATCTGAAGTCGGACATCCTCAAAATACACATCCCTGCCCACATTCTCTATGTATTGCTTGGCAACATAGTTATAGGCACCTTTCCAGTTCTGCGTGTGTAAGAAGTTGGACAGCTTTTTCCTGAAAGACAGATCAATTGTTGATGAAGGGAAAACCAAGTTTTTAATTCCACGTTCCCCGTTTCTTTGCCCACACAGACAGAGCCAGGCGCTGAGATCAGCATTACCCTCAGTCATTTACCAAATATTCTAGCTGAAGAGTGAAGCACAGGTGGGGGGCAAGGGAAAAAACATCCCACACGAATGGCTGGGACATGCCAAAGTGCCTGTTTCATTTGACTGCAGCTACTTCTACTCTCAACTTCCTCCCTTTCTCATTTCCTTCCCCTCCCCACTCCTCTCAAACCCAGAATATGAAGGGTTGGTACCTCCTGAACACCCTGTTCTAATGTCAACAATTAACTTCTGCAGAAATTAACAGGGAGCGGTGTTTTAAACATGAACCGAGAGGAGAAACCCCGCTCCTATGGTAAGAACAAACTGCTGCCTTCTCAACGCACAGGGGTAACTACTTAGTATCCCCCCATGATCCCAGAAGGAAAACTGCACATGACAGTTGTTCTTATGATGTAGCTTTTAACTTTTGTTCATGTGCAAATCTTTAATCAACAGATGTCTCAAGACTGGGGGGGATGGGACACATACTTTAGGACTTTGACAACAGAGAGTCTGCTGGCTGTCAACAAATGGATTAAGCAGGTACCCAGCAGTTGCAGAAGATGCCAACATTCAAGTTAAAGGAGGAAAAAAACCCCCACTGTTATCAAGAATTTCAAAGCAGACACACTCTTCTTTCCTAGAACAACCTCATCCATTTGTATGGGATGCAAGGGGGAAAGCACTTCTCCCCCACCCCCCAAGAACTTAATTCAACAGAGAAGGTGGCAAAAAAGTATCAAAACCCTCTCCTGTGCCAGCACTGGTGTTGCTGGAGACCCCAGCAATGCCAAGCCAGTCTGAAGCGGGAGGAGGAGTATGAAAAGAAGTATCTAGAGTAAGGCATGGCTGGCTACTGAGCAGTTCTTGTATTCTGCTCAGTAACAATGGTCCTCCAAGCCTTTCTTGGTGCCATGGCAAATTTTACATTTTGAGAAGCAAGTAGCAGCACTCAAAGTCTCAGACCTTCCCCTCCTTCCTTTCCTCTCTCTCCCCCAAGACTTTGGTCAGAGGCAGAAGTACACGGATGCTCTAAAGGCAAAGCAACTCCAGATTGTCTCTCCTCCTGCAGGGATAGGCAGACAGTCGCTATAACGTAGGTCTTGGAAAGAAGTAACAAGCATGTGAGATAAGAATTTCTGCCAGGATTTTAAACCTTACCAGTTCTCTGAAGAAACAAACTTTTCTGCATAAACCAAGCTAGCCCATGTGCTCCTCCAAAGCCAACCCTCTCAGAAGTTCCTTGAGCCAAGTGCAGCTAATGCTGCCTCTGTAATGACTAAAGACTTGCGGAGTTGCAAAAATCTATAAGAGAGCGCTCCAGATGGGAAATATCAGCGTGCCACTGAGAGTTATGGAAAATCCAGGAGTAGAAAGCTGACATTCGAGTTATGTCTTCTTTGTACAAAAGGTTAAGGCAAAGCTGCAAAGATAAATTTCTGTTTATGGCACTACTCAAGATATTCTGTAAAGGGGAATTTGGTCATTCAGAAACAAGAGCTAAAAGCGATGTCAGCAGCAAAGTCAGCAGGCTAAGATTTGTTACTTCCTAGGCTTCATCCACTGCTGTCTCTATCTGGGTTTGCAAGAACAGAGCCACCAGCACGAACTGACACTGAAACAATGCCTAACTGGAGGACTAAGGGGTTACTTTTCCCCCTTTTTCCTCAAGTTCAAAACATGACATTGTCATTCAGGACATGCTTTCTTCCCAGAAGTGAAAAAAGACATGAAATGCATTTTCTCTGGATTGTGCAGCTGGGAAGAGTGGGGAGTGGCCTTAAACACACACATGTCCAGGAAACATTCATTTCCAGAGCCTGCAAAGGGTGGGGTACTCTTCTAGCACAAACTGACTTACAACTAACTACATGCTGATGCCCACAACCGTATTTGCTAACACTCTCTGAGGAAAGAAAAGTTCCTCCTCTGTCTTCCCCCACACTTCACCCTTCTGGAAAGGGGAACTGTTAGTATTCAAGCTCTGCCTTATTCACAACAGGATTATTCTGGTACACATGATCTATTGGGAGGATAACTTCCTTTACCAAGGGAGGCTTTCTGAGTTGAGATTGCACCCTCCAACTATTCCTTCCCCTTTTCTCTGCCTAACTATAGGCCTCAAGCTGGCCTTCACGCTGAATACACCTACTGCCTCATATTAAATTCAAAGGTATTTTAACACACTAGGAACACAGACACAAAGTAGCCTCCAAGAGATGGTGGAAATAGCATAAATTTATGAATTGCTAATTGATAGGCTGATAGCTTGCTGGAGCTGAGCATGATTGCACATTATCTATCCCACAGCAGCTCTAGTACAGACAATGGCTTGACTTTCCAAAGCAAGCTCACTGGATGCCTGCATCATGCTTACTTGTGCTTCCCTTAAGAGAATGTTCTGCGTTCTGATCCCCACTCCCTGTGCTGCAGCTGGAGTCACACTAACAGGAATAAACCTCTCAGCTATGCCTTTTAGAAAGACAGAGCAGGGAGCTAATAAGGAGCCACACTTTACACAATTTCCACCACACCCAAGCGGAATTCCAGTCACCACCGAAGCAAATACTGCATGGAAGCCAACAAAGATAAAGCCAGCAGATACTTACGTTCTGAAACACTCTCGCATTGCTCCACGGCCAAAAGGCTAAAGAAAAAAAAAACAACAACTCAGCATTGCCATTTCCACAAAGTCAATTTCTAACCAGTGAGAGTGACAACCACGTCTTCCCCCTTTGTATCCTGCAGAAAGCAGTTCTCTAACAGGCTCTATATGATACAAACAGTCTTCCCAAAGAAAAGTGAAAACTCACTGGCAGTTAAGTAGGAATCTGGGGAAAAGACACTGGGAATAAGCCCCCCTCTCAATATCTCATGGAGCAGACATGATGTGTCTTTTAAAGAAGCTATTTAAATTCTCTCTCCAGTTTGGAGTCAGCTCTGTTGTGACTGCCTAGAGAAGCTGGCCTTGCAGACCTCATGCTCTCCACATTCAGGCTTCCATACAGGATGTGCCAAACAGAGCATCACCTCCCTGAACACCAGATACTATGTCAGTAGCACAGCGCAAGGTGACTCCAACACTTTCTAGTTAAATCACAGGTTTGGTGGAGTGACAGTAGCTTCTACCCTCAGATACCAAAAATTCAGTCTGTTTTCATCCTAAGAGCAGAAATTATTTGGAAGCACACAAAATAGTAGGACTACTGCCAGGCAGGGAGATGAGGCCAACAGGAAATGGGAGGGCTGAAATAGGAAGGAGATCACTGGGAAAGGAATGAATGCCTCATGTTGCTGATGGGGAAGGGCTGACTCCGTGTTATACTCTATTCTGAGGAAAAACGGCTGTCAGGACACCAAAACATAATGGATGAGCCAAGGAAAAGAGAGGTAGGAGAAAAGCATAACACTGAGACTTCAAAACTTCTATACAAGGAAAACATCTTGCTGCCACTATTCAGTAACAGGAAGGAAATTACAAATATGGGTGCTAATAAACATGAAGGACAGTGTGATCTTACTTGTGAAGCCATCTTGATGAGGACTTCATCTTCAACCCAGTCCCCAGTAACTGCATTGTACCTGCAAAATCAGGATATGTGCCTCAGAAAAATGCAGAGGGAACCCAAATCCTCCCATCCCCAGTGCCTATCCTCCCCTGTCTCTAGCTGACTGCTAAAAAGTGCTGCCACCACTCCAACACAAAATCTTCTAGTCTTCGCACCACACTCCTCCCCTCCTTACTTCAGGTGGGAAAGAAAAAATATGTATAGCTCTTTGAAGAGACACTGAATCCTGTTGACAATGAACAGATTCCACTACAGAAACTAAACTTTTGCGACATTACAGATTAGGCTTTATCTGCTTTGCCATTAAATCTCCTCTGGAATGCCTAGGCAGTACACTGAGAGCAGAAAGAGCCTTACCAAGCCCTACACACTGGACAGGTTGCCTCCCCCAACCCTGAGCTTGAATAAACCTGGTTCTTACTGGGGATCTGCCACAGTGCTGTGGATATAAGCAGAACGCAGCACCAGCTGTGGCTACAAAAAGCAGCAGAGCCAAGAACTGCCCAACACTGCACCAAGGGAGGAGCAAGTCTCTGTACAACCCTATGATAATGGAAAGAGTATGACTGGTTTCTCCCCACCCCCTTAAATCCCAACACGGTAAGAGCCAAATTGAGAACACAGCGGTTGAGTCACTGACATGTGATTGTTCCCAGCCTGACCTGCACTGAGCACTTCGTGCATGCAGACACCCCATATACACCCTGTATATTCTGTATCACCCCAGTTTGCAGCATACAAGAGAGGTAAAAACAGGAATATCAGAGCCATCTCTTTTTAACAGGTATTATTCGAGTAGCCCTATACCAATATTAACGCTTATTTGTATTCTAAAATATGCAAACTATTTAGGGACTGTGTGCTAACCAGGGACAGATGCAGTCTATGGGGAAGAAGAGCACTCACTGCATGACAGGGTTATGTGATTGGAAGGGAGGCGTCCCCAGACACTGATGCTAAGTGGTAATTAACTGGCCTCTAACTCCTACCCCTTCCACCCAGAAACCTGTGTCAGTAGGGGAAACGTTTTGTCAAAGCCTGTGCTAAAACACTGAGAACAGTTTAAGTGCCAAACTCAGTTTCAGCATGTACACCATGCTGAGCTATTCTGGGCTTTATAAGGATTTAAATTCCAGCCACATGCAGCAATACTGCATGGACAAGCAACAGTAAAACTGCTATTTTGGGAAAGGCACAGAGCGTTATGTTGCTTTTTTTTCTAAACTATTTAAACTGAGTATGCTGCCTCTTTATTGGGATTCATTTCCTTATTAGATTAAGTTTACAGCATTAATAAATCAGCTAGAAAATACTTCTCAGCCTCATTTCCTGTCTACATGGTGAAACTCAGATAGTACTTAGGTGGGAGAGAGAGAAAGAACGTGACACAGGTTTGCTGAAAGGTTTGCTTTTTGATGATATGCAGAATTTACATATTCCTCGGTGATTCAGTTAAGACACACTTATTTTGGGCATTATTGAAAGTTCTTCAGCCATGTAGATACGCATATTCTGCGCTACACAAACACAGCCCTTTCATAAAGCAGCACGTTCTGTTTAACAACAGCATTAAAAGCAGAAAGACCCACAGACCTGTACCGAGTGGCTTGCTCTGTCTCAATGTCCTCAAGATGAAATTCTGCCCATGGATCAGGCATGTGCTTAGCTTTCTGAATAGCATGTTTCCATGTTTCCTGAAGAAGTTACAAATTGGCAGGTTATTTATAATCAGCAGCAACTCACAACAACAGCATTTTCCAGAGCACATCAGGATCCCAATGCTACGAAGATATGCAACTACACAACCCCCAAAGCACTATTCACAGCAGGGACCAAGCAGTACAGAAGACCACCCTGACATTTTATAGCTTCAGGTTTAATGAAACACAGTTCAGAACTATAAAGCATCAGGTTTCAGTTCAATCTGCACTGCCATAAAGTTACTGAGAATAGAATCTGGTCTAGTATATACCAAACAATTTGCAAAACCTGTTGTAATTTGCAAATATGTCTAACATACACGGCAATTAGTGATAAGGCACAACCAGATTATATTAATTCACTTTTACTGTTTTGATTTTTAACTTCTTGTAACTAACAGCATATACTGGCAGTGTAGGTGTAAAAAAGTCCATTAGCGATAGAGCAATATGGATGAAGAAAAAAAGTTCTGTAAACCCCAAGGCCCCCGAACTGTGCTCAGCATAAGAAAGAAGAAATTAGAATGTTGTAAAAATGGATTATTATAACAATTCCAGATAAGTAGCTATTTCAATCTCCACCATTTCAACAGTAAAAAAAATCAAAAGCGTTTTCTGGAATATAAACAGTCTTTCTCTACCAGTCACTTTGGCTGCTTTTCTCTTAACACTTTGATCTCCCTCTTTTTACATTGTACTGTTCCAAGAGAACTGCAGATATGATCCTGTGATGTGCCAAATACCTTCCACAAGGTGAGCACAAGAAAAGGCCACTCTGCACCCCTACCAGTACAGACACACCGAGCTCTGAGGTTTTGTTACTGCCTCTGTGACTGAATTTCAAGTATGCAGAAACAGTAATTTTTAAAATATTGGGGTTTTTTTTTCCCCGTTGGAATTTAAATCTCAGTCAAAACTTTTAAAAAATACAGGATAAACTGGTGTCAGCAATGACATCAAGGAACTTTTTGAAGCAGCTGAGCTTTTAAATTGTTCATGTTTATTTTTATTTTAGCCACAATACTGCATACCTTGCAAACAATTTAAATGCTCCCCTTTCTGACAATAAAACCACAAAATGAACACAATACTACAATAAGCAAAACAAGTTTGAAGGACTTGCTGAGAAAGAGTTCCTACATGTTTCATAAGAAAATGAAGTTGCCTCAGATCGTGTGATGATACGTATTTCATATGGACCTGGGAACTTCCATACCTGAATATGTATGAAGGAAAGAGGGAGAGACAGAAACAGGTAGAATTGCTTGGTCAGTTATCTATGTCAAATCATTCTTGAGCAGGGTCCCTCTCCAAAAGGTGATCTGTGTGCATGCTAGGTAATGATTTAAATAAATTAACTGTGCTTGATTTTGTGAGGTCCTTTGTACAAAAGCCGCGTTCTAATCTTCAAACAAGCAGAAGTTGGACTTCACGGAAATGGTGCTAACAGTGCCATTTTTTTCCTGCTGTAGGCATATGGCTGCCACACAGACTAAGTAGTGGTCTTGCATCCTACTTGTCCCACAGTAGGAAATACTGTGAAGAAACAACTACAGATATGCACTTTAAAAGAAGCGATATTTCAGGGTAGAGAAAAAAAGATGGGTATTATCTCATTTAACAGATATCTTTTTTTAGTTTTGACTTCATGACTTTTATGGGCTGAGGCAAGCAGTTCTCCCAGACAATAAAATAATGAACAAAAAAGGCCATAAAAGGAAAAAAAAAAACCCAAAACAAAAATCTTAATGCATCTATTAGATATGGCGTTCACATTTTCTTTTTAACCTACCCGTCTATGGTCAACCACAGAGCCGTGCTTAGAACGATGCTGTGTGTCATTCTAAAGGATGCATGAGAAACATAAAAGTAGGAAAATACATGTCATAAGACAAATGATTGACAAAGAGTCTCTGTTCTCTTTGTTAATTAAAAAAAAGAAAATATTTTTTCACTTAAAAGCCACTTTTCAATTTATATTCCTAATTTAAGTTCATTTTTAGAACAGCTGTGAACAAAACTACTGAAGTACGTTGGCAATTTTTTTTATTTGAAAATGTGTTAAAAGGGTCTTGCCTATTAACTAGCTAATTAAACATTGCTGAGTCCTGTTTAAAGGCAGAGAGTTAATAGTAACACTTCTGTCTCTGCATTTCATTATCAATGGCCCACACTGCCATTAGCTTTGGGGTCTGCAAGCTAGACTCTGATCAGACCAAGCTGTGGTAGTTTAAGATGTTATCAGTGCTGGCTGGCTGCTTCACTGTGTGTTGGAAGTCACCATTTCTCCAGCTTAAGCAGCAGATGGAGATTTGCTTGCTCTACATCTCAATCCAATGCATTTTACCTGTGATAGGAGCTAAAATGCCAAACTAAACTTTGTGAAGCCCAAAGCATGGGCGTATATATTCTGCAGAAGCAACACGATAGCTTAGGAAGAAGGAAATAACTGCAGTTTCTTAAGTCTTTATCAGTTTTATCTCAGGCCACATGAGTCAGAACTCACGCTGCAAACCCAGAGGCAAGTGTTTAGTACATGCTAAAACATACACACAAATGAAGACTAAGCTCCCTATCGGGTCCTAACTTGCTCAGCATGACATAGGCTAAAATCTGTCCCCTCTTATAACTAAATTTTTACTCTTCACCTTCCGTAGGAACATATACCTTTCAATATTTCTCTTAACTAGCCTTGGTAAAAACCTTACTGCAGATAAGACAGTTTCACTTTTAATATGTTACTTAATATGTTAGCTGACTGAAATAAACCATCTGGTATCTCTCCAGGAATAAAGCATGCATTAGGCATAACCAAGGCTTTAGAGCATCTATTAAATAAGTAACACGTTAATATTTATAACAAGAAACGTGTTTATAAAACACATTAAATCCTAGTTTAGACAAAACCTAAAAGACATCCCAGTTTACCACAAATGGTGCATTCTTGGAATATCTAACCTATAGAGTGAATGTCACTTGCATTCTTGAAGTTCCATCACCTGTCCTGTCCTGTGCAAAGGGAGCCAAGTGACACAGGACACACTGCCAAGGAAGCCCCAGTTACGGCCCCTTTGACCCCTCTGCAATGCTGTGATTGCCATTCGTTTCAAAAAGGTCAGATACTGCTCAAGTACTCTGTCAGGAACTACAGCCATAGTGACACTTCATGCCCAAGCATGAGAGTCAACGTGTTAAAAGCTCCCTAAGAAGGAACTATAACCTAAAAACCTATCATTACAATTTCATAATTTACAATTTTATTTGTCTAAATAAAAATATTATGGACTGTTAACTCTGCTTGGCAAAATCCAGAATAAAGTATCTTCTGCTGGGCCCCAATTTATCTTACAGTAAGTATCATCTTTTAAATCTCCCAATCAATGTATTGCTTTTTAAATGGTTTGATCATAATAGCAGTGAATTGTTCGCCTGGAATCTGCTACCTTTGTAGATGAAAATCTCCCACTGAACTAAAAGGGAGAGTAAGCAATTCAATGGCAGTGTCAGACTATTGGCTTAATAGAATTAACTGCAAGTCTGGAAAAAACAGATGTATTTTTTCATTGAAAAGTGTTAATTACAAGAGATGAAGCAGCTAGATAATCTCTTGTGGCAACTAAGTAAAACCAAAACCTTATTGAAGGCTGGAGCCAACACTTACCTTAAAGTTAAATGAGTTCCTAGGAGAAGAGCTTGAACTGTACTGTTCAGCTTTTGCTAAGTTTCTAAAATAATTGTCAACTTTGATACTGGCAGACTTGCTAGAAACTGGATCATCAGTTATTGGACAGATAAAATAATTGTCTTCATCATCACTATCAGCATCAAGATAATTTCCAGAGTTTGCTGTAGTCGATCCAGCATTATCAATCCCTTCCATTCGAAAAATAAGGTCCTCGTCTGCCATGTTTGTGGGAGGCTGGTTTAACTCCTGCAGCGATTAAAACAGCCACTATTCCAACACACATGCAAATAGAGGGAAGAAACTGGGAGGGAGAGAAAAAAACAGAAAGAGGTTATTAAAGGAACAAATTATGCATGAAACTGATGTCAGCACACTGGCAGAAAAAAATCATTTGCATATGGCTCTATAAAAATGATCCCTAAGTACCTACATGTGTTTTTGAACACCTCAGTGCTAGATCTGGGTTTCCAGAACACACTCAGTTTTTAAATTGCTGCGTGACTGAGAAAAGATGATAACCAAGTATAGAACAATACTATAAAATCTGAGGGACCACAAACACCACCTGCTGCCTATGGCTGACATTTGCTAATGCTCCTATCTCTTCCCCTCAATGTTTTTATTCTTCCTTACCTGAAATGCTGAGTTTCACAACACTGGTCTTAGAAACTTGACGGAGTTCTACCTCGAACACCACAGTCGGGTTTTCAAATTTTTTCAGGAAAAGTCTTCTCAAGGATATTGCATACAAATCAACAGCCAAAGGAGTTAGAAAGTATTATTAGGACAACGTAGAAAATTGTCCCACCACTGCCAAGATTTAAGCTGGCTTTTAGCTCACGTACAGCCAATGGTCCACAGTGGAAAGCATGCTGCTGAAAGTGCAGCATGTTGCCCAGGCTACCCAGGACGTCCTCGCAAGGACAAAGTACAAGAGAGGCCAAGAAAGGAGGCCTGCCATGCCGCTGCTGCTGCCCAAGTGCAGTCACTAGTAGACTACAGAGACAAGAGGAGGTACGTGTAAGGGGTACCTCAACCCTTCTGTCTTTTACACTCTGTGAAGGGATTTCACTTTGGACCACTCTTGTATGATCTAAACAATCATCTTCCAACTCCAAAGACAGCAGACAAGGCAGTCCGCTCAACAGCATCAAGTCTAAGATGTGTTTGCTTAAAGAAAAAAATATTCTCTCTCTAGTTAGTAGTTCTTTTCCAAAGAGTTTAGAAAGCTTGATTTTGTCACTTTTTAGTAGCTTCCTCGATCCTAAGAGAATAGAATAGGTAGGGTTTGGCTTCTCCTGGGTCCTAGCTCCGAAGTAAACTAAGCAAATTGAAAGTAAAAGCAACAGTGTGAGGCAGATAGGTCATGGGGTTTTATTAAAATCTGATCAACTATTTCTAAGCCCTGAAGGTGACATTCTAGTTAAAGATTCCACTGAGGCCTTCTGACACATTAAACAATGTTAGAGTAAACAATAGGGGGAGTTCCATATGGGTACCAAAACTGCAGCTCTGCAAAGCCTCCCATCAGTGTACCTTTTCCAAGTTAGTGACACCAGTTTCAGGGAGGCAGAGCACAGACACTGCACAGCCCAACGTGTTATAAGAGAAGATAGGTGAATCATGGAAATATTTTTCCGGAAGCTCAGGTTCCACCCCTGGAGATCTTACAACAGGAATGTGCCCAGCAGCCTCCATCCAAGAAACAGTTTGTGATGATTCAGCAGAACTCAAACAGAAATAAATTCCTACAGTCCCAGGCTACGGAAGGCGAACATGGTGTCTTTCACACATTACCAGCCATACAGATGCAAACAGTTTCCCTCCTTCCACATTTCACAGTTCAGAGCCACTGGCAGCAGGACGCCAACGCAGACTTTCAGAGAGAAGAGTGTGCCAGTTTCTAGACCTATAAAGTCTCCCCCTTCTACCCCACAACACAGCTTTGGCAAGGAGGCCTCTGGCACACAAGGAGGCAGGTGGCCGTGATACCCCTGGAGTAGAGTAGCACTGCACTTCCTGTGCAAGGGCCCATCATATATAACATATGCTGCCAAGCAGATGGCTAGGGATATATGCCTGAGTAGGAAACTGGTGTTACCTGCCAGCATCCCCGCCTCCTGTTCAGTGTGATGCCTTTGCTTCACAGTGCTTCTCTATAGCTCAGGCTCCCTTTCCACACTGCCAGCTTATTTCCCGGATACTCTTGCACTTCAAGGTCTTTTTTACCTCTGAATTTTTGTCCTCTTCCCACTCGCACTATCAAGTACATGTCTATGGAGGCTTCTGGCTATCGAGGAAGGTATGAAGAGCCAGTGTGGAACAGGTCCATGATTCACCTAATACCATCTGCTTCAAAGAGCAAAGAAACCTTCACAGAACAACAATCCATCCCTATTCATGTTTTACTAATTGCTGATAGTTCACATTTTCTGATACTCTGTTTTCATTAATTGCACTGACTCTAGGTTTCAGAGTCATTTCCTGAAGTCTGTAACACCTGTCTTTGCCAAATTTAATAACTTTCTGTAATGACTTTAATACCCAATCACACCAAAAGCTCAGACCACACTAAAGAGAACATACAAAATGAAGAGAAATAATCTTTCTGACACACACTTTCATTAACTGTTTCTTCTATTGAGCATACCACAACATAGGACTGATTCCCCTATGACCGTATCCTGCTTGGAGCTTTCCAGGTCACTCCACTGTTTCCTGTTGCATTTTTATTCATGCTAAGGTCAATCAGCAAATCTGATCATGACCAAGCTAACAGCAAAGAACAACCTGACTCACCAGAAGAATCTAACGCCTGGACAAGAACCCAGGGGGTATCAACACAACACAACTTCCTCCACACCACAAGTACTGTGGTGAACTGGGGGCAGGTCTGTAAAGCAGCACAGTTGCACTGAGGGTCTGACATCCTCACCATTCACCTTCTGATTTACTTCATGCTAACTCTAGTCTGGTCTCAGGGAGTGGACACCACCAGTGGCTGTGCTATTTTCTCCAGTTAATTTTCATGCACAGGAGTTTAGCTTGCAAGCTCTGATACTGCATTTCAACATGAATCAAAGTGCAGTGAGCTGAGATGATCAGGAGAGTCACTTTAGAAGCACTTTTCTCATCAGAACAAAAAGACAGTGTAGGCCTACCCAGGGAAGGCTGGAAAGGGACATGCAAGGGACTGGACTACTGCTTGATTTTACTGTACATTTTTCTCCTTAAAAATAATAAATAATGTTTACAAACCATACCATGATTCTTAAAACACTACCAGCGCTTAAGGGTATTTTCTTTGAAGCAGTCAGAAACCAGTAGCACAAGCACAAACTCCTGGACCCACTCAAATTAATGGGAATATTTTATCCTCATTTTAAGCTTTGATTACTCACATTGCTCTGCTGCATGAAATACAGGAAGGGGTTAAATGAATGCAAAATAATCACTGAAATCTTCACACAGATTTAGCTACATTTAAACAAATATTTGCTGGAAAGTCTGCTTCAGTGAATTTTGCTGGTTCTTCAGATGGGTACTGTAAGTATACTACAGTCAGGTCTGCCTGCTTTGTTCTCAAGCACAAGGCAGAAGTAGACTACACAAAGCAGCGTATCTTGATTTGTTCCACACGACATATAGCTTAAAGTCCTTTTGGTCCTGGAGCCCTGAAAACAACGATTTGAGCTTAGAGACTATTGCAATTAATTTGTTTTCAATATTATGTAAGTATCACCCTTCCTTCTGATATCCATCTAACGGAAGTATCATCTGTTCTACAAGCTAGAAAAATTAGAGGTAGGAATGATCAAAGCCTTTGGAATAGGAAGTCTACATAGATACTTTGCAAATACCTGCACCTACAGAAGTGAGGGTTAGTTAGTATTTTCAAAATTCAGCCCTGATGCTGGCTGTGCAACAGCACACAACTTAAAGCAGACACTTAGAAGTGTCCCATCAATTGCTTAGTTCTAGAGCAACCTCACGCAACCAGACAAATCAGGGATTTTCACCCAGCTAGACAACTATAAAACAAGGTTTTCAGCTTTGCTTCACTGTTACGCTTCAGCTCTGTGCATATCCAACCTCCTGTCTCCATGAAAAAGTACCAGATAAATACACCCCTACAGCAGCATTCATAGCTGCAGACCTTACACCACAGCTACTGAGAAGACAGTCACCACAAAAACAGTGCCTTAATGTACGACAGCTTTCACCAGCAACATTATATTGTTGCTTACTGACTTTCTGACAGAGGTAACATTCCCAAAGCTTAGCTGGCAACACAGGTAACACCAGAACTCCACCTGTATCAGGCAGCATCAGCTTCAGTAAACCTCTGCTGAAGGAGGTCTGAGCCAACTCATCTGACTTGGCACTGAAGCAGCTTTGGAGCATTCACATAATCTGATTTTCTGGCAAAGACCACACGAAAGCTGTCATTTCTGGAACGAGGCAGTAGCACGTAACTGGAAGGGGAAGGTATCCTCAGTTGCCACCACGATTTTTACTGCGATCATCTTACTAGAGTCTAACAAGTATTTGAGAACATTAACCTCTACTGCTTGTCAGGCACACATGAAGAGCAGATGTAAAATGATGCTTCAAGTACAGGACTAACTCCAGGATATACTGTAGCACAGGACTAGCCTCATTACCCACAGCTGCTGTCCTGCACTTATTTCTGCTACTCAAGTCAAATATACACCAACAGATCCATCAGGTCTGAGGCAGTTGGGAAGAAGCAGCAACAAGAACACATGTTTATGCAGCAATGGTTGCAAACATTCATGATGTCTGTGATTTACTGTGTAAATAGATCATCATCACACAAATCAGTTTGTATTTAAAGTTAATAGTGTTTATAAAACTCTGTCCGTTTTTCTTGGAACCATACTTCTTGTAAAGGACTTGCGGTGTTTACTTTGGAAGTGTATTTACTAAAAATTGTCCTCACATAACATGCTCTTTAAAACAGAATTCAATAACCAAACTTTAAACTCCACAAACACTGCTCTAAACATCACAGTTTATTTGACCAAAAGCCCTATAAAAAGCCTGAGCTTCATCCCAAGGCTTATATTCTGTGCTTTTGCATCATGGCATAAAGGTGCACTATCTAGGAACCCTTAGTCTTTAAGACCCGTTACAGAAGCTTTCCTAGGGCTAAGCAGCAGAGAGAGTCACACAGCACGGAACCTAGCCTGCAAGCCTGCATTATCACACACAAGCTGTAATTTAAAATACCCACTCCAATCTACTTAGAAAATTTATTCCATTTTGTTAATCAACCTTGTACTATGTGATTCAAAACAAAGATAATCTAAAATACAGTCAGTTATTAAATCTGCTCAAATCTCTCATAATTTTGGTGGCTTTTCCAATGCCTGTCTGAAGTACTTTTCTTTCCCTTGCCTTTACATCCAAGAGTCACACCACCAGCAGGGGCAGGCGACTTGCAAGGACAATCCACTGTGTTGCCAAGCACAATGCATATGCAAACACAGATAAACAGAGGGGAAAATTCACATCACAGTGCTGATAAAACATGACTTGTTTCTTGTAGGGTGTCTGTTGTTACAAAACATTCCTGACTTGGCAGGACCCTTCAGCAGGACCTCACAGCTGCCTCGGCATTGAAACCTGCCTTAATTCATCCCAAAGAACTGAGCAATAGGAATGCTCTACTCTAGTCAGCAAAAGGAACAACTGGAGCATCAGCAGCTACTTCTCAGTGGCTGTTTCAGCTCAGACACAGCCCTCTGCACCACTTTAGCACAGGACAGGGGAACAGGAACTGCCCTAGAACAGAGGAAGTCCCACCTTCTCTTGCAGAGAAGCATTCAACCAAGAATAATCCCCCTCTCCCTGGTATAATAGCAAATCCCTTTTGGTTTAATACCATATCAGCTAAAGCCATCTAGGAGGATACCTGTAACAGCAACCAGCAGTTTCTTCTTTTAAGAGAGAAATTGGGGTTTTGGGTTTTTTTTTTTTTTCAGATTAACATTACTTTAAAATACAGATTTGAAATTTAACCTAAGCAACTATACAGGCTGTGCACCTTACAATGTATTGTTATCATCTTTATGAACTAGAGACACAAAGCTGCATAACATGGTCCAGAACAACCCCACTGCTACATTAACATCCTGTAGCACGTTACAAAACTACTGCACTCTCCAAACACCCAACCGACCCTTGTAAAGCAAACATTTATACTCATCTGCACCACACACTGGTAAGAAAACAGGTTTATTGAGTCAAAGTAACAGCTCTGATAAAAAACAAACACCCAGAAATGTCTCAACTCACTTGCTACCTTTGACAAACCTGTTCTTATCAAGTACATATCTTCTAATGAGAAAGAAGCCTTTACTTCAGGGCCCTTCCAGTGTGTCACTACTGCAAACACCATGGCACAAATCACATCCAGTCTTGTCTGCAAGCACAGCTGAGAAAATGCGTTGCATTAGCCAGACAGAGTTACAGAGCAATAATGCAAAATCCATGAGGCGAATGGGAGAGTTCGTCTGCACCAGCCCAGAGTATGAAACATTTGAGACTTAAAACCCCATGCAAGGAAACGCACTGTGGCTTCAAACACTGAAATGGATTTTGGAGTTGCAAGCAGTATATCACAGAAATGGCCCTTCTGAGTCAAGTCTACCCTTCTGCCAAACATGCAAACAGATACTATGTTAGCGGTAGCCAAAACATGAGGGTATAGAAGGACAGAAAAGGAACTTTCGAGATAACTTTAATATGTCCTTCCATTGCCAATAATAGCTTTGTTATTTCAACTGGCTTTAAACACACCGAACAATTAAGTATCACTGACTTTTTGTAAGCACTTGCTCAGTACTCTATGTTGTTCATCAACCCCATGCTTTATGCATATTGAGGCATTTGAAGAACTATCCAGATATGAAAAGTCCTAGAGACCATTACAGGCTGTAACCATGTACTCGCCTTGCCCTTCACGTGCCTGTGGGCCACCAGTGCCCACCATCGCTCTGTGCACCCCGGCCCTGTCCTCCTCTTGGGCTGTTCTGCAGTTAGGAACAGGATTTTGGGACTTTAAAACTGGGCATGGTCTAAAATTATTTGCACTGTCCTGGGAAGATACATGGATGAAACAATTATCTCCAGGCGTAAGTGCAGGAGCGCTGCCCAATACAAAAATATCAGGTTATTTTTAGGTCACCGCAGAAGCTCACGGTTTGGCCACCGGCCTCTTACAGGCTCTAACCGCTAAGTTGTTCGCTATTTTCTGTAATTAAAAACGCCCATTCCGCCCTCCGCACTCCACCCCGCGAGCAGCCTGCGACAGCCCTCGCGGACCCGATCCCCGGCCTGTGTCGGCCCCGCAGCGCCAAGGCACCTACCGAGTTAGCGCAGTCCAAACCTGCCGCCCCCGCCGGTGAGGAGCGGAGCAACCCCACGGCCACCGCGCCGCCGCCGCCCGGCCCACGGCAGGCACGCGCGCAGCCGCGCCGCTGAGGGGAGGCGGGAGGCGGGCAGCGGGGCCGCCCGGCTGACGGGAGGCGGTGCCGCCCCTCACCAGCCGCGGTGCCGCCCCTCACCAGCCGCGGTGCCGCCCCTCACCAGCCGCGGTGCCGCCCCTCACCAGCCGCGGTGCCGCCCCTCACCAGCCGCGGTGCGACCGCCTTCCCGCCCTCCGCCTGCAGGAGCGGCGCCTCCCGCTCGTCTTAGCGGCTGGGGGGTGTTTGCGGCCCGCTGGTAGCCTTATACCGAGCTGGCGCGCTCCCAGACGCTTTTTTCCTCTGAGAAAAAAAACCATTGAAAATTCGAGGAGAAACCCCCCGATTAGCACTGCTAGGTGTTAGAGACGGGGGAATCCCGGGAGAGAGGGAGCAGGAGGGAAAGTGGCTGCGCTAGAACCCGCACGAAGCCAGGTCTCCTGAGCCCCGCTCACAGGAGCGGCATCCGAGTTTCCTTCCGTTTCTGCTTCCTTTGGGTTTGGAGCCGAAAGGTGGGCTTCCCGGGGCAGGTGCTCCCACGGGAAGGGCCCACCGCACAGCAGCCCTCCCGAAGACCCTGGGGGAAGGCAGGGAGCAGACAGGCAGTGACCGTGGGGGCTCCGTGCACCTCAGGTTGGCCGTTTCAGCTAAATAGCACGGTGCTCCATTTACCGATGAGAAATGGTAGAAGTGTGCACCAGATTGCAAGTTCCAAAGGCTTCAGATTTCTTCAGATCACCCTCATTTGCTTTCTTCCTAAAACATTGGTTTTCTGGGTTGAAAACGCCCACATTGAAGTTTTTCCTCAAGCTAGAATTTGTAGAAAATTTAAACTCCTTATCCTTTCATGGGTTACATGGAAATTAATGTAAATAGGTTCTGGCTTAATTGTACTACTTGGCGGCCTGCAAAGGGTCTGCCACTTTTACTGTTGTTGAATCATTTTTTCATGTAAATAATCCTCGTTAGTGCTTTTTACCATGAGCAGGGGTTACAAAACCGAGACTGGAAGATGTGAGTACGACCTTTATGACAGACGGTCTCTTGTGGCATCACAGACAGAAGAATGCACAACCCCTGTGCTCTCCAAAGAGGGAGGGAATACAGAGAAATGCTGCTGCAACACTAGCGCAGAGATAATCTTCAGGAAGATGACTACTAACATTTAATTAAAAACACAGAGCAGATGCTCTGACTCTCTGCCAGGAACACCCGCCTGCCACCACCATTACTTACATGGATTAAACTCTATCTTAGCTTGGGGACTGGAGGGAGTGGCACGTGCGTGCAGGAACGCCACCTAAGATTTGAGGGTACCTGTAATTTTGGTAGCAATTTCCAGCACTATGCTGAAGGTGCAGCCCTTGTTTGTGAATGTAAAGGGGAGCCTTGACTGAGCCTCCATTTAATGCCACTTCCTACACGCACATTTCTGAGTAGCCTCAAATTCCTGCAGAGTTTAAGCTCAAATTAAACACGTTTACAACGTTTGTGGATTGTGCAGAAAACCTCTGAGGTCCTAGTCATCTACCAGCTGCAAACCACTGTTGTAAATATTAACAACTACTGAAAACTGAGTGGTTTTGCCCCATCAGCACCAGAATGTGCATCTCCCCATTTCTCATTCTGCAGGCAGCCCAGCTGAGCATCCTGGGGAGAGCAGCACACGGCAGGGCTGCGATTGGGGTGCCTCACAGCAGGGCCTGGGAAGAGCGCAGACTTGTCACATTAATTCTGAAGGCCTGGTGAAAGCCAGATGCCCGGTTCCCACTGCATAAAAATGTGTTGATAATGGTTAAAAAAAAATCACCATCTGCTATTGCAGGCTACTGATAGCGGTGGAATACTGTTACCAATGTGATACATGAGCACAGCTGAACAAGTCACAAGAATAAGTGGCTTCAAACTTGTGTAAATACACAGCATTGGTTTGGACTAAAAGGGACCCAGTGGCATTTGGCTGTATTATCCTATAAAGCTTCATGGAGAGTGTTCTGCTCTCTTAGGAACCTAGCTAGGCTATACTGTCTCAAGCTACACATTTCTCATGCTTTTAAGTGAGCGAGCTCTGGTACCCTGATGCAAGGGTGTACTTATCTGCAGGTTTAAGCCTGGGGCTTCTCGATAACATTTTTTTAAAAGAACAATCAGTGATGATGAAAACGTGTTTGATGAAATACTAAAGCTGTATATTGAAATTAGGTATTAGATATTAGCCCAGACATGCTGCACCTTATAGTTTTAGTTTTCTATTTAGATGTTACCTGTTATATCCTTAACACTTAAGGAGTTTGAGTCACGATTTTGTTTGAAAATATTAAAAATTAAATTTAAAGTGGCAGCCTCGGAAATTAGTGCCCTGCAAGTCTTGTGTGTTACCCTTCCATCTGGTATGGTCTTCAATGCATATGTATTTTTTCCAAGAGCACCAAAGCTTGTAAAGTTCCAGTATCCTCGTGCTAAACGAGGTTCTGTTTAGAAACTGCTGTTCTGGGGAACTGCAGTTTTTGAAAGGAAAAAGGAAACCATACCCCAGATAACGCTAACTTTCAGAGCAATTTTGTTCTGCATTCATTTGAAAATCCAGATGAAAAATTGCCTGTAAATAAAAGAATGCTCTCAACAATGTGTGCCTACATACTCCTACAACAGTCCTTTCTTATAAAGTAAATCCAGTTGGTCATAAACCTCACTTCAGCCATATGGTAGATGCATGTAATACACATGCATAAAACTTCCTGGAGCACCAGTGCATGACCTCCTACAAGAAGAAAAGCATGAGCAGACATCATTTCTCTGTGTTGTTTTAATTGCATGGCATTTAGTCCTGATGTTTTTAGCTACATCCACAAAGTAATTGTACAGATTCCTCCTGCAGGCCTCCCAGAACAAGAGAATTTGTCTTTCTACTCACCAGTGACAGCTTGAATCTGGCTCTGGTTGCAAAACCCAGCTCCCTCATTGAGTTGGACAGGAAAAGCAGCTGCTTACACCATGCCCGAGCTCGGCAGCAGCAGGTAAGCAAGACACCAATGCAGCAGGACAACAAGCGGCATATGGACAGCCCTGGCAACCAGCTGCACTTTGTACTGGCCTCCACTGCTCCATGTTGGGCAGCACAGAGATAAAGGCAGCCAGGGGCCTCCCATTTTGGGTGGGAATGGTTCAGCTGAAGACATATGGTGATGCCAAGCCAGCAGCTGCCTGGGAAGGTCACTAGCACAACAGCGTGCAGGCAGCTCTGGGGTGTGCAGGTCTGCGGGCAGCACTTGGGCTGTGGCAGGCCGGGGGGCTACTGTCTCCCCGAGAGAAGCTGAGAGTGAAGGCGGGAGGTCCAGCTTGTGGGGCAGGCGGCAGACCAGGCCCCCTTCCTGGCAGGGAGGCGCGTGCAGGTCTGCTCTTGCGGCTGCAAAGGCACCACTGAAGGGCTGCCCTCGTCCCTGCGTGGCCATGGCAAGGACAGCCCTGGGGTGGCGCATCCGCGCCGCTGGGCCAAAGCCCTCCTGAGGGCAAGCTGGCTCTCCACCGCTGCTGAGGCTGCGGGGAACAGGCCCCCGGGCAGCGCCTTGCCGGAGCCCTGGCCTGCGCCTGCCGCGGACAAAGCGCCCCGCGGGAGGAGGGAGCCGGGACCCGGGGGCTGGCGCCGCCCCGGGGTCTGGCCGGGTTCCGCTCCGGCCTACCCAGCCGGCGGCCGCGGGCCCGCTCTCAGGGCGGGCGGCGCCCAGGCCACGTGTGCAGCCGGCGCGGGGCAGCGGCGCCCCCTACCGGACGCGCGGGTGCCGGCGACGCCTGGAGCGGAAAACGGGCCGCGGTGGCAGCGTCCCCGGCAGCGTCAGGGCCGGAGCCCTCCGCCGGTGGGGGGCGCGGAGACCGTGCCCGCCGGGGCAGTTGCGGTCCCCGCTGAGGCGAGGGTGCCGGCCGACCGCGTCGAAGGGCGGGGCGGGAGCGCAAGGGCAGGTGGGCAACGTGCGGGGGTGGGTGGGGAGAGCGGCGGCGCCGCCCCCTTGAAAGAGGCCTGGCGGGTGGCTGAGCACCCAGGCGGTAGCGTGGCCGAGTGGTCTAAGGCGCTGGATTTAGGCTCCAGTCATTTCGATGGCGTGGGTTCGAATCCCACCGCTGCCAAGCTGTTTTGGCCGCGCCGCGGCGGCGGCTCCTTTTCGCCGCGCCGGCGGCGAGCGGGGCCGGCACGGTTCGGTACGGTATAGCCTTCCCGGGCCGGGTCCGGCGGCCCGCGGCCGCTCGGGGGATGGGGCTGGAGTGGCCGGTCATGCCTGTTAAAATCGAATTATAGAAAGTTGTGGTATGTACTGGGGAAAGGGGCTTCTCCTCCTTGCGTCTCTTTTGGCTTAAAAATAAAATCAGAAATACTGATTTCGGCAGTTGTAGCTTCCCGCGCTGCGTCGGAGTTACTGCGCCCTCACCCGTAGGCCCGCGCCCGGCCTTCGCTACCTGCCCTGAGGCGACTGAGCCGAACTCCAAGCGCTCTCGCCTTCTCCAGAGTTCTCAGATCCATCCGTGACTCCCTCTCACCCCCGACCTTGATTCCTCTGGATCGCCCGTCTCATCTCCCCAGCTCTCCCGTCCCGCTCCCGACTGTTCCCTCCCCATGTTCCGGGCAGGGAAAGGTGCAGGTGCGGAGAGAGGGGTCTGTGATAAATCACCATCGTAAGTGGCGGTGGGAGGCAGGGAGGAGGGCCTTCCACACCCCCGGCGGTTCAGGCTCATTTGAGCTGAACAAATTCAAAGTACATTTTTCACTTTAGCTACTGCAGGGCTTTGCTCAGCGCAGCTGCTATAATTTAGAAATTAGGTGCAAAAACATAGGCGTACCTAAAGTTCAGCTGATAAGCAGCTAAACTTTATTGTTAGTAGTTATCTGCAGTAACTACAGGAGGTAAAGGAAGTAGTACAAATATTAGAGCAACCCGTAGTGTCAGATTCCTGTACTGTGACATGAATGCACTTAGCTAATGTAACTTAGCTAATAACTTCAATTTAACTGAAATACACAGTTTTGAATTGTGAAAAAACCCCTAGGCCTCCAAAGTGCCACAAGGTGCTGTGGCAGGTGGCCACACCCCAGGGGTGCAATGGGAAGCGATTCTGCAACAGTGTGCACAGAGGCGCAGGGCAGACTTAGCAAAGTTTCAAGTACACTTTTATTTCCCCTCATATGCAGTGATACAGCTGATTCATGAAAGAAAGTCACACAGTGTGAACTGTCTGTATGGCTGGGATGTGTTATTCACAGTAATGTCTGTCCCTTTGCACATTCCCCAAGGTAGTGAGCCATGCCAGCAGCTGTGGTCGGTTTTTTCTCCTTATTTTAGCCATTTTTCTTTACCAGTAAAGCACTGCAGACTGGCTGTAGCTCTTGTTCTTCCTGCAGGTTTCATTGACTTCAGCAATCAATTTGGAAATTTTTTTTTTTGGGTGTGAAACGAACAGAGGCAACAATCTTGACCCTAGTGTGTTTCAGTGATTTGGCCATAACTGTGTACTGTATTTTAATTTCTCAAGTACAGCTACTGATATGTTACAGTTTTGGTTTTAAATCTAAAAATAACTGCCCGTTTATTGCATTGGGACAAGTAACTATTGTGGAGATCGGAATGATCCAGGTAGCAGTACTGTGACTGTGTACGTGCAGTTTATGCAAGTCAGTGTTGTCTTTCTTTAAAAAAATGCAGAACTGAAAGGCTATCAAATCTTAAAGAAAGAAAGATCAAACTTAAACTAACAATTAAAGAAAGCAAAACTTTGAGGAAGATGTGATGACGCTGGGCTTCTGGTCTGGATTTAATGTAATGGTCCACAGAATCGGCAAATGCAAACTTCTCTGGGCTGTACCCCAGCTGACTCCGCGCCTTGTCTATTCGAAATGTATGAGTTATAGAAATGTTCTGTACCTGTAGGGCAAAAGAGTCAACATACAAAGATATGAATACCTAGGGAATTGGAACAAAGTCTGTATAGCAAAGACACAGTTAAAGGAAATGTAAAATAAAAAAACACCACAACATTATATCAATGTCCTATTGACATATGTCACATTATTTTTAAAATTGTTCACTCAGAAAGGAGAATCTTGAAAGCCCAAAGAGGCAGAAAAAGCTGCAAAGCAGAATCTTCTAGTCTCAAAAACATCCATTAAAAAAATGTTCTGCACTCTTGTTTATGTACCTAAGGAGGCAGACAAAAGCCATCTCTTAGATTACTAAATATCTTCAGAAATTAAGGCCCAAGTGACCAGCCAAAGCCATACAGAATACTGGGCCTTGGAAGGAAGGAGCTGAAGCAGTCTCTCCCACATGGCAAGCATAAGCTCTTACTTTTCAAAGATTATGGTAACGAGCATAATATTTTGCCTAAAATGTATGATGCATACATTTGCCTTGGAAACTGGAGGCTGAAGTAGTACTTGTGGATTTTACTTTCTGCTGACTTAATCTTAAATTGTACCCCAGTATTAACACGTACTTAAGTATCCTGTAAGAATTAAGGAGAGTTTACAAAGACTTTACCTCATTTCTAGTCAGCAGTGGGGACAGTTCAACAAATGGCTTCAGCGTCAGATGGAGGTATTCCATTATCATGGCTGCATAACAAAAGATTTCTACTTTAGGTAAGAGTAGTAAATTTCTATGCCTTTATGATTTTGGCATATCTCATGCTGTCCATAATAGTGAAGGATAATCACATGCCTAAGAGCCCGGGGCACCATTACTAATACCAACAGGACTACTTGCTCACAAGGGGCTGGATTTAATACTTCAGTCAGCATGAATTAGGGTGTTTGTGTGAAAAGGGTTTGGAGGGTTGGTGACAGGTCTAGTGAGAAGCTCATGAGATTTTATAAAACTAAATACTCCAAGTGGGATTCTGTCTTAGCTGCACATGGGGTTGGTTCTGGAGAGAGCACGTGTTACAGGAGAACAAGAAATTTACCCATGCAGCAAAGCAGATATTCTTCAGTGTCCTTCATGAAGTCATGGATTTTTACATTTAACTTTTGGTATTTATACCATTAACTCCACAAAGTTATAAATCTGTTAAGTCCTACATAAAACCTGTTTTTGTGGAACTTACTTAAATAACAGATCATTCTGGTTTCACACACTGCATACACACAGCATAGAGCTGAGCCTCACCCCTAACCTGCTGCGCACTGGATGAGCCCGCAGCATATTATTTTTATACATGAAGCTGCAAATTGTGGGCAAATTAAAAAAACCCCAAAACATTATATTACAATTAGGAATGAGGGTAGTGTGGACAGGAAAGAGAAATGTTAAATAGTTATAAAACACCTTTAATTAGTATTTATATATTATTTATATTATTACATAATTATATTATTTATATTTATTAAAATGATAAAATACTTTTACCTGATGCATAAACTAAGGAAGTAGGAATACGTATCCATGGCTTACTGCAACCTAATCTTTCAAACTGAAATAAATTTTAAAAACAGTGAAAAAACCAGAAACCTCAAACAAGTTTTAAAGTTTCAATACAGTAGATATTTGTGGAAATATTTACTGATAAAACAGAAAAATTAATCATTGCTGGTACTATTTGAGTTTTAATTTTTCAGGGGATTCCTATTAAATGTCACATGCAGACACTATGTAATTTTCAAGTGGCAGTCTTAAAAAAAGGAAAAAACAATTAGAATGATCGATCGAAATGTCATGGTGCTCTGATACCTAATTTAACATTGTGTCATATTTATGGTTTTGAGCCTATCATTTTGAGCCTATGTCTATTACAGATTAATAATTAGGATTTATATTTTTTGTCCACCCAAAATAGCCACCGTTATCAGATGCACAACTCAGAAGAGGATATTGGTTTAGAAGGTCCTTTGGTCTCAGTGAAGACAGTTGCTTTAATGTAATATTTTAGGTAGGCTTTGTTACAGCACTGATCACGCTGAATTTTAAGCAGGAATTAAACCAACATTCAGAACAGAGCTCTTATACCTGAAGCAAACATACCAAATGTAAGATGCATATAAAAGCTGGAGCTTTATACAGTCAAAGAAATTAATGTATTTGGAGATAAAGTGTATGCATTGTACGTACAAGTGGAGTTAACCATTCAAAAAGGTTGAATTTTTCACCATCATTAATGAAATACACCTGGCCACTCTGTTAAAGAGGTAGAGGAGAGACAAGTTAGTAAAAACAATACTGCATATATATTGACTTATTCTTCTTTATCTCACTCCTTATTAACAGCTGAAAAATAATACAGCAATATATTCATGGATGTACATCCAAGCCAACAAACTATCTACATGTGTTTCGGTCAGTTGCACTAATGTGTGCAATGAAATTGGTGGACAAGTGGGTTATGTGATTAACATGCCTTGGTATAACTTGTTTACTACCAATGTGCCTATACAGAATGTCTATACTGACTCTGCAGAGATTACCATGTGCACTGCAAGTGGTGCCACATCTAACTTGTGCTGTTAACACACGCTTGCTAAATGGTGGGACATGTGCTGCGCTCAGTCTAGTTAACTCATTGAAATCTCTAAGACTCCATCTGTGTAACCAAGGCGTAAGTCACCTCTTCTTCTTTTGCCTTTAGGGTTTTAGAAAAAGTAGTTTAATCTACCTTGAAAATCTTTCTAATACACTTTAAGGGTATTCTAGGGGCTTCTAGGTCAAATAAAAAACTGTGTTTACAAGGAAGAAAACAGTTGCACCTATTTTTGAAATCAATGAACCCAAATAAAATGTGCTTTCATTTGCATATGGTATGGGAAGAACTGATAATCATAGTTCAGAACATTAAGTCTGGACCTATATACAGGGAAACAGGATAAATCTGCCTGAACTTCCAGTTTAATTCCCGACGTAGCAAACATTCTTTGTTCATCTTCCAGAAATGGCAAATATTATACTACAAAAATGCAAAGATGGACATATCCTTACAGAACTGAATATTCCAACTCTTAACATGCTGCACAGCCAGTGCTGCCAGGTCCCACACTGTTCATAGCACATTGGTCAACTAAAACCAGAGACAACAACAGGACCATAACACATACTTAATTACTGCTGCTCCAGTAGTTACTGTAGTACAGGGTACAGTGGCAGGATCCACTGTCAAATGAACACTGTGGTGCTTTTATTGTTTACTTACAGCTATGTAGTTCTTTTCAGGGGTGAGAGCTTCAGCAGCTAGAATTTGAGCTTGTACAAGGTTCTGTGCATGCACCCAGTTCATTTTAGCAGAAGGATCCCCAAACTTGAAGCTAAGGAGCCCTCTCTCAATATTCTTCTGCAGAAATAAACAAACATGAAACCAA
This sequence comes from Phalacrocorax aristotelis, assembly GCF_949628215.1. Taxonomy (NCBI): domain Eukaryota; kingdom Metazoa; phylum Chordata; class Aves; order Suliformes; family Phalacrocoracidae; genus Phalacrocorax; species Phalacrocorax aristotelis. Next base: position 9,004,065 of record NC_134285.1, read on the forward strand.
AGCAACATGGGTTTTAAAATGAGGTACAGTGCACTTTCTTGTCCAGCTGTTTGTCTCTACTTAAAAAAAAAATTACATGAATCCATTAAAAAGAGCCAAGAGGAGTGCAGAGCGCTCTAAAAATATTGCTCAGGAGGAAGGATCAAAGAACATATTGAACACAATATGTCCTGAATTTACAAAAAATGCAAGTCTATTCAAGGATAAGTAAAATATTGTATGGAAAGGTAAGATACAGTTCTGAATGGATCAAAAGTATTTGCAATATCAAATTTAATAGCTTTGGCTGGGAAAAAAATGGAAAGTAATGCTAGGTGTCACATTTTTCATTTAACAGGTACATTTTAGAAACTGCAAAATGTGACAGTTGCATAATGCCTTCAAGTGGGCTCATAATAAATAAGCTTGAAATCTTGAACAGAAATTTTAAAATACTATTTTTTTTTCCAGGGGCTAAAGAAAACATCTCAGTTTTAACTAAAATGACACTCACCATTCTTAAAAAGTATTTTATTTAGAAGACGATGAAGTATATTTTGACTGACTTCAATATGATTCCCTACCTCAGCCACAAAACAAAAATGTTTACTTTGTAGTAAGCTTGAAGCTATTCTTTCCTCAAAGCTGTGCGTAACTTAATATTGTACTGATTCTTCTAAAATAACTGACTCATACAGTTCTACAGGGATCGTATTCTAAACACTGTACCAGTCCTACAAGTTAAGAGACAGCGAGTGGAAAAGAGTAAAACATGAGCACCTCAGCTGTTTGCCCTTTAGTAACCTATTGTGCCAGGAGGTGCTTCCGACTCCTTAACTTGTTTCATTGGATAGTGAAAGCTGCTAATAGCTGAGACTGGAAATAAGATATTTTGCCGTATCTCTTTTCATTAATATTTTAAACCATTTGGTGTAAGTTGCATGTAGACAGACATTTGAAATATCATAGATTGGCCTGAGTCTTATAACTATATTAAGCATTAAATTATAAAGCTGGACTTACATCTGTTTGCATGTTAAAAAAAGGCTTTTCTAATGTACTGTATGTTCTTTACAGATACAATGTAGTGCCTGTTAACAATAGTTCTAATATCCTCAACAGACAATTGAATTTATGAATTGCTGCCCAGTAAGAAATTCAGTCAATTTATAACACAAATAAGTGATGCTGTTGTATATCATAGAAAATTCTGCTGGTTAAAAAATTAAAATACCTACTGCTAGCCTTGGCAAGTGTCTTTGCTCATCTGGTCCATAGATGCCTGGTGGGCGAAGAACACACGTATAGAGTATTCCACCTCCTAGAAGAATTGATAAGACCATTCTTCAGTGACTTTCACATGACTACGTTACATCTTTCTTTGTATGAATCAAAGACTGTGGTAGCAGAACTTACTCTGAAATTAATTAACTTCATCATCTTAAAAAATAATACACAGCAAAAGATGTGAATTAGTAGCTGGATATTAAGTTGGCAGATCAGAACATGCAAAATAGCAAGGTAGGATTCAGAGAAGTCCTGCCAGCATAGTCAGGTTCCTAGAAATTACCAGATATTTCAAAACCTCTTTCTAACCAATCCTTTGTCTCTGTGCCAAAGCAGTGAATGAATGTGCCAACAGTGGTGATGAGTTTGCTGAAGTGAGCAAGGTATTGGTAAGAAAGTGGAATAAAACCAACTAATGTCACACAAAATTATTGATGGGAAACAGTGACTCACTAGCACTACAAGATAGAGCTGAAATGTTCTCAACAGCAGGCACAGCCAGCTCCTGCTAGAACTGCTCTAGAAGCCCTTGGTAACTTCAGTGGGGGAAAGTAAGGACCATCATAAAAATCCAGTCACTTCCCAAGTATCTCAGTTGGCTGGTTGGTTCATCATCTGCTAATAACTGAACCTGATGGTTCTTGAAAACATGCAAAACAATCCTGCTATGGCACAGGACCACAATGGGATGTTTGGAACAATGGCATTCTAGTTTCATTGAGAGATGCAGGACTGTGTATTGCTCCTAAAATGAAGAGGGTCTTTGATGTGAAGAGCTGCTGAAGAAAGAGGAAGCAAGGAAAAAAACCTTTATTTTTAAAACTAAGTATATTGGAGTAGAATGCCCATCAATGACTTTATATCTCTTTATAGCCCTCTGCAAGTATCAAGTGGAGAGATTCTTTTCTGTAAGTTGTCTACAGCTAAATTTAGCTCAGTATCACTTTGACACATAGAATCACATTGCACTTTACATGAATTTGTTTTGCACTGGCAGTTATAGTATCTCACAGGTGAGCTTAAATATTCAAGTGTATAACTGGCTTCCTCAACATGGAAAACTTTGGGAAGCACTAATAAATAATTCCAGGCTGTAGTATCAGGTGTCTTCTTCAGATTTTAATATATGACTCAATTTAATCAGCATTCATGTTTTACTTTTGTTGCATAATAGAGTGACATTAAACACTTGTTTAATTTATAGCTGTCTGCATTCTCCAGTTAACATGCTGCACTCATTGCTACCATGCTAAAACCTTTTACGGACTCTGTGGGAACTTAAAACTGATTAAAAGCGGTTTTTAAGTGAAAATCTTCTATTTTGTGCGAGGGGGTAGATAACTTGATTTTATAATTGCTGGACAGTCTTGTCCACTAAGGATTGATATGGGATACAGGATGTTAGTGAGGAACAAGAAGAGGAGGAGTAAATTCCACTCTGAACTCATGCTAAGATGAAAGTACCTGCTAGTGGAGTTCCATTAGCTGCTAGTACCATTTGTTCTGCAATTGATTTGGTTCTGGAATAATGATCAACATGCTACAGAGAGAAAGCAAATATATTTTTATCTATTCCTGAAATGACAGAACAGAGGGGCATCTCTTCTCCAATGTTTTTTACTTAGCATATGGCAACAATTACCTCAAAATACAGAAGCTGCAGGGTATTAGTTTAGGATAAAACACATGCATATTGCTAAGATAAGCAAGCATTTTTGTTTATTCAAATCCAGTTAATTAATTTCAGCACATTTGAGAAGCAATAAATACATGTATGCTTTGAATGGTGCCAAGAATGTAATTGATCACTACTTTGTAATCTGGATTTCTTTTTCAGGTAATGGAAAAGCCAAAAGCCAAGTTTTAAAGACATTACGATTGGTCTGAATTATCCTGTTCACTTCCTTGTGACACTGTCCCAGAGAAAATATTATTTGATATATTATTCAACATATTATTCAATATTTTCTCTACCCATCTGTACTTGAAAGATGGTGAAGTATTTGATGGAGAGAGGAGGGACACAAAAACCAACTGTGTATGCAAAGCACCCAGAATTACTTTCTCCTTTTTAATTAAATGCAAGAAAACCATATAAAAATAGGCTGCTTTTCCATATCAGCTCTACATTGAATATGTAATCTTCCATATGGGAGAAACAGAAAAATCATATAAATAATAAATGGCTAAAGAGGCACCAAGCCATATAACACAATCCCTATGTCCAGGTGGAATTTCATTGATGTTAAGAGGACACTGTATGAATTATTCTCCAAAATCAAGGCCTTGGTAGGAAACAGAGAAATATATACTGCAGTGTACATAAAACTGATGTGTTAAGGTTGTGAATAGCATCTACAAAAAGTGTAAGGAGTTTTCTTTCTTCTTTCTTGTACCTGGATTCTGGCACCAGGCAAAACATGGTCATGGAAACTTTAGGCTTTTTCAGAAACAAGAAAGTAAACAAAGATGAAACTTGAAAATATAATACAACCAAAATACCTTTTCAATTGGAAAATATGGCACAGTTTCCTCATCTCCATCTTCAATAGGAAGCCCTCCAAACACCACATTTACTGTACTGGTGTATATCAATCTAGTGATGTTCCTTTGTTTACAGGCTGCAGCAATGTATAAAGTAAATTAGTTTAGTGGAAACAAAAAATACGGAAAAAAGTCCGTATGACCTTTTTCTGAGAAACTGTCAAATCTTAAAAGAGCAAAGCCTTCCATTTTATGATTGGGTGATTTAAAGTGCAAAGCATATTTATTGAGAAGACATCAGTGTAGAACCAAGTCCTTTATAGTCTGGTACATCCTAATTTGGGTGCTGTAAGCTAACACTGTGCCTCTGGGAGGGCCGCTACCAGCCCAGCGAGGTGGGCTTCAGCTCTGGCCGGGCAGGTGGCCAGAAGTCCATCTGCTTTGAGGGCTGCCCACTACCTGTGCACGAGCTATCAGATAGCAACGAGATTTACTGCTACAGGATACACATGGAAATAATTAACGCCTTGCATGGATGTGGATTCTGACAGCAGGTCAAACGTGGTTACAAAAAACTGAAGTAGTTGAACTACAGTGCCAGCTCTCATATCACACCCCATAGCAGAATCGAGTGTAAAGATCCCCAATGACATGTTTCCTCATCTTCTGCCAACAATATAAAGTATTTGGTAAAAACCACTGTGTGCCAAAAAAGCCAACTGGCTATTTCCAAGTGGTGCACTATTTTGATATGCTATACCAATGCCCATCGGCAAGGTTAGATACGTACCATCAATGATGAATCTTGTTCCATGAATATTTACAGTCTCAATCTCTTCTCTGTGCAACTAGGAAAATAAAGAAATTGTGCATTTTTTAATAATATACATTTTAAATTCTATAGGGGTATGTTATACACGTCCCCAAATAAAGGTAATGAGTTTAGTGCTTTGATTACAAAAAAAGATAATTTAGACTGCTGTTTCAGGCTTCAAGAAGTCAAATAATTATTTTTAAATTATACCTGTACTTTTCTTATATTTTTACAGACTAGCCTGCTTGAAGCAAAGAGAATCACAGTGCTTCTGAACATACATTTACAGTTATTACACATCTTGCAGCTGATATGTTATATGTCCATGTTTCAGTAGCACTTCAGTGACCAGTTGCCTCTACCCAGAGCAATTCCAAGTATGCATTGCTTAATTGCAAACATCTTTGGATGAGCTATTCTATGCAGCTAAGGTAATTACCAATGTTCCTTTTATTAAATAAGGTAAGAAAGGGGGTGTGTTTGTGTTTGTAATTCTAATCACAAAAATTGTGGCTCAGAGTCCTACATTGAGTACATCCTTTCAGCTTTTTACCCAATGGCAAACAATTAAGACTTGGAATACAGCCATTGTTATCATTTAGTTATATAAAATAATTTACAATTTAGTTCAGGTTCTATTCCTCCCGGTTGACCTTATACCTAGGAGTTCTATGTGAAAGGTTTAGCAAAGGATCAGGGTTTTGGAGAGAACCTGTCTCCCTTGTCTTTCCTTATGTCCTCGCACTATTTCAGAACTCTTCAATGCCATTTCCAACCCAACAGCTCTCCCAGGGTGCTGGTGGAGCCTCTAATGGGGAGGAAATAATTTCACAACTGGGAAAACAGTCCTGTAAGCAGGCTGCTTGCAGCTAGCACACCAGTTTGCACAGAGCAGTTTACCAGAACAGCATGGACATAGATTCAGGCTCTCAGGATAATTTGAAGAGATAAAATCTAACACGCAGTGATACAGCGTCAGGTCTCTTACCCTCAGTGTGGGCAGTCACACAGAAAAATACAAAACTATTTGGACTCACTTGCTCTCTTCCTGACATTCCATATGAAGCTACATGAAACACACAGTCAGCCCCTTCACAGGCTGCAAATATGGCATCATAATCCCTGACATCTGCCTGTAATACATAAGAAAAGATATTTGAACTTGAAATCAAAGCTGCAGGTTGGCATTTGTCATATAGTGGGTTAGCACAGAGGGAATGCATATATATAATTGTACTTACTGCACACCCTGGGACTGAAAACTAGGCCCATTTCAGTACTTGCTGATAATCATACTTTTCTTCCATAGAACTCAAAGGACTTTAAAAAAGTTCATTAAGCCTCATAATACCCCTATGTTCATTCTACAGGTGATTAAACCAAGGCACAGGTGAGGGCAGTGACCGGCTGCTGAGGAGTACTTCAGAGTCAGAGGCGAAGCGGGTACTCTGTGCTAGGCATGACAGGTTTCGTTGTTTTCCTTATTTCAGGCATGCTAAAATCAGTTGACCAAAAAATTGTGTGGGATATTTAGACAGTTGAAAAGATTATTGAAATTTACAATAATTTGCAGTTAGGTATCTGGATCCTGTTACAACCAGTAAGACATTATGGGAAAGACAAATTAACTAATTTTGACTGTTGTGAAAATATAATTTATCATACCTGGATACACACTACTCCATTGGGAATTTCCCAGGTGGGCTTGTGTATGTCATACAGAACAACAGAAGCTCCTGCCTTGGCAAGAGCACATCCCAGCTTGTATCCAAAATAGCCTCCGCCGCCTGTCACCACAGCTCTCATACTTGTTCCGTTCACTTTGGAGTTAGAGGTTTGGTGCCAGGGTGTTGCTACCCCGCTCAGTATAAGTTTTCTGTCAGTGAAATACTGTCTTCTATTACCAGACACATGTAACAATTTCTCCTCCATGTTGAAAATTGCTCCATAGCGCTCCTGGATGCCGACGATTCCAGTGAGTTTCATGTTAAGCTCTATTCACATCAGCAAGGTTCTACTTTAATGCAACCTGTTTAAGAGAGATAAAGACAAAAGCAGAACACTAGCTACGAAAGATTCAGGCTTCAAAGATTTCTTTTAAAAGACCCATTTAAATTTTCTGCTTAGATCATTTAAGACCTTTTTAAACTGTAATTTTCACATTTTACAAATATTCGTCTGTATGCTGTATTAAAGACAGCATCCTGAAAACACATAACAAAGGTTGCATGTTTTGAATTAAATATTTATTTGCAAATGGGATCCAGAATAATAAAAGAAAAACGGAAAAATAAAAATTCCCCTAGTGCAGAGAACATGAATTCAAATATTTTCCACAAATGGGTCAGAATTAGAATAACGGTACAGACCATAATTTTTTATTAGCAGAAGAGAAATTGCCACCTGTGTGAAATGCATCCCCTTGTCTTAGTTCACTGTGTTCTGCTCTGTGTCACAAGCTCAGAGACGGCCTTTAGGGGTCAGGTGTGATACCTGAATTTGAAATCTTGGACTGTCAGGAAAACACTAAAGATGAACAAATTGCATTGAAGTTTCTGTGCTTAAACCAGCAAGCAAGGGCAAGTGGAACAGCAGCACAAAACATCCCCTAAAACAAAAGAAATCTTTAATGCTTCTTCCACTTGTCCCTGGTTTATCACAAAGACAGACATCTGAGAAAAGTGGTATTTCCAACTCCTTTCTAAGTAGCAGCAGCTGAATGTGAATTAAGAATACACCGTGTCTTTATCATTGGCAGTGATGGAGTTGAGATGAACGAGGATTTCAGAAGGGAAGAGGAATGCCTTATGCTAACTCGGTGTCTTTAGGTGTATCAAAGAACGAGGTTATCAAACCCCTCACTTCCCAGCGGAACTAGAGTGAAATAATTGCCATGTGACAGAAGGGGTCACTGAGCGTATTAAGAAAAAAGTAACGGTGAATTATTTAGGCCTTAAACTTCTGTGCAATGGTCAGGGGTTCATCCCAGACGAGGCGTTTTAGAGGCTGCAGCTGCCGATCCGCGTAGTTCCCCACCTCCCTTCCCTGTCCGCAATGAAAGATTTAGCGTCACCCGAGCTCCCGCGGCGACTCTCTGCATCTCACTTGCAAATTTGCCGGGGAAGGGCGCTGCGGGGGGACGGCGCCGCTCGGCCCCGGGCCCGGCACCCCGCAGGGCGGCCGTTGGGGCTGCTCCGTGTCCCCCCCACCCCCGCCCCGGGGCCGTTGGGCGCCGCCCGCGGGGCCCAGGAGCGGAAGCGGCACCGCCGCGTCCCCGCCGCGCTCGGGCTGCGGCTCCGGGCCGGGGGCTCCCCGCCGCCAGCCCCCGCGGCCACCCGGCCCCCGCCGCCGGGCAGCGCGCCGGCCTCCTCGGCGTCCCGCAGCACCTCCCGGCCCCCCTCATCCCGCAGCATCTCTGGCATCCCACTGCACTCACAGGCTCCCACAGCCCCCCTCGGGTCCCACATCCCCTCACCCCGGGGTCCCACAGCCCCCCTGGGGTCCCACTCATTTTGCAGCAACTTTGGAATGCCACAACCTTCTTGGGATATTGCTCATCCCACAGCACCCTTGGGAGCCCACAGCATCCCTGGGATCCCACGGCATTCCTGGGGTCTCACAGCATTCCTGGGATCCCACGTCATTCCTGGGGTCCCACAGCATTTCTGGGATTCTGCTCATCCCACAGCAGTCTTGGGAGCCCACAGCATTCCTGGGATCCCACAGCATTCCTGGGAACCCACGGCATCCCTGGGATCCAACAGCGTCCTACAGCACCTCTAGGATTCTGCTCGTCCCACAGCACCCTCGGGAGCCCACAGCATCCTGGAGATCCTAGAGCATTCCTGGGATCCTACAGCATTCCTGGGATTTTGCTCATCCCACAGCACCCTTGGAAGCCCACAGCGTTCCTAGGTTCCCACAGCATTCCTGGGATCCCATGGCATCCCTGGGATCCCACAGCATCCTATAGCACCTCTAGGATTCTGCTCATCCCACAGCACCCTTGGGAGCCCACAGCATCCCAGGGATCTTAGAGCATTCCTGGGATTCCGCAGCTCCCCTGAGATCCCACAGTATCCTATGGTGGCTCTTACCTCTATGTGTCTTCGTACAGCCAGGACCACTGCAGGAAAGCATCCTGTGGGTGGCTAGGGCTCTGTCCACACTGAGCTACCTGTTGAACAGGTTGTTCAGGGAAAATTTTAATCATTTAAAGACACACTTGCAATTATGTTAGAGCGTAAGTAACTCGAACAATAGTCAGCTTAAACTAAGATTCAGTAAAGACTGATGGAATTGAGCCCCCAGCTGATACTAAAATTTGTCTTAAAACTTCAAATACTGGATTTGTAATGATAAAGCAATTGAATTAAGCCAGGTAGTATTAGTCAGTACTGTTATAACAGTGATATAAAAAGCATCTTACCTGAAATAACAGACCAGAGGTCTGACATCACAGGGCTGGAATGGCATAACTCCAGGGGGACTTGCAAATGCAAAACCAGTGAATTCCTCCGTTAGTCCGTACTGAGGAGTATCCACAAAAAGGCCAGAGTCTGCATTTCTCACTGGGCTGCAGTCAGCTTCCCGGCATCTCTTCTGAAAAGTGTCAGTGTGATCCAGGATGCAGTCCCGAGCTATTAGTCTGATAAAAGCAATATATGAAAGATTTGTAAATAACTAATTGAAGCAAATTAAATGTTTGCATAGTTAAAATGCTGGGAAGCAACTTTATACTTGTGGTTTTCTATTCTTCATTCCTAGGGAAACAAAGCTTGTGCAGTGCCTCCTGCTGTGCTTGTCAGTCGGCTGCACCTCTGTATTGATAAATTTTGAACTTAACCGGTTTTAAGCACACTTGTCTAAGTGGATAAAGGTCTCATATATACTGAGTTTCTTTAAGTTTCCTGACAACAGGTAGTCAGGAGTATGAGAAAGGGCTGAGCACTGGTCCTGCTAAGGGAAGATGTACGGTGTGAGCTCAGTTTGTGTGGGCAAGGACAATCTCCAAATGCAAATCCGTAAGAGAGCAGGCGTTACGACTTTCACTCCACACCAAACTATTTGTTTGAAGAAGACAAAATAGAGTGAAACAAATCTTTGCTCGCGTAAGCTGCAGTGGTAATTGTAGTTGCTCACACATTTTCTTGTCACTGTGTGTTATCTTTTACCTATAACGCTTTATTCTTGTAGGGTTGCTGTTAGCTCTCCTGGGTACACTGTACGTTTAAAGATAGAATGAGAGAGTCTCCATAAACTTATTGGTCTTAAAAATCCTGTAAAATGCTAACAGAAAGGCAAGATAAATACAGAGTGGAGATAATCAGATGGCAGAGCTTTTCCATCTCTCCTTCTGTGACCCGCCCTGGGAAGTCCAGCTCTGCTGATCCATGTGGGGTGCAACAGAGGGAGAAGCTGCTCCCTGGTGAGAGCACAGCTGGTCCCTGAGAAAATCCACGTGACCTCATGAGAATTCAGCTGGGCTACATGTGGCATGCATACATGTAGTAAACATGTAGCATCTGTAGTTTGTGCAGTTACAGTCCACCCAAGAAGCAACTAACGTAAGTCTTAAGAAGGGTGAAAAGAGAGAGGTTGCATCCTCACTCGAGTCTTAATGCTTGGCTTGCCTGCTCACCCCGAAACAGCAATTCGCTGAACAAACAGCGTGTACCTGCACTGGTACAGGATTACAGATAGCGTGACTTACCTTCATTTACATGGAAAGGCAGCAGTAACAGCTTGCCTAACTCCAAGGCCCTCCCTCCCCCTTCCCACAGATTCCTTAAAAACAGTATTTGGTTCAGTTATTATTTATTATTGCATTGAAAGGATATGATTTGATTTACAAACACAGTGTTATTACATTTTTACAAAGCTTTTGAACAATAAAACTATTTTACATAAATACGACTTTCAGTCCTCTCACTAGCTGTTATTTATAAATATTTACTTTTCATATTTTTTGTACTATTTCCCAGGTCTTCATAACTCCCCGTACTAGCATACAGTAGCAGTAGCTTCATCAGAATAATTGTTTAGTCAACCTTTTCTTCATTGGAGCTACTGACTTGTTACAGCACTGCAGTCCTACCATGGTTCCTCTTCTTCCAATTTCTTACCCTCCTGAATTATCATTTTTAGAAAATCATTCTCAGCATGAAGCAATCAATTAATGAAGATCCATTAAAACTATTCCTGCAACTGTTAGTGATGTACTCCTTGGGGTTTGTGACACTGCATTGTCCTTTGAGAACATTCCCTGATGTGTCCTGTGTTTTCACTTTCGTGGGGTTTTGTTTTGTTTTTTTAAATGAAATCACAGAGGTGTCATCATAATAATAAGAATAATAATAAAATCCTTAGTGACTGAGGGATGTACTATGGCCAGATCATTAATACTCAGAAACAAAAGAGGTTTCCTGGAACAGGTGGGTAGTTATTCGATTTTAGTAGAAAGAAAGAATGATCAAACTTAACAAGAAGCCAAAAGCAAACACCATTTTAAGGAATGTGTGATCTTCTTGGCAAGTAGGTCTTGTTTTAAGATAATGATCCACAGAATCAGCGAATGAGAATTTCTTGGGTTTGTAACCAAGTTGATTTCGAGCCTTGTCTATTCGGAAAGTGTGAGTTACAGTAACATTCCATACCTAAAATCCAAAAGGACAGTTACAGAAGTGACTTTAATGTCTGATTTTCTAGAACTTGGATGAAAATACGTCAAAAATGATACTACAGTGGAATTAAAAACATGAATAAAGATACACAAAAATGTATACGTTTTGGAGTCGGATTCTGTCCAGAGCTAACAGAACGAGCTGATGTAGCTGACAGGAAAAGAGCCAAAGCTCTATGGACTGGGTGCTGGAGGATTTTATGACACTGATTTCTCACTTGTGAATGTGAGATAAAGAACTAAGGAAATCCCATGCAACAGATCAGCACACTTCCCTCAAACTGGTACAGAGAAACGCGCAATGGAACTGCATGAATATATTGGAGAAGAGTGTGTGGCTTCTCAACTTTGGAGAAATGCATATCTAAGGAGTTGAAAACACACACTTCTGGAGAGTTATATCTTCCATCTCTGAAAACAGGGTATCCATGGAAGTGCTTAAATTGCGTAATCTCAATGATTTCTGCTTCTGATGTAGAACTAATGTAGAAGTAAGTATAAAAACAGATAAATTGTGGAATAACTGAAAAGCTACAGCAGAAGTCAAGGAGGTCCATTCAGTCCCTTCAGTGTCCTATTATGTTACATGCTACAATATAGCAAGAGATTAGATTATAGATTAAAGCATTTTGGCTTATATTATAAATCATAATATTGTACAAAAGCGTAAGTTAGATCAGAAGGAATTTGCCCAGAAGTTTGGGTGGTTTTTGGTTTTGGGTTTTTTTTCCCCCCTCAGAAAATGGACTTTTCATTCCACTTTAGAATTATTTTTAGTGGACTCTCTAATTATTGGCTAGGCTGGTATTATGATAATTGCCACCACATTGACCTGAGACTCTTGCTCTGTACTCTTGGACTGCCTTCCTTTAACAAGCAGTTCCACAGCATAAGACAGCTCGCTGGAAATTATGATGTAGTGCCTGTTTTCCCCTTTGCCAGCTCTATGTCAATCGCTCTGTCTTGCACCTCCAGGATGTTTCTCTGGATCATTTAATTTTCAAGTAAGGTTTAATTTCTGATGATTTTATAAGAGGTGGCCACAACAGCATGGAAAAATCAGGCTACAAAATGACTGTGCAAGCCCTGAATGGACTACGCCCTGAGCAGAAAACCAGAGCTTTAATGCATCCAGTTCTGTCTGCATCCAAAGGATGTAGCATGTACTTCATGAGAATTTTGGTCAGAAATATATAAGCATTCCCTCTTTTTACATATTTACCTCATTCCTTGTCAAGAAAGGTGTAAAGCTAAAAACAGGCTTTAGTATCAGGTGCAAATATTCCATCACAGCGGCTGTGAAATAGAAAGTTACTTAATGAGACAGCTGGATAACAATAAACTCAGATAATATCGAACTTGCACATCCTATAATTCCCACTGATATCAGAGGATGCAATTAAGGTGGTAGAAGGCAGTGTTTAATTTATAAAGTACGTGATGGACTTAGTTTATTAATAGCTTTTATATATAAACACACCAGTTTATCCGGTATAATTAATGCCAAATGGCATAAACAATTATTGTATTAATTGGAATTATGTTAAGTTATATAATTTCTACAATTTGGGTGCCTGAATTTTATAGAAACATTATGTAGCTCTATAGGAATTTAAAAAAATTTAAAAAATAAGTAGCACAATAATTAGGTATGTATTTAATTATTTTTTACCTGCTATATGAACCAGAAGAACAGGAATATGTATCCAGGGTTTCCTGTAGCCTAATTTTTCAAACTAGAAGGGGTATAAATGGAAGGAATAACAGAGAATTTGTACTAAGTTGAGGGTGTAAATGAAGCATGAAAATGGAAAAATGAATATTGATAAAACACGTATCTAAACTTTTTTCCAGTTAATAATAATACTACCAATACTGATAGTAAGAAATGTAATTGAAACCCACATTCTTCAACATCCACCTCCCACCGTTCAAATGCAATTGGATGGTAAAGGCGAAACAATGGTATTTCCAAGGGGTAAGTGACCGAGACTGGCATACTTAATTACATTTAGATACAGGCCCATCATTCTACTGCAATAATTCTCCTGGAAGTCTTCTTTGTCTTGGCATTGCAGGGTCAAAGCTTTAGCATGTTTCTAAAATCCCAGCCTGAAATTTATGAAAATGTAATGTTGCCTCTTTTTAGCTTTTAAGATATGATTCTAAATGACCTTCTCTTTTGTGCTGCAGTTGATGGTAGAACAATGAAACCAACAATGGTTATAACAGGCCTGCCAGATGCTAATAAGTAGAACTTCTCATGCACTGTGAGCTTGCTTTACAGAAATGCTACTGTTCTGTAGCAGGTTCTATACCTCTCAGCTAAATTCTCTCAGAACAACGAGGGCTGAACTCCAGAGTTAGGCATATACAAAACTTCCCTTAAACCCAGTGGAACTTTGGGATATGCAGGGAGGAGAGGACTAACTTCAATGTTAAATAATTCAGTAATTAATGTGCACTGAACTTCATTTAGTTAGTATGGTCTTTTAGTTAATGATATGAACAGGGCCCATACGGCGCATTAGAACTAAATGTGTGTGCAATACATACTAAAGGGACTATCCATTCAGAAAATATGACGTTTTCGCCATCATGTATGTAATATGCCTGACCACTCTGTTAAAGAAGAAGAGAAAAACAATTAGAAAAACGCTATACGTAGGACGGCATTTTCATTCTCTCTCATACATACCTATCCTTCTTGGTTTCGTGAAAACACGCCAGCGTGCATATGGTGAACGTACACAAATCAGCTCAAACTACTTTCACTGGACTTCACTGTGATCTCAAACATGTCTCATACTTTTGGGTAACCCCATGGTGATAGTAGAGCTAATCATTATTAACCATGGTCTAATGTAGGTCAGAGCTTGACTTCACTGTGCAGTAACCCAACTATTGGAGCATTGAGTTCTTCATGATGTGCAGCGGCCAGAATTATCTTCATGAGTCCAACAGAAGTGGCAACACTGACAGCATTTAATAAACACGGCTTTTTGAGGTCAAGTTCCAATTCTGACTAATTTTCTGGTTAAAACAAATGCAGTACACATATTCAATGGACATGTCACAGAGCCTGAATCCACTTATGGCTTCCAGTCTATCTTCTTCTAGACTTCCAGGTGTGCAGGCAATACTTCCTTGACAGCTATGCTCTGGATGAGGAGTCTATCCAACTGTGAGCACCATGAACACCTGAGCACTCCAGCAGACCCTGGGAATTTGGGCATTATGTCATTCTAAAACAGCCGCATATCTTCCAAGCGCTTAACTGGTTGACAGCATGTGGAGAGATGTTCAGACATATCTGTACCTGTTGCCTACGTGTTCCTACCAACATAAATGAAGCTGGAGCCTTCAGGAACTCTGAATGTAGCAGCTGCTGCAACACTGTCAGTTCTGTAATGCTTCACAGTCCTCAAATTGTTGCAATTATGACCAGTAGAAGAATAGAAAACCCTTTTAAAATTGCCCATTAATTTTGTACATCTCTCTCTGGAATTTTCAACCCTGAAAATTAAACTGGAATGCCTCAGAATGGTTGCTTTAAATTTTATGCATCTAGAATCAGAATCTATTTTCAAAAGAGTAACAGAATATGTAGATTTGTATGATGGTGAATATATTAACCTGGTTAAAAATACTATTTCCTCCAATCAAACAGGAAATTATATTTTTTCAAAATGGAAAAAAACCCAGAATCAAAATATTAGCAGAATGTATTTGCAATTGCACTGTGCATGTGCTTGTGGAGCCACACACCTTTTTTGAGAATTTAGCACACAACCTTTTGGAGAACCATTGATCTCAAAACATCAAAAATTAAACCTATTTGAGAGCTAAAGCTAGTAGGACACAATGTTTATATTGTTTACTTACAGCCACATAACTCTTCTCAGAGGTGAGAGCCTCAGCAGCTAGTAAGTGAGCTTGTACTAGATTTCCTATGTGAACCCAGTTCATCTGAACTTTGTGATTCCCAAACTTGAAGTTAAATAGTCTCCGCTGGATATTTACCTGTAGGAACAGAAAACACGATATAACAATGTTATTGTTTTATTATGCAGTATAACATATCCATTTTGACTCAGCCTGAATACTTAGAATTTGTTATATTTGTGTACAATTACAGCACAAGAAATGTGTCACAAGAAAAAAAAAACAACTAGTTGGTGGTTTTACAAATGAAGGACTGTTGCACTGATACGCAGTGGTAAAATATGGTGACATTATGGTGTTTGGCTGAAATTAAAGTGCATATTTAGAAGACAGTAATTACATTAAATGATCAGGGATGCAAACCTAGTTCTTCTGCCACAGCATTTCAGCCTTACATTTTTTTATTTTCACTTAAAAGTACAGCTTGATCCTTGCTGTTCCTGCAAACCTCATGTCATGCAATTTGTTATCTTGCATCATATGACCTGTCACCAACTTTCACAACAGTTTTCCTGGAGGAATTGTTAAGAACTGTAATCAAGATACTTCCGGTTTTGTTATGCCCTTACAACTACTTGTAGTGTCCTCCAGAGCTGACTACATAACACATACGGCTACTCGTGGCAAGTGGCGCGGCTCTTCTGGTCCGTATATGCCTGGTGGACGAAGCACACAAGTACGGAGCTTATCACCTCCTTGGAGAGAGAACAAAATGTGATTTTCAGATGGCCTTGATACCAACACATGGCTAGACGTATATTGCCTGAATTTTACATTGTGAAAGTAAAGGATCAGTCTGACCATTCTATGTGATTTGGCTTCCTAGTAACTTGTTTTAATTTCTGTACAAAATTGAATTCAATAGTAGTGAAAGACCCTAGTTTAGCAACCTGAAAAACTGAATCCCTCTGACCACAGAAGAGTTTGAACAGGGACAGGATAAATCAAACTTACCTATAGATATGCCTCCTGCTTGACTGACTTTTGCTATTTATTATAGATCTAAGTTTATAATGTACATATTTCTCCAATGTTGTAGGCACATGCAATACTGGAAGAAGGTAATTCAATTTGCTCTATTTAGACACCCTGCTTGCTTGCAGCTCAATGCCATCATTGCCATCATTGCCATCATGCCATCATGGAAGAGGTCTCTTTAAAAGGGGCTTTCAAATTAGTTAGAATATTTGAAATCAAAATGAGTACTTTAAGGTCTACATGTGAATTAGTAAGTAGACTCCTCTGACTCCTGAGGATAGGCACAATTACACCTTTTGTGTGTGCAAGTGTAACAAGTGGTAGGCATTTTCTCAGTAGTTAACTGAGGATGCTGAAATTGACTCCCCACCTAATTTACATTTGCCAACTTTTCAGTTTGGAGAAATCAGTAGGAATAGAAAAATATGCATGTAAAAGCAGAGATAAATATTTCCCTTGCCATGTACAGATAGATTTTTAGCCACAGCTATTCATGCATGTGTGACTTTAGAAGCCAACATGATCTGTTTAAGAAACTGCAAGTGTTCTTGCAAGACACCTGGCAAGCCTTTGGGGATTGTAAGACTGACCTGTTAGACAGTGCATGAGAATAACAGTATTGGACAGATTGGTATTATCAGAGAGGCTTGAATGATAGACTGGACGGAGAATAAAAGCACAAATCCTCTATCTGCTGTAAAATTGGTAAACTTTTCAGACTATTTGAAAAAGGCTAAATTTTCTGAATTCTCCCATCTGTTATTTTGGTTAAAGTATACAATTTATTGATAAATGAGTAACCTGAAAACGGAGTACCCCTTAGCACTACTAATGATAGGAAAAACCCAAATATTTATATGTACCTTTGAGTAAAGTTCCATTAGCAGCAAGAACCATTTGGTCTGCAATTGCCTTTGTCCTAGAATAATGATTAAATTGCTATAAAGAAAGGCAGAATATGATCAACATTTCAGTCACATTATTGTATCTGTAAAGGCAACTTACTGTGTATGTCTGATAACATTTAAATCTAGCCAGCTTGTAGACATCAGCTGAGTAAAACCAAACTAGAAATAACATGAAGATATAGCAAATATATGTGCTTTTTTATGACAAAGAAACTCATTAGACTTACACTTTAGTTGCACAAGTTTAGCTTCAGAGTGAATTTAAGTCCACTAGTATTTATTTAACTTTTTGTGCTGGATGTACTGAAAAAATTAACATCAAGCCAAATATTCTGGTGTATCAGATCATTTTATTTTGAAAAAAAAATCCATTCTAAATTGGAAAAAGTTTTTTAAAACACTAAATATGAAACTAAAAATTCAGACTCCCCTAAAAATGTTTCCATTTCTTACTGAAACTATTTGGAAAGATATAAATAATTCTCTCCAACTGTATCTTTTACTATTAACTTTTAAAAATGCACTCAAGTATACACAAAAGGATTCTGGACACAGCACATGCTGGTTTAGTGATTACTTATCCACACAAGGTTATTTATATATCTGTTGAATTTTGTATTGCCATACTTTATACCAAAAAATATACTTAAAAATCACACCATGGATAACTTTTCCACTCTCAAGTGGCTTAACCCACCTGCTCCACCTCCCTCCGTGCCCCACCTACCTCCGCTGCTTGCTATTACGTGATCACTGTTAGAGAAAATATATGATTAGGGCTCAGACACATGCAACTAATTGCAAATTCCTGAAATGCCTTCTCAGAAGTCTGAGGTGCTGTGTGGGCTGTGCACAAACTGACATATCTAACTAAGTATCTCAGGAGGCACCAACAGAGTAGTAGTCAGTCCTACTTAGGATTACTGGGCACAGGATGTGTGTTCTAAAATTATAGCTTTTAACAGCAGACAGTGTGCTGGGAGCAGGAAAGAACAAATGGGAAGAGTGGACAGAATGCATTCAGCTAGAAAATATTTTCTAAATGATGACAGCAAAGACGGAAATGGTATTTCAGAGCAGCCCTGAGGTGACTGTAACTACCACCTGGCCTGCAGCAAGAAAGCAGGGTTTGGGAACTTTAAAGAAGCAAAATGGTTGTGAACAAAGATGTAGAATTTTACATTTAACAATATTCTTCAATGCAAATGCTCGTGGGGGCCATAATATTCAGTATTTAGATAGTGGATGGTCCCCTGAAAGCCCTTCCTCTTAAAATATTCTTGTTAAATGTCACATTCCACTTTTCTTAGTAATTTTTAGGTATTTTACCATCTCAAATCTGTCTAGTTATAGCAGATTAAAGCCACTATGATTTGAGTGTTTCTGCACTGATCATGGGTCCATTTTTATTAATGAAAAATAATTTCATAGAATTTGATAAGATCTATAGTAAAACAGCTCCTGCTCTCAGAACAGCCTTCAAATAATCTATCCTTTGGAGCACAGTAAATGCCATGCCATCACACGAACAAAGTACCTTTTCCAGTGGAAAATATGGCACAGTTTCTTCATCTCCTTCTTCAATAGGATTCCCTCCAAACACCACATTCACTGTACTGGTATATATCAGTCTAGGGATATTTCTTTGTTTGCAGACTACAATGGTATGCAAAATAAATTATTTTAAAACAAAAATAAAGAGTGAGAAACAACATGGGAAAGGGCAGCTTCTCATTTTGATACAAACATTACATTTATACAAAAAGTTATCTTGTAATTTTAATATTAACTTACAATTTAACATAAGATTATATTTCATTCAACTGGAATTTTTCAACCCAAGTATCTGTTATGTAAATATTACATATTGTGGTCACCAAACGTTTTATGATTAGGTACCTGCAACTATCATATCACCATTGGACTGTATTTGTCAGCTAGATAGAAGAATTATCTTGGCAGGGGAAAAAATTCCTCCTTTATTTCAGAAACATTTCTTAAAACATGTTTGTTTTACAAACCAAATAAAAAGATGACTGCGATCTTTTCTTGTGATCAAATAGCACTGAAAACTCCCTGCCTCTTTCTGTAGGGGTAGTACTGTAGAGAACAGCCCACCTGCAGACCGTTATTTTTGCCCTTATTTCAGCAGCGAGCAGTAAGCAGTGCTGCTTCTTGCACCACAGTTTCATGGGTGCCTGTGCAGGTAAGTAAGGTCATACAAGAAAATGTGCTAGCCCTCTCTGGCGTAGAACAAAGCTGCATTTGTGTCAGTCTGTTTGTAAGTGACAACTGACGTTAGCAGGAAACATACACTATTAGTCTATAATCAGTATTACCTTAAATAAAAATGAAATTAATATTATTTACAAAACAAAGTCTTAATCATGGATTCCAGTCAGGTGTTAAGATACTATATCTAAATTCTGCTGCATGTATGTCATTGCAAACTTGAATAACATAAATTTCCTTTTGATTTAACCATGCTTCTAAAGTTTAAGTGAATTCAAAGTCAGGAATTTTTAGAGCCTACAGAGCAGTCAGTCCAGCTGGCTCATTGGCTCATTTTGAAAATAATGAATGTAATTACTGTGTTGTAAGTAATTAGAATAAAATACAATAATAAAATCTATTATTAAAATGTAGATTAACAGGTTCATGCTCTTTCCAGACTCTTGCTTTGTTGGGAGCCTATGGAAATTTGACATGACATGTTTCTGTGTGCTCAGAGGCTGGGGAAGAGGAAGGGAATATGTGGCAACCTCTTCCCTCTAACTCATTTGGAGTTTTACTTGCCTACCATTTCACTCTAATTATTCCTGCTTTTTTTCAGTAAAAACCCACAGGCAGCATGAAAATGGGTCTAAATTAAAACTGCTTTTGTCATTTTGCTTTTTGATTTTTTTGCCATTTGGTTTTTGAAGGAAAAGCCAAGAGAAAGTAGCTTTGGTATTTACAATACACTTCGAAATCGTATTTTCAGAAATGAATAGACAGGAAGAAATCTACTAATGTTTTCCAGAGATGGTTTAAAATCAGTATATAATAAAAAAGGATCACAAAAATAATATTTTCTATATTAATGTGACAAAATAATATCTAAATATACTTAGCACACCTATGTCTCCCATCACCAAATGTTTACAACACAACAAACAGTACAATATATCTCATGTTATTTCTATGAGTAAAGAGGGTAACACTTCTCCATTGTACAGACTAAAGGGAAAAAATAACCAGTACGTGGAGGAGAGTTTAAGTTGGTCTGCCAAGGAATGAAGTCCAGATTGAAAACCTATCCCCAATTCAAACCAGTTGCAAATCTACCAGTTTTAATGGGACCTGCACACTTATCCTTCATATCATCATACTCTGAAAGGAAGGACAGAAGAGCCTCATTTTACTGCCAAATCGACACAGGAAACATCCAATTAGGGTGTTTTTGGTTGTTTTTTTTTTTTTTTTAATTAATGGTTTGGATCAGATGCAAAGAAAGAAAATCTAGGTACATACCATCAATTATTATTTTTGTGCCTCCGACATTTATGGATTCAATCTGGTCTTTCTTTTGAAGCTAAAAATAGAGTTTGCACAATATCTAATTAATTGAATAAGTCACATCCACAATACAATTGTTCCAATTGCTAGATCTAGAACAGCTGTGGCCTTTTTGTGATGTATGTGTTACAGTTCTCTGTCCTTCTGATATACAATGACCCCTAGCAGTTCTCATCTTTATTGACTTGTTCAGTGTATGAATAAAGTTGAAAAATGAAAGATAAAATGCATCTAAAAGGAAATGATAATGCATCAATTTTTTAATTGCCCCCCAGATAATCCATGATATAGAAACAGGAATTACAGGCAGAGGTTATGCTCCCTGAAAGCTTTCACAAATTCTCATTCCAGTGGCAATCCCTCCTGTTCCTAGCAAGAAACTAGTATTTTCATGAGTTTTTTGATAACACACTCTGTGAATATTACTGTTATTTACCATAACCACACTGAATGGCTGGTCTGTTTTCTCATGGTTATGAGTTTCCAAAATGAAAATGCATTAGCATTAGTTCTAGAGTGACAGTGTCACATTTCAGATTACAGAAAAAGGATATGCCTTCTTATCCAAGATCTTAAATCTATGATGTAATTTTTCTAGAGTATTGTGTAGTAAATTAGTTTCGTGCTTTGACATTTATCATTTAAGGAATACCACCCTTGTTGCCTGTATGGATGACTTGACCTTTATAACTAACTTCTGTCTGACACATGTATCATATAATTACATTCTTTGCTACATGCAGACAAATTTTTGCTTTCACAAGAATAAAGAAACAAAATGTTAGGAAAATTGTACTTGCTTGTTCTAATCCTGACATTCCACATGCAGCCACATGAAAAATACAGTCAACCCCTTCACATGCTGTGAACACTGCATCATAATCCCTCACATCACCCTGTAAAATAAGAAAAGAATGGATCTTTGACTGGTAGAGCTCATTACATTCCCTATAGAATTACGGCTATTAATGAAAATCTAAAGTAATTCTGATCTATTTTTCACAATACTTAATTAGCATTAAATAAAACCTTAAAAATGTGGAGAAAAATCCATGACTAAGAATTTTGTCAGTATTTTGTGGCAAAACAAATATGACTCTTGTTGCCTTCAATTATAATGTGTATTTTCACACTTAGTCCTGCAGCCTGCAGGCTGGCAAAACTTGTTTGACTTGAATAGGAGCAGCATATGCTTGAGGGCTGGAGAATCAAGCCCCAGGGACAATAAATCACATCAGGAAGGGTTGAGCTGTTTGCCACGGAATCACCAAAAAAGAGGAGTCCTCTTCTGTTAGCACCTTAAGATCTGACTTGTACAATCTGGACAAATGTCTCTTTGCCCATCTAAGCTTTATTTTAGGTGCACTGCATGGTAAATTTAATGACAGTTTTATACAAGATTAAAACAAAAGAATACACACTAAATGCATTTAATATTGTATTAGTATACATTAGTGTATTATAATCACATTATATGAAATGCTATATAGTACCAAACACTGTACTGTATTAAATACACACCATACCTAGTATCAAAGGCTATGCTGTGCTTAGAATATTATATTGCATTTTTGTATACCAGGTAATACTGTATGAATAATACTCCACATACATATAAATAAAAATATAATACTTTTCTTTTCAGAATTATGTTATTTCAAAATATATTATTTAATTTACTGTAATGAAATTGATAGAATCATCACACACACACAAAAGGTTGGTGGTAATATTAAGAAGTAATCTAATCAGTCTTTACCCTCAACTTTTTTCTCTGAGGTTGCCGAAGTATTTCACAAATATGGCTGACTTACATGTCCTACCTTCAATCAAATGCCAAAATAGCTAATCAATATGAACAATGTTAACAGTCTCCAAAATACTGATCAAGGCTCAGATCTCTGGCGTGAGTTACGACTTTATTTACTAGAACTCTCTAGTTCCATTTTCTGGGTAATTCACCTATACTTTGTAATATATATTCTTTTTAAATTGAATTATAAAAAAAACCCTTCTCAGAAGATCATTTGTCAGATCTCTTGAGTCTCCTTTAAAAGATGTAAATTGCCATCTTAAATGGCAACTTAAATCAAATTATGTGGATGTATATAATTAACAAATCAATATCATGTTTTTTGAATGGTTCCTCATATCTCTTCCGTATTCTGTAAAAGTTTTTTATGAAATTGAACATAAGAACAACCATCCTGGGTCAGACTAAAGGTCTGCTTAGCTTGGTATTGTGCCCACTGCAGAGCCATGCAGAGCAGTGTTGTGCATCCCCCTTTGCCTCCCTTACCACCTGTCCCACATGGTGATGTAGCTGGAAAGAGAAAATCTGGCATCACCTTGACAGGCCCTGGGACAAGGGTCCTGTGATCACTTTCAGCTTTGCCATCAACTTTCTAGTTCTAGTGGAGTCAAAGAGTTCTTACACTAAATGCTCAGACAAGATCAGCTGAACGTCTCGCTAGAACTTGTGCAAGATGACAGAAGCCTGCAGAAAGTGGAAGTGCCCCCCTGTGCACCAGACCCCTGAACCTGGGTGGTGGGTGAAGCAGCTGCGAGGAGTTGGTGCTCCCCACATCAGGGAGTAGTGGGGGGATGCTGTCCTCCACAGATGGCTGTGAACTGTTAAATATTTGAGGTCTCTTTTGTTCCCCTTCTTTTGCAGACAAAATAAATTCCTTGAATTATTAAGAATCAAAAGGAATCAATGTTTATAAATGGGTGCCCTGGGAAGAGCAGGAACAGGGCAAGCACATGTGACATTCTCCCAGAATACTCTTCCAGTCTCCAAGTATTTTCATTCAGCAGATTTCTTGAGCCTAATTTAGCTTACCTGTTTAGTAACCTCCAATGGAAGTAAATTTTTGGCAAGGCTTCGTACATGTCGTTTACCCACTGTATGAAAACACAACCTCTTTTTGTTTGTACTGAACTGACTCCTCCTCATTTCACCTGATGGCCCTTCCTTCTTGTACTGGAAAGGACAGAAGAGTCAATCCCTATTTGTCTCCATGCCACTCACAGTTTGAAGAGCTCTCCTGCTCCCAAGTCATCTTTCTCAGACTGGGAAGTCCTAGTTTCCTCAGCAGTCTCTGCACAGCAGTCATTCTACATTTGTGATCACCTTTGTTACCCTGTTTTGTTCTCATCTTTTTATTCCAAATAATTTTCCTCAGCAGTAAACTTTGTGACTTCATTGTTCACTCCTTCACCTAGGTGCACTACAAATATGTTGAGTGGCACTCCCAACACAGGACTCTTGAGAACTTCACTGGTGACACTGAGAGCACTGACCACTTGGACTCCTGTTCGCTATCTCTTAATCAGTTACTTATGCATGTGAAGACATTTTACCATGACTTCTTATTGGCCTTAAAGGCTTTTCAGTAAATGCTTTTATCAAAATCTTTAAGAGGAAGCCTTGCTAATGTGCATAAAAGTAGTAGAACTTTATTTCACTGCTGTTAAATGTGTATTTTCAACATACCTTGAAAAAATCTGCTCCATTTGGAATTTCCCATTTAGGTTTCCGTACATCAAACAGAACAACAGCAATTCCTGACCTAACAAGAGCACATCCCAGATGGTATCCCAGGTAGCCGCCACCTCCTGTCACCATTGCCTTTCTTCTTCTGTTAACCAGTGGTCCAGCATGCTCATTTAGTTTGCCCTCACATGGTTGGCTGCTGTGGAGCTCCTCTGAAAATCCTTCTTGCATCACGCCTGCAAGATAGAAGATCTCCTGAAAATTCCTGCATAATACTCTGAGATCTGGGTAATTTCAGGAAATTTCATGTTACAATGCTCCTTTTGTGACTCTACTATTTTTATTTATATATTTTTATTACCTTAACATGTTAAAAATGTATAAATTAATAACTTTGGTGATGGTATTTCTATGTACAATGGGTAATGAGTATGAATACCTTTATACTGCAAGATTTAGTCTTTTCTTCCTACCCACGAGTGTAATATTATATAGAAATGAAGAGAAATTACAGGATTTTAGAAACATCATAATTACCTAACCTTAACAGGTATGATTACAGTTTTGAATTGTTGGTATATCAAACCTTTTATGCTTGAAAACTCACTGATATATTAATATTCTGATATATTAATGCCAATAACTGTTAGCCTACAAGTCAAGAAAAAAACCAGATAAGGAATATAAGAAAGGATTGATTCTGCTTTTTAAATCCACTTTATTTCACGTTTGGGTCCCAGTTCTTCAGTAATGATAACAATTTGTTACCATTTTAAACTTTTCTGGTTACACACTAAATACATTTAGTTTTCCATCCAGTTCTTACTAACTTTTGTCCATATTGTTCTCATTAGGGCATTCGTATATAGCTAAACTGACAAGGAACAGAAGGGATAAGCCATCTGCCCTGTAGGTTCATCTACTTGGGAAAACTGATTAGAATATCATTCTGTGATAAGCAATTCCACAGGATTTACCCATCGGTACTCATAATTCTGCAATTAAAATGACTGGTATTCCAGATCACAATATACTCTGAGAAATTAGTCCAGTTAATATTCCCACATACAAAGCTTCTGTTGTTCTGTTTCCTTGCATGGCGTTTGCACATTGGGATCTAGGCTTTTATGTCCCCAGATAGAAACACAGAACAAATACATCTGAATTAAGTCACTGTGAAGTGGGAGCCAAACTGGGTGCCTGCCGGTCTAAGATAGGAATATAGACCCAATTCCTGCAGATTATTAAGGTTTTTTCATAGCTGGAATGGGTCCTCATAGCAACATCCCCATGCATGAGAGTACATCATCTTCCACCAGCTGGGCGTAGGTAGTTAAGCATAGATTACTCTCAGTCGTTTACACCAGGGTTCAGCAGAGATTATGCAGAAACCGGGCATGATTGGTAACTGACAGCCATATCGCTTCCAGGGTGACAAAAAATACTAGAAAAGCAACAGAAAATGCAGCCCACAGTACAGAAAGTTACGGACTACTTTTGCCATTGCCTAGTTAACAAAAATATCACAAAGATAATTATAAAAAAATATTTTATGCATTGTTTTTTAGATTTCAGACACAGGGAAGTAAGTACCAGATTCTCCATTCTGTTATACTGTTTTAACACCATTCTGAGCTCACTAAATTCAAGTAACTGAGTGGCATATCACAGTGGAAAATAAGAGCTCCTTGTGTTGAAAAATACCCTGAAAATTTCAAAAATGAAAAATAATCCACCTTTCCAAACAAAATTTAAATTAGAACTAATAGAATAAAACCAAACCAAGTATGCTTCTCCTGTTCAGTCAAGGAAATTTAAATTTGCATCTCCACATTATGCTATGCAGCAGTCTTAAGCCATATAAAACTCTCTTGCCTTGTCTTCTGTGAAAAAGCACCTTTTTATACACTGTAAGGAGAACTAAGGTCAATCTTATTACATATGCCATAAAACAACATATTTGAAAAATTGCATATATTTCAATTAATATTAATATTTGAACAACAATTTGTCATTAATTAATATCTCCTTATATTCTAAGTAAGCTTGGGGTTGTATCAAAAAGTTTTAAGATTTTGCTAGAAATCTTTCTTAAAAAGCACTAATAGCATTAATTTATTAATCTGCTCGTGGAATTAGAAAACTATTATCAAATTTTGAATGTAAACAATTTCCTATGAGAAAATACTTATTTCCAGAGTCAGTAACTTCCTTGTTTCTCTAAATTTGTAGGAGCTATTCTGATTTATTAATGTATTCTGCATGATGAACATAGTTACATCTTACGTAGTGCATGTGGTATGAGTTGCTCTTAGCTCCCCTACTGTCATTTCAAATATTAGAAATGCAGAAATTACTTCCCATAAAAAGTTAGAACCAAACATTTCAGGTTTTTTAAAAAATAGCTAAAGTAGTATTAAGTACCTTTGGTAGAATCCCGGATGTCAGCGTTCTCCCAGTCCTTCCTGTCCAAGTAAGATGGTGAGACTTCTCTGCTGGACAATGAGTAATACAGGGGCATCAGGTACTCTCAGACAAACAAGAGATGTTCACGTGTGCTCAGGCCCTTTTGCTGTTCCTGCTCCTTTGTAGCTGGTGGCTGGGATAGGAGCCAAAAAAGGGCAGGGCTTAATTGCTACATAATTTACGTTCCTTTTCAGGAAAAAAAGAAATATCTTCTCCACATCAGTCCCTTCTAAATAGGATGATATCTCTTACTGCTACCTGGTAAAAATACTGATAAGACACTGGACAACACAAATATACTACTGGTACCATCATTCTGTATATAAATTGTACTAGATTACTAAAAGATCTCACAGTGTTTTTAAAAAGTACAGAGAAAAAGGTTCTTTACTAAAGAAAAACAGGGAAGACATTCTTAACACTAATGTTTAAAAGTGAACCTCTCTCAAAGTTGTGTGAAACTTTGGTAGGATACATCTCTAGCAGCAGAGTGAATGGAAATACTTTCTCCTTCTACCTACAGTTTTCAATCTAAATTTGGATAAAGAAAAGAAACAAAAATCTTATTTGGCAGTGGTACTTAGCACTTTCATCCTGACTCTTCTATCTATGTATTTGCAAAGAGGCTTAACTGTAGGCACAAGGGTTGTTCTGTGGCTTCTAAGACGAGTGAAGTATAGGCAGCAAACTGGTACACAACAGAACAGGAAAAGGTGATTAACTATTAAATAATGAATTTAAAATGAATAATTCATTAAATGATTAATAATTACAGAAATTCTCTGAGCCTAAGATTTTAAAGCGCTTTTCAAACACGTATCTTTTTGCAAATTAAACAATGAGAAATCAAAGCCAACATTTTTAAATGGGTGTGTCTAAAATGAGGTCTCAGAGCAGTAGTTAAAATGCTGAAGAAACACTCCCAAGTCTAAATATAAATTACTTGAATTTTAAATGTTGGCATGTTAGAAATACCTCAAGTTCATAGGTGACTTTGCAATTTAAATGTAATTTAAAGTTCATGTGCTGACAAGAACTCAAACTGACACCTAAGCAAATATATTTTAGCATAACATATATGTATTTAAGTCCCTGTAGTCTGCATTAGAACTAGAATCTTTGAACCTGTCAGGCTCATATGCACTTCTCAGATTGCCGGATTAGTGACAAACCCAGCTCGCTATAAAACCCCCAAGAATACCAAATTGTCTCCTTTGAGCTGTCCACGGCACTGACAGCTTTTACCATTTAATCCAAGAAAGAAAGTGGCTATTCTAGCCCTGGACTACTACAGAACTCCTCCACAAGTCAAAGCAGCTGGTCATCTTATTCATAGCATATCAATCCCTCATCACTCAGTGAAAATCAACAAAGAGCATTTTAACTTGGCTTTGGGTTCCACCTTAGCCACAAGGATACACATAAGAAGAGCTTTCAGAACTGGTATTTTGTTCCTCTCCTGTTATGCTTATTCTACTATCTGTAATGACAAAAAGGGTGGCCGTATTTTAGTCTCTACATCCTGCTAAGTCTTTTTGAAAGAAACAGAAGCTAAAGTTACAATGAAAAAGCTGCTGCATTAATATTTAAGCTTTCTTCTGGTCTCGAATCACAACTTTACATTGCTCTTTTCTATTTTATCTCCTATAACCACTCACAGTTCATGTAGGCACACAGAAATAGACAAAACATCCAGTACTTCTAGAAGATGACCGCATAAAATACAACAGCAAGGTGTCAGAGAGTTGGCCTGCTTATTTACATGAAAAAGGTCCACGTTTCTGAAATGTTATGTTGGCTTATCAAAGTGTTACTCACATCCAGACTGTAAAATAGTGTTGAAATGTAATTGCACTGTTTCACAGAGGAATCTAGTAAGCTTACACAAGCTGATTTCAAATCACATGCTGATAGACCCACCGATACATCTGAATTGAGTAAGAGTGAGTAGGACTCAGGGCATGAGAAAGACAAGACACTACATGTCTCCAGTGTACAAAGGAACACTCTTGTCCCCATGCTAGTTCTGTGGACACCACTGCTGGGTACTGGACCGTAGAGGAGTATTAGATCATGGCCTAGGAGACAGATGTGAGGAGACCGGGGCTTTGTCCCTTTCATTCAGCAGGTCCTATTAACTTCGTAGGTCTGCATTTTCAGGCCACACAACAGGACCCATGCTCCAGCTGTGAGGTAATAGGAACCCAAATGAGGGTTTTTAATTGTGTAGAAGATACTATGCCGAAAGGAGCCTTTAACAGAGACGTAACCAAAGAATGAAGAGCTAGACAGAGGTCCGAGTTAAAATGACAGCCGGATGTTTGGCCTGAGTCATAGGCAGGATGGGATGTTCTGCAGCGCCCGAGGGCAGAAGAATAGCAGAAAAACTTAAGAGACTAAGCTCTCTCTTAAAGCTATCTCAAGGATAGGATTTTGCTGAAATAACTGCAGCACAAAAATATCCTCTTTTCATTTGACTTATTAAAAATTCTATATCTGAGCCCTAAATCAGTAGCGTTGTCCAGGCTCATCATGTGTTTGAACACCTCCTTGTGCACTTGTTCACAACCAGGTGCCCAGTCATATGTACTGACACAATCATATGAACTCAGAGTGGTGAAACTTGTTTGGACAACGTACCAAATCGCTGATCCTCTCTGCAACCCCAAAATAGTCTGGATGGATCTGTTGCAGGGTGTAAGTACTTCCGACTAAAGGCACTTAGCTCTTTGTGACTTCAAAAACAATCATCCTCATAACAAGGATTTAGTCTAAGACAACAGAAAACCGAGAGAAGTCAAGTGAAAATAGTGAGGTATTCACATTTTAAGTGAGAGATGACAGAAAATGTTAAAAAGCATTTTAGTCAGGTCTTGCAATGTTAATGGAAAAGAGGAAAAGAACAGAACTCTCCTCTAAACATCATACCTTGCTGTGCTTAGAATTTTTGTTTCAAAAAGAGAAATCATAGGATCTGAATTTGGGAAAGGGAATTTAAGAATATTTATGTTTCATGTAATCAAATGCTAAATATTAGTACATATCAGACATTTCTAAGGAATGAAGTTGTCCTTAAAAAAGTTTCCCAACACAATATTAATTCAACGAAAGATGTAATTTAATACTCAAAGTATGCATCATTCAAATGCACCATTAAATACTTTATGATAATGCAACGTTCTTCACATTCCTTGCTAAGTTAGAAAAGCAAGAAACAGAGGCAAAGCAACTTACCCACATCATGCTGTAAGTCCATGCCAGAAGGGAAAAAAAGACGTAGAACCTTATTCCTGTTATTAGACAAAAGGTGCGTTTTTGATTCCTAATACAGCAAAAGAACAACTGTAAACTAGGACTAAGTTATGATCCTTTGGGCAGTAAACTCCCTCCCATTTTTCATTAGGCAAAGATATTAAGCATTCATCACTATGCATTTCAATAGCTTGTCTTTTGTAAAGACATTTCTTGCATATGGCAATGCAATTATACATTTCTGTATAATATAATAACAAGAAAGTTACAAATATACATTTAGTAGAGATGATACTATGCTTTTTCTGTTTTTCTTATGTACTCTCATCTGTTAATGGCTTTTTCTTTTTACTACTATCAGTGTTTCTAAACCCAGTGATATTTAGTACTTAGACACGTTTTTCCTCCTAAAAAAGGTCTGAAAAAAAAATCAAGGTTTTCTACTATACTCTTCAGACAGCTAGCTGCAAGGCTAAGAGACCAGATTCTTCTTAAATCCCTCAGTTCTTCATTAACTTACATAAACATTCTCACTCTATTCCTTCCTTTTTCCTGTGACTTTGTGTATTTATTTGTGTTACGATTCTGCATATTTCACTGTTTCCTCATGGAAAGTATAAAGTTCGCAAAAATACTACAAAGCACAGCCTTGGAACATGTCATATAAAATGCTTTTCAGGTTACATTGTTCTCGTTTACTCTGCATACGTGGTTGCTTTGCATGCTACGCAGATTGATTTACAGGCCAAATGAAATGATAACTGTGAGACTGCCTTGCCAAGTCAGGCTGGAATTACAGGAAGAAACAAAGCAACTTCTAACAGCAACAATGAACATGCCCTTTATCAGCTCTTAGGTCTTGTTAGTTAAGGAGGCAGTTTATGCAATATTTGAAGGGAAGGAATATAAACGCATCATAAATAAAAATACTGCATGAACTTGTACTGAATAAAGGCATGTTTCTATATAATGAGCAGGGATAACAGCTTGGCTTCTTACATATAGGAATCAGAGAAAAAAAAAACCACAGGAGCTACATATATGCAGGTTTTAAAAAGATTATTGAAGACCAATCCTAATAGGTTTCCTTTTAATTCAAAGGTTTTCTAACAGTCATTGCACTGGAAAAGAGAAGTACAGATGATCACTACTACTATGTGGTTTGTTTTCATGCCCAAATACATTGGAGGAGTAATGAGGGCATGGGAGGTGGCTTAGGACAGATGGAAGAGGAGGATCTGTTTTGCACTATGCCAGTCAGATATCATTCAAAATCTTGTCATAACTTCTACCAAGTTTAATTTACAAAGTTCCACTCATCTTTATCGTTGTTACTAACCCAAAAATCGTAACAAAAGCTGCAGAACTTGTCAAGTAGGAAAGGAAAAGCCCTCTAAAAGTGATGAGTTTGTTATTTGCTAGTTATTTATCTATTAAGAGCGAGCTTCGGTACCACATTAAATGTGGCTGCAATTACAGAGGCAGTCCATATCACTGAAAGCATGCAAATTTGTGGCTTATAAACTCAGCCTAATCTACCTATCAAACACTGGGTAGAATTTAAGATTCTAACTGATGAAGTCTCATATGATACGAGTCAAGGATTATCAACCTCCTCATATGGTGGTTCCACCACTGCATTCAATATAGTTACCTAAAACCTAGATTCTCGTTATTGTAACAGACATGGGGAAGAAACAGGGTGTTTTCTGATACTGGCAGGTTTCTGGAATTGGATTTTCCCTTCTTCCTCTCTCTCTTTTTTTTTGTTTTTAAACTATTCAGAAAGCAAACATCTAATAGGCACCTGTTTAAGATGGTTTCACAGAGGACTGAAGTTCGTTGGAATGAAAAGTATCCTTTATACATCTAACTGGTTGAGATGCATTAAAATGATTCAATGAAAATTCTTGTGACTTAGTTGCATTAACAAGTTTGGGTGCCTAATGTCTTGGAACTTTTGTAGTTACAAACCTAGACACATGCTAATAGTAGATAACATACAAAGCACAGAGAAATTCTTAGTGGACAGAATTCTAAAGGACAGAGCACAACAAAAACATGTTGCTGTTAACTTCCTTAGAAGCAGCATGAACTTCCTGCGGTTGACTCAAATTCAGGTGTATTTAGATGGAATAATTTGTTACTATCCCAAGCTGTCACACCCTTCTGAAGGTTGTTGTCCCCTGAAGCATGTATGGCTGAACGATGAACAGAGGAGTTCCTGAACCGCCAGTCCATACTAAGCTTTTATGCACATCTGCACCAGTTAACTGTAGCACAGCCGCTGGAAGTTGACTGTAAATGATGGCAGTACATGAGCTGCTCCACATGGAAGTTACTCACTTTTGCTGCAAACCAGCACTCTTCTGATACAAGGTAGAATGCATACTTCAAGGTAGCAACTGGTTTAGCTGTTTATCTTTAATTCACTGCATGCAAATGAACATATTCAGTGAGTCACAGCAATGACATGAGTTACTAACAAGCTGGCAGAAAAATATACATCATTGTCAATTATAAAATTCCATTTTTATTATGTCTTGTATACAGTGAATTGCATTCCAGAAAACAGAAACCAGGAGAGCAATGACATACACATGACAGATCAACATAGAAAAGTCATTAACAGAGCACTTGACTAATCAGGTCATCACAGCTGAACCATCTCCTTAAAATGTTTTCCTGACTAAGTAGCCCTCAGATTGGTGGGAGCAGGTAGGATGAGAGTGTCCAGGCACATAATAGGCAGGAGACAGAAACTATGTTTTAAAGAAAGGAGCTGCCCTGAGCAGATAGCAGAACTGGCCAGCCTGCAAGACAACAAGGCTTTAGAAGGATAGAGGGAGGCTGCACAGCCTGAAAACACTTACAAAAGAACTGAAGTTGGACAGGATGCAATGGCTAAATACTGTAACGCCTAACTATTTTATAGCTTCTGTGGTGACACAAATTCTAATGTCAACATTTGTTCCTTACTTTTCAGTTGCACTTTTCTTGAACTGGAGACTTGGAAACCCTTAGCTCACACCACCAGCAAAGAGAGGACTCCTGAATTCCTAACACCTACTTAAGTCTGGGAGCATGCTCAAGAGAACCAGAGAAACTTGCTATGCTCTGCCCACAGAAACGAATGACCTGTCTAAACCAAACCAACCAACCTAGTGAGAGATGGGTATTAGTGTAGGTTGTCGTGAGTTTAGGATTACATAGATCCACTGACAATCAGTCTATAGATACATTGTGTAAACGGAGTTGTTTTAAATGAGTAAAACCTCTGAACACCAAATACTATAGAGGGAAAAAAAAGGCTGTAAATGAGAGGTGTGACAGATTGCACACCACACTGAAATATTGTGATGCTTATCCACATTTGCGAAATCTGATGCATACATTACTATCTTATTTCACAAGAAGTCTCTGATATCATTTAACATACCTGCACAAGTATATTTTGTTTTAACATTCTTTTAAAAAACCTTCATAAAAATATCAGAATCTGTGCTACAGTACTGTGACACGTCTTAAATCCTCTGAGGAATAAATAAGAACCTCTTTTTGGCAATACAGAAACGTTATCCTTTTTTCCCTGGATTTACTGTTTTAACATTTCCATTAGTACAAATCCACTCATTTTATCAGTGACCATCATCTAATATTTATATACCCCAAATAAAAATGTAACTAGTCCTACTAATTTACAATTACCTTTTTCATATCAAAGCATCTCAGTAGTTACACACATACCAACACATATACTAATAAAATCACAGAAAGTGATGCATAGCACAAAGTTCCATTTTAAATGCAGTATTTCACAGTAGGCTGGTACTAACACGGAACGCGGGAGTCAGCTGGTGCAGAGCATACAACACTAAGAAGAGACTTTTGTCATAGAAATTATTTTTAATTCTTTATGGAGACAAAAAAGATGGAGGGAAAGAAAAGACAATATATCCCGTATCAAAGTATATCCAACCATTCCTATCAGCTGGCACTCAGGAGATGCAGCTGTTATTGCAGAGTTCCTCATTAAATGAAACATGTATTGCATAAATCAACTGGAAAAATATATGCCTCATTACTGCAGTTAGCTTAAACTGGATTTTCTTATATAGTACTGGCAAACATATTTTTAACCTCTCTAGGACAGGACACAGGTAAGAGTTTAACAGAATTGCTTAGAAGACTGTCAGTATCTAGTTATAAAAACATAACAAGGCTTTATCAACAACAAGATATTAATTGTTTGCATGTCTGATGATTTCTGAATCATCAACTCTATATCTTTCTCTACTGCCAACATAAAAAGGAGTCAAAATAATTATTAGCAAACTTCTTTTGGCAAGAACATTCATTCCAAGCTTTGTTTTCTGCACTAAGGTTATTTCTTGGACTTCCTGTCCCTAACTGGTGTAGAGAATTCTCTTTCTAGTATCACAGCCATCTGTCCCATCTGTTAGGGATAATGAGCACCAGCAAAGAAGTCTCAAACCACTGCCAAAAAAGACACCTTGGCCATACTAACTGATTGAAGCAATTATTAGTATTATGCAGTAGAATAGAAGAGAAACAGAAGTTGTGATTCTGTATAACTACTAATTATATTAGAAATACATTACACTCTTAAAATTTGTGTTAGCTATATTGAAAAATATCCTCCACTTATATTTAAACTTTGGAGAGTTCAGGGCTTGATTTGAGTCCTGCAAAATCTGCAAGTGGAATAAGTCAGCTGCACTTATCATCTGTAACTTCTCTTGCAAGAAGTTCAGAGACAAAGAATACATCTTCCCTCTTTCTGCTTGAAGCTGGAAGATTTAAGCACACTCTGAAAAGAAGCAGGCTAGCAGCACCACTCCAAACCTCTTCAGCGTCTTTTCTTCATCTAGAATTTAATCCTACAAGTCAAGCACATGAATAGCTTTTTAAATACAATTCAAAATATATAAACTGCATAGGCTGACCATCACAATGCTAAGTCCTTTCTGAAGCACATTAACAGGAATGCCTTCCTATACACTTTACAAGCAATACAGTTTACCTTGGAAGCCTGAATGACAGAGATGGTTGTAGAACACTAGCCTCTGCCTATACATACCTGTAACAACTTTGCTACTACAGGATGGTTATATATCTGTTTCCTCTCCAAGCACCTCTTTATTGATCAGCCCTTATATGCTGAATTCCACACATACTTAACCAGGTTCCATCCTCCATGAAGGAAGCATTCTTAATCAATCAAAGTACAAACTACAGCTACAGAAACAAGGATTTAAAAAACACTCTCACCAAATATCTGCCTTACCCAATTCCTTCATTAATATCTTGGCAGGCCTAAGTTCTCTAGTGCAACTCTCTCTGTAATTGTCTACATGTCCACTTTTTCCTCTCAGACAACTCTGTGACAAATGCTTCTGTCCTGTTTAACCTTGAGAAAGCAATTTATCTTTTCCTGTAATTTTTACTTTGCCAATTTAAAAGCAGCATGTTGGCTCTGTGAGAGGTTTAGTTTGTCCAGCTGCCTCTCCCACAACTTTGTAACAATAGCCCAGTGTTTGCTGAGGCTGTCTTTACTATTAGTGGGGTCAGGCTTGTTCCTTTAACTGATAAATCAGGCAGCCCATGGAGCAGTTATTACAGCCATTACATCTTGTCCTAACTCTCTAATGTGCTTAGCTGTTTGCTCTTAGAAAGAGCTAAACCATTAATAACTGTAAAATCACATCTGCCTTGCTCCTTTCACCCAAAACATAGCTATCTTTGTGTAAATAAGATTATACTGTGGACTAGCTCAGCTAAGAACTAAAATCATTACAAATATTTTCAACTTCGGAAAAAGTCACTGCTGGAAATTAATACATTTTACATTAGGCTTATGATACACTATCCTTTTACTGAAATATATTACCTATATATAAACTACGATCTATTTGAGATGACTGCTTACCTGAGCACTTTTTTTAAAGCCTGAATTGTTCTTTTGGTTTACATTCCATTTCTGTAGTAATAACCTGTTTGAAAGAAAAACAAAACCCAAAGAATTACAGCAGCTTTTCAGAGAGACATATAGTAGCTTTGTACCTCTGTTTGGCCATGCCCTTGTGTGACAGAAAATCTTTTCACTGAGCAGGTATAATGCACTTTAAAGCTCTTTGCAAGTATGTTTACCCGCTATTACTATTGAAATAGCACTTTCTGGTTCTGGATTGGCAGTTAGAAAGTGAAACAATGAAGAAACGAAAGGATCAACACAATTTAACTGCCCTTCAGTCCAGCCCTAGGCAGGTATCAAAGCTAGCTCTGAGAGATACCAGAAGCAGCAGCGATAGTTTGCCACCTGAGCCAATTCAGTTTACTGAGATAGAGATGGCATGCAGTGCCAACAGGGCTATGCTGCTTCCAGGAACTGACTTAGCTATTTGGAGTCTGCTGGGATGCCTCTGCCTGGTGCCATGTTGTACTGTTATCTGTTATATACCTGTTAACAGAAAAGGAAAAAGGAAACTTCATGGTGAGGGAGGAGGCTGAAGAGAAGATGAGGAAAAGAAAAGAAAGGGAGAAAAACCTGAAGAGTGTTGGCAGAACATTCTTATTACATTACAGTAAAGGAGGAGAGAGGAGAAGACCCAGGACAAATTCTTGTGGGCCCGAGACTTAATAAGGAAAGGAAAAAGGTTAAGAGTCAAGTTATTTAGGAAAGCAGAAAAAGACTGAGATTGAGAGGAGAAGGATTTTGACATCTCTGAGAGGAGAATGATTTTGTTAGATCCTTCAGTAAATCAGGAAGTGTAAGAGGAATGAAGAGGAAGGCTTAGGGAATCTTCCCAGAAAAAGGACAGTAGAAACTTTACAGGTCTTCAGAGGCAAAAAGAAAGGGAGATTGATGATAACTTGAAAAGTAAATGGGTTGACAGGATTGTCTGAGAACAGAAGGAAGACCTCACATTTATTCCATTCCGAGAACATAATTCTAGCAGACAGAGAATGGATGATGATGCAGTTAGAGAAGTCAGGATAAGGTAGGATAGAAGGAGCCCATACAGATTTTGGCAAAGAAAAGTAATTTGCATTTCTGAGTAAGAAGTCATACTAAGGGAAGAGGTACTAAAAAGAACATTGCATCACATTAACAAGAATCAATTTTGTGTTTTAATAACAGAAGAGAAATACATTGATTTGGCAGATGATAGAGCTCAGCAAGGAAAGGAACAACTTAATGTAAATTCTGTTTGACATAAGAAATGGAGGGACAACTACTGAGAGAAAACATCAACTGTGAAGTATAACACAGTGTTAGAATCTGCTCAGATCCTTCACTATGATGGTAGTTAACTGTGTAAGACCTTAAAACTAAATCCTTCTGATGCAGACAGCTTGCTTGCGTGTCATTTTCCAAGCCTCAAAAAAACCCCTAACATTGACAGTACAAGGAAAGAAACAGCAACTCTTTTTTAAATAACAAATATTGGAAGTCAGATATTCTTGTCTTCCTTTCATGAAATAAAACCCCAATTATTTAAAGATTCTTGATACAGACTCACCTCAAAGATTTTGCCTGCTTTAAGAATCTTCTAGCTTTTGTTACTTCTTGAGTAAGTTTCTTTAAATCATCTCCTTCAAAGTAAGGGAAGACTGGATCCTGAAAACAGAATTAAAATATTCTACTTTAACTTGCACCTATTTATTATTTTCAGTTTCTACCAACTTAGTTAACTGAGCCTAAGGTCTATATCTCCCTACTCCTACCTACTTGCCGAGAAGGTCTTGTCTTACAGGGGGAGAGCAGAGCAACTCTGGCTTAAATATAGTTCTGTTCACTAACATATTTTTCTGCCATGGCAATCCCTGAGGTCTCCTGTTTGAGCATTAATGTGCTAAACGCTGTATAAGAATTTTAGAGTTACATAAATGAAATACAAGATGGTAAGGATAAGAAAGCACAGTAAAAGCTAAAGTTAGCTTAAAAACCAGTGCCCAGATACAATATATTTTTTTGCTTCCTTTCAAAAGCTACAATGCACTGTATACTTCTGAAACGGCTTTGGTCATCTGACCAAGGCAGCCAGCAGAGAGGCAAAGCCAAATATTAAGATTTCTCCATTCAGTTTCTATGTGAAGTATCTTAGGAGTTTTGTATTAATTTTTCTCATGATTTTTCTTTTTTAAATGTAGTGTGACTACCGATGAAGAACTTAGTTGAAATGAAACAAAAGCAAACCTAAGAAAACCAGTCAACTCAACATACATCATCGTCATCAAGCCCCTCTGTCAACATTCTGTGTGCTGCTAATTGTCCATCCACATCTCCAAAACTGCAATGGTAGCGCCCTCCTGTCTGGGAAGCAAGCTTCTTCAGAAATTCGTTAGCTCCTCTGTTAACAACAAAGTAGTAAGCTACTTATGAAAATTGTTTCTCTGAAAGCAACAACAATAGAAAAAGAATTTCTAAGAATTCCTCAAAAAATATTACATCAAAACAAATAGTTTGGAGGACATGATTATATACTTCTGTGTAATTTCTAATTGTCAATTGCTAATGAAGAATATACACTGCTTAGCTGTCACAACCTGCAAAACCAGGCTATTTTTGGACAAGAGGTTCAGTGTAGCAATAGAA
This sequence comes from Phalacrocorax aristotelis, assembly GCF_949628215.1. Taxonomy (NCBI): domain Eukaryota; kingdom Metazoa; phylum Chordata; class Aves; order Suliformes; family Phalacrocoracidae; genus Phalacrocorax; species Phalacrocorax aristotelis. Next base: position 9,042,534 of record NC_134285.1, read on the forward strand.
ACAAAAAAAAGAAACTAAACTAAGAAATCCAGAGGCCAGGCTGGCAGGTAAAAGGCAGTAATATTTTACACAGGGAAAGAAAACCAAAAGCTGGGAGACTCCATAAAGGGAAAGAACACTTGGTACATGAGCCATATTTTATTCTCTTGCCTAAGCCTCCATTACTTGCCATGGTCCATTGCGATAACTGGTACAGTTTTTACTGTATTCTTATTGGAAGTATGCTAGATCACACACTTTTACTGCCATACATACATCATTTTAGAGTCCTGTCTCCCGAACACTAGCATTGCAAAGTCAAAAACAGCCATACATCCATTAATTTCAAGTAAGCTGCAAGGTTTAATTCCATTCTAGAACTGGACACTAAAATCTCTGCAACTAACTAGGAGATTTCTTTGAAAGGAAGCAGCAGATTTTGTTTCAGTGTAACTCGTAGTCAGTTACAGTCTTTCTCCCTTATTAGCAGATTTCCTTAACAGACAGTTACTGGTTACTGACCAGTTAACCAAATGATAGGCAAATAAATTAACTCAAAATATTAATAATTAAAAGACTTTTAGTAAATAGTTGAAGTTGGCTTTTTCAACTCAGGACCAATAATTCAAAGGCTTACCAGACAGGAAGATATATAAAAGCTTACAAAATGACACTCTCTTCCTGTCAAACCTCACTTCCAAAATCACAAACACCACAGACTTATCAAGAGGTCTACTGCTTCTCTGCTTTTAATGGCTTGAAAAATGACATCCATATAACTGTTGACTTTTGAGGGATTTAGTTTTAAGGTCTATTAGCTACCATCGCAGTATAGGATCTGGCCAATTTAATTTGGAGCAGTGATGGAGTTTTGAAGCAAATTTCCCAATTATTTTTGTCTGCCATGTGTTGGTTTGGCTCTCACAGTAGCTCTGTTGTGTGCAAACTATACTCCTTTAGCAGGAAACTGATCTAGAGACTTCAGTCCACACATGCTCTCAAGATTTTATCAGGTATTAGTGTGGTTGTACTACCACAACGTTCTCCAGTCTAGACCTAGCAGGCATGCCCACAGATTACTCCTGAAACATCCAGAACTCTGAGAACACCCTGAAGCTCTACAGAATGGTCCAAGCATCCTATGTGCCCTATTTTCTTATGAGTATCATCTCTCAGGCTTCCTTGAGATTCTGCTGGTCCTTCCTCATCAATCCTCAGTCCTGCTTTGAAATCTTTTGCCCTTCCTATGGTGACATTTTCTGTTGCATATTCACCTTCCTGAACTTCTTATTTCTTTTACTTTTTAATCTCTTTTAACAGCTCTATTCTATTGCTGTGGCAACACTCATCCCAGGGTTCACCAGGATGCAACCTAGGACCTAACAGAAACAACACTGTTTGTCAGTTTGTGCTATGAGAGGGTCAAAATCTTCCCATGGCAGCTGGATAATCCAATGGAATTATCCAGAAGTTAACCCCATGACTGCTGCTGGGACAGAAGCGTTGGCAGGCAATGCTGCATTCAATTCAAGGCTGAGTTCTTGAAGACCTGAGACAACCACTGCATTTTGAGGTGGCAGACAGGACATGCTCAAAGTTTGAAGAACTGGTGGCCTGTCTGGCTATCTGCTCCCTGTGTCACACAGGCACAGCCATGAATGAGAATCTAGAGGAGTGCCAACTTTTTGATATTATCTCACGGTCCCTAGTTCTGGACGATGCAAAGGTACCTGAAAAGGAACATCCAGATACATGATTTAACCTACACCCCACCATGGCCAGCATTAGCACTTTTCTGGCACTCCTGGCTCCAGTCCAGGTCAGTGTATTAACTTTTTATACCTCTATAGGGATGTGTATATGATAGACTAATGACAGAACTACAGGAATGACCTCAGTGCTGCAGACTAGTGATGCATATCCCTTCTCTGTGTGCCTAAAGGCAACTCTCTCAAGGATTTACGCAGTGGGAGACGAAGACCACATACCTGTCTGTACAGCTAAAAGAAATGGTGTGGATCTTAATATCTTGTTTCTTTCTCAATCTTTCAATTTCTTTCAAAATCAGACTGCCACTGGTGTCTGGTTTTCCATCAGTCAACACATATAGTGCCTCTATACCTTGGAAACTGAGAGCCTTCTGAAAAGCAGAAAATAAGCTTAAATAACTAGTACATTCATAATAAAAGATATACTTAAGAATGAAAACACTGTTCCAATGATTTAAGATAGTTTTATATTTACCACATCATTAATTGAATTAGTATTTTCCTTTTCACTAAGTATGAAAGAGATCAAGGATATAAATTTTAAAAATAAACAAGTAGATAATTTGTAGCATAAGGCAATATAGTCATAAGCAGGGCATCATAAAAAACCTGACTCATTGAAATAAGCAAATTAAGTGGGTTCAGAGAACAGCTGACAATTTTTACATCACATTTTGTGGGAGTTAAAGATGCTTAATGTCTGAAAATCAGGATCACTAGGACTTGGCATTTTTACATTATGAAAATTTGCTATGGTAATTGACTCAGTGGACATTTTTGTAATATAGACATGTCTTACAATTCTACTGGACTTGATTCATGATGAATTCCATAAAATTTATAAGGAGATTCTGCAAAGGTGTCTGGAAGAAGAATCATACATTTAAGGCAACATTTCTTTTTTGATTCAAATTTTAAATCTCATGAAATTGCAGGTTCTTTCAGTCTCTGTTTTAGATTATTACTACTATTTAATTTCTACACTGAGAATTTTTATGGGAGAAAAGTTTCTTTACCTGTTTCTGAAGTTGAAGAATTGTACTCAATGCCCATGGGGTTCCAACAAACACTACTTCTTTAAAATTCCTGTTTGACCCAGAGCAAATGTATTACAGCCACAGTTTTACATAAGCGTTATTTTGAGCAACTGGCCGTTTTCCCTCTCCAGTATTCTCTGAACACAAATATTAATGTAACTATTTACATTTCACATTTTTCTTAAGCTCAATGTGAGCAATGAATTCTAGTATCTCTAAGCCCTGTGGACCAGAACAGTGGCTTGATTCTTTATCTGTTCAGTGTTTTGCATACAAAAATGTTGTATGCTTTGATGAAATAATTATCCTAAAATATAATCACTCAGATGAAATACTTTATCACAAGACATGATGCCTTCTCCAAAAATTGGTACACAATCACTAACCTGTAAAGCCATAAGGATGCATGTATTACCATGAGCATGGAATTTGGACACCCACTGCACAGCATCATGACATGTTTCATCAGTTGCCTCTACAAGACACCCCTTCCAACTCTCTGTATTTTCTGCAAATCTCAGCAGGTTAAACCTGAGGAGAAAAATGGCCCACAGCATTTATCCCTAACCAATGCTACCAGTCACTCTGGATAAGCCACTTTTGAAGTAAATTAAAAAAAAACAAAACAAAAAATAAATCCCAGAAACAAAAACCCAATTTAAAAAAAAAAACCAAACAAAACCACCAACCAAACAAAACCCAAACACAAATCCAAACCCAATTAAAAAAAACCCAACCAAACAAAAAACCCCCAACCCTAAGAGCCTAGAATTGGATTAAGGTCTTCAGCTTGGAAGAGTTAGAAAGCGTGCCTCACTCTGCATGAACAGAACATCTATGGGAATGCTGAGCCCAAAAGGATAAACAGCGTCAGCCTATGGCAAAAGAGGCTCAAATTTAGCGAGCTCAGAATTAAAAGTTGGTTAAAAAGAAATCTGGAAAAAGCAGTTCATGTCACATGCATATTATACATTAACATATAATAATTACTTTTGTTTCAGTACTGTATTATTTGTAATTATTAAGTAATCTTATTACATAATAACTGTAGATTTCAGTCTTTATCAGTAGTTCATCATACCTGACTTCATTTTTTCTCAGCTGCTCCCAGATAAGAGAGGTAAGTCCTTTTGTGATATGTGGCAAATATGGGTCCATGGAACCAGATGTATCAATCAAAACGCAGACATTTGCTTCTAAAATGGTACCAAATAATCTTCGGCTTCCTGGGCCAGAACATTAGAACTAATTAAGTGTCATTACATAAGCTTATTTTATTGAACATATTATTTTACTGAGCAAACGGTAAAATCTTCTGTCTTTAGCGGTTATTCTGGGCATATTTCTACAAAATAAATTCTAATCTGTGTGGAAATGAGGTAGTTCAAAGGTTAATAATAGAAAAGTCTTCTGCCATTTCCAATCTAGTACTGTCAACCATTAATTACTAGCCAATTGTAGCAACTTGCATTAAAAAATTTGCAGCTCTTACTTTACAATCCAGAAAAAAATTAAACTTTCCCAACAAAAATCTTTATGAGCAACAGAGGCATCAAAATACTTTTCACTAGCAGTAATGCTGAACTTCTAAATAGGGCACATTCTTAGCAAAAGAAACAGAAAAGCTTGTTTTGCTTGCACATGTTTTTGTATATGTTCTGTTGATAGAAAAATTCTGACACCAGGAACCTTGTGTTCATGAACACAACACAAAAAAGGAAAAACTTACATCACAGCCCTAACGATTTCACAGCAAGCTAGATGCTTATCAGCTATACAGATGCCCAATTCTCTTGTATTCTTATTTTATTGTCATAAAAATACTTTTTAAAATTTCAGTGAAATGCAAAATGGATGATCTTTATTCATATTTGAGGTCCAGACTTACGTTCATATTTATTCTATTATAAATAGCAGACAAGAAGATTTTATGTATGTTTAAGTTGTGCTTTATAGAAAAACAGATGTACACCAGTACCTGACAGAAGCCACTGTATTCTTTGTATATAGCGCTGCAACACTTTCTCCAGTTGTTCAGTGTACATTTCCAGTTCTTTAGATTGAAACTGCAGATGTTTAACAACCCCCTGGAAAAATTCAATTTGTACAAGAGCATCTTACTTCAGGAGATCTGAGGTCAGCTGCATTATATGCAATGTCTGCCTTAGGGAGATTCGTTTTTTTGTCTTTACCTCTATGAAATAGTGTAACAAAATTTTTGTGACTCTGTTGTTACTAAATAACTGGTTTACCCAAATTAGGAAGGCCTAGTTCTCATCTCAGCCAGTTGGGCTGGGAAACAAAATTATATAATTTGACTAGACAGATGCATCTGTTGCATTATTTCTGACAGTTTTAGATATAATAGAGGAATAATATCCTGGACTTAACTTCTCTCCAGTCGTTACACAAACCAAAACAATGGAGATCCAACGTTTTCCCAGTTTCAACTCACACATCATTTTTAAAAGCTTTATTTAAAATTTTAAAATTATTTTTCACACGGCATGAGCAGAGGAGGCACCACACGTTCTAAAAGTCCTGCGCACTTTGCACTTCAAACACACTCAATATTTTTTGTGGTGAATAAAAGACCTTCTCCAGCTTTCTGATAGAAGGGTGATTTAGAAACAACAGGGAATACTGGAGGGAATGTCACACTACCAAGCCGCAAACATTGATCAACATGCATTGTCTTAAACAAATACAGAGCCTTTCAACGATGTCAGTATACAGCATCCACAAAAGCTTACATTGATTTCAACACTAGGGAAGATAGTACAGTATTTTGCTGAAACTTCCTTGTGTAGAGACTCCACAGTTTTCTTTTGGTGAGTACAGCCTGGACCAAACATCAGTCTGGGCAATTCCAGTTTAAGCTTTTTAATACTGTACTTGGTCAGCCACTTGCAAGACAGACAAATGGAACAATTGGTTGTTAGTAAATATTAGAACAGTTTAAATAATAATACATTGTACAGAATCACAATTAGCATGTTCACATTAATTCATATGGATAATTCTAAAATGGCACTTTATTAGTAAGGAGCAAAATACCTCTTTGCTTGAACAGATTTCCTCTTTTTTTGGCAGTGTAACAGAGGGAACAGACTTTCTTATGCATGTTATCTTTGGATACTTTCGGTATACCATACCTAGTTAAGAAAATGAACAAAGTAATAGTGGGAGCCCTAGGTTTAAATCACAGTCCTTTTGAATCACATATGACTGCTGATTATAAACAACCACCCAAACAACCCCCCCAGAAACCCACAGACTAGCATTTCATACACAATTCCACATGTGAAAAAACCTCAAAGTTCCGATATATCAAAGTACTTTAAAAAAATCACTTATTTTTAAAAATTGTCACCTTCAAAAAGTTCTAAACCAAATCTTGAGTAATCATCTAAACCATGATGACAGCATTTTTCCTTAGACCATCTTTGATCAAAAGATCCCAAAGGACTTTACAAAAAAAAAAAAAGACCACAGAAAAAAGCAACCCCCAAAGCCCCAACAAAACACCCAGAAAACCCAAAAGAGCCAAGCTATGCCCAAAACCAAAAACATCAAACCAAAAATATTTGATAAGTAGAATTAACTTCCACTCGCTATTTAAAGCACGCTGATTAACATCCTAACAGTTTAATAGAAAGACTGATAATAAAAAGGCTTCACCCACCATATCCTGACAACACATACCCACATTTCTTCCTTTATCAGTATAAAATACCGACGCAGAAAACTCTGGCTGCTTTCTTGGTTTATGCTTTCTTTTATTTTCAGTCCGAGGCCATTCTTTTGTTGTTTGTGCTAATAATAATAATAATAATAATAAAGATATGTTGACTTACTTCAGCTAGATAAAACTCTTACATGCAACCCTGTTCTTCAGTTCATAATTTTCTATTACCAAAATTATAAATACTTAATTTTCTTAGATATTGGTTAAGAAAAACCCGTATTATAGAACTTCTTATGCTACTTTCATAGAAATGGAATCAGAACTTTTACAAATCTATAAATTACCATCAAGAAGAATGCCACAGGGCATAATGTCAAAAGATTAGGAATTTACAATAAGCATAGTTTTTGTTAAAAAAGCCAATTACATTGTACAGACTCTGATATGCAAATGTTAATCCAGATTTGGAAGCACTGCTACATATCAATATTCATTTCAATAAATCAGTAGATTTCAAGACTCAAATTTAATGCAGAAAAAAAATTGCAGATGTTAGCAAAGATGCAAAGAAAAAAAACACAGGAAAGTTACAAAAATGGAGGAGAAAGGAATCGAACATTAAGGGACCAACAGTGACTGGAATCAATTTAAGAGCTGTTTCATATACCAGGAGCAGCTGCAAGAGCCAGCACTTCAGATAACCTGACATTTGGGGTTTTTTTGCTTCATTACTGGATCATAGATAAAGCAAGTGGAACAGCATATTAATTACAACAGAATCTAACAGTATTAGCAGAAATATATATGTTGAACTAATAACATAATAAATCTCTGAATTGTAGAGCCTTTGAAAAAAAAATTGAGTATGAATTGAAAACTAAAAGAAGTGAGGTTCTAATTATGGATTCAGGCATGGGACAAAACAGGACTCTACTGTCCACCACACACATTTGACATTTCCTGATATAGGATGGATATTCAGTCATATGACCTGGAAATAGTCATACAGTTTTGCAGCGTTCCTTCTGCTCACAACCTAAAAGAATGCTAGATACATTATAGCTAAACCTCATACTCAATGTTTCCTATCAGTCTAATTAAAGATGAAAATTGCAAGTGTATCTAAAACTTAAATTAGAGCTCGAATTAAATATTTGCTTTTAACCCAAAGAAACTGAAGACAAAAATCCCCTAATCCATACAGACCTGGTGGAATTTCTGCTTTGGCACTAGTAGGACGCCATGCCAGTACTCTTACGGAAGCATTTCTCTCTCCACCATGGTTGTCTTTAATATACTATGAGCACATATAATAATAAAAAAATTAAAAGTATTTCAGTTGGATCATTACTGTGTTATTCAAAACTGGAACTATCCTTCATTATTGTCTAATTCTGCTACTCTGGCTCTTCTAACAAGTCAGCAGATTGCCATGATGACTTGTTAATTTGTGATTTCTTGCTAGGTTAAGGAACTCCAATTGCTCAGTTCTAATTATCTTGCTAATTTCATCTGCTGCCATAAAACTAAAGATTAACATATACAGAAAGATGAGTTTGGAACATTTTTGCCAGTCGAAGGAGCAGTCTAGTATGGTAATAGCACTGTTTTATAGAATATACTATATAGTATTTTCCTCAGAGTTTTACTGAATATTGGAAACCTAGTGCAGACAACAGTAATTTTTACTTCAGGTAAGGCTTAACCCTCTAGGGGCTGAGCAGTCTTCTAAACAACATGAACAATTGTTTAACGCTATTGTAGGATCAGACTTTTGCTGTGACACAGAGCCTTCAAGTAACTGATCTCTAATTTAACATACAGCTCTACTATGAATATCACCAAACATCTACAAACAAACCTGTATCAGTTTTTGCACAGGTTTAATCCCTATAAAACTACGCTATGTAGTTGTATCTCTGAGTGATAATTTCTTTCCTGCATTTGTGAAGAGGTGTTCAGAATATATTGGTTTTGATAAAATAGCACGGAAGACCTGTTTGGGCTTACGTACAAAGGCCTCTGCAACATAAACACACCTACACTTAAGAATGCCATTCCCATTTCAAAGATTAGATCTGAAAATTCCAGGTCAGAAGTTAACTACATCCTTTGCAATAGGCTGTTCTGATCTAGTCATTTATACACCAAAGTGGTAAGCACTGGCCACATACGTATGTTACAGATTTGCACACCCACTCAGAACAGATGCATACACAGTCAAAATTAACAAGGAAAACAACAAAATCCCAAAGGACTCAGTAGTGTAACTCTATGGAAATAAAGACAGTGGGCATGAAACAAATCCTGAATCCTATGTCTTGTTCTATGCTGGCTCTCTTGTTAGGTAAGAGACATGCTACTCAGCTGCAGCTGTCTCATCTGTAAATGAGCAGAATACCACAGAATTCACTACTTGTTAGAAGGACTTGTAAAATAGACATAACTTGTTAAAGCACATTTCTGCTTTGCCTTTGCTTTCATCAAACACCAAGTTTTTTAAGGTGAAAGGCGGGATTACCACTACAATGTGGTTCTATTATGATTAATTACTTCGCAGGAGTTAGTAAGATGTACTTTTTGTTTATGTAGCATTTTGAATGCACATTAAAATGTAAATTCAGAGTACTATCACAGTGCTGTTCTACTCCCTTCAAATTTTCAGCCTGAGCACTTCTCTCACAAAGAGCAGCATCTGATAGTTGGGTAGGATCTCTAACTAAAACACACAACATCTTAAAAATGGGACCATTTCAAACCATTCTAGCCAGACTCAGAGCTGTGGGTTTAGGAGACAGCAACTTCTGTGGCCTTCTGTCCTCTTTCTTCATAAGCACGTTTGAGCCTCCTGGTATAAATGGGTTAACAGACTGATTTACTGAACGTTGCTTCACGGATTCCACTAGGAATGCACACTGAAATAGAAGTTCACATTGTTTAGTAACCCATATATGTGAAATTTAAGTAAATGACATTTCAAAGACAGGCATTCTGTATTTATTACTTCAATAATAAAAAAAAATCTATACCAAATTTATTAATCTGGTAGTGCTTAACACCTCTAACTGAACAGAAACCCCTTTGTGCTGTGCTTGCTCAAACACAAAGGAGGAAATCCTCCTTGCTCGGAACAAACATTCTAAAAGAAAAGGCAACAGTACGCATACCAAGATAAGAACAAATTGGAAGATGATGAACCAAGTATATGCAACTATTAAATGACAACAGAATATTTTAAGATCCCATTGAATATCCACCAACTCTTCTCTTTAGAAATACTTTTGTGACTCAGAGTTGAATGCAGCAAGGTGCTCAGACCTCTGGACATATATCTTATTGCATATATCCTTCTAAACACACTTTTCTAAGAAGCAACAACCATACTGCCGGGCTGGCTATATTGCCTCAGTCACTTTGTTAGATATCTTTGGAAAAAGTCACGTGCATGTAATATGGAGAGATACGGTGTAGTTCTACATCCTTAGTACACTTCAGAAAACAACTGTTTTAGAATCGAACAAATGTATTGCGCCAATGACAACCCCTCCCTCCACTGTGACTTATAGGAACATAATATTATAGATTTACTATATAATATATATACCTTTTAAATATATTTATATCTATAATTTTAAAAACCAATTAATTCTGCTTGAGAAGAATTCATCATAGGATTGGCAACAAAAGGGAGAATGACTTCAACTGCAAACTCCTAGTATTTCATCCGGAATCATGGCCACTCCCACACCAATCACTGCAGTTCTATTGTACAACTGCTTTCTAGTCCATATTTACTCTACAGTGACTATTCTTACACTGTGGCACATTCCTGCCCATCTTACAAGGACTTTCTTTTTGTCTAGTCTTCTGCATTGTCAGCTAAACAAACACTGTTCAATTTTTTTCTGAAGAAAAATGTAACTTAGGAAAATACATACAAATAATACCTTTTGGGAGTAGTTGTTTGCTTTTTCCATTTCAGACACAATAACAGTGATATCATCACTTTCAAAAATACCTGGTAATCAAATATATGCTAATCAGTGTGGGGTTTTTAAGTGTACAAAATACATCTTTTTTTAAAGTTTACAACAATTTGTAGAACATGCCAAATTGCAATGAAAAGAATCAAAAAGCCTTTGTTTCCTGTATGCCAGGCAGTCTGGACATACCACATGAATAACTATATTTTAAATGTGTATCTTAAAAATATATAGCAGAAGACAGTGAATTCAAATAGAAAAGAGAAATCAAATTCCTGCATTATGCCTACTTTATAATATTGTGCAATACAACTGAAAGCCTTAATGAAACCAGGACCTCTGTTTTTATCTCAGTGCTAGTATAGCATTATCACATGCTAAAAAGTACACTATTTGATTTGGGGGACAAAAAACAAATTAATTAATGAAAAATAAGTATGTGCTGACTTTCCTTTTCACATACCTGCTTCCCCAAACCAATGAAATCTGCCATTGGCTGCCTGTACTATTTCTTTAAAAGCAATGGCAGTTTCAGCTGCATTAGCATAGTGGGCTGGAACAATCCCATTGGAGTCAACATCCTCCATTACACTAAAAAGACAGACATGAAGCTGCAAATCAAAACCTCTGCAAACCTCAGCCACATAAGCACTGATTGTGTGCTGCAAGACAGAGAAGAAAAAAAGAAAAAAAGTCAGTAGTGACCCTCTACCTCAGGTGAGCTTTCACCTACTCCACTGGTTCTTGAACCGATGTACAAACACTCCTTACCTGAGCAATCCAGTACAGGAACATACCCTGAGTAGCTGAATGCCTCCTCACATCATGCATATGCATAAAACCTGCCACTGTTACTAGTGACAATGGCAACAGCATTGCTGCAGCCACGAAGTGAGACGGGGTAGTTATGGGAATCGGACACAAGGTCATGGACTGCAAGGTAGCCATACACTGAAGCAAAGAAATAGGGATGGAACTATTCAATTGCCTTTTTGAATGTATCCTTCATTTTCTTGTTATCCACATGGATTTTTAATGATTTTGTAGGTTTGCCCAGAATTTCCAGATGTTTGGTGACAAAAGCAAGAGACACCCTACTGTGCACCCATGGTTATTCCAGTTAGATCACCGTATGTTCAGAAACTCTAGGCTGTGCATGTGGCTTAACAGTCACAGATCACATGCACTGTGGACATATATCCAAGAAATGGATTGCTGCTATTAAAAATAGTAGCTGTCTCTACATAGTGTACTATGGAGCTCCACCATGAAATTATCTGTGGCTTTGTTCCCATGAGTTATAAGGAAATTATATAATCCTGAAAATCAGAGTTGGTTTGGTCAAACTCAGTAATTTGCAATGAAATGATGGCCAGGGCTGGAGTGGGAAAAGGATCCTAAAAACACCTCTTGAATTTTCTAGGATTCACACATTATTAATAATTGCTACCTGCAACACATGAACAGCAATTGCAGAAATGGAAGTTTGAGATCCCAACAGCTGTGCTGGCTTAGATATGTAAAGGAGAAGTATTCTGCCAACAAGCTATAGTGACTAGCCAAAAGGGGCGGGGGGGGGAAGCTGAGATTAATTCTGATAGGAACATACAGAAAAGTTGCAAAACCTGTGATGATACTTACTGTTTCCTGATCAGGTATTCCAGTAGTCAGCAGGTAAAGCCCTTGTGATTTGTGTTTGTCTTTGTCTTTGAAATCTACTTCCACAGCTCTCCTGAGAGCACTCATGAAGTTTCTACTCCCTTTGCACTGCAAGCTCAACACCCACCTAAAAGATGATGTTTACACTTCAAAGAATGAAGCCACAAAAGCTTTTGTTTCTGCTTAAAGCAATAAAGAGAACTAAAAATCTTAAATAACACTGCACTGGAGTCTAAAATTTTTGACAATGCTCTAGTTTCTGTACTGCCACCATGGCAAGCTAGTTTTTAAGATAAGATTCAGAGCATAGAGATGAAAGAATTCTCTCTTAATTTTATGTAGAAAATTTGTAACATAGTAGGACTTACAGGAATAAAAATGAAGCCACAGAGGTATAATGAAACCTGGGATTTGTTTCCACTGTATCTGGGGAAAAAAACTCATGGTTTAACTTTCACATCCCAGTTGAATTTGAAGCAGTTTTCAATTCTTCATGTAACCTGTGCATTTCTTACACAGACACTTCTATACCTGTGCACATATATATTCTATATACATATGAACTACAAAATCACTCGGCCATATTAAACTGTTTTCACAACAAACCATCATGAACAATCAATATAGAACAGTTCATGGCAAACTATTTTTGTAATATGATAAATTTATCGATTTTGTAAATTGTGCGCATTGCTGTCTAAATCTGTTTCTCTGTTTTCTCTGTTTCATGGTACCTACCATCACTTAATTCAGATGTATGGGAAAGTTATTTGGTCCTACCTCCAAGCATTTTGTAAGTTTTCTGGTTGGGAAGGAACCAATTCCAGCTGCCAAGGCACAACATCACTCCCAAACCTTTTATGGAAAGATAAGAGCAATTAATTTTCAGACTATGCTTTAGAACAAAAGAAAAAGAGAGCAAATTCACTGAAAATAAATATTTGATTTGGGGTATTACAAATAGAGAACAGTAAGCATCAGGCAATTTTACATTTCAGACAACATAGTTATTCACAGTTATCCATCACTCAGGGGTTGTCAGATTTTCAAGGCAGTGGGTCAGACTACATTTTTCTTTCCTGAACAGGATACTAAGCAAGCTGGTAAAAGCTCAGCAAGATTGTGACAGAACAACCCCAGCCCTCAGATGCTCCCTGTATCTCTCTTGTGAGACAACAGATCTGCTCTCCCACCAGGTTTGGAATACCACGAGCTACTATCTCTTGCTTTCACCTGCCATTCAGAAACCTGCCCAGCTGCTGTTCAGCAGCTGTGCCATACATTTCTGACTACCAGTGTTGAGTGCAAAATTTTACTACTATTACATATTTAATAAAAAAAAAAATGTACTGGAGTTACTGAAAAGTGTAAAGGGTGTTCTCAGTTATGGTACCTCAGACACCTCCAGAACCCTCTTCCAGTAAAAGTTTCTGACATGTGAACTGATACTGTTATGAACAATATAGCATGAAGAGAATTTGTTGCACGCATGATGCTATCAGTTTCAGTGAGCCTCACCCAAAAGTGATTTTTAATTACTAATCTGATCTCTGTACACCTGACCCATACGCCTATCCACAAATGATAAATCAGTGCTACTTTTGCAATTCATCATAAAATGTTAAATAGAATTTAAAAAATCTAAGATATGCCCATTAGTAACTACAGTCTCTCAGCATACTTTTCATTGCAATGTTACAATTATTTTAAAAGAATCTTAAGTAGTTGCTTACGCTATAATATTGAAGTAATCCTTATCTGACATTTGTTCCTCAAGTAAAAGCCGCAAAGAATGTTGGATGTGGATGAGGTATGCAGAGTTTGTCACTGACATATCAACAAGTATAGCCACCCTATATAGGAAACATGTTATTTGTCAAAAAAACTCCAACTTATTTAATTACATATTCTTTTTTTTACTGTACTCTAACTCACCAGGGAAAATATCTTCTAGATATGTGTCAAAATATATAAACACTGAATCTATATTTTAAAAAAATCTGCAAAACGTAAGACGAAATTAAAAAAAAACAGCAGTAACAATAACAGAAAAGTTGTGCAATAATCAGGGTACTGGCACATGTAGTGCCATAATGGCCGTTGAACCCTAAGCAGGTCCTCTTCCTTCTCTGTACTTGACTATCTAAAACACATCTGAAACATGGGGCTTACCTGCTAGATACCTCAAATTTAAAAGTCCCATTCTGTCTCATAGAAATTGCAGTTTTGTGTTGACTGATGATCATGGGATTCAGTAAATTCACTGGATTATTAAAAAAGCTGAATATCCATATCTGTCTTCAAAAGTGGATTGTTTACACTGGTTATATCTGCAACTGTTGTCTCTACATCTGACTGTCTTCTGCCCTATATTACTTGGTGCTGACTTACACACAAAGCAAAGGCTGGCAAATAAGAACCATCACCAAAACGCAAAAGAAGGACTATCAAAGTACGATACCTCCTTTCACAAACACTTCCCCATATTCTTCTGCTAGTAACAGATAGCCAGTCAATTCGTTTCTCATAGATTCTTACCATCTTAGCAAGCAACTTCTGTGGATAAAATATAGAAAATTTAGATTAAAAATAAAAAGTTTAAGTCTTTTATTGCCAAATGTTTAATCCAGAAGTAACATGACAGCATAATATTGGAAAAATTAATGACTTCCATTCATTTTGACAGTAGCATTTCATTCTTAGTAAAGGTAACACAGTCCATGAGAAAAAAACATACAACGATGAAAAAGCAACAAGGTGTATAAAGGTCTAAAGTCTCTTCACGTTTCCTCTTGCTAGTATGTCCCAAAATAGTGGTCAAGCACATTAGTAAAAGGAAAAAAAAGTTCCAGAATACAGTGTTTGCAAGCTTACAATTTCTTCAATAGCAATTTTAGGCAGTGTTTGTAACAAAACACATCATTTAAAATAAACGCAATATTTTCCAACAGGTATCATCCTTTAGCACAGTATCGATTTGAAGACATTAAGGCAATTTGTCCAAACTCTATAGAATATGACCTTTGCAAGCATATGTATGCATTATATGTATGAGGGCAAATCAAACTAGAAAACGACACTGACCCCAGGAAAAAAAAACAACTATCAAGTAGCATGCTTTTGGAGCACAAACACAAGCATCTACTAGTGATCAAGGAGTCAGAAGCTACTTTCATGTCAGCCAGTTAAGCTTTACACTCTCCTTTGTCGTCTAACTGTAGAGTTCTCCAGATTTCTCATCCCTCCACTATTTTAAAGAAATATTTGCCCTGCCTGGAAACATTCCCACAGCCCTTTGACAGGACTGCTAGTGGAGTTGTACAGACGAAAGTAAAGAAAAAGAATGGAATAGACCACTGTATTTATATACCCCAGCTGCAAATATCCCCAAGAAGCTTCTATTTCATTAAACTTGTCCCACACTCTGATGATCTGCATTCTGACCAAGGAGGAAATCCTCAAGGATCACTACTGCCTGTAAGAACTCCAGTGGCCTTCATTATGTTACCTGTATATGGATATCTCCACTTCTTCCCCACTTAAAAGAGCTAATGAAGTCCTCGAAAATCCTCAACATCCCATACAGTGTAAATATTCTCATGCACCAGTAGTTTTAAGGTTATCTATATAGTAATATCCCCATGGCAAATTTGCAAAAAATCCTAACATCCCATACCTAATAGTGTTCTTAATTCATCTGCAAACTTGGATGTAAAAACTCTAGTAGCAGCGTTGCTATCCTCTTGAAGAATGTCTGGCAAATAGCAGGCTGAAGCCAAAGAAGGATAATAAGTTTGTGCAGCCAGTTGAAAAACTTAAAATCATAGAATCATTAAGGTTGGAAAAGACCTCTAGGATCATCAAGTCCAACCACCAACCCAACACTACCATGTCCTCTTAAACCATGCCCTGAAGTGCCATATCTACACATCTTTTAAATATCTCCAGGGATAGTGACTCCACCACCCCCCTGGGGCAGCCTGTTCCAATGCCTGACGACTCCTTTAGGGAAGAAATTTTTCTTAATATCCAATCTAAACTTCCCCTCATGCAGCTTGAAGCCATTTCCTCTCATTCTATTGCTAGTAACTTGGAAGAAGAGACCAACACCCAACCTCCTTTCAGGTAGTTGTAGAGAGCGATAAGGTCTCCCCTCAGCCTCCTCTTCTCCAGACTAAACAACCCCAGTTCCCTCAATCTCTCCTCATCAGACTTGGTCTCTAGACCCTTCACCAGCTTCACTGCCCTCTTTGGACATGCTCCAGCAACTCAATGTCCTTCTTGTAGTGAGGGGCCCAAAACTGAACACAATATTCAAGGTGTGGCCTCACCAGTGCCGAGCACAGGGGCACGATCGCTGCCCTGCTCCTGCTGGCCACACTATTCCTGATACAAGCTGGGATCCTGTTGGCCTTCTTGCCCACATGGGCACACTACTGGCTCATGTTCAGCTGGCTGTCAGCCAACACCCCCAGGGCCTTCTCCACCAGGCAGCTTTCCAGCCACACTTCCCCAAGCCTGTAGCATTGCATGGGGTTTTTGTGACCAAAGTGCAGGACCCGGCACTTGGCCTTGTTAAACCTCATACAGCTGGCCTCGGCCCAAGGATCCAGCCTGACCAGGTCCCTCTGCAGAGCCTTCCTGCCCTCAAGCAGATCAACACTCCCGCCCAGCCTCGTGTCATCTGCAAACTTACTGAGGGCACACTCAATCCCCTCATCCATATCATTGATAAAGATATTAAACAGGACTGGCCCCAACACTGAGCCCTGGGGAACCCCACTCGTGACTGGCTGCCAACTGGATTTAGCTCCATTCACCACAACTCTCTGGGCTTGGCCATCCAGCCAGTTTTTTACCCAGTAAAGAGTACACCCATCCAAGCCATGAGCTGCCAGCTTCTGTAGGAGGATGCTGTGGGAGACAGTATCAAAGGCTTTGCTAAAGTCCACGTAGACAACATCCACAGCCTTTCCCTCATCCACTAGACAGGTCAACCCTGTCATAGAAGGAGATCAGGTTGGTCAGGCAGGACCTGACTTTCGTGAACCCATGCTGGCTGGGCCTGATCCCCTGATTTTCCTGCACTTGCCTGGTGAGCTCATTCAGGATGTATCGCTCCATAACCTTCCCTGGTACTGAGGTCAGGCTGAGGGGCCTGTAGTTCCCCAGACCCTCCTTTTGTCCCTTCTTGTAGATGGACATCACATCAGCAAGCCTCCTGGCATCTGGGGCCTCCCCTGTTAACCAGGACTGCTGATAAATGATGGAGAGTGGCTCAGCAAGCTCCTCTGCCAGCTCCCTCAGCACTCTGAGGGAGTACATTCACTTTAAGTGAATATAAGGGATGGCAGAGAGCAGTGTGCAACATAGCTCAAGGGAGATAGCAGGAATAGTAAGACAACACAGAGCATTGTCTAGACACCCATCTTTTCTTCAAAGTGAATGGTCATCCTGTTGTGCTTGACACAGTTCCAGTTGTGCTTAACACAAATGAACATGTCTTGGAATAAAAAGCTGCTCTGACTTGAGACATTGCAATCAATATTTAACATAAATCTATTACCTATAAGGGATTTTACTGTTCTGACTGAATTCACCGGTGACACCATCTACATCACCATTTAAGCTCTCTTTTAAAGCTTCCCTTTAGACAGACACCAAAGCCAATGCCACCTGCATAGTCTAAAAATAATGTACTTGCTAAAAAGTTACCCAATGAAAAATTAACTTATATTACCAGAGACCTGGCCAAGGAGATATTGCCTTGTCTGTCTCTTGATTACAATTTAGAAAGCACCACACATGCCACACAAAAGAAACAGTTACCTGGCCCACTTCCCATCTGCTGTATTTATCAC
This sequence comes from Phalacrocorax aristotelis, assembly GCF_949628215.1. Taxonomy (NCBI): domain Eukaryota; kingdom Metazoa; phylum Chordata; class Aves; order Suliformes; family Phalacrocoracidae; genus Phalacrocorax; species Phalacrocorax aristotelis. The sequence goes on from NC_134285.1 coordinate 9,060,510, forward strand.
CGGCATCTCCCTCTCTGTCTCAGGACAGAGAGGCACATTTTTCAGAATTCACATTAAGTATAAAGAACAGTTGAGCATATCTTAAAACATACAAACACCCAGCGTCTACTGACATTTTGGAGTAAAGCAAAAGTATGACAACCTTCCATAAAGTAAGCAGAAATAGTTTCTCCTTTCTGATTCTTAAAAAAAGTTGGTTTTGCCAAAAACACATAAAAAAATAATTTGTCCTTGACATTCACATCAGCAGAAATACATTCTGTCTAAATGCACGGCAAGAGTGTTTTAGGAACGCTGTCAAGGCTAAAATGCTACTCTTGGTAAAGAGTAACTTCAGAGTTAATTACTTCTGATGTGACCATCTGCAGAATACTGATATTCAGCAATCATGTAGAACTTATTAGTTTGGATCTCATAATTTTACAGTGGAGACCTCTACCTACCTCTGATGTGGAAAGAGTGATGTATTCACAATGAAAAGGCTAATGTGATGTCTCCGAAAGTACAGATCAGAGGCTGAATTCAGAATATGAGATAGATCTCCAAATCCTACTGGACTCTCCATATGGACTGTACTACATTACTGGTCTTAAGGTATTATAGCAGAATTTCAAACAGAAGGAGAGTGGGTGCTGGATGTTGTAGGATCTACCCCAAACTACACAGGAGAAAGAAGCTCATGTGTATGTACACATTATCCAAACATAGAATACAGACTAATGCAAGATCCTGACTAAGGCAACCTAATTTTATTCCTGTGCCTTTCTTCATAATGGAGACTTTCATATGCTTCTGCCATGTTCTCACATGCAGAAATCAACATCACTCTCCTGGAATACTGTGTCTTTTTTCATCATTCACCATAATTCACCATTCTCCCCATCTCCATCCATCCACGGAGTTGAAAGAAGCTCACCTACTGAAGAAACTCATGTCACAGTATATTTTTTTAATCCCTTACTTAACCGGTCTTCTGGATTATTTGATAGTTTAGGATCAAACTTTTATTTCAAAATAATCCCTTGCCTTGACTCTTTTTCCTACACATCTGAGGAGCTAGGTTGCTATATAGGAAGAGGCTCTGGTTTGCTGCTGTTTTGTGCCTTCACGCATACTTTCTATCACACAACATCCTTGTCATGCAACAATCATCCAAGCTTGCTCCTACACTACTTCCTAGAGTGTTCCTGCTATGCCTTGAGTCCCTCTTGGTCTAGCCAGTAACAATTACAGTACAATTACACATTCTTCTTCAAAAAACTTGTTTGACTTTCAAAGAGATAAAACAAAACACAAAATTTTTTTTTTAGTGGTTAAACCAAGATGAAATGGGACAGTTCTGTTAAAGCAAGCAGCAGTACTCTATAGTGTTGTATCCTCTCACTGTACAGGCTAAAGGATTCATACATATGTGGGTAAAATAATGTAAATATTCTTACACATCATAGATTGCAAAATGCACACTGCTGTATTTATGAGCAGCACTGATGGACTCTTTCTCTTACTTAGCCTCCTTCCTCACCACCGTAAGAATCTGGGTCCCAGGTCTGATCAGATCACTGCAGACTTACATGGACAGCTGTCTGCACATGAATCCCTGTAGTACTTATGTAACACAACAATTAATGTGGAATAATTAGACGGTAATCTAGCCCTGACGAGGCCACATCATTACAGACAACTCACCTGATAGTTGTATAATACTGGCAGGTCAACGTGGATATTTTTCACAGTTCCATCATACCATTCAAACTGCATCATCACTTTCTAGAAGGATGGATAATACAGTTATATGTTTTCAGAAGCTACACTAACATGGAATTCCTTCTCGAATCATTCTTAAGAATTACCTAAGTATCTGACTTGAATCTATGACTCAAATGTCAGTTAAAGCCTGTAGAAATTAACTAACTTAGAAAGTACTGGTTTTTATTAGAAAGATGTAGCAACAGAAAGAAAAGGAAAAAAAAAGAAAAAGAAAGGGTCCCCATCACTTACCTCATGTAGAGTTGATGATACTTTTTTTTTAAGAACAGGTACAAATTCTTCCACGGGAGAAAAAGCATTGGGAGCCAAAACTTGATAAAGGTTTAACTTTTTAGCTATAGCAGGGAACAAAGAAATTAAATAAAACACATGCTCTGTCTTTAATTCATGTTTCATACCTGTTAAGCTTTTCTTTCTGTGCTACCTTTCAATCCATTTGTCTTTAACCAGTCTGTTGAGGTTTTGGCCAGGACGCATGGTGTTTGAATAACTAATGGTCCTTCATGCTTTGGAGGCTTTGGTAGGAAGTTGGAAGGTGCTGTATTTGCAAATTCTGTGGAAACCTAAAATGGATTTTAAGAAAGACTCCTACAAGTTTTAGCATATATTTTTTTTTACCCTCAATCCAAAATACCCAGCATGGAATATTAGTTTTACTTATGTTCACCAAAGTGCTGGGATTTCAACAAGCAAAATACTTTGAAAATAGCTATCATTGGTCCTCCTAAAAATAGCTTTTGGGGTTCCATTAACTTCACTGTGCTTGCCACAGTGCAAAACCCAAAGGGAAAACAAAACATCACTGTTTTACATACTGGTGTGAAAACAGCCAATCACCTCTCTAAGAAAAGCAAGTAGGAAAAGGGTCTTTGTTGCACACAGATCAGATCTTGACTGCTCCATTTCTCACTGGCACCAAGCACAGAGCCAAATGAACCACATTCTACCTTCATTCACACAAACAGAAACAAGTCAACAAAAACTCCTGCGGGGCACTAGAATTCCTTTATTTCAAAAAAGGGGTAAAACCCCTTTGTTTTATGAATGGAGAGAAGTTTATAAATGGCGAGAAGGTTTGACTAGTAAGTTTCTGAAATTACATGTTTTTATTTGGGGATATAGGACCTTCTAAGTGATTTCAGGGTGACTTCTGTTCCATATGTAGTCTACGTGGTCCTTAGTAATTATGAGGTTGGAAGACAGATGAAAGAATTCTATATATACGGAATAGGGAGGATGAGGGGAAACAATATTAGAAATATTATTCTCAAATGACCAGTTTGGCTCCTCGTCTGGAATACCTCAGGTCAGATGACCAGATATGCAAGGATACCCAATGGAAGCTTTCAGTCCCTCTTTCAGATCAGACTTGTGCACCTCACACAACTGCCTACAGTAACTGTTACAGAGAACAGACTATTTTGTTAAGAAAACAAATCCTCACAGATTTGTAAAATGGTGCTGCCAAATTTTTAGCATTAAAGTTTAGCAACTACAGGTGAATCCAACCACTTTCTATATTTTCAGGTCCCTATAAGTACAGAGATGAAAATAAGGCAAGAGAGATGCATATTTCCACTTAAGACTATCTGCCCAAGGTGAAAGCCAGACATGAGTAAATAATCTCTCTACCAGATCAAAGCAGAACTAGAAATTATCCAAACACTCCATACAAAAAATTAAAATCACAGGAGATTCTTTTTCGTCCTCATCTATATTTCATCAAGAGCACCTAGAAGTTAGTTTATTGGAGATAAGACAAACCAGGTAAGAACCTCTGGTATGTCGGTCAAATAAAGCAGAGAAATAGAAACATTACCAAGACATTGTTACAGAACAAATAGTGCCAAATCCTCACAATAAGATAGGACCAACACAGACACAGATGTGTAACAGACAGACTATAGCTTGCTAACTTCAACACTAGTAATGGGTCTAGACAAGCCCTTATGATTTTGCAACTGATTTAAGGGTCCGCCTTAACCAGGCAGGAATAAGTACCTTTTTACCAATTTAAAGGACGGTTGGAACTTCATTTAAATGATCATGCATACAGTTAGGCTAGTGATTCCCTTAGATTTCCGTTATGATCATGGTACAGTGTTCTTTTTGTTGCATTTTGCTTGCTTTAGAAAACTTGCTGCATTCTAGAGAATGACTCCTTTACTGGTTTTGGCCTTAGTTTGCTCTTACAATGGATGTCCAATACATAATATTCAAAGTTCACTCAACAAAATACCAGACTAATCATATATTTTTTTTTCATATTGTGAACACTAAAAACTTCTACCCCGACACTTCAAAGTACATATGAAAATAACAAGATACATACATCTGCTATTCTACTAACAAGTGAGCCACCAATTCTTCTTTGAAAAATCTGTTTGATGCTCTTGAGTAGGTCCTTAGCCTTCTGGGATTCCTGAAGTAGCAGATGAACATCACTGCTATCAAAATTCTGTACATATAAAAACAAAGGGGGGAAAGATAAGTTAACTACTTCTCAAATACCAATCAAACACAGCTTTCCAATTTCGATATGCATGTATCTATACAAGACTGCCTGGCATAGCAGAATTGAGTGTAAATGTATCTAATGCACAGCATGTAAGTTATTCATCCTTTTATAAGCAAGATATTGTTTTATTATTTTGAATCAGCCTACAGTAAGCCACCACTTTCATCCTGTTCACCAGCTTTAAGTCAGTGAACAATATCTGCAAAATTTATTGCACTTTTAGGAAAGCATTTTCAGTTGCAGAAAGAATTAGCCACAGGTTTATTGACCCCATCCTCAGCGCTTCTATGACAGACTTTCAGCACCAGGTCTTGCTATAAAGTTCTACTCAGAGGATAATTAGCTTACCTTCTCAAAGTGAAGAATCATCAAGAAGAGAGAAAAATGCTTTACCTCTCTAGTTGTCACCTACCTCTCCCTTTGAAGAGTAGCAATGATAATGGCCTCTTACAGCTTCTGCAAGGCTCTTTAGAACTGCCTACATACATTAATAGGAACAAAAACAGTTACTCTGATTCAGTAGTCTCTCTTGATAACATGGGTTGTTGGTATTCAATTCTCAATTAGAGACAGAGAAAGAATTTTTGAGGTACGTGTAGTGAGAAAGCCAAGTTATATTTCCATGGTTTTCTTACCAGTCTTATTTTAATATGGCTGAAAAACTAACTCAGTAAAGAAATCTACAAAATAGGCAATAAGGGTCACGTTCATTCACCTTGTGTTAAAATGCCAGTCACTTTCACTTACTTTGAAGGCAGGCTTATACTAGTCAGATCAAAGGCGTTATCATCAAAGTCTACAAGTATAAATATTATGCTACCCTTCCCCTGCCCACAATTACCTCTTAAATCCTTTGCTGCTTCTTTCACCTCTCCCATCTCCTTCCACCTACCACTGCAATCCTTTTTCCCCATGACTGCAATACCCTTACTACATCCAATCTTCTCTTCAAACCAGGATTTCAACCGAGTTCTCCCTGCCACTTAAGTCACTACATGCCTTAGGGAAAGGCTTAAATAAGCAGTCAACACCTTAAAACAAGTTTCTATGCAGAAGCTAATCAAAAGTAACTGCTTATCCTCCTGTCCTCCATTTCCTTCAGGCAGTCAGTGCTAACATCCAAACCATTGCTTGTGATCAACACTGTAATTTGAGCAGGGCTGCTGGATCTTGCACTGATACTATTCCATACAAAATTATTCCTATCCCAGAGACTGCCATACTTTTATGATCTCTCTCTGAAGTCCTTGCCTTTCTCCAATGAACCCTCTCCCTACCCATTTGTCCTTACTGGAATATTGCCTTCCTGAAGTCCCCTATTTTTCTGCTTTCACCTGCAAAAGAGCCCTTAGCCCCAAAGTTGTCTCAGTAAACACACAGGATTATTATCCTGAAATAACTGCTTCCCTTCAGGTGCCAAGCCTGTCAACTCTGCTTGGTTGCCACTTCTGGCTTTGGTATGAACCAAGATGAATGATCCACACAAATTTTTTCATGTGTGAATCTCCTCTAAAGAAAATGCAACTCTAGATCGAGAACTCTTTAATGAGTAGGTTAGCCTCCCCACAAGTTTATGAAAGAAGACATTGCAGCTGAATAGGAAACATATGTCCGGACACTTAAGTAAATATTAACACACTTACAAGAGAAGCAGGATTGCTGCAATCATATGTAACAGCATGAGTCTGCAGTTTTCTCCCCAGCATACACTGCTGAGCATAGTCAGACAGTATTTCCACAGACTGATCAGGGCTGATAAAAATAAATAAATAAATAGAAAAGGGGAAAAAAAAGATCTTAACAGTGGCAGTAATCAAATGGGAAAAAAAGCCATACTGAAGAAGACAGGGAAGAAAATGAAGTGGGAAGGAAATAACAAATCATGGGAATGTAATCCAGTCGTTTAGCATAACTAGACCTCCTCTCCCTCTTTCAACAATTACTGACGTACCACTACCGGAGTTTGGTTCTGTCCTGAAAAACTGAATGATAGTAAAAGCACTAAGACTCTATTCCAGTTCGTAACAGTTAGAACAGAAATGTTCTAAATTATTCCTTGCTAGCTTTGGAAGCTAAAAATCAGGAATTGTGGTTTTGCCCCCTGTGACAAACTCTGACAGAAAAGTTTTCAACTCAGATCTTCAACTGTACCTAAGTATGTCCATTGTCTTCTAAAGGCACCAAAGAAAGTACAACTTTGGTTTGTGTTTAGACGTAGCAATCCACATTCTCTGAGTTCTGATGGTTCTGCATGGCTAGAAAAAACTTTTCGTTCCAGCCACACTTTTGACAGGGACAGAAATTAAGGAAGTTTTCACTTGCAAATATTAAAAACTTTTGCTTTCTGTTCAAAGAGGACCTAAACAGAACTTGGAACCTTTTAACTGAATACTGTGTGTTCAGTAAATTAGCTGAAATGTAATCTCAATCATCCTAACCATCCTTTTTTTGCACACTTAAAATACAACGAATAAATTAAGAGTACCATAACACTCCCAGAATCCTTACTGTAGTCTTTTTCTTGTAATCCTGACTCTAGTACTGCAAGTTTTCAAATAATGATAGTAGAACTGAAGAATTTAGGTCCATAATTTATCTAATCTTAGCCTGGTTTCATTTATCTAATTGGACATTTTAAGTTTTCCATCAGCATCAAGATGTCAGAGAAAAGACTACCTTTGAATGCTTAATGCTATCTAATCTTCCCAGAGGTGTGGACCCTTTCAGTGACATCCTTAATGATGCTGAAGGATTTTTATTGACGTAACATTAGAGCTAGCAGACTCTCAATGGATTACTGCGATAACTGATCTGCAAAGGAAAAATGTAGCTTTGTATCAGAACAGAGAAGATGTATAAACAGTTAAAAAGGGAAGAGATAAAGGAATTCAGTGCCATGAACTAGAACCACATAAAACCTGGATCTTAATTTTTCCATTTATTCTTGTATCAAGTTCAGATTTCTTGTACCCAACTTAAAGCTGGTTGTTAGGACAGGTAACAAACTTACCAGCTTCCTATAACAAGAACCAGAGAATTCAGTTCTTTCATCATAAGGACCTGTTTTAAGGCTTTCAGCAAATTGCAGCCTCGACCAGGCTCCAGTTGTTGTATCCACTGTCTTGCTTCATGTAGCCTGAGGGCAGGGGAGGGAAAGGTATACATACACTTAATGTGCAGGTGCTAAATAACATAGATCATGAATAATACTACAAACTACAGCAGCTGCGAAGATATTTTATGCATGAAAAAACAGCTTGAAATCACTGACTGCACTTAAAATTAATTGGGGTTTTTCCCCCTTCTTACAAATCACTGCAGGCACAAATGAAAAACACTATTTATTATCTACAAGAGATTGCTCTAATTAAATGGAGACCTTCTTTGAAACACCTTTTTTCGTCAGAGAAGCAAACTTACTTACACATGAACGTTGATGTTTTTTGGACTCTCCCATAGAGGTGAAATTTCTGTACTGAATGAGAGGCAGTACAATTGCTTCTTACAACATAGCTGTTCATCTAGTAAGCACTAATAGATAAAAAATAATCAATGCATTAGTATCCATGCTGTTTCTAGTAGGGTTATTATGTAAAAGAATAAAAATAGTTAATATTTTATATCGTTATATTAATTATTATTAATATATAATAAAATAAATAATAATATATAATAATATAATAATATAATATTATTATATTATATTAATATAGCAATATTATCAGCTACCACAGAGGAAAAATAAAAATCATACAGATTCAAATGTTTGGTAAGGAGTACAGAGACAAAACCTGCAAGTAATGCAGTCAATTTATTAATGGGGCAGGATGCAGGGAACATTTGTTGTACTGGTATCAGTTTTTCTATCCAGTTGAGGAGCACATGAAACAACATACTGATAAAATGAATATATTCACCCACCAAGCAATTACTAAAAAATGTTTAATACATATTCACGGATAGGGCTAAACAATAGTTCAGGTATTACAACTAAGCAAAGCAGACTATGTGAAAATTGAGTTTTCTTGAAGGAGTTATAAATAAAACACACAGATAATATTAATTGATTTTAAATAATTTCTGAATGCAGGAAATGAAATTGTACAAAGTTTCAAAGTTAGATACTAAACCAGCTACATTATATCTTCCTTATGACTAAAAAAGATTTATAAAATTAAAGAGCACAATATAGGACAATTTTCTTTTGGGACTTCAGGAAGTGATTAACTCACCAAGGTTCTGAGCAAAATTGTGAAGTCTGCCTTGTTGTAACAAAACATAAAGCTATAAGGAAACTATATTTACTATAAATAACTCTATGTACAACTTGGTTCTAGCTCTTAGAGCTGTTTCTGGTAGGCAAGTTTATTCCATAGAGAATACTGGTACAAGAATTGGGAAATATCCAAATATTAATAAGGAAAGTATTATTTTTATAGTACGTAGTGGTGTTTGTTTGGATCTAGATATTAACAAAGACTACACTTTCAAAGACATTGAAAACATACTTTTTTACAACAGAAAACTTCTATTCTATTGTGCATTAAGGATTTAAGCAGACTTTTTTCTACTTAGTTCCTAGCTTGTGGTTATACAAAAGTTTGATTAGTATTTTATAATTGCCAAAGTCTGCTTTATTATTACTTACTAAAAGGTCTTTCTGAAAATCCAGTAGTCTAGGTCTATAACTTATATGAGACACATCAACCACAAGTCCAACTTTGGTTCCTTTTATAAGGCCAAATACCTTAAAAGAGAAAAGTCATTGTAAATACTAAGCTTATCTAAAGTTTTTAAAATGTTACTGTTTACTCTGTACAACATCAGTTTAGAATCAAATACTAGGTATTTATTTCCACAATGACAAACCCAAGGGAAAAAAAAGAAAGAAGAGAGGAGTACTGCCTCCCAATTTATCCTTACCAGTGAATCATATTCCACCCTTGCCAAGACAACCTATTCATTATTTGAGAGGATAAAAATTAACTTTGTCTATAGCATCTCCTTCAGGTTAAATCAAGCAACTTTGTGGAAGGTACATTTTGGAATGCTGCTTCTTTCTCTGTCCCCTTTGAGAGGGAGTTATGTCCCCTTCCCATTCCTGAGAATTAGCACTGCTAGGCACAGTAAGTGACTAACGAGCTGTGCAAAAGAAGGCACAATGGACTACAAGACAGCTCCACCCCAATCAGAGCTTAAGCTCAGCATTGTTTGCTCCTCTATAAATCACATGGAGAGGTCCTGATTATTAAGATTGCTAAGAAAAAAACTAGAAATTAAGAAAAATAATCAATTGTCAAGATAAGTATCACTGCACATGATGAGTAATTCATAGTAAATAATGAAGATACATAAGCTTTCTGGAAGCTACTTTTCACTAGTATTCAAAAGCTAATTTATTCCTCAATGCTATACACAGTTCCATTCTAAAAATACACCACAAAGTTAAAGTTACCTTTCTGCTGTCCTGCAACAGCCACTGAACTCGCTGCTGATAAAGTTCAATCACTCTGACAAAAGGCATAGCACACATTTAGCTAAGGCATTCTCTTGCATTGTGTATCAATATAACATTCAACTATTTGTCTTCATCACATCCTCTTTCTCACAGACGCAGAATCACCTTTTAAAAATACTGTTTTCAGTGTTCTCATAACTGGTGGTGGCAGGGCGAACCATTTAAATACTTCTTCTCATAAAGCTGTTTGATTAGATATGTAGCTGTGTGAAAAACTGGATCACTAAAATGCTTTCTAATCAGTTGCTGGCTTATTCTGTTCAGAGATAGGAGAGGGGTATTCACTGTGTGTTATGTGTGAACAACAGAAGCTTAGGCAAAACTGAGCTTAGTTCATCACACATAGGTTATTTTCAGCAGATGCATTTAACACAAACTACAGTATTGCTTAAGATGCTCATGAAATACAACCTTGTGATTGAAAAGCAGCACACTCACTGAAGTGCCAGACTAACTGCAGCACAACTTTCAACAATTTCATTTAAAAACAGGTTTAACCTGAAGTAAAACAAAGTGTTTGCTGTCCTCTAAAGTTTTTTTACTTCAACCAACTTATAATACCATGTAAATAGTTTTTACAATTTAGCGAACACAAAGTTTAAATCAATGTTTCAAAGGGTGAAAAACTTTTTGCATTTTCAAAATACAAAAGCTGCTTCTTTTTTAAACCAGATCTGCAGAAAGTTTGCTCAGATGGCGTGGGACCACATACTGAAGGTGGACCTTCTGAAGATTCTGGATCTTCATGACTGACACTGTGAGGTGTGCTGAAGTAGTGGCACTCCTAGGAAGAGTCTAACAAGTGTTGTGAAGACCAGCAAACACATTAGGATTACTCTACAGCTTATTGAACCTATTCATTAAATCTTTTCCTCAATTTAAGTTTCCTTGATTTTATACATTTAAAATTCACTTCGAAAACTTTTACCTTCTACATATCATGACTAGATCCATAACTTGAAACTAATCCAAGTTACAGTAAACATAACACACAAATATGCAGTAATACCTGTGAAAACGCAACTATTCACTAGCTGTCTTTCTAAACTGAACTAACTGCTTCAGTCCAAAACCTGGTTGATAGGCATCTTCATTAAAAAAAAAAGCCAACAACCCTCAGCTGTAGTGACATATAATTATCACCCACCCTTTCTCAGCAGAAAGGATTTAATGCTGCGATACTCTGAAGTTCCCAGATACAACAAATTAAGATTTAAGGTAGTACCTGTAATCATGGGGGATGGGGATATAGAATCAGTTACATGTCAAAATCATAAACAAGATGGATGCTTACTCAGAAAGTCTGGACTCAAAATCCGTAAGAGTCTCTTCTGTAAACTCTATCTCTTCAACACCGTTTCTTGAATTCCTAGAACACTATGCATAATTAGCATGAGAGATGCACACAAGGACTGACTACAAGACAGGGTTTGTAAATTGCACTTACAAAATAATATTTCCTTCATTTATCAGATGCTGTAACGTTAATTGCAAGGATTCTAAACTGTAGTTTTTTAGCCATTCTTCTGTGGTTTGCAGCTTTTTAGACTGCATTTTCTTCATTTGTACTCTCTATAGATCAAATAAGAAGAAATTAAATGCAGTATGAGAAATGAAATGTGCTGTTCAAATGTGACAAAAATACAAGTCCTACAGATGGCTGCTGGTAGGCAGCGCTTATCCAAGAAGAGCACAATTTTAGGTACTGGCATACTCTTTTGAACGTGGGATGTCAAAGAAAAGAAGGTTTCAGAATATCCTCAGATTGTGAGCTAGGGGAAGGGGAAGGAGAGCTTAGTTTGGAGGTGACAGGAAGGAAGACAGGAAATAAGAGAGTTTAGTAAAAGAAATAACACAGTGATTTACACAGAGGAAGAAAAAGTAAGCATTTCCAAAACCTGCCTCACAGAGTTTGAAGGGCTATATATTGTCTTTTGCTTTTCCAAAGTAAAATGCAGTATCAACAGCTCATCTACCTTTATTGTTTTGCCCAATTTGCTCACAGATAGATTCATCTCTGCAGAGAAACTATATGTAGTTTCCTGACTTTAGTGATTACATCTATCAAAATGTCTGTGTTTGTATGCAAATATAGGTAAGAAAACATATCAATTGTCTATTCCCCACCCTGTGTTTATAGTGGGTATGTGTTACTTTTCTAGATGCTCCATTTAGCAGGAAACTTTGCCTACCAACAAATCTTGTGTCTTGTTGATATGCGTTACCAGCAATCCATTATCTCGTCCTAGATGAGACACAGGAAAATCTTGACATGGCAGATGATCATGCTGTAGACTGGATTTTGTGGTCACCCTACAAGACAATTAGTTTTATGGGATGAATTCATTACCCATAATATTCTTGTATTGTCATAAAGTCTTTACAAGTTATTTCTGCAGGAACTGGTTTATATTTTGTCATTTGTTCACACGTTCCATCTGATACATGATAAATCTTTTGAAAGGACATAATGCATAGTTGATACAACCTACAGTTATTCCCTCTGTATCTAGTTATTCAGTCCCAACAAGATTTTGCAACAACATCTTTACCCAACTTTTTCCAAAAACTTATCATTGTCCAACAACTGTGCCATTTTCCTGATGTGTGTATCCGTTATATGAACGGACATAGCCTTGTTAAAAAAAGCAAAAAGACACAGTATTAGAGTAAAAAGCTTAAATCCTCAGGAACATACACTGTTAAAAAATGTATTGATATTGTCAGCAGTTTACATAATTACATTGCATGTGAGACAACAAAAAATTAAAAGGCAGCTACAAAGAGAGGTTACAATTAGCCTTCTATAGAAAACGCATTTAGGAGGTGTTTGCAGGAGCTATTTGTTAAGGGGTTTTATGCAGAGCTGCCGGGAGACTAGCTACACAGCTCAACCAGAAAACCGAAAGACCGCAGCACGACCCAGGGCTCCACGGGCCGGCGGGAGCCAGGGGGCCGGCAGCTGGGGGCCGCCGGGCTGCGAGACGCGGGGACGGGGGCGTGCAGGTGCGCTGCCCCTCGGGTTTAGGCAATAAAGCCAGAGCAAAATCGATCATAAAATCCTGCTTTTCAGTTCGCTGGGCCACTCCGCCTCGCTCCGTCCCCAGCCACCCGTGACCTTCCACGCACCAGCGGCTATCAGAGCAGCCCTTCCGTCCGCCGACACTCTCCTCACCTCACGGGGGACAGGGCCCCTCAGCTCCCACGGCCCCGCGCCGTACCGTCCCCAGAGACCCACCTCCCCGGGGGAAAGGCTCCCCCCTTCCCCTCCTCCCTGCCCAGCCTAGGCACGTCCCGACAGCCCGGGCTGCCACCGCGCCGGAGACAGGGATCCCCCAACCCAAGCCCGTCAGGCCGCGGCAGCTCCCGGCACTCACCCGTCCCGTCCCTTCCCTTCCACCCGTGCGGGCCGGGAGCCGCGTTACGGCGTTGCCGCTGGAGACAGGCCGGCCCCGGCGGCCGCCGTCGGTAGGCGCCGACGCCGCTTCCCGCCGCCTGAGGGCGGTGGCGGGCGGAAGGCGGGCGGGGGTCCCCGAGGTGGGACCGGCGGGGCCGGGGCCAGTCAGCGCAGCCGGGGCCAGTCGCTTTAGTAGACAATTTATTTTGATAAACTTGCTCAATAACAAAAATACAAGTGAAGAAAATTATGTTCATTTTATACAGTTTGTATTAACATTTGTTCGGAAATCATTAATTGAAAAAAAAAAAAAATGTTCTAACCAATTAGAAAACAATCCTCAGTAAAGGCCGGGGCGGGGGATGCAGACGGTCAGGCCTCGAGCAGGGAGCGATGCGACGCCCAGGCAGAACAACCCGCTTCCAGACACCATTTCCTTCATTATTTTCATCCTTCACAAAGGTTTTAAAGGACAGCTTTTTTTTTTTCTTTATCTTTTGTGTGTGTGTGTGTTGGGGCAAACAGTAATCTACAGTTGTGTTCTGAAGTGGTTAAGCAACGGCTCTGAAACACAGGTATGGCATGAAGGCCCTAATCTGGCGGCTTTACGTCAGCCAGAAGACACGGCTCGGAGTCTTGCACACTACCAGCATCTTTGGGAAACTGGTATCACTCGCCAGCAACATTAACAACGGACAACGATGTTAAATGGTTAGACTGGTGTGTTGAGGGAAGCGCATCCTCCCCAGGGCTGAGACAAACAGCTTCCAGGCAATTGCTGCAGCTGAGCTCAACAATTAGATTTATACAGACAAATTAACTAGTTTTCCCTCTGAAGGTATTTTACATTCCGATCTTACATTTTGTTAGCCAAATAAATGACAAAGTGTGCACAAATTACATTACGATGGGATATCAAACCTTTTGGGAATTTTGAAGCAAAAGACTAAATAAGAATCTCTAGTGACACGTGAAATGAGCTGTCCTTCAAAAAGTTAAAAATAATGGCTGGCAGAATCAGAAAGGTTTATGTAAACACTCAACACAAATATGGGATTACCTTTGGAGAAGATTCATATAGAAACATTTGCTTTTCATGAACTGAAAAAGTCTACAGATGTTTAGGCATGTTCAATACGAACTTCTTGTAGTTTAAAACAAAACCTTGTGCAAATAAAACCTATAAATAGTCTTCAGCAGATTTTACAGTGATGCTCTTAGGTATGAAAAGAATGCACACAACTTTAAAACAAAAGTAACAGACGTAAGTTTGACAAATGATTGCACCATAAAACAGTGTTTTATATACAGTTTACAAGATATGATTTTCTGCTATAAATTAACACTGTACTATATAGTACTTAGTGACCTTATTAAAAGCAACTGTTGACAGCTGTCTCTTCAATTACTGGGTGGGGTTTTTTTAAACGCAGATGGCTGCATCTATTCCTGGACTTAAAATGCTCAAATATTTAATCAAACAATCTGCTAGTTAAATCTCTGCCATTTAATAATTCACAGCAATAACACTGGCAGATCAAAGAAACTTCCAGCCAGCCACAGTCTGGGTACACTCCAAGGTAAGTGTTTAGATTTTTTTACTAAATGATGATCCATTGAATCTAAGCCTAAATCCACTGTATACATGACGTTACTATAACTGAAATAAGTAAGCTGAGGGGGGAGAAATCTGAGCAGCTGAGAAACTCTCCCCCGACCTGTGTTACAGTTAAAAGAATCTCCCAGAACTATTTACAAGAGTGATGTTTCTGAAAAAAAGATGAGCTTATTTTTTCAACATAATTTATGATCTAAGTTTCAGTGAATACTTCAGCTTAGGATACAGCAGTGGTAACACCAAAAATTTAGACACGCATACAGCAGCTGAACCCTGCATTTTATCTCCACCAACATCACTGGGGACCTCAGACTAACCATGCAGTTGAAGGCTTAAATTAGGAACCAAATCATATTTAAACCATTGCTTCCAAGTAGGTGCCTGGATGTATTTACAGATTAGTATATTTTTGAAAAATATTGTGTTTTATGAACATTCCCCCTTCTACCTGTGAGTGAGCTGACTGGAAAAAAAGTCACTTATAGACCATTCCAGTGACAAGTTTGTTCAAAAATGTCACAAGAAAAAATACTTAGTTCAGCAAATAACCTTTTCATATTAAAATACCTGGGGAGAGGGAGAAGGAACAGGTGGAGGAGGACAGGGACCCAGCTAGGGTCTGAATGGCACACAGTTTAAAAGAATTGTGCAAATTGTCTTATTTTCAAACGCTTAAGCTTATCTGATAAGTGATTATTTTGGAAACTGCTGATTATGTTTTAACAACCACCTAATTCTAAAATACACTTTCACTGGCATTTTAGAAAAATGTCTACTTAGCAATGCAGTTGTTCTAATAGGCTCAATGAGAGAGCGCTTGAAACATACAAATTATTTTTTTTTTCATAATGAATCTCAGGTAAACCATGTTATTAACTGGAAAATAAATACTGATAGTGCAGGCAGCTTTTGTGGGACACTAAACTGTACTTTCTGCAAGCTTAGATTGAGCAGTGAATTATGACGTCTATGGATTCAAAGGTTTATCCTTGTGTTGAAAAATAAAACTACATTTAGTGAGGAATATTTACTCCAAATATGGATGGCCCTTAAATCAAAGTTTAAAATAACAACTTTAGTAAACAAGCCATATATTATTTAAACAATTATATTGCTAATTTTTTTTGTAAAGAGGAATTAATACTCAAATGAAAATAATGTCATCCATCTTTGCAGTGGAGTAGTGTTTGCATTACTTTAAATACTGCATTTTACATGTACTAGAGAAATACTTATTTATGGTAAAATGCTGTGCTTGAACATGTAAGAATGGTAATGTAACAATGCAGTAGAAAAAGAGACCTTCTGTACAACAGTTGCTAATAATTTAAATAGTGTCAGTTTCCCAAAATTAGGATTTTAACTTTAAGGTTTGACGTGATTTCACCTTCTACCCTCATATACAAATAAATTACCATAAAAAGAATTTTAGCTTAACTTAAAATTGCACCTAGAAAGGCATGGGATTGTTTGTACCTATTACAAAAAAGTGTTAAAATCAAGGGCTGCTACAAAGAATGAGGTAAACTGAAGACTCTCAGCTATGTGGCCTTCAGAGAAATGGCTTTTTTCTATTGAGTTCTAGTTTTGCACACCACAGTGTTTTGCTAGCAAAGCGTTCTGAGTTCTTTTCCAGGAACCGTTTGTGTGTATATACATATATATACATATATGTGTATACACACACACACACACACACACACACACACACATACACACACACTGTATACTGCATCAGCAAAATATATATATATTTATATATATATTTATATAAATATGAGGAAGAAATCCCCCTCTGAAATGTTCTTTAGTGTTTTTCTAGAGCTTATGGGGGAGGAGGGGATGTATGTCGTCTTGTTGTTACATACATTTAGAGAACATGTTTTGATCTATTGGCTTCTTGGTGCAGTAATGCAAGATTGATCCACATTGGTGCCAAAGGCTTTGCTCATCAGAAGGAAGATGTAAAATACCAATCTCCTAAACAGCGAGGCCAGCCTCACTTGAATTCCTCTGCAACCCTCTGGTCTACCACAAAGTTCATAAATACTTTGACTTCCAAATCATTAGACGTTAAAAACAGAAACAGTACAGTAACATGGGGCATTATGCTTCTCAGTGTAAAGCATTCTTCACTAGCTCCTATCACAGTGCAGACCTGACTGCATTAAAATATGCTCAGGAGATTAGTCAATGTTGTCTGTATTTGGTTATGGGAAAGGCTCTCCTTTTTTTCATCCAAAGTGCATAGTGAGAACAAGTCAAAGCATTCCTCTTTTCAGTAAGAGTTTGATAGTCTGATCTAGGCATCCTCCTGAGAATGCAATTCTGATGTCTTCCTCTTCTCCAAAATAAAGTCTTGCAGTTCAGACATTCATCAGCCAGGTAAACAAACTTTGCCAGCAAATAGAAGTCCCACTATTGTAAAGAAAATGGATAAGACAAACAGTACATACGAAGACCCAACGACTGTGTTATTGGGTAATTTATATGGTTGACCTCCAACTTCATTGATGTAAAATCCTATTGGAAATATTAGGGCTGCCATACAGAATAGAATCACTGCAAAGGAAAGAGAAAAGAAAAAAAATGGTCACTGTTGTGTTAAAGTCAAAATATTTACCCATTCACAGAGCACTCCAGAAAAGCAAGCAAAATATTCTGACCAAACTGAAGATCTGAGATACTGTAGTACCTAACTTGTTTGAAATGACTGAGTAGGCTTTATTTTGCTTTTAAAATGTCCCTCATCTACTCCCAAGAAAGACTAAAAGACCCCAATTTTGACTGTAATTTCAGTCCTGCTCACTAGATCATGAACTGTCTTTACAGAATAGAAACTTGGTGGATGTACTTCTACCACCATCCACAAATTCAGTCACAGAGTTCATTACTTCTCCAGTTATTTTAGAGTAATTTTCCCCTAAAGTCAATACAAACTAACATTCAACATCAAAGAAACTGCTATTATCAGAGTTATCTTTCTCCAACTGTAGATGCCCTCTCCCATTCTTCCACACAAATTCCTTTTCTGTAAAAGTTTTGCTAAAAATAGAAAACACACAGATTGTCATTACAGTTTCTTTTAGATTTAAAGATATCAGTTTCCTAAAGTTATATGACTGTTTCCTTAAGTAATGAAATATCCTTAAGATTTCCCATTGGAATACAAAGAAAGTTTTCTGATTCAGTTTAACCTAAGCTTCTTAGTGAAAAACTTCAGACTCCAGGAAGGAAGAAAACCAAGCAATGAGGCTTTTTATTTCACCTGAACAGTTAGACTTATGTACATGGTTCATGCTTACAACTGACTCTGTGTGGATGTACAAAAATAATCCCAGAACTCCTGTTAAAGCCCTTCATTAGAATTACATTATGGATTTCACAGGCCGTCAGGTATCAATAGTGACCAACGTTCCTCACAGCACATTTCAGTACTCTGATCAAATCCAGGAGAGAACTTCCAGTGTTGTAATCTTTCCCAGATAACAACTTCAGTATTCCGGTAACACACCTTTGGATAAGTAACCCTGTTTAGTTTGAATGTAGCAACACACAGGGCTCTACTGTCTTGACCAAGGGAATGACTTCCAAATATGGCTGCTCTAAGAGGCAAGACATTCTTCACAATAAAACGGATTAGCTTTTGAATTGGTTTGATTGCATATGCAAGAATACACAATTAGTTTTTTTCTATCAGTATTAAAATAACACAGAATCTTATAGAATTCTACCAGTTCAGTCAACTATTAGTGCTTTACTCTTATTTCACTTCTATGTATTTCAACTTTGTTTCAAACATCATTTATTGGGAGTGGAACGTGGCATCCCAACACCCATTATTCAACCAAATCCAAATTATATCTGGGGGGAGAGAGGGGCTGAGCCTGCTCTGTTCTCTCACCAACCCTACAAATCCACATACCAGCATCTCCTACCATGATGCACAGCTAACACTGGAGCCTCTCCTCATCCTCAGTCTACCTATAAACCTAGCCACATGAAAAAGAAAATTCAAGCCAAGTTACAATGCTCCTGCCCGAACACCGTGCATTACACACTAATTTTTTCAGTCTTCTCTCAGTTAACACAGACTGCTGCTTTCTGTTTGTTAGTAAGGGACACAGGTGCTGTCCTTCTCTCCCCTTTCTCTTCATCACAAAGAGACAGAACAATCTCTGGGGATGCTGTTCCCTACTTAAGCTTCCCCACAAGTCAAGCAACAGTAAAAACCACTGGCAATAGTAATAGCCATCACCTTAACCTTTGGTTCCTGTGCAAGTCAGCAGTGCTGCAGCTGTATTTGTTTCCAAGGTACACAAAACAAATTCAGGAGCTCGTCTGTCCCCTTCAGCCTTACCAGGACAGTGTCTCTAGTCTTTCCAAATAAGGAAATGATGGGCTGGAGCAGCCCCAATATTTTTTAATGTAACTTCACTACTGCTTTTCCTGACTGTATCCAGCTACAATGTTACATGCCCATACTAAAATCTTTTTTTAATGGACTCCATGTTTACCCCAAACAAATAGTTTATCACATATTTTATATCTTAATGCTCAAAGCTTATGATTTGCATAGCACAGGTCTCAGCTTTTAGGAAAACAGTCGTGTTCAATAGAAGAGACTAGTTATGGGCACGATGAATCTGAATTCAAAAAGTGTCCAAGTAGGACTTGCACATAAACAAAAAAAGGACAGTTTCACAAACCAGGACCCACATCAGAACAGCAGCTGCTCCTTGCTTCTGGAAACACATGAAACAGCTTTCACAACACCCTGAGCCAAGAGCAGCTACCACCAGGATCAGCCTTTCTTTCGGCTGACAATACTGAGCAGGAAAATACCAAAATGTTCCACTCGAGGGAGCTCGTGTCTCGCCTTTCATGTTACAGCTCCGGTGGATTATTTTTTAAAGGGGAAGAAAAAGAGCACAAACAAAAAACATCTGGCAATTGCATAGTTACTACACTCTTTCTCCGTGCTACCTCGTTAGGCCATCTAGTAAAACAAAACCAAAGAACCAGCC
Source organism: Phalacrocorax aristotelis (assembly GCF_949628215.1). NCBI lineage: Eukaryota > Metazoa > Chordata > Aves > Suliformes > Phalacrocoracidae > Phalacrocorax > Phalacrocorax aristotelis. The sequence goes on from NC_134285.1 coordinate 9,080,355, forward strand.
ACCAGACGTTAAACATTAAGGAATCTAGAAGGTTTTAATCTACATGATTATCGGTCCATGTAATTCCACACTACACAACCAAAACTTAAAGAATGTCTCCCTTTTTTAAATTGGATCTTAACCAACAGCTGGTCCATCTGAGGAAAGAAAGCTTGGGTATGTGTTTCTTGAGCAGATCTGTGTAAGCACTGAAGAGCTCTATACTGGAGTGGTCCAGAAAACAGTGGTTGATGTGTGATTAGTGACACAACATACAATAAGTAACAGTTTGAACAATATTCTGAGGATGAGTCACATTATCATAACTCAGCACACTTCCTATTACATTCAGTTTGTCCCTGATGAGCATTCCAGGTATTTACAAAACTTCTGTTTTATTTTAACAATAACACACTTAGAGGAAATAGCTTTAGGATTCTGAAAACAACCTGTGCTTTCAAGATTAAATCTCCTTTATTACATTCAAGAACTCCACAGCTGGAATAGTTCTGATGGCCTCACGGATATGGTTGAAGGCTAGATCTTTATCACTCTCTACCAAACCAGCATTATCTGAGGTGTGTTGTCCATACATGCACCAGTGCTCTGAGGTCTGAGGCCTGCTGGTGGCACTGTACTGCCAAGTGGAGCGTCTGCCCACTGCCTCGTGTTCCTGCCTCAGGACAGAGGGGTGCAGGCACCTCAACCCTCCCTCAGTTCTCAGCAGGAGAAAAAATAAATTCTGCACGTGCAGGCAGTGTGCAGAACGCTGATGTGCATACACATTTCAAACATTTACTACAGAAGCAACCGGCCATCTTTTCTCTTCTGCTGGGCATACACAACAGTGCACATGTTCTGCTGTGAGGGTGTCCAAGCATTTTCTTTGTGTGGTCTGAATTTTTAGTCTACTGAAATAGCAAATAAAAACCACATTAATCAAAGTCTCTGTCAGATTAGGAAGCCTGGCAAAGGAATTACGGCAAAGTTTTGAGAAGTCATTAAGAAAAGACTGCATATAAATCTATTTTTTAAAAAAAGAAGAAACTAAGGAGAAAATCCAATATATGAAGTGCTCAGTATTCTTTCAGAAGAAGATTTTTAAGCTAGAGGAGAGGAATTTCTTATACAAGCTATAGCCTAATGTAACTCTCCATATCCGGTAGTATCAACTCAGTGAATTTCCAGCAACACTTCCAACAATCCATAAAGAACTTCTCCCTCAAGCATACTTGCTTTTGATTTAAAATTCTTCCTTGTGAAGGAAAATTTGCAGAGAAGACACTTAATGACTACAATTTCTGTTAACAAAAATATTTAGGTAACACACTATCATTTCTAGTCTGCTTCTGCATGGCAGTTGTCAAAAAAAGACCTAGTTCCTGTAATTCTTTAGCTTGAAATTGTTTTGAGTGTCCAATGACAACTTCAAAAAGTCCAAGATACAGTCTGTTAAAAGAAGGAAAATGCTATAGTCTAGTCTTTAGAGGGCTCGCTGTAGTACCTGCTTGCCTCTTTGGAGATGCATAACATAGAAAGCAGCACCTGGTATAAATCTTTAATAACTAAAGAAGCACTTTATTCACTGGGAAACACCAGAGACAGACATTTGCAGGATTATCCTGCCCCATTTTTACTTGCATTCTAAAAAGCAACTCCATTATACTCATGAACATGTAGATCCTCAGGCAAAAAGAATAACAGACTCTCTGGTAACTCCTGGAAAAAATGTAGAAATATGATTTTTTCTGTCCAGCATCTCCTCCCTCGATGCATCTCAGAGAAGCACCCAATTCAGTGGTAGCAGACACAGAATTAATTCCCTTTCTAGTTGTAACAGATGGTAAGAGACCTGAATCTGTGTAAGATGTAAACAGATCTTGTGGGAGCTCTGTAAATTCCTGCAATAGCCAAGATTGTTATCACATACATAAGACCACCTAGGTGGCCTCTGCAGAGAATAAGCTCTGGACATTGATTCTAATTATGAAACCTAACAGCATCTGTCCCAAGGACCACAGAAATTACCATGTTTGAGATTTACCATAGGTTTACCATATCCTATCTTCTAAACCAGAAGATGGCATAACAAGTACGCTGAAAAGGCAAGGGGACTACATAAATTTGAAGCAAGGCTAGCAAAAAAGGAGCAGTTTCAGAGATACACGGAACAATACCAAAGCCAGGTTACATTTTTGCTACCTTTATGCCTCTATGTCACAGGGCATAGTTAGCGATGAAGTGGTATAAAAGCTGGGATGGTAATAGGCAGTTAGCTCACACTTGAGCAACCTGTAAATAATACCATGCAAAGGAATAGCTGATCAGATCTTTTGCGGCTGTCAACACACGGGGCATAGCTATGAGTTTGCAATGCCTCATTCATTGAAGAAGCACATGAAGACCGGGGCAGTGCATGAACTAACACCAGGAAGGAATCCACGCTCCACTACTTTCTCTGAATTTGGTACTACAGTTACCAGGACTCAAACATCAGTGATAGTTTTGACAGTATCTATGCCCAAAGTGACAATACCCATCACATCAGTAGGAATACTGAGATTCTTGAAAGACTATTCTCTAAAGAAAGCAAAGGAAAACTTTCACATTTGCCTTTAGAAGACCCTTTTCACTCATGCAGTATGACTTGGAGGAGGGAAATCGCTCTCCTGTCCACCAAGCTGTTTTGAAAGAATCCAGAAAGACAAGTTCCTGTGCAGTAAAACCACCAAAGGCTGGGGAAGGACACAAACACTGTAAATACTCTCTCAGGAGTATCCCTTTAGAAGTGTATAGAGGAAGGAGAATTGACAGATCAAACTTCTGTCCTTCCTGTGTCCCTTAGCTAAACAAGGTAGACAAGATGACCCTCAGCAATAATTCATATTTATAGGTACACAGTTGAAAAAACTCTGGAGTCATCCAAGATTATAAGATTACAAACAAAAATTCCATGAAAATCTAAGCTATATATTTATATACAGATTCCAGCATCAACTGGGTAAGAGTAACCTCTTACCAGGCTCTCCTTGCTGTGGTCAGAGTTGCAAGGAAAGATCTGAGCAAGACGATTCCTTTGCCCTTAGATAATGTACTCTAAACCCCCTTGCATTTCAAGAGAATGGAGCTGCCAGTCCCAGAGGTGCCCTTGGCAGTCCCAGCAGACTTCCCTGCCTGCCTAGGATAGCATGTCCTATGCTGTGTTCAGAAAGTTCTACAAGAAGAATATCTGCTAGCTGCCTGTACTGGGCTGTTGAGTCTTGAAACTGCATGCAGAAGAGATGTAATACAACTATGAAGTTTTCCCTACCCCCTTCTAATGAGTTGCACACTTTTTCATCTTACAGCAGTGACTCTTCACAGGAAGGACCTGTTCATGGTATACCAAGTTGATTCCACATGGCTGCATGTTTCCCAATACTAATCTACAAACAGGTTACTTATTTGTGTTGCCCTCCAACGAACCACAGAAGTCACTCTCATCAACTTGTTGAAAAATACAGAACTCTTCCTCCCATTCACTTCTTTTTTTCAAAAGTGATTTTTCTTGCAAGTGAGTTAAGCAGTAACAGGAATTGCTAACAGGAATGCAAAGTCACAGAATCATATGTATTGGAGATGAATACCAAAGACACTGAATTTTAATATTTTGGCAATGCAGCGATCATATCTTAATAGAATTATGAATAATTCTGACTTGCAAAAGAACAAATTAATATGCTTCATTATTAAACATCTCATAACATAAAGGCAAGTGCTGAAATAAAAGAATGTCTTTCTATATTTAGACTTGCAATAATGGACCTGTTGCAAGCCTAAAGAAATCTACAGGAAAAAACCCAGCTTTAGGTTATCAGATTTTTTGGCTGAACTAACCATCACAGCTGTAGAAAACTAAAGATGCAGGGATGTGATGATTTGAGATATTAAAAGAAAAACATTAAAATATGTGAACCCCAAAATACAAGCCCTGAATTAAGAAAAGAACCTCAGTAAATAAATTCGTGTGGTAACTATTAATATATAGTTCTCCAAAAATCCTCCTTACCTTAGAGCTTTGACTTCAGCTTACTATAAGCATCTTAATTTTAGATGGCATTTTGATTTTAAACCCTCCCTGCATACATTAGATATACATAAAATACATATAGATAAACAAGGGTACTAGAAACATTGGGATGGAATATTCAGTAATACTCATGTCTGCTATTTTAATCATTCACCGGAAAATAAATAAAACTCAGTCACAATGGATACAGCATTTCAATAGCTCCATTGTCTGCAAGAGCTGCACTATTACTTTAATATGCTGTGTAGCAAAGTTGTCAGAAGGATGGCTTTGATTGTAGAAGTGCTTCAGTGAAGTACCTTTGTTGAAGCTGAGCGCTTTTCTGTATTATTCCATCCCCCAAAACAAGGTTAGAGCTCATTCATATTAGGTATCATTAGATGTCACAGAGTTCCATTAAACTTTATTTATGACTGTGTAAACCACAAACTTGCGTTTTCTAGTTAGTGTTCACACTACCTTTAGTGGTATGTCATAATTCAAGTCAATTTAAAAGCCCTCAGGTTTTGAGTTTTTTCATGCTGTCATCCCCACCATTAAGGCACCATTTCACAGTTGGGCTAAGCCTGTAACACACACCAAGAAAAGGAAGTTTGAAAGTTATTCTCCTTACTTGTTATAACTGTTTTTCTTTTGCACCAAAGTAGCCATAGGATATATTTCCCTGTGTGGAAACACAGGGCTGCTAGAGAAGGCTCAGCTGTGAGGGATTATGCTGGTGCTCGTACGGAGCAGAATCAAGGGAGGCAGAAAAACACTGGTACTCCTCCCTCCAGCTAAAGTGCTGCTGCAGGTCACTTACGGAAGCAAAAGTCTCAGCGCTGCAAAGCACAGCAGATGCTCTGCAGTGGGCAATCCTCCTGCATAGCCAATTAGGATGCAGATATTCTGAATAAAACACCCGCTGTGAGCATGAAGCAGAACTGAACCAGCACCAACCCGGAATGAGGTATTCATGAGACACCTGAAGTAGGCATAAGTCCTGGGTACATGCGAGTGGGGAAGTATGGAAGACTGTAAGACACACAATTCAGGACTGACCTCTTCCATCCCCGCTCACTTTCTTAGGCCAATTAATGGATCTGCCCAAGGAGGGTAAGGGGTAAGGCCTTCCTTTCTCTCACCTTGGGCCCGCAGACTATTATTCCCTCTCAATTATAGTCACTTGAGATACCAACCCCTTGATTTTTGAAGGATTTTATTTTTCCCTCAGATGTTGTACTTAAAGAGAGGGAATGTTTTGTATAGGAAGAGCCCTAAGCACTGCTCCTTGGCAACACCATAGTGTTATTTTAGACTCCACCAGTTTATCCTGCATACAGGTCAACTGTGTAGTTGAGGTCACTTACTTCCAGTGAAAGCTATCCAGCGGGCATATTTAGTAGCTTCTCTTCGCCAGTGGGAAGCCACCAGCAAACCACATGTGACAGTTAGTGAAATGATTCCCATAATGATGAAAAATAACGTAGTGACCCACTCAGGAGGCAGCCGTGGAGGAATACAGGTCCTGTCACGTCCATGGATGGTTTGACACTGTCGCACAAGGCCAACTGTGAGAGCACCTGAAAACACACAGCAGAGAGGCAAGTAAACTTTCAAAATCCTCTCTGAGGGGCGCTCAACTGCAAACCAAAGCTTGGAATTCTCCAAAAATAAGGGATTCTTTCTTTGATGAACTTCAATAAGCCTTTCAAACACAGAGGATGGGGGGGCATGCTTTAAACATCTGTCTTCATGGTCTTTCATCACACACTTGCACAAGTTGAAGTGAGATGGCTGCAAGCTGTATCTGGCTCTTGAGTGGCAATCAAGGTCTAATCAAAGGGATAAAGCACTCCCACAAAGCCTGACAATATCAGCTAAAGTGGTAGCTGAGTTGTATAGAGGATCACTCCCTCATCTGTGCAAGATGAAATACTTTTATAATCTAACAAAATGAGCTGCAGCCCCCTAAAATGCGTTTACTTGTCTAATGCCTTCTTTCCTCATCTGTAAATACAGCTTTAATCCTAAAACTCTTGCAGCAGAAACTATATTTGATTCATACCAAGATTTAAGAACATTTTAAAAAAACCCCACTTCTTGACAATAGCTCTTTAAGAGTCCCTCTGTGCAAGAGACCGGTGAATCTTTTTGACAGCTAACAAGAGTTACTACACACACAAACTGGGATATCTACCCAAAAGATCAATCAAAAAGATCCTAGAAAAAGGACAAGACTGGTATAGGAACCATAACATTTTACACAAAATGATGTATTTTTGCTAAATAAAAAAAAATCTTATTTAAAATCCAATTCAGTGCTTTTGAGATGCATAAAGAAACTTTTAGTAAGATTTAATAGTGAAGTTTTCTCTTTATTTGGAAAATTTCAACCCAAAATTAACATGAAAGATTAAAATCCATTTTCCAATGTCTCTCATACATTAAGTTCTATATTTCTCAATTTTGTCCCTTCTTCTGAACTGTCTTCCTAAATAATCACAGTTGTCCTTTATCTAAATTAGGAACAAAAACCAGTGTATAATATTAGACTCAACATCTTCCTCCAAAAAGTGTTTTAAGTAAATATTGTTACAGTTGGCCTGTTTAAAATAAAAAGAGAGCAACTTAGAAACAATTACAGTAAGACTTGGAAGCTTAGGTTTAGCATGTCTTTTGGAGGGAGGAACAACTGTCATATTTCGAGCTTCTTTTTGGGAAAAAAAAAAAAAGCATGAAACACAGAAGTAAGCCAATAGTCAAAAGGGTAACCAGTCCTAGCATGCACCTCCTAGCACCCTGGAGCCAATTTCTACAAGTGTTCAGATCCTGTCTGCTTACACCTCAGCAAAGCGTAGCAGCAGAATCAGCTTCTGAGCTTAGAATCATTGGGTTAGGAGGCAGAATATCACGTTTTATCAGACATAGCGCTTCTGATACACTCCTAAAGGATGAGAATAACCAAGAGCAAAAACATTACTGAATCAGTTCCGTTGAAGCATTCCTGTAACATTTGTTTAGACTACAAATTTTTATCCCTATTCAAATACGTCCTTTTAATTACATTTTCATCAACTGAAAGATTCAGAGATCGATTTTCAGCTAAAGGTTGAAGTAAAATCCTTTTAAAAAGTGTCAGTTACAAAACCAACAAAACTGGCATTTTATACTACAGATATACAACAATCACACCATTTCTGGGCACCAGGATTACAGGAAACTGAGCCAGAATTACACAAGCAATCTTGCACAGCTCACACACCTGTACAATGCAGTTTTACATGAACCGCTTCTCGGTTGCTTTTTCATAGCCTGCAATGTTTTCATTTTGCATCAGCTGCTGGGGTAGAGGAGAGATGTGCATGTGTCCTTAAAAGTCAAGCTCCCTGAAACACACACTGCAGAACCTCATGCAAAACACTAAGTAGTTTCCTGTAGTTTAGGGATAAAGAGGCTATTCACTGCAGTATCACAGAACAGGAAATTAACCCCAATCACTCTGCAAGACTAGATTTAACAAAAACTTTACTATACTTACAGTAGAAGTCAGTTTTTTCTAAATTGCAATTCTGATCTAAAGAATGACTTCATAAAAATGACATGACACACTCAACAGATGTTTTCTGAATTCAGAGACCTCTCCCGAATTCAGTGGCAATAATTTAGTGCATTTTTAACTTCGGCAAAAGCAACAGTGATAAGAACCACCGTGCTGGACTCCGTTCCATTTTGTGTGTTAACTGAAACTGAAGAACAGTTGCTATAGGTGAGCATGTATTAGAAAGAGACAACTAACTCACCTTTCAGATGCAATTTGCAGTTTACATTGAAGATATTTTTCAACTAACAAGAGCACATTTAACAAGTCAGATTCAGAGAGGGCCAAAGCTAAGCCCAGTAGGGACATATCTAGCGGAAACAGAGAGAACTCCATCTTGAACTACTATTTTTCTTTTTTTTTGCTGTCAACATCTACTTCTCCAAAGGCTGATTTTCTTAAAAAAAAAAAAAAAAAACAAACCACAAAACCCACCCCAACAATCCCACAACTGAAAATTAAGAAAGGAGGAGGAAAAAAAAAAGAGAACAAAAATCTCTGAATTGAGAGTACCAGGGTAGCATCCCTTTTGAAGACACAAGGATAGCTGCAAGAAGAGCAGGATTTCCTAACTGTCACTTCTGGTGCTCAAGTGTGGTGTTCCACTCTTCCCCCTCCCCGAGTGTTAAAGTGTCAGCAATTAAATTGAGGATCTGCCTCAATTTAATGGTTAAGCTTTTGCTAGCACATACTTAGTATTTTCTCTTAACTCTGTTTTGTGGATTACAAATTTGAAGTAGATATACTCCATATTCAAGGTTTTGAACCTTGAGTCTGCACACTCTAGGGAGGCAAATGGAGGGCAACAGAAGGTCTGTAAACTATTTCTCAAGGTTTCACAAAGGTAACTGGAAGAAGCAACCTCATTAGTTAAAGTACAAGTTTAAGTTCACTATACAGGGATACCTCACTTGTGTACATAAACTGGGCAGAAGGAAATTAAACCTCAGGTTGCTCCCATAGTGACAAATCTCCTGTTGAATGCAGACTTCAGAAAAAGCAATTATTTGCCATGAAATTAAAAAGAAGAGTGGTTTTACATGGTATTTTATTGTCTTGGTCCCATTCTAAAGCAATCAAGCAAACAGTTGCCAGGCAGCTGCCAACAAGCTAACTTGTTACAGATAATCTTGTTTAACCTTACCTAGTCTATCACTGAAAGGAAGGACAGAGATTCTAAATCAGTCTCCTCCTGCCTGTAGTTAGAGAATAGCCCAACAGTCCATCTCAAGCCAGTCACCAAGTTCCACTCTGATCCCTAGGTATAAGGTTTTCAGTCATTCCCTCAGAACAATTCCAGCATAACTGCTGAAAATCTAAGCACCTAACACAGGTATAAAACAAAGAGCACAGCTAATGCTAGTAGATTAGGCAGCTTAAAAGATGGATGCAGCCCTAAAACATATGCAGTGGAGTAACCACGCCTGCCCATCCTCCACCTCCCAGTGCCTGCACTGCACAGCCATTGGGAGCTACAATGACAACCTGGAGATGCAGGGGGCTGCTCCCTTTCTCTCGTATGCCTCTTCCTCCGTAGCTTCTGAGACTGCCATTATGCAGGTCAGTACAACTAGTGCAAGAGGTGATTAGGATATATATTCTAATTACCAACAACGAGATTCAGCCTTCATCAAAACAGAGAATGCTGCACCAAGCAAATGTCAGTGAAGTGGTCCTTAGTCTTTTCCAGTAAAACTATTCCCTAAAAAGTGCCAGTGCATTTCAAGCATATTAAACAACCTTCCAGTCGTGACAGTCTGACTATAATCAGGACTCCAGTTTATACCACTGAAAGATTTCATTATCATTTTCCTACACTACCTTATGCAACTCCTCCAGACCACCAATAATGCTTATTTTCTGACATCCATATTTTTACTAGAATCTCTAATAAAAAGGCTCTTTAACAAATGCACCAATATTTGGGAGCATCAGCTGTTTAACAACTAAGTCTCAAAAAACTATTGAGGGAAAGAGGGGAAAAGGCACCAACCAAAGAAAGGCAAGCCCTCGTTCTTCCATTCTGCCGATGTGGGGCTGCCACAAAGCCGACCCTCGAGTCCCACCCCAGCCCTGCTGGTGTGGTGCCATCCCTCTCCCGTTTCCGTGGTAACTACACAGCCACCAAGGAGGAATCACACACTACAGAGAGAAACAAGGATTGCTGCAGCCCTTTCACTCCCCCACCTCTCCATCATTTCTGAATTATTAAAAGTGGCACAGCAATACCAGGGCTGGAAAGCAGTAGCATAATAACGACTATTCAGATGTTCTCTGCTCATCTATTATTTGATTGCCAGAACTCATGGGATCAAGCATCCCAGATGGACACAGGAGAGGTGCCACTGCCGTGAAGAGCTTACCATAGCATAAGAAGTAACTAATATGGTAAAATGATGCAGTGAACAAGGTGGGGCTCAAATGTTAGAAGGTGACAGAGCTCAGCAGTTATGCTGTCACGTGAACATACAAAGCACAGATCCACAAAACTGCTCTTGCTCATACAGCCTGGGGTACCTGCCTCTCCTCTGCCCTCCCCTACTGTCCCCACTTGAAAATACCGTTATTCCTTCCCATCATTTTAGGGAAAGTGCTATTCCTTGGGTTTAAATGCATCTGCAACCCTTTATATTTCTTGACAACAGCTTCCTCACTTTTACCTTCCATATACCAACCACACCCTTAGAAAATGCTTATTACTAACCTTAAGTAAGTATTATGGGCCAATATGCTTACTGAGGAGGTTAAAACACCCAACCGTTCTCAGACAGCCCGCCGGCCTGCCCTCCCTCGCTGTCCTGACGAGGTGGCGTGGTTCTGCTAGAAACCTCAGTCTGACTGCCAGACAACTTCTGCTCAAACAAGACACTTTTCTTTAGTGTACTGTGGACGTGTTAAACCATCCTTTCTAAAGGAAGAGCACAGTTTACAGGCTTCCTAATGAGGTGTTGGTGACGTAAATCTTAGAGCACCGCCAGTGTGGCAAGGACGCTGATAAGTTTTATGTTTTAGTAATGAGCACAGTACATGGAGCTATTTTATTTGGGCACACTAAAACATTCATTGCTGCTGATTAGGTAACAGTCGCATGCCAGAGAACAACATATGTAAAATAAGGGCAGCTCAGTTAATCCATTCCCTGCAACTCTTATTGGGCCACAGACAAGGACAGGAGGAAATGAAGTTTTTCTTGGAAAGTTTCTAAGTTCTATCCAATTAATAAACTTGAAGGGAAAAAGGTCTCGGCCCATCTAAGAGGAGGAACAGGCTGCAGCTGTCTAGTGCGTAGGTGTAGCTTGCTACCCAATCCAGGTAGAAGCTTTGAAGGTCTAAAGAGAACGCAGTGATTTAGTCATGGCAGACTAATTGCCTGTACCAATGTTAAGGATAACCATCAAGTTGACTTCTGCCACCTTGCCTTTAACACATCTGCTGCTCCTTGCCTGCAATGAAGCCTCTCTGACAGAAGACCACTTTCAAAGTGAGCAAAGCATAGCTGAAGAATTCCTGAGAGGAACAAACAACAGAGCATGGTAAGAATAGTTCCAGTGCAACTGCCTGTAACAGCAAACAAGGAAGAGGTATTTCTAAGATGATGATTTTTCAAAGCCATCCAAGGAATTTGGCAGTTCAAGTGGTATGTTTCCCAGTCTTACGTATGGAATTTATTTTCCTGCAATGGGCAGTTTAAGTGATGTTACTATACAGAGGGAGAAGAGAGAATTACTTATTTAGGATTATTTATATGTATTTTGTTCTGGGGAAATTTTCTATTAACTCTTTATTCCAGGTATTAGTTTCTTGGAAACAGAGTACTCTCCCTTCTGCCTTTCCTGAAATCCAGGGAACTGACACTGCTGATTCTTCCCTACCATAGCCTGCGCAGTCACCCCAGGGTGCATATAGTTAATTCTACTTATTCCAGTGTAAAACCCCACCAGAAATCAGGCCCTATACCCTCTCTTATGAAGAGATTAGTCTTGCTTAGAGTAAGCAATGCAGAAGGTCAGGGAAAAAGCTATACTTTTGCAGGATACGCACCACCTCTGATGTGAGGAAGAAAAAGATACAGTAGCCTGCTGGTTTGCAAAGCTCTTCAAAATCGGGGAGGAAAAAGGATTAAAAACTCTGGGGAAGACCTCTTGAGTTTAAAAGGCAAGGTCCATATTGTAACAGTTAAATAGAATTGCAAGGTCTCTGTATCTAAGGTCCCACTGAATGAAGCCTACAGGCATAGCGCGTATAATTTTTTTTGTATCTACAACTGCTCGGAATTACAGCCTTGTAAAAGGAAACGTAGTTAGTCCTCATCTGAATTTTCAACCATTGACTCATTAAAGCAATTTAAAAAATTTTACAGCCTCAAATAATGCCATATCAGAGCATTTTGTAAAATATCACATACACATAATTAACTGCAGCTAAGGAACTATAAGCAAGTCGAACATCCTTTCTTTCACTTTTTTAGGTAGTTCATTACTGTAAAATATAATAACTAGATTATAACTAAATAACTATAAAGGGTATATAAAAAGATCAAAATGTAAGATAGGATCAACTGCCAGTTTCCAATCAAGTATGAGAATACCGTATCTGTTACTGTTCTTACATAAATAATTCTTTTGTGAGGGATGGGGTTTAGTTTGAATAGGTGCTCTTTAGCACTTACGCTGCTAAAATAACTTCGAGGTTACCATGCAAGTACAGTATTCAGGATGTGGCATGACAGATTGATTCTTTTACTGCGGGTGTTCCAGTATGTTGTTCAGTTAGTAGATTGAGAGGCACCTAAGTTCAGACTTACTAAAGTAAGATTTATTAATGTTAAAGGATGATCTAAGGAAATGCTTAAAAGAATTACAGAGGATTAACTGCAAAGGCACAGAACATAGAAGAGTCCAAACCAAAGGTATTATGAATTATCTTTCCTGTCCTTTGTATGCCAGATCTTATGTTTTTGGCATTCACTCTGATTCATCTCTCAATTAAACTAATAGGTACTGTAACCCTGGAAGAAAAACTTTGGAGTTTCTCACTTTGAAGCAGACCAGATGCAAGACCAGCTCATATGCCCACTGGATATTTATTGGTACAAACCAAACACCTACAAAGTATTTATACAATGTTAAAAGATCAGTTTTAATAAAGACCTAGATTTGCTCACAAAGTCCTTGCTATATCTAGAGTGCATCTTTTCAGAGCAATATTGCAAGACAGAGCATGTTATTATATAAGCTGTTATTTCTCTTCTACTCCATTTATTCCCTTCTCTGAAATCAGAATTTTCTTTCCCTTTCAAACCAACTTTGAAATGCACCGTCCTTCTTACTCTAAAGAGGTTTCCTTTTTTCAAGAGCTAAGTGACTTTCTTAAAAATACTTATATTGGCAAAAATAGGTGAGGTAATATCCCTAGCTTCAAACCCAGCTTATGCTAGTTATGAGGAACCTACCAGTTGAATTCTATTTACCAATCTAATGCCCAGAAAATTTAATTTATTATGTATAATTTTTGGCACTCTTTAGAACTCCAAAGCTTACTGGCTTTTAAACAGAAGAATTCTCATGCTTAAAGTCTAAACTCAATCTTAAAAAGAATTGTGGTACATTAGCAGAAAAGCCTGCCTTGCTGCTGAAGACCATCTGGTGCCTGAACTGTCTCAAAAGTTTTCAGTTCAGTGTTTGTATCATGCCTAATTCAAACCAAATCCCGCCTCAACAAAAACCACAGTCTTCTCCCTCCCTCCTCCCACCCTGAAAGAGAGAGAAAAACAAATGAGGGGCCATCTACTGGGAAAGATCCTTATGACATACACATATTAGAAAAGTTTATTACTACAGATAACAACGATTATAATATGTTTAAATTGCAGACCTTTGGACCAATAAAAATCAAGTTTATTTCTGAATTCCAACATACAAGTTTCAATGTCATGCTGTTTGTGTATTGGTTGCTGATTGTGTTTTTTAAAATTTTTTTTTTTTTTGGGGGGGGGTGGGGTGGGGTGGGGTAGGGTAAGAAGAAACAGACCACCACACGCTGAAAAAGCTATCCTCAGGCAACAACGCAAGAACAACTCTCCTGAGGACATAACAAAGGCTGTTTGTTCTCACGTATCAGAGCCAAGCAATCTGCCCACACTGAAGGTATTCTTTCCTACTTCAGAAGACAGCATTAATTAAATGTTGGTAAACAGGATCTCTTATAAATTGCATTCTTCTGGTTGTTTATTTTCTAACACTACAAGCATTTTTACAATAGGATAGTGTTGCCAGTGACTAGAATCCTTACAATTTCTGAAGTGGCAAAGGCCTGGGAAAAAAAGAAAACTTTAAAAAAAACACCCCAAAACTTAATGTTTTATTTAGCTTAAAAAACAACAGAAAAACCCAGTTATTCCTTTTTTCCTCCAGCCAAAACAGAGCTACTCAAAGTTGATGAAATCCACTGCCTAAAAAAGAAAGATCAAAGGCAGTGTCAATATTTGCAAGTGATTTTTCTAGTCAGCTACACCAATTTTATGCCATATGTTCAGTTGAAAGCCAGAAGCTGTGACACCTGCAGCTGTTCTGCCATTTAACATCTGATGAGCTTGTGTTCTTTTTAAGAGTTATATTTGGCTTCAGACAGCTGTAACATGATACCTCTCCATCCAATGCACCACATAATCCTACCTCAACCTTCTCAGAAATGGTCTGCTAATCACTTCACACTCGTATGGTTGATGTACAGGCTCTTCGAGGCTGGCCATCATTGACAGGAGCCAGTGATGTGAGGTGGCCAGGCTGGTTCAGTAATGGCAGCACCAGACTGCCATGTGGTACAAACACAACACAACCAACAAGAACAGGGAAATTCTTGATCTTCATAGTTTAGCGGATCTCCCTCCACACAGGTGTCTTATAAAGTGGCCCGATCTCCCTCCACACAGGTGTCTTATAAAGTGGCCCACTCACAGGCTGGCAACATCTGGACTTCAGAGCTCTCCATTTTTGACTCCTGCATATCTAAAAGCACCATTTCACCAAGTCAGTTGAGTTTCAAAATTCATAGATGTCCAAGCAGATCAGGACAGATATACCAAAACGCCCAAATGACACCATGTAAAGTACCCTATCGTTCTCTCTTTACTCATGAAGACAAAATATCTGTCAATCTTCCTGTTTACAATCTGAAGCAACATCTCTGTTCTCATGACAAGGGCATTCCACAGTAGGAGGAATATTCAGGTTCTGGCCCTGCCCTCAAGATTGCTTGTGCATTTTATTAAATGAAATTCAGGAGGAATAAGGATCAGCTTCCTCTGCCAGCCGTCACTGTTGTGCTTTGTGCTGATCTCAGCTTGCATTAGATATGGTCCAAGGACACACATGTATCTGGCTTTTCCACGGCCTTGTGAATCACTCAGTAGTGTAAGGTGAAGAGAGAAGCATTGAAATGCCTTTTAGCATTTATATGGTTAGAAAGATATTTGCAAATTTTAGGTGTCTGCTCTGCAAACAGCCTAAATACACCTTATGTGCTTGAATGGTTTCTTACAGCTGAGACTAACTTTCTCCCGGTCCACTGCTGAGAGCAAATTTTAGGCCCAGGTTGCCAGAAAGTACAATAGATCTTGCTAAACAAACAACAGAATACTCAAAAAGCAAATAAAATGTACTAACAATTTGGTGGCAATTTCTTTAAATCACAACTGATGGCAGGATTGTATTTATAGCAATGAGGATGCGAGAAGGGAAGTTTGCAGGAGAAAGTAATAACTTTTATTAGAACAACTAGAATAATTGGAAAGATTAAGCACATCTCTGGTCTTAAAAGGCCTTCCTTGGCCACAAAAGTTTCCCCCACTCTACTAACTGGGGATGTAAAAGACACTATCTCTGTGTACTAGACTTGCTTTATTCCATAAGGCACCTTTGTCAACTGAAGAATAGCACCTAAATGTCCCAAGATGTATTTCATTCCAACTAGAGTAATATTTCAAAGCAGAATAAAACCTCACCTTAGTTTTTATTCCTAAAGGCACTTTTTAGCTGTTGCCAAATCTGTGTATGACATGCTTGTAACAACTGGCAATACAGGTTAAACTGCACTTTAAAGAGGGATTAGGTACAGGACCAACAAAGAATTTATTCTCTACAAGTAATGCTTCATGTGCTGAAAGACAGACTGACATATAGCTTAACAACATACTATCCGTCCTCAAAGACAGCCAGCACACAGTTTCCTGGCTGATTAACATTTAAGCCTCCCCCAATCTAAAAGGTAGCTTTAACTTTCAGGCAAATTAGAAAAAAAAACAACCCAACCTTCTTCTGCAGTAATAACTCTCAAATTTAGACATTTACTTCTTCCCATCACAACAAAAAAAAAACATTAAAAAGAAAGAATAGGAAGGCAGGGAGCATACTCAGGATTTATCATGAAGTTATATTTTCTTATCCCATTTGCTAGGGCAAGTCCCTGTGTTAGAAGCCTGCATAATTTAAGCCTGAATTATTCAGGCAATTAACAGGTGCTGTCTGTGTGGTGATAACACTTTCTCCCTTATCACAAATCAGCATCTACAAAAATAGACTGTAAAAGTCTGGAGACTTTTTTTTTTGGCTAGAATATGTGAAGACAGACCACTCCTGAACAGTAAAACTTGCACTTTACTGAAATAAAATACAACTTTATCTTAACAGCAGAGCTCAGTCCTTTCTGAAGTGGGACTATTCTTAAAAAGCAATCTGATGTTATATAGTGCTCCAAAGAGCGTATCTGTTAACATATGTTTATACAGTTGTTATACTGACATTCTGAAACAGAATTCTCTCTAATTTTAGATTCAGTATAAACAGGCAAGAAATGTTCTGTCTTTATCACCAACTTCATCTTACTGAACTTATTCTTACAGAGAGAATTTACTTCAGATTACACTGGGCATACATCAACAGACTTCTGTTTGTAAAACAGCAACTACTACTTCTAGCCTTTACTTTCTTTATTCCACCATTTTTCATGTATTAAGCTTCAGGGTGCTTTATGTAATTGCTGAGTGACCCAATAATATTCCACTGAAATAATTTATGAGACCACATTAGAAATGCTTGGCCATTCAATCTTTTCAGGTTTCCTGTACAATCTTGTTGCAGTTTTCAAACTGAATTAAGCGTGGGTTTAAAAAAACAAAGTGAAACATGCTTCTTCCCACACGAGTTTCTACAATGGAGAACAATATCATTAACACATGAATTTAGGTGCATGATTAGTTTCAGAACGGAATTCAACCTAAGGAAAAAAAAAATTCTTTCTTCACCCTTGCGACTTCTTTTCCCCCACAGCATGCAACGCCTACAATGCTCCTCGCATCAACAGGCACAGAAGCTGCAGTGCATTTTCTCCTGTATACGAAAGGAGATCAGAATCTTCCACTGTGGCAGTTCTGGAGCTGACACTTCCACTCACTCTGGGAATACCGTTGGTTGCTGTCTATGCTTAAGAAAAGATATCTCTTAATACTGCAATTTATAATATCTCTATTTTGTACAGAGAAGACTGAACATTAGAGCAAATTTTCAAGTTGAACAAGTCACCTTCTATACAAACGTCAACCTTCAGAAAACTTGAGGTCCATGACCACCTCTTATCAGTTTTCTTCACTTCGCTTCAGTATAAAGACATTACAGTTAAAGGTTGTATACGTTTGATGCATTAAGTCATACTCATAAAGTTACAGATAAAACCACTCCCTGTTACTTGTACATTTATCCTGGCTATCATGGAAGTCAGGATCCATCTCATTTCAGATGTATACAAAGATTTCATTGCAGAAAGGAAGCAGTTTCACTGTGACATCCTAATAACATTAGTATAATATATGCCATCAATTTGAGAAGTGTAGAAAGAATCTAGATTCAAAGCAGCTCTTTTGACGTATTCACAGCAAAGCAGTTCTGAGGCACACTGAACAATCAGTTTGTCCCATTCTCTCTTATTCTGATCCCATACCTATTCCTTAAAATACCACTAAATTACATTGCTACCAATAGCTGGAAGCAGTCACAAGAGAAGTGGAAAGAAGGCAAGAAGAACCTGGGCAATGATTGGGAAGCAAGAGAACAGGAAGCCCAGGAGTAAGAACTGCAACTCTCTGAACTGGGAAGTTGGCTCAATGATGAGCATCACAAAAGTAAACTCCTTGACTTTACTGCCATGAACACTGCCATTTGATTATTAAATTCTTGGATGTACCAAGCTCAGAGGCAGCTCAGCCCTACTAATGCAGCATCCAAACAACTGCACAAAGAATTGCTCATGGACAAGTTCAAGGCCTAATGTGAACTGTCTTCAACTGGACAAACATTTAAACATCTAAGTGGATGATTAATCATCACACCTTGAGAGACTGTCATCCTTAATAATCCCAAAGTGCTTTGTAATTTATGGCACAGAACTGCAGCTACCATGAGGTTCTTGGGTAGCAGCCAACTGTTGCTTATCGCACTATGTTGGGCGGATAGGAAATGCTGGCTTCTGATACTGCAGTAAATCCCTGGGAGGCTTTTGATGCCTTCACAAGGGAGCATTTTAGTTCATCCCAAGGACCCAAACATAATAGACTGAATATGTTTTGCTCAAAGAGAGGAACTGGACTCCACATACTCTGTGGAATTTTGAACCTCTAACCCTTAGCAGCTAGTGTTTCATACTTGATTAGCTCATCCCACAGACAAACTGTCACAATCAGACTGCATTTCCTAAGATACCCAAGAGAGACCAAACTCTTGTAATCAACTCAATTTACAAAATTTAAAAAACATATACAAGATAATACATCAAATAGGAAATCAAGTATGATATAATAGGAAGATACCAAGAGCTTCACCCTGAGAAGGTATGTAACCTACGATTGTTAATTCCATATAGATTCCTATGGAATTAGGCCAGTATAAGTGCTTTGCCAGTCAAATGCTGTAGCTTGTTTCCCCTCTCCTTAAAATAGGCACCTACCCTGCACAGATCCTCTTCTTGGCCATATCTCCAGTTTTTCAGATCTGTGTGTATCTCCATCAGTCAGAGGCTTGGGGAAGAAAAGTGAGATTGAGAAGAGCAGCTGGAGCACACATAAGGGGATTGCTGCAAAATTACCAGAGAACTTTTTTCCTGCATGTAGCCCTCAAAAAAAAAAAAAAAAAAAAAAGACTCTGTCCATTACTAAATTTGTAAGCACTGTGAATTACAATAAAATTATAATTATGTAATATTAAATAGATTTAAAATTTTAAAATGTTATAGACTATAAATTTATAATAATTTATAATTTCCCCCAATTAATTTGTGCAAGAAAAAACCCTCCCTCCATATTGTATTTAAACCACCATACTATAGAAGTCATTTTGTATGTGATTTTGAAATAGATAGCAGCATTTAATATCTTCAGAGGTCAACATTCCTCCTCATCCATGAGTCACTCTAGTTACCCTCTTCTGAAATATATAGGTACCAACAGTTGCCAGAAAAAGATACCTGAACTCGGTGGAGAGCTCCTGTATAAGATGAAAATCCTACATACTGTACTGCAGCAGGCAAGAAAAGTTAGTTCTCTCTACTTTGTTTCAAGATTAGCAAGAACATAAGTGGGAAAAAGTTGAGCTGTTGTGAAGTACCTATAAAAAAAAAGTAGGTCAATCTCAAAAGTTTGACCTACTGATGATCTTCTTTGCTTTGGCAAAAGTACAAATGGAGTTTACATAATGCTGTTCACATGTAAGCGCTGGCTTGAAACTAAACGATACAAATGTTTTTAATAAGCCTCAGCCACTAACAAAATCCCATTTTTTGGATTTCAGTTAGGTTTAAATCCTTGTTTTGTGGTACATACTATTGAATCCTTACTTTTAAGATTCATATCTTTAAGTCACTCTTGCGTTAATCTCAGTGTCATATTGTGCCAACAAATGTAATACACATGCCTAAAACAGCTCTAAGTTGATTTAAAAAATCATCGCTATTAGTCAAACACAGATAGTTCCTGAAGCCACAAAGCCGAAGTCTCAACAAGGCACCTTTCCCACAATTTGTACTGGCTATATAAAGCAGATTTACAACTACGTACTTCTTGAGTAAAGCATAGGATAGACAGAAAACAAGATCTCTATCTGCACATACCGAATATAATTTAGTTCTATAACTGTCCATACTCCTGTGAAGTAAACACCTAAAAAAACCAAAACCCAAAACTTATTCCAAATATCTGAAACTCAAGTACCTTTGGAAAAATGCCTACTATCAGAAAACACAAACAAAATACCTTTTCTTCTTAGATTTTTTTCCTCTGTTTAATAAGGTAAAACTGTGATAGGAAACAAAAGGGTTTTTTTAAAAATCAAATTAAGCTTTGCTGCTAATGCTCAAAGGGGTTTCTGTGATAAGGATACCACCTCTGTTTCACAGAATCAGCAGCTGCGGCATTTCCACAATAACTTTCCAACATCCAAAGTTAGTTGTGCCAGGTGTTAGATTTTAAAGAAAATACAAATTATTAGCTCCTAGAGCTGTACTCTATAAATCAGGTATTTCTTACCTAATTCCTTAACACTAATTGGAGAATGAGGAATTCAACAGGATTTGGGGGGGGGCGGGAAGGGGGGCAACTAATAGTTCTGTACCTTCACACGCTAAAGAGAAAACAAAATGTTCACCTAACAGGAGAGTATTAGTTTTTATTTGTTAAAAAGCAGTTGTAAAACATCAGTTCCTCTCTATGGACAAAAACAATCAGCTCTCCCATGTCTGCTCTGGCAGGCTCAAATAACCAGGCTGACACAGCTCTCTTTCATGAGATTCTTCCTACACGTAAAATAGTTCCATATGTTTAAATGTTGAGTGGTTAAGCAAGCACAAAATTAATTCATTACAACAATGCCTTACTATTAATTTTTCTTGTGCCTTAAGGCATGGTCAATTACAGAACCCAAGCACAATTCAAGCACTCCGCTTTGTCAGATTTTTACATTCATTTGAAAGACATCTACAGTCACAAAGTGGAATGGAAATGTTCGTTTTAAAGATGGCACTGACACTCCCAGTCCAGGCACACCTATCAACAGACTGCTCTTGTTAGAGTATTTGGATTATTTGGGGTTTAGATTCTTTGCCAGTCCTTACTAGCTCTTATTTGAGGTTTGTTTTGTTTTGTATTGTTGTTTTTAAGGCACTGGCAACATCTCTGAAATGCAAGTACTGTTAGCAGTGCCTGCATATTAACACCAGGTCCTAATCCCCTCAGTGTCCAGATCAGCAACGTATCACAGAGCACCACCTTTCTGTCCTTGCTCACGCACCTGGGGGCACCTACCAAAAGGAAAGTGTTTTCCTGGAATTTACATTCCAGAACCTACTTTTAACACACTGATGTTCAGATGGCTGTGGAGACTGCTTTTCAGCAGTCACTTCCTTCTAGGGCATGATGGTACACAATTCTTCATTCTCCATATCATCACAGCTGCATTTAGAACAATAATGCTAGCTGGAACTCAAGTTCACACCTTCTTTTAAGTTGTTGATGCTTTATTTAATCTATTCTATCCTATTTAGAAATATTGGTTCATTTGACCATTTTCATGTGGTCTTGGGTTTATTCCATGTATAGTCAGTGCTCCAAGTAGAGAAAAATATTTCAGTGGCAATATGGTCTCAAGCTCAGTAGGAGCCAAGAATCACTGCTTCGTTGCATCACCTGCAATTGTTCATTAAGCTGATCCCAACACAGCTACAGCTCCTGTTGGAACTGTGGAGCAAAATTCCTCAGGAAGAGCTATCACATGCAGAGGAATAACACTGAAGAGCAGTAATTTGCCACTTAGTACTAGGCAACTTATTTCACAGGAGCGGGGAGTTAACTGCCTCTGGAGGAATGGCTCACTGGGAATAGCTTGATCTTCTACAAGACCATAGATACTACTGAATCTGGAATCATCCTTCACAAGTAAAAAAAAACCTACTGAGTATGGAAAACCAAGAACTACAAATAATACTTTGGAATATATGTGGAAAGGCAGCATTTGTAAACAAAACAGACAAAATAAGTGGCATGTCAATATACTGTGCTACTGCACAGCATGGTACTGAAGGCAGTTTAAATGAAAAGTGTAATTCCTAACATAACTGACCTTGATGCTAATGTCACAGAGGCAATATGAAATCAGAAGCTCTGCTGAACACTAATATCACCTAAGTCAGCAGTGTTGTGCATATGTTGAGTGGCCTGGCCATAACATCATACTGGGTGCCCGTTGTGATATATGCATCAACATAAGAGGATGTGACAAATACTTGCTTTAGAAGGTACCCAGGGTTTAGCAGCCTTAAATTCTGACATCCATATTAACTTAATGACTGCTATAAAAAAGGTACACATTGTTCTGTAAATTGGAATCAAATGAACAGTCATGCTACACAGGAAGGGATGACTAAGTCATATAAACAAACTGATAGCTTAGCTTTCTGAAGGGGGATTTTATGTAATTAAATTCTCCTCCTGAATTATTTGACCTACCCTAAAAGCATTTCAAATTGTCAATCCCCCCCAAGTACAGCTTTTAACATGTCTAATTTCAAATGTGCATACTATTCATACCCTTTTCCCTAAAAACGGGTTGAGAGCTGAAGCTAGAGCAACTTCTATCCCCCCTCCTCCCCTACTGAAGACAAAATATCAAAATCATTAAAGACCCTCCCACACAAAAAAGGAACATATGGAGACAAAACTACCAGCTTTTAAAGTTCATCGCAAAAGAAGTGTAGAGATACAGGAGCAAAAATTCATTACTACCGAAATCAGAGGGAGCTTAGGTATTGGCTTAAATTAAAGCCAACTCTGTGCTTATTTCTCACATAGTATCGGTTTGATAAGAAAAGGATGTCAGTGCAAGAATACTGAGAAGCCACTGATTTCCAGACTGGTGTTATCGGTGTTCTGTACTTGTACACCATGAATAACTAAACCTCACTGAGAACTCTCTGAAAGAAAAATCTATTTAATTTTAATCTTTCCTTTATAATCTTAAAGATGTGTGAAATACCTGAAACCAAGTTAATGGACAATTCTTACAAAGCTACATAAAGAAAAAGCGCCCAATGAAGACTTGGACCTATTTCCATGAAGGTGTAGTTTCTCTGGCCTATAGACAGATAAGTGTCTGAAACCTTCAACGATCTCAGTTGCAGTTCTTTGCTCATAATGACAATGCTGGAGAGGAATTTTTATAACCAACATTTTTCAAATTACTGTAAAACTTATCTTTAGTCTCCTAGATCTTACTCTTAATCAACCCTTCTTCTATATTAATTTCCCCAGAACACTGATTTCCTTTAAGAAAAATATTGAAAACAACCTAGGTTTTTCAGAAAAGCGTTAAAGCCACAGATTTATTTTGCTATCCAACTTAGCAGAAAATCATCATTATCTCTGGAGTAAGATGTACACATTGTTCAGCATTCAAACCAGAACAGATATCTTTTTCTTCCTGAAACATAAGCCCAGGTTCCCAACCTCCATGGCTGTAAACAGCTCTGAATGAGCCAATGCAGTGCTGCCTTCCCAGGTTTGCCAAGACCTCTGCTCTATGCAATTCTCAAACAGCTGCAGTATTGAGTAGACCAAGCTGTTCCACACTGCTTTTCAGAACCCTGAGGGCAGCAGCCAAGGAGAGATACAGTATTACTCCCCTTTCTCTTTGGTACTAGGCTGACTTGTAGAAGCAGGATCTAGAATAATTCCTACAGGGGATTAACCTAAGAACACAGAGGTAAAGCAAAGAAATATTTTCTTTCACCAAATACTTTCTTTCACCAGCTGAGAGCAGGATGCTTCAGAAAAACCTGCTTCTTAGTGGCACATATGGAAGTTGGATGGCTTGAATATGGTCCAAGTACAGCAGTCTGCTGAGAGTGCCTGAATCTCGCTAGCAGCTGGGACAGGGTTTACCATCGGGGCTGTGTCCTCCTGTGCCACACTTCTCCACAGCAGTCTCTGAGTAATGAATGGCACTCATAAAAGCATTTATCTCATAATTCAATACTACAGTGTTCACTGCAGGAAGTCCTTGATTCAATGGGCATCCTCACACTTCCTTTCTTTACAGTATGGGCAAAACACTCATTTTAGAAGGTCTAAGTACTAGA
Organism: Phalacrocorax aristotelis; assembly: GCF_949628215.1. NCBI lineage: Eukaryota > Metazoa > Chordata > Aves > Suliformes > Phalacrocoracidae > Phalacrocorax > Phalacrocorax aristotelis. The sequence continues at coordinate 9,104,153 of NC_134285.1, forward strand.
AATATGCATTTATATTGCTTTTAACTAGAAGTCTTATAACAGATTGCATAAAATCCCATATCAATAAAACTCTACAAAAGATTCATTAAGGAAGGATGACAGCTAGCTCTCCTCTACAATTTTATCAAGTCAACAACTTGTGTGGCTTCAAAATGTAGCAAAAAGTAATAAGAAGAAAAAGGCCTAGGTCTCTCAAAACATTATTTGACTAGTGAAGTCCTTCAAAAAAAATCCATACAGATTTAATGTTTTCCAGCCTAATTAAAACTATTTGCACCTATTTGCACCTCTAAAAGGAGTACAGGACAGAAATGGCATATGATTCTTAAGTAACCATGCATCACATAACTAAGAACTAATGATTTCTAGGTATAATATTTCTGGAAACAATTTTTGTATTGTAAAGAGATATTAAACATTTCTCTTTAACGCAGAATGTAATGGACTGTGCTTAGTTCCCAAAAGACCTTTTTTTCCATCCGCAGTTTTTTCAGAATAGTTTCTGTTATCTCATTTCTATACAGGCAGAGCGAATCCAACATCTTACACATTGCAAAGGATCTGTTAACATGAGGCAGGACTTAAGAAAGACATACTTAAGTATTTAAAATGAAGATTATTTTATTAGACTTTAAGCCCCTGAAGAAGGTCTCATTACTGCACTGCTGCTAGGTAGAATTCTAAGAGGAAAGATACGCAGGAAGATCATCACAAATAGCTATAAGAGGAACATCTAGGGAGCTCCTGAATACTGCACTTTGGGAAGGAAAGTGACTCGTTCCTCTCCTCTGGACCATGTAGGAAAGGTCAGGTTCTAGACTAGGTAACTACAAGCAATTAAAAAAAAAAAACATACGGATTGTCTGGTCAGAGGGAACAGCCAGTCATCAGTCCCTAATAGCCAACATTTTTAATACGCTGCTGCATCAGAATAAAAGAAATATGACTCCATTTGAACCAATTCAGTCCTCTGATGTGCCCAAATATCAGGCATGGAAGATGTGTGACAGATGAAGAAAATTTTTTAAACCCTCTACAAGAATTTAAGACAGGAGTCTTTACCACAAGACCTCTTTTCTCTATTCTATACCTGTGGTTTGCTTGGAAATTTTAAGTTTTGGAAAATGTGGTTAAGTTAGTTCCATCTGTTTGTAGTAAGGCTTCCTTTCCTGACAAGGAGATTCAGGTTTCTCTGGGAGATGAGATCAAAGAACAGCCCACCTCCTGTTGTACCTTCTCCCTGCTCCACTCATCAGAACACGCACATCCTTATCAACAGGCTGAAATAAATTGTTCATCCAATTACATCATTACTAAAAAGCCAGATGCACAAATCCTTGTTATTTTAAGTAAAACAATGCCAGAGTCTAAAATAAAAATCACACGGATCTAGGCTTGAAAACTGATAAAAATCAGTATGCAAGAAATAATCTGGAAAAGAAAAAAATTAAGGAAAGCAAGATCTTCCCTGCAACAAAGGAAGCATCAGTGTAGTACGAAAGATTCAAAATCTGCCACAAACTCTGCAGAGGGACCGATTGCAGTTCCCTGTCCAAGGTGACTGAGCCTGGGAGGCACAGGCGGAGATGCCGCCCCGGCCCTCGGCTTTGCGGAGCGGCAAGACCCTTCACGGGCTTCGGCAGGACCCCCGGGAGACGGGGCTCGGCGGGGCGACCCCCCCCGCACCCGGGGTCAGCAGCCAGGCCGGGCCGCACCGCGGGGCACCCGCCGCCCTGCCCGAGGAGGCGGGTCCCGCCAGCGACCACCGGGCGCTTCGCCCTCCCCCGCACCGGGGGCCGGGGCCGGCACCGGCAGCTCCCCGCAGCCCCCCGGGGCCCAGCCCCGCCACTCCACACCGCCCCCCCGGGCTTTCCCTTCCCCGGCGCCTCACGCCGGCCCCACGGCAGCAGCGCCAGGCCCCGCGGCCCCCGCCTGAGGGGCGGCCCCTCCGGGGGAGCCTCCCCGGCTCCTCCGGCCGCGGGCGGAGCCCCCGCCCGGCCACCCGCCGCCGGCCCCCCTCACCTGCGGACTCGCCGGTGTTGATCCAGTCCGGGTTCGCCAGGCTGGCGATGGCGAAGATGTCGGCGGCCAAGAAGAGGCATCCTGAGATGATGGTCAGTTTGTCCATCTCCTCCGCGCTCCGGCAGCTCCCGGCTCCGGCCTCCGCCCGGCTCCCGCAGCAGGCCGGGCCGGGGGCGCCTCACAGCCGCGGCTCCATGGGCCCCGCGCTCCCCTCGGCAGCGGCGCCAGGAACGGGCCCCCCCAGATGGAGCCGGAAGCGAACCCGGCGAGCGGGGGGGCGGTGGTTACTCCGGAAGGGAAACCCACTCCCTCCGCCGTTCTCCCCCGGGAGGGGAGGGGCTTCCCGCGGGGGGCGGGGCCGCGGCCGTGACGGGGCGGGGACACCCCGAGGCTCCCGCGGGCTTTCTCTAGGGAGCTGCGCGCGGGGAGGCGGGGCTCGCCGCTGGTGGGCGGGGAGTGGGGTGGGGCTGGCCCCAAAGGGGCGGGGGCGGGCTCTCCGCGCCAGGTGTAGGGAGGGGCGGGGCCGAGCGTCGCCGGTGGGCGGGGCCTCGGGAAGGGGGAGGGGCTTGTCGCCGCTACCGTGGGACCTGCGGGGGGCGCTGCCGCCGCGCGGCGCCGCGGGGGCGGGAAAAGGGTGACCGTCACCTCAGGGTGAGTCTCCTGTGAGGGGCGGCCGGTACGGCGGGGCTCCGGCTCGTCCGCCCGCCCCGGATGGGCCCCAGCACCTGCCCCGGGGTCCGGCCCCTCGCTGCCCTCACGCTGCCCTATCCCCAAAGATGTTTTTCAGCCGGGGCACACAGGGATCCCCGTTTTCCCCCTGCGCCGCCCCGACACCTCAGGCTGGGCACAGCCGGGGCTGCCCCCTCCTCACCGCCTTCCGGCAGGGCCTGCCATCCCCCGGGGGATGAAACATGCAGAGAGAGACCGGAACGAGCAACTTGGCCAGCACTGCGTCAAGGGGACTGAGGAACGCTCGCAGATCTGTCTTCACCACACAAAAAAAATCTTGTTTTACTAGTCTCTGTCATTCTTTACCTCTTTGAAATACTGGGCATTAGCTTGAATTTCAGAGCTGCTTCTGTAGCAATGGTAAAAGCAGGGGAAGTGAAAGGACTGATTTATGGGGGTTCCTTCAGATGTTACGCAGCTGGGGAGCACCACAAAAGCCCTATGTGGTGTTGCTGTCTGTGTTGGTGTTTGGAAGAAAACCTAATTAATCTTGAATAGAAAACTCACCCAAATACAGCGATTTTTGATGGCATGCTTTTCCATGGATTCAGCTATATTGAAGCATGGGGGAATCCATAGCCAATAAATTAACAATCCACCAAATGTGGGAAACCAGCCCAGTTTTGGCCACAGTAACTCTGTGCCTTTGATATTGTCACTCTGCCATGGGAATGCTGAACTAATTAGTCTAGCAGCCCCCACATCTACAGGTACTTGGAAAATATCTAATTGCTTAGATACTTTTTTTCCTTCTAACAGTGAACATCCATGTGTTTTTTCCAGAGCAGCACAACTGGTCTATACGGAACATATGGGGAAGCCAAGCGGGCAATTGTCTGTGCTGTTTATTTTTGTGTAAGTCATATGGAGATGGGAGACTATACAAACAAAATGGAGTTATTAGTAAAGTAATCTTGGAGTGTTCAACAGCAATCAGTAGGACTTATTATTTGGAGGACAAGAGCTGTACTTAGGTTCTATTGAAATTGCTTATTCTTGACAGACTTTCTTAAGGGTGTAGAAAATAGTAAGACTTTTGATGAAAAACAGCTGAAATTATTCCCTTTAAACAGGGAACAATTGGTGCGTGGAAGAAATGGGACAATCAAATTTTTTTATTTAAAATATTTGAGAATTATATTGCACTAACAATGGGAACCAGCAGCCTTGAAAAGAAGTTATTTCCAAGTATCATCAGCAGATATCCCATAAACTGGCTTTAAGTGGTATTTAAATAGCTTTTAATACAAGCATTATGTAAAAGTCTGCCTCAAAATGAGTTTGTCTCCAAATAACAGCTTCATGGCAAAAGGAATAAAGGAAGGAGGGGTGGAGAGAGTACACAAAGGGAAGATATGGTTTTCATTGGCTTTTAATATGCAGGCAAATATGAAGTCAGAAACAGTGACAGAATCCGCTCTTCATACCCTGCAGGCTGTGTGGTCAGTTGTTTAATCTTTCTCAGGTTTATTAGGCCATGAGTACATGCCTAAGGGTGCCGGGCAGGGGACACCACTGGCTATAGGTTCTCCAGGGAGCTTTGGGGCCTCAGACAGTGCTGCAGTATTGATGTATGGACAGCCTAAATCGAATTACTCCTCTGGACTGAAACGATGTGCTGGATACAGACATATCCTCTGCCCAACGCCAGACTTCCCTGTGCCCGTGTTACTGGTGTGGCGCTGGGGGAGGGCTCAGAACCCACCTGCCCCGGCGTTCTGAGCGGTTGCTGGGGGTTGTTGCCTCCTCACCTGCTGGTAGGCTCTTCCTCCACAGGCTGTCAGAAAGCAGTAGCACATCTCCAAGAGGCTCACCTAGGAAACGCCTGCCCAGGGGCTTTGGCTCCATAGAAATAACTCTTCCTCCAGACTCGATGGAACGTACAGAGTCTTCACAAGCGGTTGGGGATGAAACTAAGAGTGGTTCCTATCTCGCTCTGTCATTTCTTCCTCTGTTCATTTCCATCACCACACTGCTGCCCCAGCACTACTCTTTCAGTCCTGTAGTTCAGTGTCTCAAACTTTTTAAGTCCTTATGCTACCGGACAGTTTATCTTCTTCACAGAGCCCCCTGTGCCCCAAATTTTCTTAGTATCAGAAGGCATTCCTGCTCTTGACGTTGAGTATTTGGAACGTAATAGTAGGCAGATGACAAGAGGGAAAGGATGTTTCTTTAGCAGAAGAGGATTGGGTGAGATCCTGTGCTGCTGCCTGCAGAAACTGCAGAATTTAAGGATGACTTTGGAGGAAATCAGGACAGCACTAGGACAACTGTAATATGAGTTCTATCAAGTGTCTAAACTTTCTGTAGCACAGAACAAAGAAAATCCACCTTCCTTGGAGACTATATAGACTGATATCAGGTATAGTAAAAAGACAAGAGTCTCATCTAAAAGTGTGAATCTTAGCATTCCTCCTAAATGTTTCTGGCTGAAAAAGATTGAAACACACATTTCTTGAAAAGTGACCAAGAACACCATAGGGAAGGTTTCAATCCCTTCTACCAATCCTGTACCACTCTGCATAAATTCCTGAGCTGGAAAAACAGTAGCAGGTCAGATATCCAACCTCTCAGGATATCAACAGATGTGTTCCAGAGTGGGCCTTCCTTTGCTTTTCTTGCATGACCATGAAAATTAAGCATTTCATCCAAACAAAATGTAGTATTTTACTCAACAGAAAAAAAAATCTGCACTTTTCATTGGGAAGGAAAAAGAAAATTCAAACCATTCCTGCTTCCTTCTCTGTTTTTCAGTTCAGCAGCCAAACTGTCAAATCAAACGTTCATATTGCTATACTTTCAATCCTAATTCTTTTATAGACATTCTGTGCTGTCATTTAGAGCCTGATCCAAAGCTTTACTGAAGCCACTGGAAAGATGACCAAGTTTCCGTGTTTTAAAGAAGAGGGGTAAAGTGATGGGAATTTTCATTAAGTGATCCCAAACCACTGGAGATGGTCCTAAGCAGTTAAGTTATTGCTACCCTACTATCAGAAGTTACATTTAGAGATTACATCTTAGAACAGAGACAAAAGTATAATTTTTAACAGAATACAGTTTGTTTTAGGAGTCTCAAGCACTTAACTTTTCCCGGCTCTTGATGAGGAGAACAGGCTTGAGAGATGGAGGATTTACTTTATCACCCTATTATATTTCTTGGTGGAGACACTGGGATAATGTCATTTATATTGTATTACTTGTATTATGCATTTTAATGGATAGTGGATGCTCATGAGTATTTTATTTCTGTAGGTGCTAAATATGGCAAGCACAGTCCCTTGCCTCATGGCAGCAGTCGGGTGTGAAACCAACCTGCTGGAAATTTATAAACTAATGTCTATAAATATTGGTTGGAAAAAAATCCATTTTTATAGGAATTCAATCTTTACTTGAAGTCCTTAACAGCTGTCAGCTCCTCTGTTCTGTTACTCTGCAGCCTGTTCTCTACCTTCCCTGAATGTGTCACCATTTGTAATGAGTACTTAACAGCAGTATTGCTTTTTCTCTTGGTTACATGTGACTTTTTAAGAAATAAGTTTCTAAGTAAAAACTACTTTCAGTATATTTACTTGCAGAAAGCTAGTTTATGGAGTACACTAACTTTTTATAAGTATTGCTATAATGGCTTTTTGGCAGCAACTAGGCAGGCAATGCCTATCTAGAGAAGCAATTAAGGGTGAGGGACTTAACGGTTTGGACAATTAAGAATGGGTACAGCACCTGCTCAGATGTCTCCCTAAACATTTTATTGAAGAATGATAACACACTTTCAACTAGTAAAATTTTCCTCTCACTTTTCAAAGGGCAGTTGCCGGCAGAGGGGAACATGTCTGACCACACACTGATTGCATCACTGAAGGCAAATATTAGGATTGGTGAACAAGGATTAGGTCTCATAGTCATACGGAATGGGCCCTATCTCCAGATAACAAGCCTTGTGGAGCTCTGCAGCTAATGATGGAAAGCTAAAACCAGGTAAAAGGAACCAACGGTGTTATTAAATTTTAATAGCATCGAAAATATTGTTCTGCATTTATGAGCCTGTCACACAGATCAAAAGAAACTCAGTTTAAAATTACAGAGAAAAGAAACTAGCACAAACTGTATAAAGCTCAGTGCCAGCATTCCACTGTAATGAAATACCTCTGATCTTAAAATAGCTGATATGGGTGGCTGTTTCATAGTCACATCAAGATTTAAGTCTATATATTGTTCTCCAGCAAAAACAGATTTCCTATTCATCAGCAGGTTTGTCCAAAAATAGTCTATTACCTTTATATAGCAACTAAACTTGAATAATATAATTCTTTGTTCAGTGCATTATTGTTCAAGTAATTTCACTCTACAGGTAACACAAAACTTCCTGAAGGCTTGAAATTAATTTCCCTTATTGTTTGCTTTTCATATCTCTTTATACAGAGTAGTTACAAAGTGGCAATGAACAAATCTCTGTGCTCTAACAGTCCATGCAGGTGTTCATTTGCTAAATGCTTTAAACCTGCATTGTGCTTTATCTGTCCTAACAGACTATTACTCGTTATTAAGGTTTCTTGTGGAACATCAGACTCCTATATTAAGCTTGTAATTGAAAGCTCTGTAAATTTGACTGCTTCACACAGGTCCCTAGATCAATTACATTAGACTCATGAAGTACAGTTTGGGGACGACAGTGTGCTATGCTATTACCATTTATTAAATTGTCTCCAGCATAGAAATCTGTGAAGCTAAGACTTGAGTGTAATGAAGTCATTTAGAAATTTACTGGCTATATATTGAAAATGCATATCTTTAAATTAGAACAATTTTCCCAGCGTTGTTTTTATAGTTTGGGCGGTCCTTTCTTCTCGCACCTTTCAAAGAGAATTAGAATTTCAAGCACTAGGAAGAAAGATGTACTTGTTTGATACAATAAAACGATTGAGTGGAGTTCTTTTTAGACAAAGCTTTGCACTTTTGATCCAAGTATAAAAATCAGTGGAAAAATCCTGAGCATAAAATAAAAATGGAGTTGGATCTGAACAAGTACTTTTATTATTATTATCTTAGGAGCTGATAACTTTAATCTATTCCCTAAACCCACACCCACCCCTCCACCCCCGGTATACAAAGGCATATATATGATACTGATTTAGTTGGTTTTTTTTTTTGTTTGGTTTTGTTTTGGTTTTTTTTTTTTGGGTGTGTGTGTTTTGGTTTTTTTAACATCCATAAGGTAAAAAATACACTGAAACTAAGTGGTTCCATTTGCAACAATTTGAAAAAGGCAAGCTCCAAAAGCATTTTTAATAAAGGCTACAGGAAAAAGGAGTCAAATTATTTGTGGTACATGATGTGTTTGCTTTACTACAGCAAGAATTAAACAGTTTAAAGGGGGTTGAGGATTGGTGAAGAACATTGTCCCTTTGTAGCTGATCTTGGTTTTTGGAACCAAAAGGAATAATTTGAGCATGTTTCATGGAGCACCTAAACACATTCCACACACAAAAAAAGGGAAACGGCTGAATTTGTTCAATTAATGTTTAGAGTGAGCTTACAAAAACTTTGTATTTAAGATGAAAGCTGTAAAATTTTGCAGAAAAGATAGTATTCTGTGGAAGCTGTCACTTAATGACACCAGAGGCGGCACACTTATTTTGACACTAATACCAGTGTACAGAGCATGGGGCTTGAGAAAAATATGATGCACTGTTTAGAGTTTTTCTTGCAGTGAATTGGGTTTTATCTTTATGGACTTATTTTTTTTCAGTTATGTAAGCTGAGTATTATCTGTACAATTTTGAACTGGAAGCTAAAAGAACAATTTTATTAGTGCTTACAACTTAAAAGAGCTGGCACCATTCTGCTGACTTTACTAGGGAGGAGGCAGAAATTAACAGAGGTAGTGGGAAGCACTAATGTCTTGAAATCCCACAGTTAGACTCACCAAACTCAGATGTATGTATGCACGCCCTGTTCCCCCTGCTAGCAAGAAGAAACAGGACTGCTTAGTACATGTGTTTCCTCAGAACATCTTCACAGGGGAAAAGGGTATCTCCACATATCAATCACAAAACTGATTGGTAAACTGAAAAGCTGGGTGGTTCAGGCTCTAGGTGCTGAAGCAGAGGAGCAAAATTATTTATGTCTGCAGTTCAGAGATGGCTTTAACTTGCCACAACAGTGTTATCAGCACAGTATGGGCAGAAAAAACAGAATTCTGAAAGAATCTATTAAAAGCTGAGAGTGTCTTGCAGATATTTTAAAGCATAAGTACATTTATGTCTGTGCATTTTGAAATTACATAATCTGAGTGATTTGCCTTTCTGTTCGAGGCTGAGAACTCATATAAAACTGTGGGTAAAATATTTCCTTTTTGGTATCTGCTGTGCTGGTACTCATTCAGGAACTTCTTGTCTGTACCCCAGTAGAACCAGGATCATGTGATAAGCTAGAGTGGACCGAGGTTGTGATGATGATGGAGTAGAAGGAGTACTTAGAGGAAAAAGTGAATGAAAAAATGGTAGTCAGTAGTTCAGGTAAACAGTTTTAAAGCCTGTAAATTTTTGCCACAGACATTTTTAACCCAAAAGGATTAAGAAAGTAGAGCAGATGGAGAGAGGCTCCTTGCTCTAATACGGCAGCAGACAGCTGTACTGCTTGTTTAAATCCCCAATGCTGTTCTGTTGCAGTTCAGTACATAGTGTTTACTGACACTGCTCCCCTGTGCAACTGTTTTTGCCAGGCTGCAGATTGAGCTGTGATCTGCTGCACGTTGATTCTGCTTGTCTTTGCAGTCTCCAAAATTACAGGTTTACACAGTAATTGCAATCCCCCAACTTCTCAAAGCCCATCTTGTTATGCCCCATGGTACACAGAGGTGCTGGGGCTTCTGTACTATGTTGTTCATGGATGCAGTACTGCTTTTTGCAAACTGCAGCTCAGTGCTTTCCACTGGCAGCAGGTCAAAAGAACATTATTTGCAGGCTCACCCCTTAAAACAGACAAACACAAAAAACATCACTGCCACTTTCTGCTGGAACTCTTCAGTTGGATTCTGCACCAGTTCTTGTAGGCGCCTCCTACTTCTCCCCTGGCCATTCTTGACATTGTCTTGCAATGTGCCTATGTTTTGGTTGTTCTCAGAGCAGAGGGACAGGCACCAGCCACCGAGGAGAGTCAAACCCTGGAAAGCTCTAGGGGCCTAGACACACGTAAGGTGACATGGCTGTTACTTAGCCACTGTGGAGGGAAGGGTATGCTTGGCTCCACACCAACAGATAAACAGCAAGGTGACGTAAAAGGGTAGGCAGCAGATAGGTATAGGCAGGGTATCGCGGCTGTGAAAAGGTAGAGCGAAGCAGTGGAAAGATGCCAGCAGAACTGTTCAGAGAGCAGCTACGTAACCTCAGCTCAACCTTGCTGGCGTCTGATGGGCCCAAGTAGTGGTCATGATTAGAGCATGCACCATTGTACCTTTAATTTGCCTAAGAAACCCCACAGAAATGGAAGGTAGCACTGAACAGGCAATCTAAAGTTTAGCACGTTTGCTTGGAAAAATCCCGAAGTTAGTATGTGAATTGCAGCTTTCCTTAGTGTTGTGAAAAGTTTAGTTCTCATCAGAGATAAAAAACCCCTTTCATTAAAAAAGGAAAAAAAAGCATCCATTTGTAGAGCTGCTGAACACGTGCTTTTAAATAGAATTGTGAAAGTGGTTAAGGCTACACATTTTGTAATATGAACATTAAAAAAAAAAAAACTCTTAAATGGATTGCTGTTAATTTTCTTCCTCAGCAGGTGATGTTCTAATAACAATTGGACACGCTAACATTTTAGGCTGGACTCTGCGAGAGCTTAGGCAACTCCTGCACAATATTCTTGTAGGAACTATCCTACAAATCAGAGTTTTCAGAGATTTTGTTGAATTACCTCAACACTGGCAAAGTGCAGTTGAATTAATTCCTGAAGCAAAGCTTCCTGTGATGACAGCAGAGTAAGAAATAAGTATTGTACATAACTAAGATTTCACACCTTGCTTATCATTCTGGCAAGAAACAAGAAATAGTGTAATAGCTTTTTCATTTTAGGATAAAATATTAGTCTAAGGATTTACTTTCATTTATTTTTCTGAAATAGGAAACTGTGATCTGAAATGAGCAAATACCAAAAGAAAAGTTTACTTTTCTAGTTACAGTGAAGATGGGGTCAGGACAAACAGTAATTTTAGACATGCCCCTTCCTGCCTCCAGAGACACCATAAAAAGTCTGGCTGGTAATAATGCCGCTGAAGTCAAAGAGGCCATGTGGATTGTAATAACCAAGGATCTAGGCAATGACAAGTAGCTGATGATACCAAGATGAAGATCTTGCTACAACCATGTAAAAAACTTATCTGTTTCTTAGCCAGACTAACTCCTGACAGTGGTTAATGATTATGACTTTTAAAATTAAAATTCAGGAAAAATAAACTCTTCTTGTGAGAGCCACTGCATACAGTAGCTTTTAAAAAGATATTGCTCTCAATCCTAAAGGTGGCTCGTATAGCAAGTATAATTAATCTAGATGGGATAAAAAGGCAGTGACAAGTTTTCCTGAGGCACAGTTTTAATAGAAAAGAAACCTCAGAGCTAGGGAAAGGCATAGAAGTATTAAAAGGAGATAATTAGGCTAGAAGAGCAGAAAGGAAGCTCACACAGCAAGGCCCTTTCCAAGAGCTTAAACCTCTAAGCTTATGTTTAAATAAATCAAATTATTTGCTCTTCTGAAGGAGCAGAAAAAGGATAGCTTGCTTTTCTATTGACCGAGTTACAACTTACCCATTACTTTAGAGTGCAAAGGAAACTGTGCGAACGACTATGGACAATAGTATTAGTTTGATATGAGAGGAGCTTCAGAACTAATGAACTTGTCCTTAGAACAAGTATTCGCAAAAAACTTAAGACTCCATGATTAGTTAACTAAATGGCTATGGGCATTATTGCATGTTGAAGTAATACTATGCTGTGTATTTTCAGCCCAAGTGAAGATGCTGAGGATGAAGATGACACCTGGTCCTGTAGCAATGATGATGTGGCCTTGGAAACTTTTCAGTACAGATCTTCCCAGTCATACTGTTGTGAGTTCACTCATAATTTACCATCAACATCCAAAATTTGATGGGCATCCGATACAGGCCAGACACTTGGAGCAGGCACAGACACTGGTTGCAATGCTGTACTTCATAATGATGTTGATGCATTGTGCAGTCCTAAGTTTGATGCTGGTGGTGTTAGACCTCCTTCATACTGCATGATGGAAAACAACGAGACCAGTTCCTCTTCCCCATACCCTTCTGTATCAGATACATCCTATCTGGAAGAATTTGCCTTTGTTTCAGAATAGCTCAAAACTTGACTTCTTCAAAACCCAGATTTAAGTTGTATCTTGTCCGTTTCAATACATGCCTAGACTTCAAAAAAGATCTAAGTGTCCTAAGATATTTGCAATTATATATTAGCTATATAAAGCTGTTTTAGCAATACCCTCCCCTCAAAGATGCCTATCAATGTTACTCGTGGAGAAGACATTCAGAAACACTACCTCTGCTAGTCCCAGACATGCAGCAGTTGTAGGCTCCGAGGTCTAATATATTAATCTTTCTCTGAAGGTAAATTTCTTCATTTCCTTGATACAGGACGGTACACACAGTTTATCAAGAACTCTTCCTGAATACATGGACAACTAGTGGTGATTGCAGTATTTGTCTGCACCACAATAACCATTTCTGATACATCTATTTTTTACATCAACTAAAATTCACCTTATTTTCTTACTGCAGTTTTACTTTCAGTGTACAGAGCTAGACTTACCAGCATTTTAGATACCATTTTCAGTGGAATAAAGCCTCAGCACCAAATACATGAACTCAGCACTTTATTTGATGAGTGCAAGCCCACAATTACTCCAGATTAATTTTCTGAAAGAACTGAATTCATAAATAACATGTTGGTAGTAATTTACTTAAAACATAGGTGACTTAGAGCTCAGGTCCATCTTGAATCCACATCCCAGTTTTGCTTTTTTTACAACTCATCAAGAAAAGGAGTATTTCCCAAATCCCCACTAGCTGCCATTGATTTCTTCCCATTGACAAACTTCTTTGCAGCCTGAAAATAAATCAGAAAGATGGATATAAGGAAATAGTCACTACAACAGAATTTATCTTGCTGCTGGTAGCCTTAGCTTCAAGTTATTAAAACAAACAACAAATCCCTATAGTACATCAAGTAAACAATTTTCCTTTTGCTGTCTAAGCTTACCGGCTTCTAATCCTTGTTACTTTATCACCTAAACAGGAATGGCAGAATGACAGTTGGATATAAAAGGCATAAATTCTTTGAAAATGGTAATTCCTAGAATAACTATTACACCACCAGATACAGTGGATTTCTCCTTACTACTAAAGATATTGCCAGTTGCCACTGCAACACAAATTAGTGGTGACTGTGAAAAACCAAGGGTTTTTTTATCTTAGAATTTCTTTCTGATGGATTTCTGTATCAAGTTTGCTTCAAATATAAGCAACAAGATAATAAGGAACAGCAATGTAGTGTCAATTTATCATTGAAAGTCTAATTGTTTTATTAAGCACACCAAATATTCTAGACTCAGGAATCCTAAGAGACTTGACACAGAAGCACCTGCATGGGAACTAATATCAGGTTTTCCACAAATACTAGTTGGCAGTTTTGGTAAATTTAAGTGAAGTAGATGAGAATTTCACACACTCCCAGCTACGCTAGTTTTACAGTGTATTGGATTAAAGACACCCAGCTGGGATTTGTAAATGAGTTACTTTTTTTTTTAAAAAAGATAGTACATATGTCTGTTTATAAACACACAGAAACAAGCACCAGTTTTGTATAAGAAAAAATATTACACAGTGATTAAGGAACACCTGTAGATGCCGACACATACTTACATTCACAACATCAGCAGTGGCTACAGAGTCGATTTTTTGAGCAACAACAGATGGTGATGTGTGTGTGCCAGAAACCAAAGATTCGGAGCCAATTTCATTCAGTAACCCTGCTGCAGTTTCCACTGACATCAAATAGGTGGCTTTCAGCTGGTTTCTGACATCAAACAAAGCAATAAGGATGAGTGAGCACGTAAACCCTGTTATTACGTTCCACACCGCCCCTGTAAGTGCAATGAGGTTTTGGTGCTTTTTAAGTTTTCAAGATTCTCTCCATTTTGAAGTGTTTCTCTTTTCAAGTATGCAAGGGTTCTGTAGTTAGAAAAGAGGCACCACAAATAGTCCAAGCTTGAAAATGACAGGGTGCTTGAACACCTATGGCCTTGGAACAATCAGCCACCCCACACAGTCAGAAGATGTCTAGCTCAGAATTTGTTTCTATTTGAAGGAACTAATGCAGTACTCCAGAAATTAGATGAACTAATCAAGTTTAAAAATTAGGTTTAAAATTGATTCCAGCTTCTCATCATGAACAGATATACGTAGAGCTTTTTTATTCACAGAATCACAGGTTGGAAGGGACCTCAGGGATCATCTAGTCCAACCTTTCTAGGAAGAGCAGAGTCTAGACAAGATGGCCCAGCACCCTGTCCAGACGACTCTTGAAGGTGTCCAACGTGGCCGAGTCAACCACTTCCCTGGGGAGATTATTCCAATGGTGACTGTCCTCACTGTGAAAAATTTCCCTCTGGTGTCCAATTGGAATGTCCCCAAGAGCAACTTGTGTCCATTCGCCTTGCCCTCTCCATGGGACTCCATGTAAAAAGGGAGTCTCCATCTTCTTTGTAACTACCCCTTAAGTACTGGTACATGGCGATGAGATTATTGTGGCAAAGCAGCAATGAATATAAACAGTTAGGTTCCTTGTGCAATAGTTCCATGTTCTGTTAAAAGACAGCGAGCTTATGTTTCCTTCTCACACAGTCTCACTGCTACATATTAAAATCTTATTTCATAAGCTAGTCCTCCTATTATTTTTTAAAAGTCAAAATGGCAGAAAATGGTTAATTCAAATAGAATATGGTTAAGTAGCTTGGTATTTTTGACTGAATTGCAAGACTGAAAATACCACTGACCTTGAATTTGGTGTTTTTGTGGGGTTTTTTTGGTCACTAAAGGAAAAACAGCAATATAGAAAATATGTGAAGCCATTCCAGAAGGGAGAAGGAAAAAAAAAAGAAGCAAGCCACAGCAGTGTAACTGCCTAAGCAGCGTCTTTTAAAAAAAGCTACCAAAACAACAACAAAAAACCCAAGAGACCAAAAAAATCCCACAAAACTAATAATGCCAAATATAAAGGTCCAGAATTCACCATTTAGCTACTAGTGACTAAGGCACAACCAACCATGTCTAAGTTCTCGTGTCTTGTTTAATAAAGCTTTATGTGAAGTCTTGTAAGTATTTTACATATGCAACAGACAATATTTTAATTTTTCTACTTGAGTGAATCTGTACTATATTGTTGTATGGCACAACTACAGTTTTAGAGGCTCAGTGCAGTTCAACACTATTTGGAGATCACAACCCTCTAATGTGCACAACCCTCTATAAATTAGAGACTATAAAACTTCGTTGGCGTGACTGCATCTCTAAGAGTAATTTTCCCCATCTCAAATATTCCTAGGGGCATGTATTGCAAGCACTTGGATGTAGCATCACTAATTCAGTGCTTTACACTTGCAGCCCCTCATTACTACCATTCTTTGAAGATGCAGAAGATTGCTTAATATAATTGTTTGGGGAATTGCTGCAGTGCAACTGTAAAGGGAATTACCTAAATAATGCAATTGAGGATTCTAGTTTAAATACATCTTAATACTACAGAGTATAATTAAAATGACAGCATGTGCTGATACTTGCCGATTTCTTACATTGAAACAGTTTTCAGAAAACATTAATGCGCTTATCTAACAAGTTTTTATTAGGAAATACCACTAGCGGAGAATCAGTGTAGCTTTTTGGGGCGGGGGGAAAGAATATTGACAGTGCTTCAATTTTAACACAAAAGTAAGCAGTTCCCCATGGAAATCATTACAGGACAACGGTAAGCTTTGCTGTACAGAATAGTCTAAGTGTTTGACAAGTAGCTACAAGTTAAGAAACTTCTCCTTACAACACACAAGACAGTTCTTTACTCACTTACTTTGCTTTTGTGACATCGTCATCAGTGATGCTGCCCTGAGCAACTGCCTTTATCTGGTTCAAAGCAGCTTTAATGACCTGAGGAAAATTAAATCATTTAAGACTTCTTCCCACATTAAATTTCAACATATTATTTGTATTATCTGATATCTTAGAAGCTTCAGGGAGAGCGGTCAACAGAAAGCAAGTCTCATTCCCAGCTTACAGAGTTAAGTGATAACTGAACACAAAGAATTCTTATACAAGAAACCAGATTAATCAGTTACTATCTCAAATCAAAACACTAGTTTGAGAGTTATGTTGTTAACACAGAAATTCTAATCAGCAACTCACCTCACCAGCATTTGGAGCCTGAGATATGGTATAAATCCCGAAGAGCCCAGAATCAGAGTAGTTAACATTAAGCGCGGAAGCCTGCAAAACAAACATTATCATCAACTGTTTCAAGAACAACCCAGCATCAAGCATAGGAAAATAATTACTATTAGGATCTAAAATACTGTAATTCTAAACTCCATCTGTGCAGAGGAAAGATCAGATTGGAAGGCCTCCTCTGAAATATTTTAACTTGTGCAAGAATGCACTAATCAAGATTCTAGCTGGAGGCAGGAACCTCCCAAAGGATATAGGCATTTTACTTAAAATACTGAAGTACAGTAACCCTTTGAACTTACATCAAATGGCTGGGTAGTTGCTTTAGCAATACCCTGGAACAATTTGCTGGTAACATTGCCTCCCCTCTTGATAAGGGGTCCAGCACCTAAAACATGCTGAAGAACACTGAACGCATTTGCTTCTGCGCTTCCAACAGCAGCTCCTTCTGTTACGATAGCAGCATGGACAAGGCTATCACCATTCTGTTCTCTGATTTCTCCTAAAAATACAACAGAATAAAAGGTAACGCAGGGCTCAGCTAGAAACTACTGTACACTCAGAGGCATGGAAAGGAAACATTTCTAGCCAGGAGCTAGTTTCATGAGAGAAGCCAGGGTGTGCAGTTATTGCATGTCCACTCAGGAAGGCAGCAAGAAGCTGTTAGGAGGCTGTAGGTTCTTTAAAAAGTCCTCTACATTCAAAAATGTTCTTGAAAGCACAAAACCAAGTACCTTACTATGCCTTATCTGAACCGGACCCTAAACCATACATAGTATGAGATACTAAAACTCAGGGAGTCTCCAGACAACAATATCCAGAAAAGTAGTGTACCTTCTGTTCATAGTAATATTTATCCTGTTTTATAGGAACTGAAGTTATTCCAGTCAAATATTAAACGTTGAAATGTTTTTTCTTTTTTTCCCTCTGTTTACAGAGTGATCTGATACCCCAATGAAAGAATAGCTGTTGGTATTAGTACAAGATACTGCTCTGAAAGAGCTAAGCATTGCTTCGTCTTTTATGGAAGACTTACAACATTCTAGCAGATCTTCCCTAAAAAGAAAAGCCTACCACCACTTCTAGACAGTCCTGAATCGATTCTTAAGGGAATCTTCCCAAAATACCACGAGAAACCATATGCCAGCTTGTTTTTCACTTTAGGGAATAAATGATCTTGCAGATAAAGCTTTACTGGAGATCTGGATTCAGTTCTATCCCAGAACTTTCCATGGTGGGGAATAATCCCCTGCTTATTTATGTGGGAGATGCCTCTGAACAGTCAATTCCCACGTACAGCCGTTAGTACAATTATACAGTTTTCAGCCGCAACTCTGAATACTACTACATTTACAATAAACTGAAAATCAGTCATTCAGAACTCAGAACAGGTACAAGAAACATACTTACCCCCACGATAGACAGCCTTTGCACTAGAAATACCAGCTCCACTTCGGATATTTAGAAAGTGCTCTGCAACTTGTTTTAAGTCAGAGTGCTTTACACCTGCAATACAATAGTTTATTCCAAGTAACGTAACGGCATTGAAAGCTATAGCAGTTACATCAAAGTGTTTTAAGTGTATCGTAACATTTTACTGCTATGGAGAACTCAAATTTCTAAAGTAGTTTTCCCTTATGAATTGCAGCACCCATTAAAGAACATACGTACCTATTCCTACAAGAGCCATTCTCGCACTTGTGAAATTGTTCTGCACAAAATGGTGAAGCTGCAACAGTAAATTCACATTTCAGGGTATTTTGTATAAAGAACAAATACGGCAAGTGTGTTTCTGACATCTACGGTTCAGCCTTATACTTCTTAATGCAGCAAACTCCAATGCTGCCAAAAGGAACTGTCTACAGAATAGCATTTTATGCATCCTCCAGTGACAGCTACAAAACCCTTTCATACAAGAACACTTGCATTTGATTGACAGCCTTCCTATCAACAAAAAGCCACCATCTCTCTCAATGTGAACATGACTTCTGTACCCAATACTAAAAGCGGCATGGAAGAAGTATTTTAACACCAGACTAATATGATAGTAAATACTGACTGTATATTTACTAAATTAATTTTCTCTTTCACCTATCCTTGATGAAGAAACTAAAACAGGTTTATAACACCACACAAATAATCCTACCTGCTCAGAAGTAATTTTTCCAATTGTGTAATCTGGACAATATAAAGGGTTTGCCAGAGCATTCTTATAAGCTGCAGCATGCAAGTTTTCCAGCACTCCTAAGAGGAACAAAGTTTCAGTGATGATGATTAATGTAACAGGCACTTCTAATGAAGATTTAGAATCATAGAATCATTAAGGTTAGAAAAAACCTAAGATCATCAAGTCCAACCATCAACCCAACACCACCAGGCCTCCTAAACCATGCCCTGAAGTGCCACGTCTACATGTTTTCTGAACACCTCCAGGGATGGTGACTCCCCCACCTCTCTGGGCAGCCTGTTCCAATGCCTGGCCACTCTTTCAGTAAAGACATTTTTCCTAATATCAAATCTAAACTGCCCCTGATGCAGCATAAGGCCATTTTCTCTCATCCTATCACTAGTAACTTGGGAGAAGAGACCAACCCCCACCTCACCACAACCTCCTTTCAGGTAGTTGTAGAGAGCAATAAGGTCTCCCCTCAGCCTCCCCTTCTCCAGACTAAACAACTCCAGTTCCCTCAGTATCTCCATAAGGCTTATTCTCCAGACCCTTTACCAACTTCGTTGCCCTTCTCTGGACAAGCTCCAGCACCTCAATGTCCTTCTTGTAGCGAGGGGCCCAAAACTCAACACTATTTGAGGTGTGGCCTCACCAGTGCCAAGCACAGGGGCACAATCACTGCCCTGCTCCTGATGGCCACACTATTCCTGATACAAGCCAGGATGCTGTTGGCCGCCTTGGACACCTGGGTACACTACTGGCTCATGTTCAGCTGACTGTCAACCAACGACCCCAGGTCCTTCTCCACCAGGCAGCTTTCCAGCCACTCTTCCCCAAGCCTGTAGCATTGCCTGGGGCTGTTGTGACTCAAGTCCAGGACCCAGCATGAATGAAACTAAATGTTACCCCAGTGAAACAGAGCTGTGGTCCTTAAAGTGGACCACAAGATCCACAAAAGCAGGTCTAGAATAATCCAATACACACTGAAGTTTCATCCAAATCCTTGCGCAACAGATTCTAGTCTGAGGGCTTCTATTCTTTTGTAACTTACTAAAAAAAAATTTACATCTAATAACCTGTATATGCTCAACACTTTTTAGCCTCAACAGCGAGCTATAAATGCAGTCAGTGTTTGTGGGAGGGGGAGCAGTAGGAAACAACAAACCCCAACATCCTTTTAATTTGTTTCAGAATCATCATTATCTTCACTGTAAGCATCCCTTGTTCTTGAGCTTGAGAAAGAACAGGCTTTTTACAATCCTATTTGTAGCTTTGTTTCATGTCTCATCTATCTCCCTACTCATAGCTCACTCCTGTTTGATATTCTCAAAATACTCTTAACAGAAAGATGACACTCCTTTCTCCATAGTTCTGATTCTAAACATCATTGTAACTAAAAACTATTAAATTACTATGAACCAACCTGAAGGTGACACAAGGTTAAAAAGCAAAGATTGTTCTTGATTCTGATTTTAAAAAAATACTAGCCCTCCAACATAAGCCAGAGATTTTCCAAAGCCCAACATCATGTTGTCACCTTTAATGGGTTATGAAGGTGAGCAGGCTTCCCAGAGTACTACAGATTTTATGTTTGTTGTGCAGAACTACCTGGATGAACTTGGATGACTAGAGTTAAGTAATACAAGATGTATCGGGGTAGGCTTGGTTTGGCTGAGGCTTTGTTTTGGCCTTTTTTTTTTAAACCCCACAAACCTAAATTTATAAACCTAAAACTGGAATCCATTTCCAGTGTAATGAAAATATATATTGTTTTTATACCAAAATAACTATAAATATTCAAGATGTCTTTTGTAGAATAACGTTTCCCATCAATGAGTAATACTTAAATATTGTTTTCAGAACACAAGCTGCTGCAAATATATTTCAACAACAGTCATGACTTGCACATTCTTTGGTTGTACCTCAAAAAAATTAAAAAGGTAAAATGGAAGCTGTCAAGGAGAATGGTGCAAGCTGTCTTCAGCAGGTTAACTTGCTAAATGTTGTTACGCACAGGCTAGAAACACTTGTGGATTTAGAAAAAAGGGTTCCATAACAACAGAAAGACCATACCTATCAACAGGAAAAAGCTGAAAATTGAAATGGTCATGTGACAGAGCAAAAGAGAAACTATTTTTTTCTGAAGTTCTTCATTTTGACAAAACTCCCACGAAGCCAATGCAGTGGACCAGAAAATACACTTACCAACTTGAGGATTCTGAAATGCGATTGCTTTGTCAATTTTTAATTGTGGCTGAAGATCAGCTACTTCCCATGGTCTGAACTCTGGTGCTGTGGTGACATTAAGAAGGTACTCCATTACTGTATCACTAGATAAAAACGTTACAAAGGCATTAAACACACAGAAGCAGCACATATTTCTTCTGAAGTTGAAGCAACTCAAACTACTCTAAGCAACACATTAACAACAAAATATATCACTCAAGCCAGAGTAGTTGTTGGCACTGCTGTACAAAGTGTGAGAATTCAATTTCAGTTCCGCAGCATTTTTATGCTTAGTAACATGATACAGCAGCTGAATATTAATATGGGAATTTATTGATTTATTACAAAGACATGAAAATAGGTATTATTCCTACCCTACAAAATGACAGGTCCCTACTCTACTGCAAAGCAGCTTGCAAGGAATGCAATAATTCAATTTACGGCGTATCTAGATACCTACACATAGTCACGCAGGCATTCAACAGAGTAAGTCATTTTCTCTCTTGTTGAGTACACACTAAATAGGAAAAAAAAGATACAAAATCAATTTCAGCAGAGAACATAGAATTGGATTTTCACACATATTTCCCATTGACTGAACTCATCAGTAAGATATTGACTAGCATATAGTTAACCTTAAATCTGCTTGAGATGACTGTTTAAAGCAGTGATAAGACACACACAGCAGAAAGAGACATAACTAAAACTCATATCTTTATAAGTATTCACGTAATAACAAGTGTCTTGTGAGCATCAGAATTTAAGATACCATGATAATTGAAGGTAAAACAACAAATAAGGCTGAATAGCAAAACTTGAAGAAAAATGCATGTATGTATTCAACAAGGCAATCTGGAAATTATTCTTTGGGCAGAAAACATAGTTGGTCTTTTCCACTTGTTTCAACACATTTGTGATTAACAGGTAGAAAAAAGGGTAGAGTCTCAGGTTATATAAAACACTGCTTTTAACCAAATTCTATATAAAACAATCTTACTGGATGATTTCGAGATACATTGCAAGAAAGCAGGCACAGGGACATCCCTCTCTTGTTTCTCTTAGGCTTGTTTTCTGGGCTTTAAACACTCAAACCACGAAAGGCAACTACTGTCTGAAATGTTCCCAAAATTGCAGTGTGATGAGGGGTATCTATTCACAAGAGATGGAGAAGAAAAAAAACCAAAATAACAAAGAAATCTACTGACTTCAGGAAGCTTAATCTCAAAGCCTGAACCTGCAGAAAGAACATTAAGCCTTCTAGACAAATTAAATTTCTTCCAGGTACACATTTATATATTAACTGAAAGGTGTTTTTAAAATACCAATCATGGGTGCACTCTTGAACCTTAACAGAAGTTGTTCCTTGTCAATGTTCACCATTCAAGTACCATTACCACACTGAGCTTATCTGCCTACATATTGTTATGCTTACTGTTTTAAGTTTCCTTCAGTCATACAGCTTCTTTGCACTTTACCAAGACAGATTATCTTTGTATGGGGTTACAAACCTTAGGCTACCCCCAACAGCTTCAATGCCGCGAGTAATCCGGAAAGAAGATGCTCCTTTAGTAGTCTATTTAAAAAAAAAAAAAAAAAGAGACAACTTAAAATTCTAGCTATTTTAAGAAAAGACTTGCCTGGGGTTGTTCAGTGTTCAGGTGAAGTTCAAACAGCATCAGTTCATTCATTTATATAGAAGCCATTTTGTAAAGTTGAGCCAGCTTACTGGATCTCTACTCCCAATCATTTCTATCATCCTCTCTGACTTTCCACCATAACTGCTCACATATTTGCTCCCCCATCCTGTTCTAGAATCGTCCAGGTTCGCTTGAACATTTAATAGGATTCTTTGACTTAGATAAGCTTGACAGAACCAGGGCAAAGAATGCCTACACGTACTATTACACCGACAGCTGTCTGGGGAAAGTAACTTCGTGCAGCAGTTGGGAAGGAGGTAATAAGCCGCTGGGATCTTTTTTTTTCCCCTGCCTGAAACTGATGTGTACTGAGCCCATACAACAGCAGTCAAAGAGTGTCAGTGGTGCTGTGTAGCTCCAATCGTCACAGCATGGCTGGTGTGCGAGAGAGGCTGTGTTTATATCTGCAGCCAGAGCCCGAAAGCAATTGAGGTAAACAGGAACAAGGGGAACGGCCACAGTGGGTGAAGCTCGTGGGACATCTAGCCCAGTGTTCTGCACCTGACAGTGGCAGCTACTGCCAGCATAATAACAAAGAGAATAAATAAACACCTACCAAATTAGATGCAAGACGAAGCAAGTGAGCAGTTCCCAAGTTACCACTGGTTTCATATCTGCTGCCCGCTTTAATAAACACACCAATTCTTGAAGCTGGAGAAAAGTTTTCCAGAGATGCAATAACTAAGCCATTTGGTAATTTTGTGATCTGTATTAAAAAGAAAAAATTTATTTAGTCATCCACTGGAAGTACTGTCACAGTTCTGCTTTGACTGAGTTTTAAAAGATAAATAAAGAGGACAGAGAAAAAATACCAGTATTCATACTGACCTCAAGATCCTCAGACTCTGGAGATAATTTCACTCGTTCTGCAGTTGCTGAGCTTGCAACTTTAGGAGCTACCTTAAGCGAGTAAAGTCTCTTCTAGAGGAGAATGAATTTACTGAATTAGGTCATAACATATTCCATTACGTACTGATTTTAAAGGAGAAATACAATAAATGACTTCAAGCCCCAGAGTAAAAACAGTAATTCCCTTCTAACTCCTCTGATCGATTTTTACTTCGCTGTGGGAACCTCTACAATGACTTATACAAGGTCTCTGGAAGTTCAAGAAATAGCACTGTAAGAAAGCTTTTGCTTTCCCCCTTTGCCCCTCCCCCATTCTCTTTATTGTTGTGCAGTGGGTATCTCTACTGATACTATATAGTCTGTAGAACCAACATATAGCAATTAGCTGAACAAACCACCACAATAATCCACATATACAGAACACAGCTTTGGAGATAACTGTCTAATTTATCAGGTGTTGGCAGTTCAACTCCTAAAGAGTCACCCCTCAGAACACCAACCTATCACACTGACTGCTGTGTACAAAGAGGGCACAGATACAAGTCCCCAAACTGCAGATTAATGTCCTTCAGATTGAAGAGGCGAACGTCATGAGATCCTTCCCTTCAGTAGCTGGCAACAGAAATGACAAGTCTATTGATTTCAAATCTGAATTGCCACTCCCTTCCACCATTTTTGGAACTTTCTTACACTTGCAAAATAAATTTATTTGTTACTCTTCATGTTAAAAAAATAACTTAATTCCCATACATCTCAGAGTAAAAACTGAGTAACAGAAACAGCGCTGCACTCAGCTGTAGGGATGCCAATGACAGAATTCCCCTTGCTTTGCCACAGACTCTGTTCAATGTATGAGCCTAGGAAAAAATCCTTTCTTCCCCCCCCCCCCCCCAATCTGTTCGGACACCTAATTTTAACCTCTAAGCCTACTTATTTATGAACTACTACCGCACGTCTAGAATTGACTTACAGATACCGTGCGACTCAGAAGACGCCATCCTACTCAGGAGCGCATTTCCAGCGGAGAGCTAACCCCAGCCGTCCACGGCCCAAGGGGCCGTTCTGCGGCAGAACCGGCCCTCTGCCCCCGCCGCCCGCGGGACGGGCCAAGGGCACCGCACTGCCGCAGACGGCCGAAGCCTCCCCCGCCAGAAAGGATCCTCCCGGGGGCCGCTCCTCCCCTCTCCGGCCCCACGGGCTGTCGCACGGGACAGGCCCCGGCTGCGGAACCCCTCGCTCCGGCAGCAGCTCCCCACCGCAGAGCTGCGCCGGGCCCGGCCCGGCCTGACCTTCAGCCCCGCTCCGCCGTCCGTCCGCCCGCCCGTCCAGCATGACCCCGGCTCCGACCCCGGCCCCCGCTCACGGCCCTCGCTGCCAACCCCACGGGCGCGGGCGCAGCCCACTCCATCGCCCGCCCGCCACCAGCCAGCCCGATTCGATGCCTCGGGGCTGGCTAGGCTCAGGCCTGCCCGCAGCCGCAGAGGCCCGGACAACCGCTGTCGCCGCTGCCTGCGCCTCCCCCCACCGCGCACGACGCCTCCAGGCCACACTCACTGAGAGGAAGCGCGCGACCACCGGGAACCCCCTCATCCTCCCGCGCCCCTCCGCTTAACCCTGGCCAGGAGAACAAGATGGCTGCCCTGGAGGAGGACTCAGCCTTCCCGGTACGCCCTGCGCCGCTTTGACTTTCTAGCGAGCGATACCCAATCTCTACTGCTTGTGCTTGGAATCACGCCTTGAGGATAGAGCGACACCTCGCGGGGTGACGGGGCGACTGTGCGCAGGCGCAGAGCGCCGCCGCCTCCCGGTCACCGGGACGGGACGGGACGGGCCGGGCCAGGCTAGTCTGGGGTGGGGTGGCTGTTGCGCCCCTCGGGGCGTGGGGTGCCGGTGATGCCTCCGGGCTGTACCCGACCGTAAAGAAATCACGGCAAACTCATTTCGCGTTGTTCGCAGCCGCCCGGTCCCCGCGGCGGGGCCTGAGGAGGAGCGGCGGCGGGGCCTGAGGGTGGGCGGCGGGGCGGTGCGGGGCCGGGCCGGGGGGCGGGAGCGTCCCGCCGAGTACTTAGCGGCGGGGCGGTACAAGGTGCCGCAGTCTCGTCTGCTTCGGCCGGTGCTCATCATGGGCTCGGCTCCGCCCGCCTTCATCGGGGCGGAGGAGGTGGAGAAGCACCTGCACCGGGCCAGCCTCCTGCTCCCGGGGCTGGAGGCCGCCCTGGCCAACTTCTCGGCGGGCGCGGCGGGGGGGGTGGCGCAGCCCCTGCGCACCGTGGTGCCGGTGCGGCGGCACGGCGGGTGAGAAGGCGGCGGCGGGGCTGCGCGCCCGGCGGCGGGGTGGCCGCTGGGAGGGGGCAGCCCGGCCCGTGGAGCCCTGGGGGGCGGCGGGGGGATGCCGCCGCCGGAGCGGGCAACGGGGCTGGCGGCAACGGGGGGCTGGCCTTGGAGGGAGCGGTGGAAGGAATCGGAGCGTCGGTAAAATGTCCTTGGTGCCGAGTTACCGATTAACTGGTCAGCAGCCGTGTGGCGGTGGCCGTGGGCTGCCATGCTAAAGGTATGAAAGTAACAGAGGTGATTCTCCTGCCAGGTTCCTGGGGGTCATGCCGGCTTACAGTGCCGCAGACGATGCTCTGACAACCAAGTTGGTGACTTTTTATGAGCACAAGAAGGATTCCTCCGTCCCTTCTCATCAAGCGACTGTCCTCTTATTTGACCCCAGAAACGGTTCTTTAAAAGCCGTAAGTTTCATGCGTGCTTCTGCGTTCTCTGTTAATGCTCTGTCCGATCTCCCTTCTGATCCTCAGAAGCTGGAGCTGGCGTGAATTGGTCTGAGTTAATGAAAATGTGTTTGTGCCAAATAAGGATTTGGCATAAAACCTTATTTCTTTCACATGTGTTGAACTGTACTCTGTTTGCTCTTTATGGCTACTTATGATTTGAAGGGAATCTGGTGGCTCACAGGGTGACTGGAAGAGACAAATGGTTGGGAAAAGTTTGCCTTGTATTTGAAAGGGAGAAAAACTGATTAAAGAATTGATCTTGAACCATCTTAAATTAAATCTAAAGAGATTTACAATTGGTATAACAGGGATTAGTATTCAGGGTCTGATTTTTTTATTGTTTGTTGGTTTAAAGGATTTAAGAATTTTCTGAGAACATTGACTGTTTTCATTACACTTCAGTAATAATTACTATTAAAGGACCAAAAACTGGCCAAAAAAACTGTATTGGGCTTTTATTCCTAAACTGTATCGGAAAGCATGTCAGCTTTTTAAGCTTCTTAATTCATTTATACACAGTAGCTAACGCACATTGGGGCAGGAGTGCCCCTCTGCGTGTGATACAGATTAAGGGAATTTCATGGTTCCCTGTCGACCCTTTCCACAGACCAAGGCAGTGCAGGACTTGTGAGCACTGCCAGTTTGCATGAGTCCCTGGTCTTACTGGAGTGCAAAATATTGCGGTTATATTGATCCATTCCCTGTGTTGGAGAGCCAGGGAAGTGCCCTGCAGGAAGAGATGTGTGCATTAGGGACAGCTCAGCTCTGGCCAGTTTTCACTCCATTTGTGCTGGTGGAATGCCATGGAAGCACTGGAATAGATGGAGAATCTGCCCACTTTAAACATGATTTTTATATGGTTTATGGTTGCTGTAATAGTAACTACCAGCTTTTCTATTTTATCTGTGCCCTGTAATATCACATAATTCATAAATCAGATTAAAATGGTATTTAGTCTTATTTTGAGTGTTCATTTCAGTCTGTTTGAGCTTTTTTTTTTTTAAAGGTCCTAGATGGCAGTGTGATTACAGCAAAACGAACAGCTGCAGTTTCTGCGATTGCTACTAAGGTATGTCTTCTGTTTCCTAGATTACAGAATCACAGAATGGTAGGGGTTGGAAGGGACCTCTGGAGATCATCTTGTCCAACCCCCCTGCTTGAGCAGGCACACCCAGAGCAGGGGCACAGGACCGCGTCCAGGCAGGGTTTGAATGTCTCCAGGGAAGGGACTCCACAGCCTCTCTGGGCAGCCTGTGCCACTGCTCTGTTACCCTCACAGTAAAGTTTTTTTCACATGTTTAGGTGGAACTTTCTGTGTTCCACCTTGTCCCCATTGCCCCTTGTCCTGTCATATGGCACTACTGAAAAGAGTCTAGACCCATCATCCTGACACCCACCCTTTAGATATTTATAGGTATTGATGAAATCTCCCTGCAGTCTTCTCTTCTCCAGGCTGAGCAAACCCAAGTCTCTCAGCCTTTCCTCATAAGGGAGAGGCTCCAGTCCCCTGATCATCTTCGTAGCTCTCTGCTGGACTTGGTCAAGCAGTTCCACATCCTTCTTAAACTGGGGGGCCCAAAACTGGATGCAGTACTCCAAATGTGGTCTTGCTAGGGCAGAGTAGAGGGGGAGGATAACCTCTCTCGACCTGCTGGCCACACTCCTTTTAATGCATCCCAGGATACCATTGGCCTTCTTGGCCACAAGGGCATGTTGCTGGCTCAGGGTCAGCTTGTTGTCCACCAGCACTCCCAGGTCCAAACTGGGACAGATTTAGTGGTGTTATATATAAAATAACTAGAAGGAATGATGTAAATGGCTTTCATCAAATACAGCTTTAAATTAGATTTATGATAACATATGTACCTTCAGGGAAATATTAGAAGTGGAGTTTTCTATTTTGGCCGAGTCGTGTCTGACTGTAACACTTTGTGTATGATTGAAAAAGGAATCTGAGCTATGTTTTTGTGGCTCATTCTGCAGCCTCTTCTGGAAATTTACTGAGGTGTCATCCTCTGTAACTTACTTTCTTTTGTGATTGTCTTAACTTGTTCCTTTACAGCTTTGGGTGATGCAGCTGTGGTGGTAAATTCAGTTTTGTTTAGACGTATGTTTTCTGCTGTTGGCCCAGGACAGGTGGTTTTACAGGACCTGGAGAAATGGGGGAAAAAAGACATGTTTCCAGGGGGCAGTGTGGGTTTTCCTAAGAAAGATGATGCCCAGGATAGATGGATGTCTTGTCCAGAGGGGTCTGTCTGTCTGTTTCTCTGTTGTCACTGGAAGGTGTCCAGATGACTGTCCCTGACTACAGCCATAAATCTCAGTGTCTAAAGACAGGTGAGGTGTATCTTGCTGTATGTTGCTTTACATCTCTTCAAATTCAGTTGGAAATTGTTGGCTTTGAATTATTTTTTTTAAAACTATATTTGGCTGGGCTGCTAACAGTGGAAGGACAGCAAGTCACAGTCCATTGCACAGTAGGGTTTTTAGTCCTCACCTCAAAGGATGAGGAAATAAGAGGGCCAGAGCTCTGTTTTTCACCCATCAGCTTTGCATCAGACTGAAGGCTGATCTCACCACTTTGTTAGTGGCAGTCTTCGTGCCAGCATGACTCTATCCATGGCAATAGAGCTAAAATGACATAAAATTGGAGTGAAGAACCTGTCCCCAAGAGGTTCCCCTGGTCCAAGGAACAGGACAATTTACAATGGATTCCTTGGACATGAGGTTATAGGACATCATTCATCTCAGCCGTTCTATACTTGGGCAGTTCTGACAGTTTTTACACAGTCAAGGCTCTGCTGGCTTCAAAGGAGCTTGGCTGCTGAAGGGCCTTCAAGATCAGATCCTTCATTGTCGTCTGCTGTTTTGGGAAATTTTCAGGAGTGTTTCAGTTTAGCTCAGTTGTCATCTTGTCCTCTTTATGGCGTTTGCTTTTCAAAGACCCATGTTTCTCCGCAAGAAACCTTTGAAATCAATGCTTCAGAGTCTGAAAAGAACATTAAACAGAGTTCTTGCTACTGAAAAATGAGATCAGTGAGGGTTTTTTTTTTTCAATGTATTTGCAGTAGAATAAGCATTGAGAGCATAGACAGTTCTAAAGCTTTTTATACAGAAGTGAGTGGCTGCAGTAAACGCATAAACAAGACACAGTGATAGCTTTGGGCTGCATTCCAGCAGCCCCCTCTTCACCTTTGCCAAGCGCTGGTGAATCACAGGCAAGAACTAAATCAGAAAACCAAAAGCAGTCATAGAACTGAATTTTAATACTTGTTTCTCAGAACCATCCCTATTTTTACAATACCTGATGCATATATATCATGGCTCTTACAGTGCCAAGGTCTGCTTGCGCTATGTTTTATGGCTTCAGTGAATTGAAAAAGAAGGTTTTGTTTGTGGCTACCAGAACCAGTTTACCCACACAGCTACCACTTTCAGTACTGATAGCTTTCGGTATTATGAGCCCTGCTTTCAGCCAGGGCAGAACATCAACACTCTGGTTTTACACTTAGTCACCTGGGTGTAATATTTTATATTAACATTAGAGTGTGCCAAGGTGCCAGAATTTTCAGTGGCTTATGTTGTTTTGTGTTAAGCCTGAATTTCAAGAGTTGGACAATTCAAAACTGGAATCAAGCCAAGAAGTACTTAGGTGCTATTGATATGAGCTTTTGCATTCTAAAAGAATTATGCATAGTGGTAATTGAAGATTGTTTTATATTTATATGAATCAGTACTAACTTTTGCATAAAAACTTTTTTTTTAAAGGACTAAGGATACTAGTCTCTTTTTTTAGTATTTTGATATATAGTTGTCATATCTGTTAATATGTTGTCTTTACATACTTTTTTTTTATATTTGGTACTGTTTAGTTGTTAATGCCAGCTTTTGCAGAAGTGCTGTGCGTTTTGGGAGCTGGTGTTCAAGCATATAGCCATTATGATATCTTCATGGAGCTGTTCACATTTAAAGAGGTAATTGACACATTGTAACAGGATGCATCTATTTTTCTCTATTGTGTTTCAAGAGCACTTAATATAAATAAACCATACTATAGCCAATGAAGTCAAGGGATTTATCATATTTTGATTCTGTTTTTACAGAACCCAAGAACACTCTGAAGAGCTGTAGAACTTGCTCAAATGTTAGTCTTTAGAAAAAAAAAAAAGGGGGGGGGGAGCTGGAGACAAAGCTGAGTTTCACATGGCTTTTTCTCCCTGAGAAAATCCTACTATATATGCCATATTTGCATAAGCTTTCTGTGACTTTCCCTTAAATACACTTACTGGAAATAGCTGTATTTTGTAAATACAGCTGTTATTCTGGCATCACAAAACAGTCATGTAAATTTTGCTGTGCACATGTGAAATTTAGTTGCTTATATGACAAGAACATTAAAGGGAAAAACCGGACATTTAGGATACATATAATTATCTGCTGAAAACTGAAACAGTGTTCTGTTTCTGCAGGAGAAATTCTCTAATCTGTTTGGTTTTTTTTTTTTTTTTTTTTCCCTTGAAGGTCAGGATATGGAATCGCACCAAAGAGAATGCGGTGAAGTTCGCTAATTCAGTTAACGGTCCAGTGCAGGTCTGCTCTTCTGCTCAGGAGGCAGTTACTGGGGCCGATGTGATTATAACAGTCACTATGGCAACAACACCAATTTTATTTGGAGACTGGGTAAAACCAGGTGCTCATATCAATGGTATGCTATGTTTTCATCGTTCAAAGGATGTATTTATTACCACATTGTTTAGCATCAAAAACTGTTGAAAAGCAATACTCTGTGCATCTCAGAATGAATATTCTTTCCATTTTGACTTTTCCCTTTTAGCGAGGTTCGCTTTTCCCAACCCTGACTCCTGCATATTCCAGAACTGGATGGTTGCTGGAGCATGGGATATGCTTTTTTCCCCTAGTGGTGCACTGTCTTTGCTACCATGTTGTCACTTGACACTTGCCTTGCTCTCTATTTAAGTAGCCCATACAAAGGATGTTCTTTCCAAAGTGATTCGTGCTCATTCTACTTTTTCCCAATTTTGTAAGCTTTTCTGTTACTTATTGGGTGATCACATTGATTTTTATTTTTTCTTTTTTTTTTTCCCCTGCCTTGTAATACTGTTGCCACACTATCGTTTGGAATTTCTGGACATGCCCATACTTGCTGATTTTATTAATTGTATGTCAGGTTCAGATGACTTTGCACCTTCCAAATAGCATGGCAATAAGACAAAAGCGACTTGTCAAAGGGAACAATTTAAAGGAAGGTCCCACATTCCAGCAGCATCCTACCAATTTTTCAAACTTAGTTAAGTCCTTTGTCAGTAAATATAGTTGTTTCTGTTATGTCATGAAATGGAAGCCAGAAGTGCCACCAAAATCAATTAAGGTGTCCAGTCACTGAGGCGACACATACACATAGACCCTTTTCTCCCCTGCATTGAGGCGTTTGTGCTGTTTGAAGAGGCATTCAGGCAATGTGGAATTTATTATTCCATAATGGTTGGATGCTTTTTTAAAAGCATGTGACTACAGCATAACAACTGTTTTATTTTATATATATATTATTTTTTTTAGCCTGTAACAAGTTCATAGTGGTCTTGCTATATTTAACAAGTTGAGCTCCTTGATTTAGGGTAGAATTAGACTAGTTAAGTGAATTAAACTAGATAAGTTAAAATCTATAACCTGCTCAACTTGTACTGCTTATAAAGTTACAAGGAAATAACGGAAGGCTATAGGTTTAAAAACCCTAACTGGTATCACTGAACTCTGTCTGCCTGTGCAAATCTTTGCTGCACAGTGTTTTGGTTCTCATCTGTTCAGGATAATTGAGGGATTCTTCAAATCTTATTTTCTCTATAGACACATAAAAAACACAGTCTGGATCAAATGAAAGGACTATAAAATTCAGGGCATTTGGTAATGATCTGATGAAATACAAGGGCACAAGAGAGAATGGACAAAGGAAGACAATTTTCTTACGTCTCAGCTACCCAGAGTTTGCTGACAAGGATATTCTACTGAAAAATCAAATATTAATGTTTTAGAGGAACTATATTAGGTGTCAACTCTGTTTAAAAACTAAAAAGCAACAAAAACCTGTTAATTTGGCAGTCACAGAGTTTACTGTTTGTCTGCAGTAGACTTGCAGTCTGTATAACCTTATCTTGTCCAAGTTGCATTACCAAATGATTCAAGTTTATTCTAATTGTGCCTTCTGTAACCAGAATAGAGTAATTGTGTCACACGTTATCAGTGTCATTTTCAAGGCTCCTAGCAAAGGCTGTTTGTTTTGTAGCTATACATAGTTACACATACCTTTGTTTCTTGTGTTGATATGAGGTGATGAAGGGCTAAGCAGAGCTACTTCCCCTTCTCTTCTCTGTTCACGTTATTTGGAAGGAGCAGGTTGACTAGTGTACCAAAGAGGTAAAACAGTGTCAGCAAAGATGCTCACTTCTACTTCCTGAAGAGATGCAGTGTAATGCTTCAGTAGGATGAAATGCAACAGCCAATTGGTTCCAGTTGTTCTGGCTGTGCTGATGGGGAATGTAAGACTTTTGTATGCAGCAGTATCTGCATGACTAGAGATGAAGGATGCCGTACACTTTAATGAGCTGTAATGTGGGGGGCTGGGCCCAATGTCATCCTTCATTGACATCAGTGGAAATTTAGGGGGTTAACACCTTAAAGAAACAGGGCATATTTATGTCAGCGTTAAAGCTGAGGCCAGGTTGAGAAAAATCCACGCTTCTTCCCAGTTCTTCAGGCACATCCTAAATATTTTTCTTGTTTTATCAATCAACGTGTCTCCAGTGCTAACATCAGTTTGTGTATTACATTTCCACAATAATGTCCATTGTTACTTCACATATGTCTTTTGGACAAAACGTGGTTTGAATTTGTTTTAAACATTCCTCCCAAGTTCATCAGTTTTATTTTTTTAGCTGTTGGAGCAAGCAGACCTGACTGGAGGGAACTGGATGATGAACTGATGAAGAATTCCGTGCTGTTTGTGGATTCCAGAGAAGCTGCTCTTACAGAATCAGGAGATGTTATATTATCAGGGGTAAGACTTTCTTAAATTATGGACTTTATTTTTGTGGCAATTGGCTTGCATTTGAAACGAGTTGGTACTTATGATATGCTATGCTGAACCTTTTTAGAGCATCAAAAGTAGTTGTTAACACTTTCAAGGCACAGGCTGAAAGATAAACTGGCTTCAAACTGAGGCTTCTATATGCCTGTGCCAAAACCATGCAACCTATGTACCAACCATTCATTACATAGCACCATATTGTAGTAGCATGTTTTCAGCGTTGGCCTTTCTGTACAAAAACAAAGTATTGGTTTTGAAAGACCTATATTTCCTGCACTATTTCGTAGTTATGTTAAATATTTTTCATATCTATTTGTTAAACCTGTAACTTTCCTCCCATAATATTTCAGTGTGATTGACACACATCAGGCTTCTAGAGAATGGATGACAGAAGCCAAGCAGACAGTTAGGGATCTGCAGAAATTTGATAGCGGGGGCTTTGCAGGGGCTTTTTTAGTTTTAATGGAGGTTTCTTTTTTTTTTTTTTTTATCCCCCCCCCCCCCCCCCCCCTTCCAATTTTTTTTTGCAGAACAAATATGGTTTCCACTTTTGAGGCTTAACATCAGAGGTCCAGATATGGTAAGGTGTGTGGAACCCCATGTGTTTTGTTGGATAAGCAACAAGCTATCCACTGTAATTTGCTGACTGAGGAAAGTCTGTCAGCTGTATCTCTATGAAAACCGTTCCACTCCTCTCTGATTTCTGTCCAGTTTCTCTATTATTTCTCTGAAAACTCATCTGCTTCAACATGGAAAGGAATCAGTTCTGGGACAGCAGAACTGAAGGAGTTCGGTTTTTTTGAAGTCACTCAGAAAAGAAGTTTTTCTCTTAACATATGTATGGATATTATGTTTTTGAATAAATGTGTATTTGTTTTACAGGCAGAGATTTTTGCTGAGCTGGGAGAGGTATTGAAGGGTACAAAACCAGCCCTGCCTGAGAAAACAACGGTGTTTAAATCGCTGGGTAAGAACAACCCCTCCTGTGTACCAGTCTGACATAAAACAATGCCTTGTTATTAGGCCCTCCAAGCGTGGGAAAGCTGCTGATCATCTTCAGAACTACTGTGGCAATGCACTGTCCAGAAGAAACTAGAACGTGATTTGCATGTTCCCTTTTTATTTCCCTTTTTATTTATCTAGCAGGACTGATGTAATGAAAAGCGATAGGAAAGCAAACAAACAATAGGAAGAAGTACATTTTCCATTTCACAATTGTTCAACGTGACTGCAGCGTTTATTAATACAGCTCCAGCTCAAATACCGTGCTGTTACACGCCTGAAGTCTGTCTGACCTACAATGTGGCAGTGTACTGTGGAGTTGGAGTTGCTGGTTGGGGGAAAGAGTTCTGAAAGGGCCAAGTTGTGATATGAACACTGAAAATTAGATTCATAATACTACATTAACTTCGTATAGCACACTTAACAGTTATATGATGGCTATAAACTTTGAATGTAACACTATAGGTGTTTGGGATGGGGAACGATTTCTGTTCCTGTCCAGTTAGATAATTTTGTGAGTCCTTCTGTTCCTTTCTGAAGCTAAATTATTTTTACAGCTGAAGAACTGTTTGAAGGTGACTTTAATTCTTTTTCAGGGATGGCGGTTGAAGATACAATAGCAGCAAAATTTGTTTATGACTCATGGTCAGCTGGTAACTAAAGAGAAGCCTACAGTGCCAACGAGGCCAAGAAAACTGTTTGCACTTAGTTTCCTTGGATCTTTTGTTAATGAGAGGCACCAATCCTATCTGAATGTGGCCCTTCTAGAACATTCAAGAATGAAAAGTAAAATTTTAGCAGTACACTAATTTCTACAGTATTCTAATGGCAAGTATTGGATACCTGCAGTGTTACTAATAAATGTATGTCATGTAACAGCAAGTATTAGACGTTTGCAGTGATACTAACAAGTATTTTTACATATTTTGGTATAATTCTGGAATCAATGCTGTTCCTCCCTAATTATTTATGTAGCAGAAATCTGTGGGTGTATTTTGTGTTTTTAGAGAGGTAATTCATACTGGAGTAAAATACATCGGTTCAGAGAATGGACTCTGGCATCCTATTTACCTGTGATAGTACTTTAAACACAACTGTGGGTTTCAGCGCTACTCTGACAGTAATCTAGCCTTCAGTCTCTCCTGAAGGGAATCCACCCCTGACTCCTGGCGACCCCCTCCCTTCCAGCTCAGACTGGGATCTGGAAGTCACTGTCTTTACTTTCAGCCCCTCACAATCTTCCTTCTCTGCCCTCAGAACCAATGGTTATTCATTGAAGAGCACACTCCTGAGTGGGAATTTATATAAATAATGATGCCTCCATACAGTTAGATTCCTGTCTGTTTTTGCAAAAGGCCTGGCTCAGGAAGACTTAAGAGTGCAAAACAATCAGAGCTAATATTATGTACATTTTAAACTGAGAGGAAACTATACTCAATACCTCCCTTAGTACATTCCTGAGTAGGATATTGCCATTTTCATACTGCAAGGAGTCACCCAAAATGTGCTAAAAATCTGGTTTTATCTTTTTTAATCTGTATTCTGTGGGGAGATTTTTTGTTATTAATCTATTGTGTTTATAAGTTCTTTTTCTAAGCTTCTGGAAGATTTGAACTGTGCAAATTGATTTTGGTAGGATAAACTTAAAGTATATAGGCAAATATTTTTCACCTTGGCTGTACTATGCATCAACTGGTAATTGTTCTTTTATCCCAGAGAGTATTTGCTGGGGCAGGAATTGCCATGATCCTTTCTTGGCGGAGGAACCCAGTTATGTTCTACATAATAAGTTCCAGTTTTGTGCTGTTACACAACTGCCTTACAGAAGATTGAGCGTCTGCTGAAAAATAGCTATAGCCCTGGAAACAAATTTCTGGCTCAGGCTAGAGCTGTGCCTTATGAAATTTCACTTCTACTTACATATTACTTCATGCAGGCTATTAAGTGCTTCTTCACTCTGTGGAAGGATTAGATGACATGGTCATTCTATACTGATGTCAGTAGAATATGGCAGAGCAATGGGAAGGAGGTTCAGAAGCAGTTAATGTTAAAGCCCGTGATGGTGCATAAGTAAGTATAACAGAGGTTAATGAGTACAGTGCAGGTGTGACATAAATAGTACTCCAAGTTATAAGCCTGGTGTAAACTAGTTGGAAAAAAGAAGTAAGTGACAGTTTGTAATTTGCAGAGTTTTAGCATGGAAGGGTACCAGAGTAGTGAATAGGGCCAAAGGATGTGCTTGTGTGGACAGAGATCTATCTCCGTTGACTTTGTTTATATGAGCAGAAACAAGAATAGAAATTCTCTAAGCTTTTGCATTTTTAATTGTAGCAAAATTACCCTTGTATTTTTACATGTGTTTTTCCTTCTGTGTATTTCTGAAGCGTTCAGAAATGTTATGTGTTGACTTAGCCTGTTACTTGAGCAATTCGTAACTCCATTAGTGTGAGACAAACGTGACAGCCATCAATGCTTCTGTACAGTTCTTAAATTATGGAACTTGCACTTCCTGTTTGTGACAATATTATCCCAGTTCTGTGCCTGTGGAAAACAAGGTTTGTAACTTGAAGCGAGACGCATTGTTTGGGAAGAAGACAAATGCAGTTTTCACATGTACTCTTCTACAGACTATGCACTTTAAAAGTAGATGGAACTAGTCCAAAAACCTGGTTCTGAAAACCCACAGTGTTCTTGGATTTCAGTGGCAATAGGAGGTTCTGGGAGTCTGGCTTCAGCCTTGTACCTCTGAATTCATGAAGAGGATTTGATCCAACTACAATGGGAGTTGCTTGGATGCTGTCTTTAGATTTTTTTGAGGGGAAATAATAACCTTAATTTCCATGTTTCCTTCTCTTACAAATCAGTCTCAAGAAATTGTGTAACTTGCATTTATGTTAAAATTAAATAGATACTGCTGGTTTTCTTTGACTTTCATTTTTGTTGTCATGGTTTAACCCCAGTCATCGACTAAGCACCATCCAGCTGCTTGCTCACTCCCCCCCACCCCAGTGGGATTGGGGAGAGAATCAGAAGGGCAGAAGTAGGAAAACTCATGGGTTGAGATAAGAAGAGTTTCATTAATAATTAAAATATAATAATGTAAAAGAAAAGAGAGAGAGAGGTGAAACCCAGGGAAAAAAATAAGTGATGCAACTGCTTACCACCTGCTGACTGACACCCTGCCAGTCCCTGAGCTGCAATTGCTGCCCACTCCCCCAGTTAATATACTGGGCATGACGTCATATGGTATGAAATATCCCTTTGGCCTTGTTGGATCAGGTGTCTTGGCTGTGTCCTCTCCCCTCTCAGCTTCTTGTGCACCCGGCAGAGCATGGGAAGCTGGAAAAGTCCTTGACTAGTGTAAGCACTGAAACCAGGACAGCTGTCCATTACTTTTGTTTTGGATGGCTTTTTTTTTTTTGACAATGAGGAATAAAGTATTCAAGCTGTTGCAGTGACTACTTCCTCAGTAAATGTGATCACTGAATGTAAAGGGGAAAATAAATTGAGGCTGCCTTGCTTTGCTGTGATACTCATGTTTGCGGTTGTTATTGCATGCTGCACGTTCCCTGCTCTTGATGTTTCTCCAGTGCAGAGTATTAAATCCTTAAGGAAGGAGAATCTTGTACTTGGCAGGGCTGTGATCATGTGTGACCCCTTGGTTTTATGATTTGGCTTGGGATTGCACTGTAAGATTGAATGTGTGATACATAAAGTGTCTCCAACTGAACTGCGCTGTATAAATGTTACTAAGGAATCAGACTTGGGATTCACTAATTTAAATACTTCAAATTATAAAAGAAAGAGAGGCTTTGGTGAAAAAATTTAGAAAACAGCGAAGCCCGTAAGTGGAAAAAACTGAAATGTGAGTCATCTTTTTTATTATTTCCCCCCCAAGTAGTTCCACATGGCTGCTTTACACCAGAGGCCAATTTCCAGGACCACCCTGCAAGAAAAGGACTAGCAGTAGAACACTTTTTTTTTTTTTTTTCACATGGCGTGCTCTGGGGCTTCTTATTCAGTCTCTAGATGCAGTTCCAGATGGACAAGGAACTCCTTCCATAGGACTTGTGCTGTACCTGCGAGCTCCACAGAGTTGCTGTGGATACCTAAGGACATACCAAAATATGCTGGGTGCTTGTGACAGCTGAGTCGATTTATGTGCAGATAGTCTCTGCCATTATCTCTGGTTGTCAGAAGCCACAATAGTCAGGCAGATTTTCAGTGCAATTTAGAGATACTTGGGGCCTATTGCCTAACTGGACAGGTCCCTGATGAGGGATGCCACTCACTGGTGTTTTGGTGGTGTGTTGTGAGCAGGTCACAAGCATTTGGGCAGGTAAAGGACCAAAAATTGCGTCAGTTGTGTGACTGAAAATGACAGGATTTGACCCTTCAAAATCCACTCATCATACACCTTCAAATATGTAAGATTCATCATTTCATTCTTGCCTTGTTAAGTATTTGGAAGTTTCTTAGCCAAAATGAAAACAACCCAGCAGGTTAATAACATAGACCTTGGGGGGATGCTGTCTGGTTTAATTACTGTGCTAAGCACAGCAGTTGTTTAAGGTTGCGCAAACAGGACTCTGATGTGCCTCATTAATAGAAGAAAATATCAACCTGCTGAAGTACAGGAATCCAAGGAGGAAGGAATGCAGTATAAAGGCCAGCCAAGAAAAGGAATTAGAATATACAAATCAAAGTAACAAGAAGACATGGAAAGAAGGAAGCATGACAAAATAGATTATTAACTAGGATTAGTGTCCACAAATGCAGTATACTCCTAAGGAAAAAATGATAACTAATGGAAAGCTATAAAATTAGATTTAAAGATAAAAGTCCTGCTAATAATTGTGCCTCTAAAATCTGAGATCTTAGGCAGCGCAAGACTGCTACAAGCACCTTATTGGATTCACAAAACTCAACAGGAGTGATTAATTCATATCAGGTACTGCTGTCTTCCCAAGGGAACAGGCCCAAGAGAGATGAAGGGAAGTCTGCTGTGAATGCCCCCAGAGCTTCCATAGGAGCACAGTCTCATTTTCCTTCTCTTTTCTTGAGCTGGGACTGTGTGTTACGTGCAGTTTTCAGGCTAAGGCTGACAACAACCAACAGAAAATGCTGGGTGATAGGAGTTCTGGTTTCTGGGACTTCACATGGAAAATGCACCCTATAGGAAGCAAGCTGAGGATATACCAAAACAGATAAAAAAATGTTGAAAATAAAATATCAGCTTCTTGTACTTAAAAGTATTGCAGTCTTGATGCCATTTGGGACACGATGGGTACTGGCAATTGGGTCCAGTCTAATGAGACAAGAGAAAAGAATATACAACTCACACTGAACATCTCTTGGAAAGGTACTTAATATATTTTTAAATTAATATCAATAGAGGAGCAAAACACTTCACTGACAAGAGCACAAAACTTGCTGTAAATGAGTCTCATTTACATTCATTCAGAGAGTATTAGAGTCAATAAGTCATAGCTGAAATCAAGATTCAGATGCTATTTCTGACATATCACCAATACCAGGAAGGGAGGTTTGTAGCAATCTAAGAGAAGCAAATGGAGAAAACTTAAAGCTCTCAAGCTTTGGGAATGCTCTTTGCATTGTGGTTTTGGAGAAGAGAAGGGCTTTATTAAGTAGTGTAGTGTGCCTGGCCTTCACTAATATTTTAAGTTATTCTGACGAGAAGGAATCCATTACCCGTAAACAGTTCAGGGAGAAAAAGGTTTAAATCTATAGCTTTGGGGTTTTTACCTTCACATTTTTTCTTTTTGGCAGAATATGCTTGAACTAATATCCTGCATACCACAGCCATCAATCCAGACAGAAAAATCTTTGTTCTTACTGTACTTTCTAAAGCAATTGGTAACCTCCTCTTTGGAGAGAGGAAAAGGATGAATCAGTGTGCAGGTTACAGAAACAAGTATGTTTGTTTATAAGCAAGTATCTACAGTCTTTCCAGGGTTCTTGAGTGCTTGTTTTCTTTTATTCATGGCATTCAGTACTTTTTTTCTTGGGCCAAGCTCCATCTGAATGTTCTGTAGATCTTCATCAGAACATAGCATCAGGGCATCTAAATCAATTTTTTCCCTCATTAAGACTGGAAGAAACTCATCCAGCATCTGTGATGCCAGAAATACCTCAAGAGGCGTGTTTTCTGCTTCGTTGTTGTCATCCCAAATGACTTCTTCCTCATGCCAAGGGATATCATCACCATTTTCAACATCACCTTCCCTGCTGTTCTCAGCATTTTCATACTGAAAGAGCTCACTGGACATTTTAAAGCTTATTCCTTCTTTCTCAGAAGACACAGTTCCAGGATTTACATCCGCAGCCAAATGCCTTCCAAATACAATCTTGCCAAGACCTGGCCGCTTAAAAATGGAGACCTGACTGTCATTATCAGAAAAGTTTTTGTCTCCGAGTTCATTCAGTAATTCATCCTCCTCTTTCTCATTGAACAAATGCATCACAGTTCTCCTACCCATACCATTCTCTTGGTCATTGCTTTGTGTTTCCTGGCTTCTTGTGATGTCAGTTGTCTTTTTTGCCTTCAGTTTGAAGGTATCTTTCAGATTTTTGGAGAAAGGATTTGTTGTATTTGAAGCAAAGAGACTAGGCAACTTTACTTTGGAGTGTGTCCCTCTGGAAGAATTTACTGTGCCAACCTTTTCTTTGATATAATTCCGGTTCATTTCATGCTGGTGTTTCTCTTGGCGCTTCTCACATTCCTTGATTTGTTTCTCCACATTCCTCTGGGCCTGTGCTTTGAGTTTGGAGACCTTCTTTGGGTTCAGCATATTCTGCTCGGTGGCAGCTTGGTCCAGGATTCGGACACATTCAGTGCGGTCTCTGCTGGCAGCCGCCTCCAGAGGAGTGCGGAGGTCATTGTCTAAAGCAAATATATTGGCACCGAAGTTGATCAAAAAAGAAACACAATGGATGTGACCATTGCAAGCGGCGTGGTGGAGAGGAGTGTTCCCCCAGATGTCACACTTGTCTGGATCACCTCTGAGAAGGAAAATAGCATACAGTGAGCTGGATGTACTCATGCATAGCAGTGCAGTGGGATTGAACAGATACTAAATGTTTAGCTCAGCTTTGCTTTGAAGAGTACAGCCCAATGCAAGTGAGTCAGCTTAGCTCCATCCTCTAGAATGGTGCTGCATCTACTTCCAGGAGCACTGAGTTTGGCTGTGTCTGTGGCATAAGCTCTAAATCCTGCCTGTCTGTGGGCTCAGGCTTCAACTCAGACTCATGGGAATTAATGGGAAAATTGTTTCAATAGCTTTTTGGTGGAATATTTTAAAGGCTTTTTGGTGACTGTTCCCTTTTACATGTCAAATGCAGGGACAATATTAGGAGGATTCTTTGTTGGCCACAGTGATATATATTTAGCGAGCCCTTGCTGTAATGTTTTTGGTAGATAATACATAAATGATTAGGAATATAGCCCTGATTTCACATTTGTCTCCATTGCTATTAGATTAAGCTCATAGAGATGCCCATTGTTTTTCTACAGCTCTTTTGTCCTCCTTAAGCTGCTTTGCTCATGGGGTTTGAAAAGCAGAAGCTCATTTGAAAATAAAATACCACATCTTTTCAATTGAATTTAAAGCCAGTGAAAATTGTTTTTCTTTTTAACTCTTGCACTGACTTCACACTGAGCTGCTGCCTGCAGATGAAAATCAGCTTGAATCTTTTAATTCATATTTGGCAGGATCAACATTAGCAATGGTTCAGAACAGGACTTGAGTCATCTGTGGCCAATAACCAAGGCAGCCACAGTAGCCCAAAATCATTAATAACCTCAGAGCCAGGGGCCAAATTTACAAGGAGAATTTCTGCTCTTGGGAGTTTAAACATTTCAGTGTGTTGGCTATTTGTTCCACGGCAGCTGTACTATGAAAGAAATGGTACATCCTATCACAAACTGTCCTTCAGGCATTGATTGCTGGCTTTGAGTATCTCTGAAGAAAAGCACTAACATATTTGTTGAGGGCCAAATCTGAAAACATCCTTCAGCCTGAAATGCCACAGGCAAGAGAGAGTTCAGGAGTTCCTGCAAAGCTGAGACACGGAGCTGCTCGCATTGAGAAACAATGGCAAGTCTGAGCGTGCCAGGCTGTGAGAGCGCAGGCATTTCTACAAGGAGGTGGCAGCTGAGGATCAGAGTTTCTCCACTTAGACATATGGAAACCATGTGTACATATTTCTGCTTTAGTGGCTCTGCCCTGGGGAACTGCCAGACTGCGGCTGAGTGTGCCAGATTCCTTAATTCCCATGTTAGCAAACCGGCTGCGTTATCCTGAGCCTTGGGAGCGCTGGGTCATCCATCCTCCCACAGGTCCCTTCATAGCTGCTTGTGGTCTCTTTCCCCCATGGAGCCTGCCAGCCTTTGAGCCTCAAACCGACAAACTAGACTGTCTGTTCTCAGCTCAGTGGGACTCTGGATAAGGTTTGACATCTACTTGGGCTTCTCATACTCCTGTTTTCCCTCCTTTCCCAAGAAAGAAGCTCACACAAAAAAGAGCAGAACTGCTACTTGGTCTTGCCTTTATTCATGTACCTGCACAGCAAGCAGAGAAAACCTCTCTTGGTGCCTGGGAAACTAAACTATTTCAAGATGAAAGGGGTTTATTGTTAGTATTGCTACATTTTCCAAGGGCTGAACGTGTTGCAATCTTTAGTCCTAAAATCTGCAACCACTCTGAAGAAAATCTCCCTGTATCTCAGTGCCTTTGTTAGAAAATCTCTTCAAGGAAAGGATGAATTTGTTAAAAATAATTAAAATACTTTCTCACAAAAAAACGTTAACTGACTGACTGCAGAACAGATTGAATGTCTCCCAAAATTCAGCTTCTCCCAAGAAAACCAGTGAGACTACAGCTATATCTCTGACAGCCCCACCTTGCTGATTGTGTCAAGAGATCTTGGATTAAAATAGAGGTGAATGCATATGTTTGAAGATTTTGAGGACAATACTGTGCCAAAGCTGTCTCTACCAAGAAAGAGTTAGAAATATGTTAAATGACAAATACATAGAAATTCTGATCTTTGTGTCATTCTCTGTGACTTCTATCAGCTTATATGGTAGAAGACATATTTTTCACTCAAATTTTGAAAAAAATGATTTTGTTATTTATTCCTTATCTTATTGTTCTGTGTTCTAGGTATTCAGGGACAAACCTTTATTGACGTGAGGTATTTCCTTGGAGCTGCCTTAATTATGTGAGTTGAAAAACTGTCAACCTATTTTTGCTTCTCCTGAACACAGCAATAACCATGCAGTCCAAAGGTCTTTTTTATTGTGTTATCACAGCCACACCTGAGCTTAATGGTCTATAAAGCAAATCTATGAAAAACTGATTTTTATTCCATATTTTCAATTCTATTTTTAATAAAAGAAAACTCAGATACATCAAAATAGTTATTCAACTTTTCCCTCCAATCTTCTTTAAACTATTATGATTGAAAATATGGGTCAACTTAGCCTTCATCTCATCCCAGAAAGAATATTTTATTGACTGTATCTCTGCACAAGAGCAGATTTTCTTCTGTTAAATCTTATTACAGAATCACGGCTTAAAAGGTAGGCTCCAAGCAAGAGAGTATGGAGGTTGGGGAGGTAATTACCATTTCAATAATACATTTTAAGCATGTAGTACATTTAAATTATACCAAACAGATATATTACTATTAGAAAACAAACCTGTAGAAAACCTTCCTTTACTTTTAATTTTTTTTTTTCAGGTTTGCAAGTATCGTACCCCAGCTTCTGAGACAGTATTATCATTTTTTATCATGACGGTAGTTGCTAATACTATAAAAAGCAGAGAAATAACAATTTCTGATGTTATGGTCTCAAAACTATCAGGTGTGACTTGCCTCTGGAAAGTATTAAACCATCACAGGTGTCTACTAACTGCACTTTGGAAGCAAATATGAGAGATTTTTTGCTAAAAATGTTTCAAACAATGCATTTCTCTAGACCCAATTTCAAAGACATGTTATCACCAAAGGTTGTTATTCAACTTCTCCATTACA
Organism: Phalacrocorax aristotelis; assembly: GCF_949628215.1. NCBI lineage: Eukaryota > Metazoa > Chordata > Aves > Suliformes > Phalacrocoracidae > Phalacrocorax > Phalacrocorax aristotelis. The sequence goes on from NC_134285.1 coordinate 9,148,293, forward strand.
GTGAGGTGAAGTCCCAGCGCCCTGCTCCTACTAACCACCCCCTGCAGTCTCTGTGTATGAGATCGTCCTGCTGATGCCGACGTGGCTTCACCGACTGCACCTACAGACCTGTTCACAGGTGCTGGGCCGTTGCAAATGAAGAGAAACAATTCTTGACAATGCATTGAAAGAACTGACCATGACTTTCAGCCTTTTGGGTCTGAGGTCATTGAGGCATTAGAAAAAATGACACACTAATTATCGTTGTAAGCCACAAGCTTTAAGCAGTGGAGGCTGATTGACTTACCCCCTCCGACATATGACTTCCAGAGCTTCTAGATATCCATGGTATGCTGCCAGAAGGGTGGGCGTCATCCCAGCTTCATCTGAAGTATTGAGGTCTTTCCTAGTGGCTTCTTTCAAGAGGCCCAGATTGCCGTCGGCTGCTGCTTTGTGATACCTGCTGGACATTTTCAGTAACGTTTGGTTTCCCAAAGCAGCTCTGAACAATATCCAGACTGTACAGTCACCCTTCCATTACAGGGATAGTTCATTAATGATTACAAGTTGAGACGTCCCCGTGAGGATGGAAATGAGGAGGCAAAGTTCATCCTAGCAAACAACTTATCTGGAGCTCTGCATAGGTAATAAGGCAGTGGCGTGGTGAATGCTTTCATTTTCTGGAAGGTGGCTCTGCCATTAACAATTTGTTGCATAATTCACTATTTAAACAATAGCAGGGATTCATGCACCTTCTCTGTGTCTTTGCCTAACTGTCTGGGAAAACTTCAAAAGGACCTTGAACTTCAAAAAAACTTCAAAAACCTTCAAAAGGCCTTGAATGTTAGTATGACCAGATTTTACCCTAAGTAATAAAGCATCCCGAGTTTTGATAGGATGAAATGCATAAGCAGTTACCTTTACTGGTGAAGTCCTTTGTAACCTTATCATTTACTGTGTTGTTGCATTTAAAAACAAGCCTCTCCCCTGCCAAACTGGGCATATCCATGAAGCTGTTTTGTGTACACAGATTGATGTGTGTATGGAAACAGGTCTGTTGGGACCAGGGTAGTGTTTGGACAAAACCACCAAAAGGTCTGCAAGTCACAGCAGGCAAAATCACAGCCTAGTGTGTGATCCTTTTAACTGCAAATTGCATTTCGTCAGAGGATCTTAAGGCACTTGGCAAAAATAAATTCATCTAACAGGTATTGTAATCTCTGTTTTGGAAGAAGAAGAAAAAAAAAGGTGCAGGATTTCCTCTGGATAGCACAGGGAATTCCAGAAATGGAAACGTGATGGGCCTGAACCTGCTGCCCCAGCCTGGGCACTGTGGGCCTTGCCTGGGAACAGATGGGTCCAGTCCCCATCTCACATAACAACTTCTTGCTTTAGAAATTATTTCCCCTGATTTCAGTGGTGTTACGGGCTCCCTCTATGAGTTGAAGCTTATAGAATTAGACCATAATTCCAATTTTTATGTTCAAAAGAATTACTAAGAGAAAACCATGTAAAAGGTTAGTTTTGAAACAGTAGCTGAGAAGAAATCAGTAAGAGACTACCTGCTGCTTAATAAAATGCTGCAGGTTATCTATTATTCTGGTCACATTCACAACAGCTGCCAAATAAATGTTACTTTTTTGTCAAGCTGTTTTCTTTGACTAACTGAATTAACCTGTATCTTAGAGAATCCACCCTCAGCAATTAGCAGTGAGGTTTTGTTGCTTATTATGCCACTGTTACAGAAGCAGTAGCAATTGCAAACCAAGTGATTGTCCAGAGTCGGTGCAATTACTGAATGGAGTGCCACCTCATTTACTTCCCATAATGCCACCTACGTAATGCAGCAGAGGCCTCTCCAAATGGGCTTTCTCTCTTAATTATTTTAATTAGGGGAGTTGGACAAGATGATCTCCAGTGGTCCCTTCCAACCCTTACCATTCTGTGGTTCTGTGATTTTCTTAGGGATTGAAGAGCTCTTCAGGAACAAACTTGTACCAACATTTTCCTCCATGAGGACAAGGAGAGTCAGTCAGGTCCTGTGACAAGTCTGAATCTTTGAATAAACGAGTCTAGGTAGGAGTAAACTAAAGCCCTGGTTTTCCTTCATGTCATCCACAGACGCAGCCATTCCCGGTGCTATCCTGCCATCTCAGAGCAGTGAGGAAGGGCTGTGCTTCACCCAGGCCACCTCCATCCCTGCATTAGAAGACAGCTTTACCCTCAGCCCTTTTTCAAGTTCCCTGCATTGCCCTTAATACTTTTCTAATAAAAATACAGTCATTTTTTTCAATTTTCCATTTAACCAGGCTCAGAACTGAGTTAAATTTACAGCTACTAGAAAAAAACCTAGCTGTTGCAGAACAAAGACAAGTAATACATATACTTTTCCATGTATATTTTACATAAGCTGTTTCTTGATGCCACTGAATTTTATTTCCTTTACTGGGTAGTGTAAGCTTTTTTACTCTCAAGAGTGTAAAATGATCATCAAAGCACATATTGCATATAACACCAGTGCCTGGTAGAAGAGACAGCGTTTTTCTTGTACATTGATATTTTGCATTGTTAGCTACACCCATGAAAGTGAGTTGGTGGCAAAACAGACCTTATAATTTTTCAAAATTATTGACCTCTTCTACAGAAGTACATACATTTGCTTTTCTGTTAATTGATTCAGCACACAAACTGTTGATCTCAGGGTAATTTTTATCATCTAACATCTGAAAATATTGATTTTAAAAGAAAGTTTCTCTGTATGATGCTAAGTGGGAAACTATTGTTCCAAGTTTTAATTAGAGGTAAAGCAAAACCCATATCAATTGGAGAGAAACTCTGGGACTTTGCGAGCTTCATTATTATTAATGTCACAAAAGTGGGCATCACAAAAAAGAAAGAAAAAAGAAAAGAACAAACAAAATCTCCATCTGTTTCTAAACTCCTGGTGTTTGTTCATCTTTGTCCCATCCAAAAACCTCAACTTAAAATGCAATAAATGATTCAACATCAAATGAGCTAAATTTCTCAGCCTGAATGGAGATTTTTCCTTTGAGATTGAAGCTCAAAATTGTGAACTTTAAAAACTCCCTCAGTAGTTAGAATGAAGCTTTTCTTTTGGGGGTTGAAAAGAACTTCAAAACCATTCTACTTCCAATTGAAATGTCTTACCAGGCTCAGGAGAAACTCTGCTGTCATGGTACGTGGTGTTGTAAGCTAATGAATTATTTAACTAGCAGTTTTGATTTATTACTGGATTTTTCTGTGTCTTTCATTATTGCTTAATTTTTTTTTATAACTGTCTTAAATAAAATATTACCAGTTAAACTATTTAGATTGAAAGACTACAGCATCATTAGTTATGTTTTCTAGATCACTCAGGGTCCGGTCTGAACAGCGATGTTGTTGTGCCATCTGTTTTGCCTGAGGTGTTACCCAGCACAACACTTCCTCATTGCAACTTTTGTAAGCACCAAATGTGGTATGGTAAAGGCCATATGAGGGGAGGCAAGTAAGTCTCTGCTTGTCTAATGAGATCCTTGGAACTAACGGTCTTAGAGAAGAATGAAATTAGTCACATGGGATAATTGTGGCTACACAATTCAGAGGTGATGACAACATTTAAACAACAAGAAAAGCTTATTTCTTCACTCCTTAGAGAGGCAAAACTGCTGTGCCCAAGGACAGTGTTACTGGATGACCTCCTGAGCAGCCCTGTTCCCACAGCAAAGTTGAGTGTGACTCATGCTGATGGTGCCTGAGACCCATCCCGATGTGATCTTTGTTCAGGTGTTACCGTGCTCAGGTCGGAGGTCCAAGGGCAGCCCTTGCAGTTTGTCTGCACACATCATTTCAGGAACGAGGCCCTAATCAATACGGAAAGATACATAAAATTGGAAGGGAGTAAAGGCAATTCTACAAAATCCCTGTCTCTCCTCACCTGCACTCCTCAATGCCTGGCCGTACTGGGCATATAAAAGCAGACTGGGGAACTTCTGTAGGGCTAGAAACAGTGACATTATCTGTTGTATCGGAGTGACATCTGCAATAACTGCTTTTGCTGCAAATGCTCAAACACAGGAGTCCTGACCTGGCATTTGGGATTTTTGCATTGCTGAAGACTTTTTCTTTGTTTTGTTTTGTTTTTTTTTTCCATAATACCATCATCGGTGCTACAAACAGTCCCATGGGAAGATACATTGAGCTCATTGGTGCCTCAAATGCTGTCCTGCTGCCAGTGTGTGAGGGACAGGGACAGCCAAAGCCCCTAGGAAAGTGCATCTATGTTGAAGTGGTCTGTGCTCTCCAGAGATGGTATGCAATGCCCCAATGCTCAGGGGTGTTCAGCAGTGCTCTTGGGCAATGCTTTTTTCCCCAAAAGTTAGAAAATCAAACAAATAAATGAAAAAAGTAGAGGATTGGAAGAGGAGACCTTGCAGGTTTTTGCAGCAGAAAAAATAAATGAAAGCCATGGAGATAGCTTTGTGTTTCAGGATATGAATTAGCTGTTGACTTGTAACTCAGGCCATAGTTATTTTTACAGGTTCAGCAACTTGGACAGGTGGAACTGAATTTTTTGAAAGAAGGAATGGCTGTCCTTTCTCTTTAGCTTAAGTTGTAAATTCAGACTTGTTAAGTGAAGCAACAACTAATTATTTTAGCACATGCTGATGAATTACATCCTACAAACCTGCATGCTTGAAGATTGATATTAGAAGCTGCTAACTTGCACCACAGGGCAAAACCAGTTGGTGACTGTGGCGATAGTGTTGCTCTAACTGTTAAATGTTGTCTGGCCCAACATTATCTTTCAGCTACACAAGCCACAGCCTGTTACAAGGCATTTGGGAGTTGATAAAACCCTGAGTTAACTGTAGCAGGTGAGGACAGGCTGTCCTTCTGTGAAGGGCCTTGCATTGCTGCTGCCCAGGCCAATGCAGGTTTCTCCCACACTAGCAGCATCACTCTGGCATGACGCAAGACAGAGCTTTTACCAGCCCAGGGTCAGCCAGACTCTGAGAACATGATCCAAAGCTCCCTGGAACTTAGAGCTTTTCCACCAATTTAACAAAGCTGGGAATCAGGGGCAGGGAAATTACAAATTTAACTTTACATTAGATTTGACTGCCTGAAAGTACCTTGTTTGTGTAATTCTTTAAAGGATGTGTATTGAAACACCTTTTTTCCCCTACTGTCTCAGTTAAACCCAAGCTAAATAATAATAGATACATAATACAATAAAGTTGCGTGTGACTTCAGAGATTTTTTCATTAGTTTCTGTATAATCATTGCTTCTGAAAACAATTTCATTATAAAAAAAGAGAGAAAAAGAAAGGTACATGATGTATGTTTGTGAATTCATGAGTCTCTGGGAAGTTAATTTCTTGCCAAACGTTATCCGCATGCTAATCCTATTGATGGCAAAAGCGGAAATGCAATTTCTTTTTGTGCTACTAAAATCAGGTGCTATTTACTCTGGCATGGTTATGGATCTCAGCTAGTGACTGCTTATTGCTATGAGTTGCATCGTGCACACTTGGTATCCCCACTTGCATAATAGCTTTAACCCTGCATTTGCCATGTTGTCACAAGGATAAGAGTTAAAGAGATGCTTCTAAAGAATTTATATTTTAAAATTACTTACAGTAGTCATCTGCTCTGCCTGTATGGATCATATTACTTTGCTACATAGAGCACTGATGGCGATCACACACTCTGCAGCTACCTGCCTCCACCATGCTGTTGTCCCACACAAGTTCCAAGCACTTCAGTACCTACCAGCAGTAGATAGACAAGCTCTTTCTCACAACTCTCAATCTTTAAGAGAAATGAGGCTACTGTTTGGGAAACTATAAATCTAAACTCTAAATTGGGCTGGAAACTCTAAAATCTGCTCTAGGCACAGGTCTATAACTGTAAAAAGAAATATAAATTAATATATTTTACATTAATACATGGTACAGTAACACAAAATTTATTATTCCCTGAAGCCTAATTTAACATCCCATTCCTAAATTACTCTTTCATAATATTAATTTTCCTCTATTCCTATGATCTATCTTTTTGCTTTCTCACATCTCAAGAATTCAAGGACTTTTAAAAAGATGACTCTTTGGGAGTTCTTTACAAGTCTGTCTGAATTCAAAAGCATTGGAGAAGCTGAAAGATAACATAAATATGAGATTTTTTTCTTCCCAGGCCTCTTCCCCACAGCTTTGAACAATGACTGTCTCACCAAAGCCTCCAGAGAGCTTCTAGTCTAAGATCTGATCTAGGACTTCTCTTCCTTAACCTGCCACTCATGTTTTTCTCCTAAATAGATCTGTATCAGCATTGCAGATTTGCACATACAGAGGAATAAAATATTCTTAGTTACATACAAATCTGCTGGTGGAATTGTTTTAAGTATCAGAAAATCAAAGTGGCACAGAAATCTCCTTTTTAAAAAATTACCGCCAAAAGACATGCATTCTTCTGTGCAACATCTGACAACGGAATAAAGGGAGTAAATTATCAGAGCAAGAAAAAAATGCCTTAAAAATAGAAGGAAACAACAACCCATGCCAAAGGTTTAATATCACCTTAAGGTCTCGTGGGAGCCCTTCTCTTCACAGCAAGGAGACTGCATCTCAATGAGGGGCAGGTGCAAGCTGTCAGTCCCCCAGGCAGCAGAAAGGCTGCACCTGTGTGAGCCTGCACCAGGTCCTATATAATCCTCCCTGGACAGCTGAAGAGCAAGCTTGTGGTGGCAGTGAGAAGATGGGGCTGTTTGTGGGGCAGCAGTGCTTAAGCACATCCCTGGTGTGGTGAGTAGGGTTTGGAGGCAGCATAGACAACTGGATGTTTTGCTGGGTATTTTTTTTTCCTCCTTTTTCTTCTCTGTGTTCTCATTTGGTCCTGTTTATCTTGCAGGTGGCTGCTCCTGTTTGGATTTTTGCTGCCATTAGCCCCTTGTGCTGATGGCCTGGGAGATCAGGATCTCTTGGGTAATGAGGCATCTCTGGGCTGGTAGTGATATGGATGTGGGCTTTAGGTTTGCTTGGGACTGCTTCCCCTCTGTCTTAGTGTGGAAGGGGTCTCTGAAGCACAGCTGGTTAGCTGGAGACCTTGGAGGGTGTGTGCCTCCAGGAGGGTGATGGTGGAGCTAATTGTTGTCTTCCCTCTGCAGAGAGTGTGACCTGTCACAGGGATGGGATGGAAGTTGAGTTTTCCAGAGAGCTTGGTAACTACTCCTGGCATGTGTGTGTTGTGGGTAGGTATTGCTACTGGCTTGGCTTGGTCCTTCTACTGTAGCTTGAAAGCAGATGCCTGCCTGCAGGGCTAACCTTCCATCTTCTTCCTAGATGTGAGTGGTGAGGAGATAGTGTCCTGTGACCACACTGTGGATTATGAGAGGCTGTTGCTCAGTGTCCTGTTTGCCAACTGCACTAGCCTGGAGGTAAAGGGATCTCTGTTCTGGGAGGGTGCTGTGATGGAGTGTGGTTTTTCTCCTGGCCAGGACTGGGTTTAATAGGGTTTCTAGCTCTAACTTTCTTCAATACTGGAAATGCTTAAACTAGTCTGTAAGACCATTTAATGCCAGAAACAGTTAAAAACTAAACTGTTACTGTAATACTTCTCAACTGTGGGTTAAACCCTCTCAGACACAGCCACAAATGTTGTGTTCTCCTGTGAAGGAATTGAGAGCTTTGTTAAATAACATCTTGTAAGGAATTGGACAAGGTCCAGGAGTTTCATAGCACCACTCTATTTACTCATATGTATATTGATAGAACAATTAACATGCATGCTATTCATAGCTATTGAGGTAGAGTAGTATGCGGGGGACCAACCCAAACTAGTTTCAGAAACAGAAGATTTGCTGGTATTGGTTGCTTTTAGGCATTTGAAATACCACAAGACTCTTGATTTTTGGCATTTATTAACTTGTTTCCTGAACAGCTGACTCCTTGGCATTACTGCCTGCCAGTCCTTGAAGGCTTTCTTCTTGACTCCTGCAGTCTTCTTGGTACCTTCTGCTTTTCAACCTAGTCTTGTTAACCTATGCTTTCCTAGAGAACCTATCCTTTTCCATAAACTTCTAAAATGACAGTTCATTGGGTCCTCGCACTGGTATGAACACTTAAAACAACCCTGAAGTCACAGTTTAGTCTCAAAGGCTTTTAGTTGTCATCATGCTGCAGTAAGCAATGCTGCTTCTTTCTAATTAATGTCTCTTTCCTATAGCATGGCAAGCACCAGCTAAGGTTGAGGCTGATGGTGAATGACACTATGGGAGAGGAGAATGTAACCTACAGCACTCACTGCAATACTGTTCATGCAGATGAAATCACTACTCCTTCCTTTGCTGGTGCAACAAACTGTACAAAAGACTTCATGGCAGTAAGTAGAGGAATAGGAGTGCTATAGATCCTGTTTAGAGGCTTGTGAGATGGGATGGCTGTCTCCTGGAACTGCATGGCTGGGATCTGCAGAAGCTCCAGCCAGCTTCAGGGAGGTCTGTTGGCTGCATGTCCATCTTGGCATGACAACTACCTCTTTGAAGAGCTAGTTTGCAAATGGTCATTAATGATGCACATGGCCTGGCTTCAACCCTATTGCAGGGCAATCTGGGATACTGGTACCAGATGCCTGCTTTGGAAAACTATAGTGAATATTTTTCTTAGGAAGTTGTAAGGTTGCGGCTGCTGTCTGTTCCTGTGGTCTAACCCCTGTGCTGTGTTCTAGGTTACTTTCCCAAGACTCATTCCAAGCCTCAGTGATGAGCATATGGTATGTGCATTCTGTCTTGCTAAGGGAGGGCATGGGAATGCATGGGTTTTGGATCTAAATTGAGTCTCGTGTCTCCAAGCTAGAATAGTTCCCTCTTCTGGGGTAACTGCCTTGCTGGGAAGCTTAATTCTATACTATCAATATGGGGAGCTTGAATGTAAGACCTGCAAGGTGGCAGCCCTGTAGGGTGAAGAATTGTTATGTCTTCCTGCTTCTATGTGGATATGCCTTCCCTCTCTAAGGAAAGATCTCCTGCTTTCAGGTTCCAGCAACTCCAATGACCTGGACTCTGTCAATTGATGATGGAACCAGAATACATCAGCTGAGCCTTGGGCAAGCCATGCAGCAAGGCTATAATTTTCTAGCTGATGGCCACAATCTGATCTTTCAGGTGGCCTTTACTGCCACTGGAGTTGTTTCCTACAAGGTAGGTGACAAAGAACTCTCCCTGAGGAGAGAGTGCAGCTTTAACAGAGGCTAGGTATCTCCCTCCTGTAGACATGTGGAAACATGTAAACTGCCCAGCCCTATAAAATGGGGAAGCACAGTGTGCACCTCCGCAGAACAGCTGACAAGTACTGAGATAAGTGGGCTCCTAACTATAGCCTGTCCTGTGAACATCTGAAGGGCAGTGTCATGAGCAGAGCCTTTTTGAAAAGGTGAGATGGGAAGAAACCGCTGTTGCAAATGTGCACAGCAGCAGTCCTGAACTAGACATAGTATATGGCCCTGCAGGGTTGGTCTTGTGATGGTTTATGAACTGGGTACTTTCTAATAAACGTGTTTCATCTTTGCCAGTACAATGATAAGGTGCTCTACACTGTGGCAGTCAGGCTCACATATGGCCCTCCTGAACATAGACTGACTGTGGAGTCAAGAATGCTTTGCGCACCAGGTAATGCATGGAAAAAGTAGAACCTGTCCTGCTTCTGGCCTGAGGAAACTGGTGTTATATTTAACAAAGATGTTGTTGCAGGTCCAGCAACCTGTAATGCAACACACATGACTGTTGCCCTCCCAGCCTTCCCGGGGATCCTTATGGCTGTAAGTGTAGAGGATAAGACCATCCCCATGGACCAGCTTCAGGAAAATGGGATTGCTGTGGACACACAGAGAGGGGTTAAGATGCATATTAACAGGGGACTCCTGAAGTCCAGGGTGAGTTCTGATCCTCAAGTCACGGGAGCTGGTGGGATCACAACTCTCTGGCACTTACTGAGAACCAGAGCGCACATCTTTGACCTTGACTAAGTACCTGTCAAGACAGCTATGTGCACTGTGGCTGGCTGAGGGCAGTTGTGGTTAAGATGAAAGTAAATTGACTTTATAATAGATAGTAATCACTCAAAGGTAACTTACGTTTTGTAAAGTCTCTTGGTAAAAAAGCTGGAGGTGAAAATATTCCTCTTCAAGTGGCTTGGTATTTTGCATGCCTGGAGCAATGCAAGTTAACAAACCTGCATTTTTAGCAAACTAGGGCACCATGGCCCCAGAGCAAGTGAAACACTAACACATGCATGTGTTAAAATGAGCTCTTGTAGTTACACTCCAGGAAGTAACTCTTGTTTTTCAGCTACATGGGGAGAGCTGCTCAGGACTTCAGTTCTACATGACTTCTTTGAAACTGTCTTTTTACTTTCATGGGGAGACTGTGACAATGGTGATGCACCCAGAGTGCCCCTGTGACCAGCATGTACCAATAGGTAAGTGACTAACTACTGCAGTGGACTCAGCCCATGTGCTGCTCAGATGGTAATCCTTCAGCATGGCTTGCTGTTAAACTTTCCTGTGAAGGGCTAGTTCATCTCTAGCCAGAACACAACAGCTCTTGGCAGACTGGGCTGTCAATGACAGGCATAACAACTTATGTGAATGTCTGTTACAGCTGCTGTATGCACCCAGGATGGGTACATGGATTTTGAAATCCTTGCTGAGAGTACTATACCACTGCTAGACTTGGATACACTTAGACTCAGAGATCCTGCATGCCGGCCAGCCTTTAAGTCACCTTTGAATGACAGAGTTTGGTTTCATGTCCCACTGAATGGATGTGGGACCAGGTATTGGGTAAGTATGTAGCCAGGATTGATGGGGAGGGCTTCATACACTGGGAATGCCCTCATAAATGCTGTTATTTCCCCACAGTTTGATGGGGAGAAGATTGTTTATGAGAATGAGGTGAGGGCATTATGGGCAGACCTTCCACTGCGCAGGATCTCAAGAGACAGTGAACTCAGGTGTGTCTGGAAACCTCTTTAGGTAATACTTAGTCCTGGATATCCTAGATATGTTCATAAGACTCACCTGCTCATGCCTTGTTACAGGCTAACAGTCCTGTGCTCCTTCAGGAATGGTGATGCCTCTCTTACTATAAGGGTAGACAACCTTCCTTCTCTGGCTTCCTCAGTGAACGAAGGTCCCCTCTCCTTAGTTCTTCTAAGCTACCCAGGTAAATCTGACTCTGGGCTCAGGTGGCTAGCAAGCAACTGAGCTGGGGGGGGAAGGGGGAGGGTGTATGAATGAATTGTTCTGGTGCATGGGCTCCTAATGACCTGAGGTGCTTTCTTCCCTCCCACCCATGCTACTTGAGGCAGATGCCTTAAATCTGTCACTCCAGGACAAACTACAGCTGGTGAACTGCCTGCTGTTGAAGATCTCTAGACCAATACTTCAGGACTTTTCGTACACTGACTTATCTAACAAAACTGTTTTTTGCAGACAACTCATACAGGCAGCCATACCGTGATGATCAGTACCCAATAGTAAGGTACCTACGGCAGCCCATCTTCCTGGAAGTTCAGGTCCTGAACCGCAATGATCCCAACCTCCATTTGGTATTGGATGACTGCTGGGCAACAGCTTCCCAAGATCCAAGCTCACTTCCCCAGTGGAATATTGTTGTTGATGGGTAAGTGTCCTGCAAGAGAAATTAAAGCACTCTTGGCAGCATGTGGGAGGATTCCCTAATTCCCTGTCTCTCCCTTGGGAACAGAGACCCAGGTACAGGAGCTTTTACTTCAGGTGGCCTTCAAGATACTTTAGTGGTGCTGCCCTGATATGCTGAAAATCGTAGGAGGTCTTCAGCACATCTACATCAAACTCAAAAAACCACAACCCCCAGAAACCCATAAAACCAACACATGAACCACTGATCTCCACCCTGTTGTTCTGACTTGCTGCTGCTTAACCATTTGCAGGTGTGAGTATGACCTGGACAGCTACAGGACTGTATTTCACCCTGTGGGGCATGGTGTCAGCTATGCTAACTATCGCCAAAGGCTGGAAGTGAAGACTTTTGTCTTTGTTTCTGGTGACAAAGCCCTCCCTGGCCTAGTAAGTGATGTTTGCTGCCTTAGAGCGGTAAGCAAGGGCAGTTATTGTCCCAGAATGAATGGACCTCTCATTCTCTGTCCCAGGTATACTTCCATTGCAGTGTCCTGATCTGTGACCGTTTTCAACCGGATTCCCCTCTGTGTATGATGAGATGCCCACGGCAATCTAGAAGCAAGCGAGGTACTGTCTAAGCAGATGTCAGGTTGAACTTATCCAAGATAACCTGCTGTTAACCTCTGGGTTAACCTCTACTACATTACTGTTGTAGAGAGTGGGATTCCAGGAGTGAACTCAGCACTGGTGAGCTTGTGGGGTCCTGTCCTCCTTGTGCCAGAAGGATGGTCTGCAACTCAAGGTACTAAGCAAGTGTGGTGCTAATGTATGCTGCTTGGCTTAGTGAAGAGTTGTCTCCACCAACTATATCTTTCTCTTTGCTTTGTAGGGAGCATCCTCTTGAGTGAGGAGGCATGGATTGTCATTACAACGACCACTGTTAGCATTCTCTCTCTGGTGGCCATAACAATACTATTTTTGGCTTTTCTTAAATGTCTAAAGAGAAGAGCATTCCTGGTAAATGTGGTATGTTAGTGTAGTTTTGCAAATAAACCTGGATTGCAAGTGTCTTCTGGATGAGTTGTATAGTTCTGGAGTTGTTGCTGTAGAGCATTCAAGAAACTGGACTGGACAACTATGAATGTCTGTCTTGCTGAGCAGTGGTACTGCTCTCAATGTCTCTTGACAAAGCATTCTAACTGAAGCCTTTGAAAGCCTAAGCTTTTTGGGTTAGACTCAATGGAAGCTTCCCCTATACTAGATGGCTTCCTTAGCTCACATTATGGGGTACCCTCATGGACAGGGTATCACTTCATTTCTTCTAATACTGTGGGAACTGGGCTCTTGTAAGATTGTATAGAGTTCTCCTGCCTTTTCCTAGGACTGTAGAAAAGGATTTAACTGTAGAAAGGGATTTAACTGAAGAAAAATATTACTTTAAGGCAAAGCAGTGTTCTTTAACAACTGTGCAGTAAACTTGTGGTGTTTAGGCCTAATGCTGGTAATTCAGCATCATCTAGACCCTTTACAGCAGTAACCAAATACTCAATATAAATTCACTACTATTTAGCTGGGACTATATGAAAACAAGTGGTGTTTCATGATACCTACTCTGCAGAATCAAAGCCCATCTGTGAATTTCACTTCATGCTAGTCATCTAGATAACTCCAACATTGAAACTAGATTTTTTTTTTAACATAAGGGTTTAATATGGGCAAATGGTAGCTGCTCAGTGAATGTTTTGTGGTACTTAAGTAAAAGTACAGATACATGACCCAGGTAGTAGCGTCACTCTCTAATTTCTAAAGATTAGTTTATGCAGCAGTACTCAATGCCACATTGCTCTTCAGAACCAAGTGAAGTTATGACTGACTGTACTTTTACCTTGGCTTGTCAAAATCAAGTCTTTGCATTGTAGGGGTGGTGAGTGCAATGTGTAAGCTATAGCTTATACGCATAGCATATAGTTTAAGGCTTGTTAGTGACAGTGGAAATGAATCAACTGACTGTAAAATACAAGCAAATCTTCTGCTGAGTCTTTTTTTGAAAGACCAAGACAGCTGCCACATTATTAATGAGTGATGTCAGTTTGTCAAGGTTTCTAGATTCAAACACTTCATGGCTCTGCTGTTATTTTCTAGCTTAAAACATGCTCATGGAGTGCCCTCTGGCATAGGCTGATGTACTCTATCCCAGAGGCTTAGAGACCTTTAGTTACCTGAAACTCAAGCTTAGTTTCAATGTGTAAAATGAACTTCCGCATCTGAGAAACCTGATGACCACATTGAAGTGGTTACAGGTGACTTGGATGATAGAGAATGTGCTGAGTTATCTATGTAGCTTTAAGTATGCTGTTTTCAAAAATAGCAAACCAGTTTGAAGCAGGGACACTCTTTATTTGGTTTCATGCCTCACCACTACGGGCAGGGATGGCTAAATGTGATTGAATAAGCTGTCCTAGAATAACTTAACTTTATGTACTTGTACCTTGAGGACTAGAAAGTGACCATGTAAAAGTAGCTCCTTGTTGCTGGTTTATGCCTTCAAGCTTGATTTCAATGCACCAGCTCTTCCTGAGGAGCTGAAGTCTCTGCAGTAAAGCTTTTAAGTTCACTGGCTGATTTTTAACTATACTTGAGTCAAAGATCACAAGCTTCTTGAGGCTAAATGAAGTTCAGTGGTGGTATGTTAAATTCATGGCTGTTGAGCTGTGGTCTGGGATCGCCCTTCTGTACTCTCAGGTTGAACACCCTGTTCCCCTTTGCTCTGGCATAACTGCTGCTGTCGAGCACAGCTGCCTTTCCTACTAGCCATGCTTGCCTTGTATTAGACTGGCTAAGAGGGAACTGCTATGTAGCCAACAGACCACCTCTGGTGCAGGGGCATGGGTATCCAAAGGAGCTGGATGTGTAGCTAGTGAGTGACAGCCTGGTCTGGTTCTTTTATACTGAACATCAGCTTCAGGATTTCTAGCTATTTCACTAATGAGCAGATGCTTGACATCTGCCTCTCTGCTGTGGTTTAGCCCCAGTCAGCAACTAAGCACCACCCAGCTGCTCACTCATTTCCCCTGTGGTGGGATGGGGGAGAAAATCAGAAGAGTCAAAGTGAGGAAACTCATGGGTTGAGACAAAGACAGTTTAACAGGTAAAGCAAAAGCCCTGCATGCAAGCAAAGCAAACCAAGGAATTCATTCGCTGCTTCCCATTGGCAGGCAGGTGTTCAGCCATCTCCAGGAAAGCAGGGCTCCATCATGTATAATAGTTACTTGGGAAGACAAACACAATCACTTCAAATTTCCCCCCTTCCTCCTCCTTCCCCAGCTTTATATGCTGAGCATGATGTCATATAGTGTGGAATATCCCTTTGGCCAGTTTGGATCAGCCGTCTTGGCTGTGCACCTGGCAGAGCATGGGAAGCTGGAAAAGTCCTTGACTTAGTGTAAGCACTATGTAACACACTGCTTTAGCTGTTGCCATCAATGCTGTTTGCAGCATGAATCCAAAATGCAGCCCCATACTAGCTACTACAAAGAAAATTATCCTAGCTGAAACTAGGATACTCTTTAATTAGTACTAAGCTTTTGAAAAAACTCTTATGCTGCAAGTGTACCAGCTAACTGCTACCTTATCTTCTGGTGCAGTTAACAATAGTTTCTGTTGTTTGGCCACCTCTGTCTTTGTAGGTCTGGTCCTTATTTGCAGATGTATTGCTGTTAGTAATGTATTTTAGAAGGTTTTTTGATGCCCTATCTAACTGTTCTGTTCCCTATAGACCAAACAGTTGTTTGTTTTGGTGACTCTAACCATTGATGATAAACCCAAGAACAGTTCTCTGAAGTAGAAAAATGTTACCCTTACCAGAACAGATCTTATATTCTGCTGTTACTTAAAAGGTTTATAAATGTTATCTGTATTGTAAATGTTGGGAAAAATTTTTTACCCAAACTGGCTTGATATGTTGCCCTTACTCCCTCTAAAGGAACATTTTTCTAAATACAAATAAGTTTGAAGGAAACTACCATGTAACCATATAAACTAAATAATAGTAGGTTGAGGGCAGCCACACAGGGTTTAACAGTATATCTAGCCTGCAGGCAGAGAGAATGGAGAGCATTAGTGCTGCCTCTGCATTAATGGCACCTCATTTGAAGACTGGTTGTACCACACTAAACTTTATTAGACTGCCTTTGATCTGTGGGTGCTAATCTGCTAGGTTACAACAGATGTCCTAGAAGAATGGAGTTGATGACTGGGACAGCTCTGTTAAACTGACTGTTAACTTGCTGTGCCCTTTCCTACCTCTGTTGTTGTCACCAGTATCAGTTTCTGTGCTTAGTGCCTTCACTTGTATGGTACTGTTTCCTTTGCTTTTTTTTAATACCAAAATAATTTTCAGGGGCAACTCTACTTCTGTAGTCATATGTGAAGAATGTGACTTGTATTAGTAGTCAGTCTTCTGCACTAAACCAAATAGTGAGAGAGTCCTAAAGTGCTGGGAGTAGTGAGATTCAGCTGAGTTTCATTTTAAACACAAATGTTTGGACTTGTATCAAAAGCAAATGCATTAGAAACCCTCCATCCTAGAGCTGGTAGCAGAGCAAAAACACTGAGTTACTAAACATCTGCTGCATATCTGAGGCACACAAATGTCTTGGATCTTTAGTTTTACTGTCCCATAGATTAAGCCTATGATTTTTCCTTACATAACCTGGCATGAAAGGTGATAGCACTCAAAACTTCAGCATGTCAGGAAATATAGTAAATGATTTTTTGTTAAAAGGCTAGTGTATGTTTTTAAAATGTCGTTGTGGTTGCTTATTGCAGTTTTCAGTGTAGAGGGCAGCAATATCTCTATCATAGAATGGTTTGGGTTGGAAGGGACCAGGTTGAACAACCCCAACTCTCTCAGCCTGTCCTCATAGAAGAGGGGCTCCAGCACTCAGATTATTTTGTGACTAATTTTTGTGGTTTTTTAAAATTTCTTGTAAATGTAGCAGTCCATTTAAAGTGAAGAGGTTTTAGTCATGCAGTTGGGCTTTTTATTTTGCATTTATCTACATTGTCTTACACAATCAAGGAAATGAGGTGTAAAAATATAGTTGTATGTGTCAGAATAAAATGGCTCTGTTGCAGTGAGTGCAACAGCCTTAGGTTAAACATTGTCTGGCAACTTTGTGTAAACAGGTACAGTGGTCATCAAAAGTCTAGCTCTGTGTTCTCTAGGCATGCAGGGCTTCAGATCAAGCTAGCGGATGGACTCTGCTAATGCTAAGTGTCAAGCATGCTGTGCATAAATAGCACATGCTGGGGGCTCATCCGCCACAGCCCCTACTTCACTTAACAAGCATTTTTAATGAGCTATTTTTAATACAACAGATTTCAGGGTACCTTTTCTAAGTATTAATGTAAATTCTATGTGAGGAGAGCATGGATTATTGAGAAGATGATCATTAGGAAGACTCGATGCTGTTGTTAATCACAGTTATAATGTCAATAGAAGTACAATGAAACTGTATTTCACATTAGAGCCATTTATTTGCAAGTCACTTCTACTATCATCAGCCTGAGAGGGGTTAGGGTTGAAATGATTACTTAAGATATTGTCCAGAAAACCACCTACTATACTTAAGCCCTGTTGACTTAGCACTTCAATGGAATATGAAGTATTTCTGCAAAAGCTAGAACAGTGGTGCTTAACAAAGAGGGTGTATGTACTTGACAGCACATTGTACTTAACTTTATTAGCTTTTAGCTCTTTTGAGCTAAAAAGGCTGATACTCTTAATATTCTTTCCTCTCCATCTTTCTCCTCTTAAGTGTGGGAAAAGATTGGTGTGTGTTCAGGCAGAGAAGTGACTCCTTGTTTCTTATTGCTGGATGGCGTTTGAACCTCCATTCCAGGACTGTTTGAATTTACTAAATAACACTACATTGGCTGTCATGCAAACACTCTGTAAAAGAGGAACACTAACATCCCCCTGAAGTATTTCTCCTATAGCTTGCATAAATGAATCTGGAGATTTTCACAAGTGAGGGTGTTTAAAATGCCTCACCTTTAGTAAGGTAAGAGCTTTACTTCTGCTCTTTGACTTCTACCTTTTGTACTATTCTTATGAGCTGGGGAGATGAGACAAAGAGATGGCTGCCACTGCGTGCAATCCAGGTCAAAAGGAAGGTGGTTCTTGCCTGGTTCCTGTCCCTGGCTGATATTGTCTGCTTAGGGGAAGACTGTCAGAGGTGGTACACGAGAGATCTGTCCGTAGTCTCTGGGAGGATTAACTCTCTAGTTCTAGGGTGGTTTGGTTGTGCTGTATTTGTAGGCATTGCAAGGGAAGCTTGAATGAAGACTCGTGTAACTTATTCAGATCAAGGAAAACATGGGTTTGGTTTTTCTCCCCTACTTTGTAAATAATTTCCCTTGGAGCCCAGCTACATATGTTCCTTCCTGCTGCCTGTATGAGTGCTGGTGTTTCCAAGTCCCCTGGTGAAATGTGTTAACCATGGAGTTTTCAAGCTCACTTTACAAATACAAAAGATTCCTTTAGTGCATTCAGGGCTGATGTACCTCTCTTCTGACACACATAGGAGGGTAAAGCATGAATGATGGTGCAGCAAGAGGAGGCATAAGAAAAGAGACTCAATAAACCCGTTGCATATGGAGCCAGTAGTGCGGTCTCTGCAGCTGAGTTCAAGCCGCTGCTTCAGGAACTGTAACAAGAGGTGGCTGCTCCAAATGTCCTTAGAAAGACTCTGGCTGTCTCACATTCCCCAGGATGTAGGGATTAGGGCTGCAGGAATGGCTGCCAACTGAGGTATGTTTATGTCTGGAGTAAGGGCCAGTGAACTAGGTCTTGGGGCTGGGCAGGGTGAGTCCCCAGTTGGGAATGTTGCCACCAGGGTGGGAAAGGCTCCTGCCCCTTCCCTGCTGGGCTGATCCTTTTCTGTAGGAAGGCAAGAGAGTGGCTAGGAACATGAGGCCTTGGCACCATTTCCCCAGTCTCCCTTGCTAAGGGCTTCTTAGGTCTACTGCAGTATTTAACAATTAATCTCCCCCCCCACCCCCCAAAAAAAAAAAAACAAACCCAAACCACAAACACAAAACACCAAAAACCCTCCAACAACAAACCACCACAACCAAAAACCAAACAATTTATGCCCTCATTTGAGGGATGGCCTTACTGTCTCTGTAAAAACACCTGGTCTGTGCTGACCTAGTTTTATTTCTTCAGCATATCCCTATCAAAAATCATGCTAATATGATGGCATAGCACTGAAAGCAGCACTTATTAACAGGACATGGTAAGAAGCTTTAAAATGACAGTGACTGATAAACATGCAAAGGTCAGGGCAGCAGGAGTGAAACCACTCCATGTTTATGTGCTGGTAATTGAGAATTCACAGCTTTAGCTCCTGGTAAGTGCTGATGACAGAATGAATTACATAATGAAAAATTAATTTAAAATGCAGAAGGAAATGGTTCATGTGAGGCCAGACTCTGAGCTGGAATAAATTAATTTGCTTCAGTGTCTGCTGGGTTTATTAAGCAATGCCTGGTCCCTTCTGCTGAAGGTGAGGGTATGAAGGAAATCAGGAGGGATAGGATTAGATCCCTTCAGCTGTGTTTCTGCATATGAGCTGTGGTCTAAAGCTTTGAGTGTTGTAGCTTGATACAGGTGTTAAGGGTTTTACTGCTCTGTCTTTGGAAGGGTCTCCTGAAGCTATTGCAGGCAGGCTTGCCTCAGGGATTTCTGGCTATGTGGGTTTGTAATTGTGTAATTGTTCGCTGAATTAATGTGCTATTAAAATAAATAGCTCCTGAAAATCTAAAGAGCTGGAGATAAGGATTCTCCAGGTTACAGACTGCATATAAATAGTCACAAGTACATTTCATCATTTGCAGTGTTTGATGTTTGGTTACTTTATAGGAGCCATAATAAATCAAGGTAGCGATGAAGTTTTTTACTTTAATTTTAATAAATTAAAAGTAGGTTGTGCTTTCTAGCAACTGAATTCCTGATAAAGAATTTCATCTGTTCTTTGTGATCTTTTGAAATAGCACTTTTAAAGCAGTTTTAAGGGATCAATTATAGAGGTAAACATTCCTTTAAAGCTGATTTGTGCAGAACCTTTGCTTTTGCCCATTTTCTGGATGTAGGTGCCTGCTGTTAGTAGAATAATAGCATTTTAAAACTAAAGCCCAGTGATTTTTGGTTGCCGTGTGCAGCAAAGTGGTTTGATTGTCAGAGGATGGATCCTCTGTGGTTTCTACTGTTAAGTCCTTTTAAAATTCTTGAGATGAGGATGTGAAAACTGAGCTACCTAAAATCATGTTGAAAACCTGAGCAATATGCTTGAAGAGGTGTATTTACTGAAGGCTTGCTGCCAGGTGAGGAAATACTACAATCATGTGTGCATGCATATCACACAATGCCAACAGTAAAACTATTCTGATTTCTTTTTTAAATGTAGACAGAATCAAATTGTTACTTTTCACTGCAAAGCAACTTGGTGCTTTAGCAACAGCTACTGTTTAACTTGGGTTGCTGTTGTACCCTAACAAGATGGTACGGAACTGTCTTGTGGAATGATTGATTTATTCACAATCTGGTTACTTTTCAATATATTTGAGAATATATATTCCACTTCTTGACAACTGCTAATTTTGGAAAATGGGTAGTTTTGCTGGCTTTAAAGTGACAGAAAATGATGTCTCATCCACTGTTAAAGATGATACGGAGCTGGTGTGTTAAAAGGAGATGAAGACATCGTTGTCCTATTGTTTAGAATCTTCATAAAGTATGTTATGGTCTTGAACCATGTTTTTGAGGGAATGATCCAGAACAGTCCAAATTCCTTCTCTCCTCTTTAAAGCAAGTAGTAAACTTGAAACTCCCCAAGTTTCAAACTGGTGGTGGTATCTCAGCCCTGGGCTGCTGCTTGTCTGGAGTCTTGCTCCTAAATGTTTTTAGTGTGTGGGTTAATCTAATAAAATGCCTGAAAGCTTTTCATCTTCTGTGGAGAATGTAATTCGTAGCTGTCAGGAAAGATGTAAATAGGAACAGAAGGCCAAACAAAGCTGCTGCTGCTGCCACTGCTTTGTCTCCAGGCCAGGTAAAGATCCATCCTATAGATGTGGTGGATGGTGTTCACCTGCCTGCCACTGCCTGTGTGTTTGGTTGGGAAAGGAGAGTGGCTGGCTTGCAGGGCATACCCTAATTGCTGCAGGTCTTGCTACTTGCCAGAGATGGACACCAAATGTAGCAGTGGCTGCCCTGACGCAACTGCATCCCCCTGAACGCTTTTGCTCCCATGTGGGGAAGCCTGCCCTGCAGCTGCTGGCCTTACAGGAACACCAAGCTGCCTCTGGAAATTTTGGCCCAGCAAGATGTAAATGAAGGGGTTCATACAACTGCTGGCATAACCTAGGCTGATAACTACATTGTAGGCATAGTAGAAAGGCAGGGTGGGGCGAGTCATGGTGAGCTGGGCCAGTTGTAGGATGTGGAAAGGTGCCCAGCAAATGAAGAAGGCCACGCAAATAGAAACTGCTGTACCGGTCAGTTATTTTGTTCATGCCTTGGTGCATCTTTGGCTCATCAGTGCTTCTGAGGTCCTGGACATCTTGAGCAGGGTCCTCCTGTAGGCCACCGTGATGAGGCCAAAAGGGATGGCAAAGACCAGGAAGAATTGGTAGAGAGTGTACAAATAAATGTCCCTCTGGGGGTCTGGCAGGCAAATCCCACAGCCTACTAGACCACCAGGCAAAGGGATAAGCTGAACATATATCCACACATGTGTAATGCCTAGGAAGGAAAGGGCTTGGAGCACACAGATGGCAAGGGTTGCCACAGGGTGCTTCCTGAAGTAGGTAGAAGTGAAGGGGTAGACGGTGGCCAGGTAGCAGTCAATGGACATAGCAGTGAGGATGTTGGTGCTGGTGAACTAGCTGTTGGTATCCAGGGCAGTGATGATCTCCCCAAAGCGCCAGGCTCCATTCCCCAGCAGCTGGTGGATGGGGAAGGGCATGCCCAGGAAGAAGAGCAGGTCCACCATGGACAGGCTGCTGCTGAAGACATCTGGGACACTACTGCTAGGGCCAGATTTCTTTAAGACTGTGCAGAAAATGAGGGTGTTACCAATAATGTCCAACAGGCAGATAATACCAAACAGGGTGGGCACAATGAACCTGCCATAGCTCATCCTGCTGAGGTTGCCTGCAGAGACAAGTGTAGGCAGGAAAAAGTCAGCTGTGCCAGGACCACCCATGAGGACAAGCCTTGTCAATATTCTGGGTTTTAACAGACAATGAGTGCCCTGAATGCAAACAACAGTGGATTTCTTAGGCACACGTAAGGTGAGGAAGGGCTTTTTGTTTGTGGTTGTGTCTAACCACACAGAGGCACTTTCTCAGCAGCTTTCACAAATGTGTGCATTAAAACACACGTCTGATCAAATGCACATACACCAGCTCCTTCCCTTCATATGTATGAACACAAAGACACATTAACAATAAAATGAAAAAGCACCAGCATGTATATCATTCCATATATGTGCATGGAGACCCTTTCAAATGCATACATGTATAAGGAATATGTTTCCATAGATATGTTCATATCTTCAATACATATGTTGCTCAGCTGTATGGATATTAATATTCAGGTTTTCTTCAAAACCACCTCATGTAAGTGAGCTTTTTTCTTCCCCTGTGCCTACACCTATTATAGTTTATGTACTAATGCACATTTTCACTTGCCTGTTTTTTGTACTTACCTGGCAGAGAAAAGATTTGAACAGCCTTGGAGCTGTTGAGGATGGAGCTGTTCAAGCTCTCAGTGTGATTTGTTTTAAAATCCATCCTTCAGGAAAAATTGGTCGCTGTCAGCAGCTTGAAGGTGTTAGTGTTTCATGTGGAAAGAATAAAGGTTGCTGGATCCTGGGAGGTCTGTGGGGCTGCTCTGAAAGCCACTGCTCTAAACATCTGGCTGTTAATGCAGGTTAAAAAGCAGCTCCTCTGCTCCCTGTACCACCACTAGGCAAAAGTGACACTGAGACATAATAAGGCAATGCCTGTCACCTGGCTGGCAGCAGAGTGCCGGAAATACGCTTGCAGGGAGAGCAGAGTTTCGGTTTAGTGCTGAAGGTAGTGAATCAGGATCCACTGATGGTCTAAGCAATGACCTTGTGCTCTGGAGAGGCAAATGGGGCCTGGAAGTAAATAAAATCCACTAAAAATGACGGTTAGCCAGCACTGACAGCACATTTTGCTTTTAGGGTTTGAGTATAAATATCTCAACACAATTCTGCAAAGAATTATCTTAACCTAAAGTTTGCAACAAGATTTGCAAGTGTAGATTGGGGTTAATCTCTCTATATTCTGAAGCAAGATCATCCTGAAGTGGAATGGCACAAGCTGTCTTAGTAAGCCTGTTGAAATCTGGTATTTTCTGGCTGTGCCTGATAAGTTGCAGCACAGATGATAAACAACAACATTGCTTCCCTCCTGCAAAGTGCTTTCTCCATTTCAATTCATTTTGAGGTCTCAAGCACAGTAATAGTTATATTTATTTTGTTTTAGGCAGACTGATAGGGGAGAATAGGAGATAAACAAGGGATTTATTTTCAAGGTATGTTTGAAATTACATCAGTTTGGTATGTAAAACAGGCAAGACACTGCAAACATTAAACAAACAAGGTGGTCAACATGTTATAATCAAGTCACACTCATCTCTGCCTTATTTCCCTCGTAACCATTAGTCTGCTTTTAGCAGCCTTTAAGCTCCTAGATTGAAGGCATTACTGTATAGAAGTAAGATTTGGAAAATAAGATTAGGCTCAAACTACCCTGATTATGGGGGCCAGTCGTCTGGTGAAAGGCAGGAAGGATTCTGTAATGACTAGAATGCTATTTCAAGGCTTACTTTTTGCTAGCCATAGGGATTTCTAGCGCTTGGAAATAATTGTTATTTCAGTACTTCACAGCTCTTAAAAGTAGGCACCAGTCCATTTGCACAAGGGATAATATATTCACCAGAGGTGCAAAACACCTTCTTCACCTCAGTGCCCCCAGCACACTGCCTAGTTGGAGTCTCATTTGCTAACATCAATATCTTTCATTTTCTTGCAGTCCGGTGAATACACTGGGGAATTTGCTTTTACAATGTATTACCTACAGCTGTGATGTGTATCACTGGGCAGCACCACACAATGGTTAAGAAAAGCATTCTGTTTTGCCCCCCCTCATCCTTACCTGCTGTGAACTGGCAGAGCTCTACTGTAATTGACAGCTGCTGCAGATTTGATCCTGAAGTGGGAATAACAGCAATGTAAAAAAAATACACATATATTAATGTTAAATATTTGTTCCCTCTTCTAGATGGATTTCTCCAGGCTGTATGTCATGTAAACACTATCACAGCACTAGCTTTTCTTATAAGGAGAGAAAGCACTTTTCCTGTTTCTTTCATCCCCTCCCCCTTATACTGTATCAACTGGAAGTTAAAAAACAAAAATAAAATTCTGGCTAGGATAAGGCTTTGAAGCACCTGAAAAAACATTTTATCTACTTACGAAATGATGAAAGAAATCTCCTGTTATGGTCTTCAGTCTGTAAATCTTTCACATTTAACTGGAATTTAGTAAATACTAAAGGCCTTTATGAACTGGCATCAGGGCCTGTCTGTCTCCGGCAGACAGCACCAGAGTAGGGCTAAGGCTGGCTTCACTCTACTGTTGAAGTGTGTACTGAGAAGCTTATCACTGCAGCTGAAAACGTTACCACATGGAACTATGTGGAACACATTATAGCTTAGACAAACTTTGACTCTGTGCTGAAGTCAAATGGCATGTTGGTTCATGCAAAACTAGAGTATTACACTAATGAAGTCCTTAGGATTCTGCATTTCCTTTACAGGTATGAGAAAGGGAGTAATCTCATGTAATACAAGCTGTCTGCAGTTTGTGCCTCAGCAATATTGGCCAGCCAAAATACTTCTAACTGATCAGAAATATTCTGCTTCAAATGTAGTCTTCCTAGAAGTAGACCTGGAGAACTTATTTTTACTGTAGAATAAGCAGAATAACAAGACAACCTGGTTAAACAGCACTTTATTAAACTAATATAGTTAGATACTTTCTTGATGCTTAGAAATACCATAGCATTTGAAAAAAATGAAAAAAAGTTTAAATAATATACAAGAAGTTACAACTGAGAAGCAAAACAGGCATTTTAAATACCCAAAGAAACACAACAAAATGCAAGATGTAATTGCGTACCACTGATGCGATGAGGCAATAAGGAAAATATCCCTTCAGAATAATGCAACATCTAAAGGTATATAAAAGCTGATAGCATAACTTAACATATGATAGAACCCAATTTTCCTCTTATACACATAAAACATTAGCATGGTGTGCTCATACTATTTTCACAAAGGCTGTTAAGGCTTAAAAATATTTTTTAACATTCAAAACACACTTCTGGTGTTCTGAGCTTTGACACTTATGTATCAAAATGACCAACTGCTACATACAAATTTCAAGATAGTACATCCAGAATTCTAGTAACAAATGGGAAGTAAAATACCTGCCTACCCTTCCTTTCACCTAATTGTCACTGACTTAACAGTAGCTGTTATTATTACATCCTTTTACCAAATTCTTTGGAACATTCCATCATGCACATAAACTTAATATTGCAATGGACTGCTGCTTAACAGTTAGTATTAGTTTTACAGGGACAATGTAAAATGCATACTGATTTCTTCAGTTCCCTTAAGGAGTGCACAGAGGTTGAATGCTCAATGAGTACACAATTACATTGCACAGGTCAGAGTAGTACAGTTAAGTGGCAGAAACCCACTTATTCATTCTTTCCATTGTTGGCAGAAAGATCCAAGGCAGAAGGACTCTTCTGCGGCAAACTTCCGTTAACTTCTTGCTTCCTTATCTGACCCCTGTATACAGGAGAAAAGAACAGTTTTACAGTCTGTTCTTCCGTAAGATTATTGCCATTTAATTTTTTGCTCAAAAAAACTGAGCAATGTGAGATGTAAACCTGTCTGAGGCTCCTGGAACATCTGCGGCTGGTCTGCTAGAGCTTCTCTCAAACACACAGGAACATAAGAAGAGCAGATGTTTTCTGTTTTAACATGAAAGCTGTAAGTATGACTGGTCTGTAGATTGGGCTGCATATTCAGATATGCTAGGGAAAAAATGAAGCTTTTCTGGAATTGGTGGGCAATGTTATGGACCTGGCAGCATGCCCTGGAACAAATGGCCTTGCACCGTGGTGTTGTCATCCTGATGACATAACGGGCTCCACAGGCAGTTTTGTGTCCCTGAGAGCTGTGCAAGCACTGCTGTGCTGAAGGAGCAAACTGAGAAAGTCTAGGAGGGAGCAGCTGTAATTTTTCTTCTTGTTCTTCCCTATGCTTAAGAAGTGATTATTATTATTCATTCCCTGGTAGATATTTAAGCGGGCAATAGGTGGCACTCCGGCACAACCTGTTACTGCCTCTTACTCCAAGCCAGATGCTTGATAAAAGCATGGCTAAGGCAATGCTGACTGAAATAGGCCTCCAAGCCTGAAGTACTGGGAGACATGACTGGCATACAGTCCATGCGCAGCATCCAGCAAAACCTGTAATTTCTATTTTGGCCACGCTGTCCTTTCTAAGTACCCCTCTGCCTATCCCAAATCTACAACTAATTTTGGTCCACTACTCTACAAATGCAGGTAAGCAGAGATAACTGGGTCATCATGCAGAAAGAACTGCAAAAGGTTCATCCTCTAGGCAAATTCCAATTTGGAAGCGTGTTTTCATAACATTTAAAGTAACAAATATTCTGAGTCAGACAAAGCTATATTTTATTGCTTGATGTCGTGTTGTGCTAGCACATGCACATTTAAAGACTATTTACATTTCCTCTTTCCTAAATAGGAAAGAGGGCCTGTATTAACTCTCATTAAAATATATACTGATGATTAGACATTTATATGCTGCACATTAAGCCACCAGGGTAGCCAAAGATGCTCTAGCTTTCAAGAAACATTTGTTCGACTAAGCAACAGTGGCTCACTTAGAATAAACGAAGTCATCAATGTAGTAGTACCATTGCAGAGTTCGAAATCCAAACATAGATCAAGACATCAATACTCACCTTGAAGCATACCAGTAGTTGACCAGAGTTGAAAGAACGATGTAACAAACACTAAGTACTCCAGAAACACCCAGTGAAAGTGCACCCAGGCCACACAGCACGCAAAGCAGGGTTATGCCACCTATGGCTATTACAACACCTAATAAAAGAAAAGCAGTTTTATTTAAGCAAGTTTATATACAAACAGATTAGAAGAGCTGACATTCTACCACAACCCCAAATTCAAACCATTAAACAGTCTGCAATCAACTAGCCAGCAGCTATAAAATCTAAGCATGGTTAAGATAACTGGCTTAGCCATTCCCCGGCGGCTGAGATGAGAAAGGGAAATTGGACTTCCCCTGTATGGACTACAGTTAATCAGATTACTATTCTTGTATTAAGAGTTTCACTACTGCTGAGACCTGAGGACTATGTACAGAAATCATCAATTGCTTCAACTGGAAACACCAGAAGGAAGAAGAAGAAAAGGAAAACACGTCATGCCTTAAAAGGGAATAAGTAAGTACATGCATGCATACAATACCTTCCATAACTACCACACCAATACAGGCCATTATGGCTGTTGTAACAACAAAAATCAGGAAAAATGCAACAGGAATAGCAGACACTGCAATAAACATGAGGAGTGATAAGGCAACAAAAGGATGATCATCTAAATATTGGCCAACGCGAGAATTCATAAATGCAACTACCTGTGGATGAAAGAAAAACATTTCAGATTTTGTTTTTATCTCATCATAGATAACTTCTAAAGCTAAAGTCTGCAGCTTGAACAGAGGGCAGCTGTTAACTCCATCTCAAAAGCATGAGGACTTATTGCAAATTTAGGTAACTGCATAGCAAGTATAATTCTACCACCAACAGACAGGTTTCTCTTGGACTTCCCAGCTCCACTCTTGCACAAATTTTAAAAGAAACACCACCACCACTGAAAACAAGTGAAAAAACCAAATCACAGTTTAGCTCCACAGATTTCAGTGGGGTCTCAATAGCTATGATTTTGATCTAGAGAACTGTATTTGTTAAGGGAAAAAAACCATAACATTTTAAAATTATGATGATTTTCCTTTTTTCCATGCCTGAGTAAAATCTTCAACCTGCTTATTTATTGAGCAGTACAGTGCAGGCATGTCTGTATCACATAGTTGTTAGGAATTTAGTTATAATGTTATTGGTAGAAAAAAAAATATTTTTACAGAGGCAGGCATTTTACTGTAGTAGAGACATTTCCCTTCCCTCAAGGAAATACGTATTCTAGTTTTAGTTCTTCTTATAGCAGCACAACCATTTCACTAAAATGCCACTCTACTATCTCAAATGATTATACCAGTAAAACACAGATGTGCAGAACAGGCTTCCCTTTTTCCTGATTGCTGAAGGTGTGGGAGGATGGCCCTTCCCACAGGCTCCTCAGTGCTCACTTAAAAAGGGAGTGCAAATTTTCTCAAGAAAAAGTTTTGAAATTGCATTTAAGTAAACTGCGGTGTGCTATTCTGAGAGTTATGAAAGGAGTATCTTCATAAATATATAATATTATAATCCAGACCCACATTTGAGTTGCTGTGGATGGACTGCACCATGGAGTGCCATTGCTTCTGCAGCTCTTGCATTTCTTTAGACATGCTGTAATCCTCAGCCACGATCGTGATTCTTCTGGACAACCAGTTCTCACCCAGCCATCCAATTTGCCTTAAAATTAAGCTACAGTTAATAACAGGCTCATGCAGATGTTTTGTGAAAACTAAATATTTCTTTTGCAAAAAGAGAGAATGTAGATTTCAGATGCTAATGTGAGTCACAGAGTCTAAAACATTACTTTTACAGAACTACCTTTAATGTAGGGGGCTCATCCATGAAAGCTCTTCTGAAACTCCCAAAGCCAAGTATCAAGATACAAGGTGACTCTCACCTTCTTCCTTTATAACATTAACCCTGTATTTAACCGCGAGAGTGTTGAATTACCAGTAAAAAGGTCAATTCTAACTATCTGCATGGACAATTTATCGCTACTAGTGCTGGAAACTTGTAACACATCAATGAGACTTGGTTTTGTGAGTACCCTCACGTTCAGAACTGAGACCATACCCCCGCACAGCTTCAAAACTCTGCAAATAAAGGCAAAACGCTTTCAAATGCTCCGAACATATTTAATTATGACAGTTTAAAGGCACCTTCTGCTCAAAACCCTCCCTTCCCCCACAAAAATGTCATCTGTTGTTGCTAAGGTGACCCCCACCAGGGGAAGACGAAAAGATGCAGCTTCCTGCTTGCAAATCGGAACAGTCACCGTGTCAGTATTACTGTTCAGTACACGATCCCTCCCTTCGTTTACACAGTATTTCACAGAGCAGCGTCTGACTTCTCGTTCGCAGCAGCGCTGCCCCAGGGCCGCTCCCGCCGGGGCGGCCAGCGCCCCCGAACGCTCGCTCGCAGCCAGGCAGCGCTCTCACCACCACCCGCCGCCTCCACCGGACACTTAAGTCGAGGTCCGGGGCCGGTTAATGACACCCCGCCATGCCTCCAGCGCCGAAGCGCGCTGCCGCTACCCGCGGCCGTTGCCCTTCGAGCAGCAGCCCAAAGGCGGCGACCGGGCCGCCACCTCGGCCTACCCCGACCCGCAGCGCCGGGGCACAGCGCGGGTCGCCCCGCACCAAGCCACCGCGCACAGACAACGTGGGGTGGGCGGGAGCCCCGCAGGGCTGAGGGGACCGCGCTGCCCCGCCGCGGGGCTCCGCGCCGGCGGCTGGGGGGGGGCCATCGCGGCGGGCCGGGGCCGGCTGCCCGCCCGAGCCGAGGGAGGTAAGGGGGGCCCGGCTCCGGCTCCCGCGGGACTGCGCCGCGCTGCCGCCGGCGGCCCTGCCGCTGCGACCAAGCGGCTTGGGCTGACAGGCCGCCCCGCAGACCCCAGCCAGGCGGAGCGGGGCGGCGCCGCTCCCCGCCCGCCTTCAGCCGAGCCAGGGCCGTCCCTCTCACCTGCGGCTGCTGCCCGCCGGGCCGCAGCCCCTCTCGGCGGCTCGCCCTCCTGCCCTCCCGATGCAACGCCCGGCGCGGCCCGGGCTGGGCCTGAGAGGGCTGAGGGGAAGCGCCGCCGCCTTCTCGCCGCTGTCTCCTCCCCGCGGAGGGCGGCGGGCAGGGCCAGGCGCCGGGGGAGGCAGAAGCGGAGCGTGGGCCGGGGCAGGGCCACGCGTGGGGTTTTCAGTAGGGAGGGGGTTAGGTAGGTGTCCGCCAGCCAGCGAGGTTTTAGAGGCTTTTCTTTATTTCTCTTTATCGCTCTTCAGTGTCCCCCTTTCTGTCCTGCCGTTCACCCCCCCAGGCCCTGCCTCAACCGCCAGAGTCTGGGCGCTCTCAGGGAGTGCCCCAGGGTTTTGTGCTGCTTTAGGATTCGCTGCCTTCAGCTTTTTCAATAGTCGTCGAAAAAAGACTGCTGAGCTGTGCCTCACGACTCCGTGTGCCAGGAGTTGCTGAGATACGTGTCTATAATCCCACCGGCCCCGGCTAGAGGGGTTGCAGCTGGTGGAGTGGGAGGCAAGGAAGGCAGCTCTTAGTGAATTCCGACTGCTCGGGCACTCACGCTGCGCGATGTAGTGGAACGGTAGCTGTGAAACGCTTAGCTGGCATAACCACCTTCCCCTGTCTCTGGTTGGTTGTTCCTACACGTTTGCACCCTGTCCTGCTGCCTCCACGGGTGTTCGGGTGGCCACGTGGCAAATCGGTTTGGGGAGGTGCTCGATGTGAGGAATAATTATTTTAAAAATTCGGGTGGATTTTCAGCAAGATCAGTGCATCCTACGGTGTCCCAGCAGGTGTGCTGTGATTAGGAAGGCCTACGCTGACCAAGTGGCAGCAGGGTGGCAGGCAAATGGGGCTGTTCATCACAGAAACGATGCTTGGTGAGGTGTGTTGCAAAATGGTTTGGCCTGGAAGCTTTCCAGCACCATCATGACAGTGTTACCTGCAAATGTGAAGCTTCAGTGAATTCCCAGCTTTTGCTATGTACAATTTTTCATGCTGTAAATTACAGTCAGAAATTAGTAAAATATTAATGTTTTCATGACTGCTTTATTGACTCTTTTTGATTGGTGCCACCCATGAGAGTATTGCAAAACTTAACAGTTTCATGATTTTTTTTAAAGGCAACAAAATAAATAGCATGTTTAATTTGGAGTGTGCTGGTCTTATAATGCAAAGAGAGGTTTTATAAAATGTGGGGGCTTTAACGTATTAGACTGTCAGAGCTCTGTGTCTTTGGGGTGCTGACTTCTACAGATATGAGGATCTGTGCAGATGGGGGATGTAAGAAAGACTTGCATATTAATGCAGATTTGGACCATGGGCTCTAAAAGCCCAGCACAAGATACGTGCAAGAAGAGGATGGTGAGGGCAAGTTTATTTTGCTTGAACTGTTAAAATGCTTATATCTCATATCATTAAAGTGCAGAGTGTATTGATAGTAGACCAGTGCATCTACAATTAAGTTTCAATTTGTTGCTTTTATATAATTTTTTTTTTTAAGTGAGCATAGGGAAAAACTAACCAGTCAAATTATGGTGTGACATAATGCAGTCATAATGGCACTATAACGTTTAATGCCTCCACTGAGTTTAGAAGTATATTGGTGATTTGAAATTTCTGACTGTTTTTGAAATATGCTGTAGCTGCGGTTTTGGAGATAGCCTTTACATATTAGTAAATTAATTTTCTGCTATGCATAATTATTTCTTATGTTAAAAATTCACGTAAAATTTCTTTCTATATAAAATAACTTTTTAATGTACAGCAGTACAAGTAATTTAATTAACTTCAAAGTGCATGCATATATAGGCATCCGAGTTGTTGTGTGCAGAGGAACAGTAGCTACAATAACTGTTGCTTAATTGAGCTTGTCTTCATGCCAGCGTCAGCTTGAATTAAGAGGAAAATACTCGTGTGGCAAACTAGACTGAAGTATTTGGAGAGTTACCACATACACTAGCTGAGCAATTGCCAGCTCCAGCACTAGCAGCCCTGGTTCGTTACCTCACACTTTTGTCTTGTGTTTAAAGAGCAGCTTCGTTTATGGTAGGAACTTTCACTTGTGGCCAAGCAGGAACAATGTTCCATTTTTATTTGTTTCTAGGTCAAGATATAAGGAAAACAGTGCTGTTAAATCGGGAATATCAGCCGTTCTCACAGTTTAGAGAAAATAGGATAAAAAATAGCATCCAAAGATTTTGGCAAAGTTAAAATGGAAGCTTTGCTGTGTTGGCAGGACATGTACAAGGCCTCTCTTGAGGGTCAGTATAAGGAGACTGCACTAGATTTCATGTCAGATGGTAATAATTCCCATTTGTGAAGAAATTTGATGGAGGACTCTTTCAGGACATAGTGACAACTGTGAGTGGGAGGCAAATGCATACCAGCAGACTCAGAGGGATTAGGAGTACAAGTGTCCCACCTGCTGTCTTTGGATCTTCAGGGAATTTGATTCGGAATGGTGGAAGGTGATGGAGATGTTTGGGTTCAGGATTTTGAATTTTTTTTTTTCTAGTTCTCCCTAAGAAGTTTGAGTTTATACAGCCTTTATTGTTCTGGAAGCTCCCTTGCTGTGTGCAGTGTTTTCATACAAATGTCAGAATATCTCAGATGTCTTAGGACTACATTTTTAGTAGCTTTTGGACGTAAAATGAACCTGTGCAGTTGCTCATTGGTTCCAGAACTGAATCTCCCTGACCACAGCTTGGCGCAGCACTGCGCTGAAAGAGGCTGGTTTTTCTCCATTGGGGGAAGGAAGGGAGGAGGGAATTCCGGTCTCCAAGCACCAGCCTTGCTGTAACTGGGGAAACAAAGCTGAGGACTGAAAGGCAGAGTGTCAGAGAAGTTCACCAAGCTGGAGCTGGCAGAGGGACTGGTAACAAGGGTGTCTGCACGTAGTGCCTGCTCTTACCCTGCTCACTCGTGCACTCTGTGGATGTGTAACGCATGCTGGACATCTCTCTCTTTCTCTTTTCCCATTCCTTTTGATGTGTGCTTATTTCTCATGGCAATTAATGTCTGGCTCCATCTGCTGTAAGCCTCAATTAAGGGCTCAGAGTCCCTGGGACATTAGAACAGAACAGGCAGTGGGAAGGAAACTGGTTTTGGAGAAATTGGAAAAAGCACGGTGGAAAACGTCTTCCTTGGAAGACATTTGGAAAGAGTTAGATTAAGGTGAAAAGTGAACTTGAAGAGGAATGGAGAAAAAGAGAGTGTGTGGTTTGGAGGGGAAGAAAGCTTAGTGTTGTAAACATGGAATAAGGTAGCTGGAGGAGAGATTTTTCTTCTTCCTGGCAGTTGGGATAGGAAGCTGGTTGTTTTGACACCTTGTGTAGTACCTGAAATGAGTCTCTCATTCTTTTCCAGTGCATGTGACGACACGGATGCTTATATTGAGGGAGAGGACCAAAAACTTCTAAACAAACAAAAGACAAAGCAAAATGAAGCCAACACAGAGCCCGAGGCTCCTGAGGGTAAGTTCTTTCTGCAATGAGTGTGGAAGATTGATACTTTTCAAAATTTAAGATTAAATTGGCCATTGCTGGTAGCTAGTGGTTTGACATTGGAAGAACTCTTGTTTGGAGACAGTCATTCTTGCTGAATATTCTTTAGACCTAACCCTTAATAATATACTTCTTACTAAGAATTCCTTTGCTCTCAGGTATTTAATTTTTGAAAGCTTAAGTGGGATATAAATCAAGAGTTGCTTTAGAATGAACAATGGCTTTCTTAATAACTCTTATACCTTTAAGAATGAACAAATCTCCTAATAAACTGCATGGTTTATTCATTTTTAAAGTACCCTAAGGCCCAATCCTTCAGTCATTAATCAAGAACAATTCATGCTGTCTTTAGTGAAATATGCCTGGCAGTGATAATGTCTTGATTTCTACATGTCTGTGTAGGGGCACGCTGGGGAATACCAAGGAGGTAAATCAGATCAGTCCTTTCTCAAATTTTACTTCTGAATGGGCTCTACTTTGATATTGAGGCAGGCACAATTTTGTCTGCTGGAAAACTTGGTTTGGGCAGCCTAGTTTTCCAGTCATGTATCAGAAAGCAATAACTACTTGACAAAAATGCATTAAAAATTATGTGAAAAATGATTATACATTATTTAAACATAATTGTATTGGGTAATAACTTTCTATTTCATGCTGGTTTAATTCACTCCTGGTTTAATTCAGTGATGTTCGGATACCACATAATTCCACCTCTTTTTTTCTGATAGTGTCACTGTGTATTTGGGAATTTGTTCCTCACAAATCTCCTAAACATATTTGATTTAGGAAACTCAGAGCAGATTAGGGGTGAGGTTTTCGCCCATGCTAAGGAAAGTTGCCTTTCCAAAACATCTTAAAACACTTTGAGGCTAAATTATTCTGAGAAAATATCCTTAGAAAACTTTGTTTGGAGTCCTGGAAGGCCACCTTAAAGTATTGTCACCTTGAGGAGGTGGAACATAGTCCTAAGACATACTAGGTATTCTGACATTTGTACTAAAACACTTTGCAGAGTCCTGTGAGTAACCTGCTGTTCCAGTGGCACCCTGGCAATATAGCTTCATCTGAAACTGGGTTGTTATGGACATGTCAAAAATCTAGTGTTTTTTTTTTCTCCCCAGTGATGCCCTGCATTTCTGTTCTGCAGTTCACACAACTTGGACTGTCAGTTTGGCAGTCTGGTAGGCTTTAATATTTTAATATCTAGTGTTTATACCATTACAAACTCTGCACAACATGTGGAGTTTTTAGTATAACTAAAAATATTTAAAACAATTTCAATTGTTTTCAGTGATACAAAAACATTGTTTGTGGTTTTATCAGATGACTAAAACAACAGTGCAATCTGAAAACCTGTTTTGCTGAGGAACCCGCTCCACAGAATGTCTGTTTTCTTAAAATTAAAGAAGTCACAATGCATAATTTTCAATGAAAACTGAAAATCTCTGTTCTTTCTGAATCAATCTTTTTTCAAAACAGTGTATTTCATAAATGCGTTTGAAGCTGTTTTTAATTTCTTTCTAGTCACAAAATGATTCTGTGTATAACATGAGTCATGCAAAACGGTTACCAGAGTTACCGCCCCTACCTGCTTCTGCTTCAGCTGCACCTTCAGAATTGTATCAGGTATGTGCTCTCCCCTTTATGTCAGGAAATACATTATATTATGTGTTTTAGGCATAGTATATTACCAGGCCTGAGGCAAATGAAGTAAAGATAGGAAAACCTATTTAAATCACTAAGTTAGAGTACAAAGCAGATTGTCAGGTACCTCATTAGAGCTGCTATTACTTAGAAAAGTGTTGTTACAACTTCTGTTATGATTTGGATATTAAACCTTGGCAGTTTAAATCTGTCATTTATAGTTAATTATTTGCTGTTAAATTTTGGATTAAATATTTTGCGTTTAAGTGTCTGGGGAAGGAAACAAATAGTAGAAATATTCTTCTTCCAAACAAATTGTGATTCCACCTGTGTTGTGTCCTCTGACCCCCCCGCCCCACATCCCAGTACTTTATAGCAGAGCACAAAAAAAAAAAGTTATACTGCTGTTCCAAAAACCACCTGAGCGCTTGACAGGTGCAGCATTGATCAGAATGGATAGCTTTACAGCTGCACAAGTACAATCTATGCTGTGTGACACAAATAAAGGTTACATGTGAGGGCTGTCTTTCCCCACCGTAAGTACCTCACAGTTGCTCATTTGGCTCATTTGTGTCAGCACTTCAGTTCATCTAAGACGTTTTTCTTTAGAAGGATATTGTTTGTGAAGAAATTGAAGTAGTTTTTGATGGAAAATGGGTTATTTTGGAATTTGTTTGAAAATAGGAAATTTTAGGTGCAACATATACTCTAAAATAAAGGTAAAAAAGTGAAAATTATTCATTGACGATTTACATTAAAATCCTTTATTTTCATGCAAAAATCAGTCGGACTTCTGGGGATGTGTTAAGGGTTTATATAAGACGTGGGAGCTGATTTAGCCAGTCCTGAAAGTTTTGTGTTGCATAAGCAGTAGATTTTTGCCAGGTGACTTACTTTCTTCTTCTGCAGAAACAGGTCTCTGACCAACTTTTTGCCCAAGGGCTTCCCATGGGTATCACCATTAGCAAGGCTCTGCACCCAGAAAGCTGGCCTACCTAGTGGGGAAGAAATAATATAGTTTACAAACCGGGCCCATTAAAAGAGCAGATGAGAATTTAGAGCTGACTTCAGCAGTTCCTAAAGACACAGGGTGACTTTCTGGGGAAAATCTCTGATTTATTTTTAATTCTTGTATCATTTTGTCCCCCAAAACTGTAGTTCAGGGACCTACCCACTTGTTTAGTGTGTACAGTGGAAGAAATTGAACTGAAAAGTTTCTGTGAACTTTCAGAAGCCAATTTAAGGAGTGTGATTGCAGCAGTAGTGTGAATGCCTTTTTCTTCGCTGATAAGATTAGCCCTGCCAGTCAGAAGAAAAATACAAGACAGATGTAATAATCTTGCCTTAGCCTGTATTTCAGGTTGACAAACAGTATTGTTGTCACTAAAGCTCATGTTAGACTAAAAAAAGAAAATTCATAGCTGCATCTATAGGTTAAATGAAAAGAAGCTGTTTTGTGCTTTAGTATGCTATCCTCTCAGAGGTCATAAAATGCTGAGAAGATGAGTTTAACTGCAGCTCCTGAGGCAAAGGCAAGTGAAGTGAGGGAAGCAAAGATGGGATGTCATGAATGTAGTTAGAAGCTTTTTCTGAGAATGATCTAAAACTGGTGATGCTAATGCTGCATTGTAAAGAGGAAAAATGGGTAATAGGGATATCGCTGTGTTACTCCAATGAAGT
The DNA here is from genome assembly GCF_949628215.1 of Phalacrocorax aristotelis. NCBI lineage: Eukaryota > Metazoa > Chordata > Aves > Suliformes > Phalacrocoracidae > Phalacrocorax > Phalacrocorax aristotelis. Next base: position 9,184,930 of record NC_134285.1, read on the forward strand.
AAAAAATCATTAAACAAGATGTAACACAGAAACAAGCTAAGTATGAATTTAGACTAAAAGCTTTAGGAGCCATGGTATGAAGTACATTTGTGATTCTGTCTTAGGTACATTATCTTTCTGGAAGTATCTTGAGAAACATACTTATCGACCCCACATCCCTTATGTCTTTGAGCTATCTCATTAAAGTTTAGACATCAGGACTGTTGACAAGCCAGTCAATAGATACCAAGTCACCTGAGAAAACATGGAATGAACAGACAGAAGAAATCTATTACAAATCCTGTATTGATGTGGGAGAGAGGGAAAGAAGAGAAATGAATTTGTTAACTTGTATTATTCAACTATGACAAGGATTGAGTGCTAAAATTTGACACATCATTAACAAAGGCTTGAGGAATAAGAATTTTCTAAATTTAAGCAAATGGAAAGGGAAGAAGAAAAGAAGCAAGATGGAGATGTGGGGGAATAGGGAGTACTAGATAATGTACTAATGCCTTCTCTTTTTTGTAAATAAGACCTTGATTATGCAAAAAAATATGCATGAGTACTCCTACGGAAGCGTGTAAAATTATCCTTATACATGTGTGGAACATCAGGATCTAAAAATAGATTGGTGGTCAAATGACTCTAAGTCAGACTTATGTATTTGCTCTTTATGCTAATTGATCTTTAACCGTGTTCTAGCTCTAAGAAGACCCTTTAAATTACTGTGCTATGTAAAACTAATGCTTTTTTTTTTTCTTTCCCAATTTCAGCTTGTCCTTAAGAGCAGCTGTTACCCTCCTTTGATGCAACAAGCATCATGGACTTTGGCAGCTCCATTCAAAGAACAGAGTTACTATCGAAGCCCAAGTGACTCCATAGCTAATAACTATACTCTTACTGCACGGGATTTAAAATTGAAAAATGTGCACAAATTAAAGTCCTCTTCAGTGACAGGGGCATTGCTGGGTTCAGCAGAGCAGAGAACAGCCTCATGGTGTATCCATATTTGAATGTGTTTATAAGTTAGCCTTGCTTGTTCTATACATTTTTATCTCTAATTGCTTATCTGTTAAAGCATCATCCCTGGAAAAATCACTTATCCCTAATAAATGCTTACAAGCTTATCACCTCAGGGTCGGTATAGACAAATTTCCAAAAGCATGCATAACTTTATTAAAGGTAAGACCAGTTTCTGATTAATTAGTTAGGTCTATCCCTCCAAATAATCAAATGCAATTTTTCGAAGGAATTGTTTGCAAAGCAGAGAATGACCAAAATACAAGTTAGCTCTTATTACTGCTAGAAGTAAAAGTTAGTACCAGCATGAAACCAGAAACAAATTTCATGTGCACCTCTTACGCTCATAGTCATGAGTCTTGCATAGCAAACAAGGTGGGGAACAGGCATTAAAATATTTACTTAAGGATCAAAATCCAAGAAATGTTGTATAATACACTGTTTACGTCTAAACCATGTAATGGACTGTGCATACATATGTAAATCTTACGATATGAGATATTATATGCTGTTGATTCAACAATGACATTGTGATATACAGTAAATAAGGTTATGGGTTGTAATACTCTTGCTATTTAAGTTTACCAATATGTATATATATGAAACATTTTACGACAACAAGTTGTTTAGGCTTTAAGCATCTTATCAGCTGTCAAATTAACTCCATTACTTAGTCTGAAAATTCCCAAGGTAGTTATTAATGAGCTTTATTTCCTAATATCTAGTTAAATGTCCTCTGTATCAAGGGTAAGGCATTCATAAACCATAGTTTTCTACATACTGTCAGTCTGTCTGCGAATGTACTCATCCTGCATTGTTTTTGTTTTGCTTCCCTGAAGTGTTAGAAATTGTTTTGTTTCCCTGGGATAGATGAGACATAATAGCTTCAATAACTGCTTAGTCCCCTTGTACGCTATTTAAGAAGGGCTGGGTTTGTTATTTGGATCTCTTTAACAGTTTCTTTATCATACACCTGATTCTTCTACTCTGTGTACTTCTACAGTATGTGGGTGGGAAGTGGGAAGCAGGTCATGGTACTTTTCTTGGTGAAAAGGCATGATATATTAATTTTGTTAAAAGGTCTGTTTATTTGTACTCTGGAAAGCACATGGTAATAGTTTGCACTTCTCAGATTTTTTCACAGTATGTTTGATGGAACTATGCATCTTATAGAAGTGCTTTTATATTCAAAATATAAAGTCCCTGTGCAGAAAATATGGTTTGTGCAAGGGGCTACGTAAGCACTGAAGTCTGAAGCATGAGCTGAATGCTTTCCTGAAGCTATTTTGTAGTCCCAGAGTCAGCAAGATTAAGACATGATTTTAATGTCTTGCTAAATGCTAAGTCAAAACCAAAGGATTCTTTGTGACATTATCATTTCTATTATTTCAGTATCGATTAATTGACTTATCTCTGTTTTTCACCAATCTGAAATAATATCTTATTTGAAAAATATTCCTGTATGTGATTTTTCTTAACTAGTGCTTAAAGCTTCAGAAGAATTTTATCCTTCCAGAAAAAAGCTCAAACACACACAAAGAAGTCAATCAAATTCTGATAGGTAATGTACTGCAATGTTATAAAGGTACAGAATATTACAGTCAGTCTAGTTATCTAGATATCTGAGTTGTGATTTAATATTTCTTTTTACTTGGATGCTATGTTAAGCATCCAAGCATGATATGTTAAGTCTCTACAAAAAGAGGTATGTGCATCAAGACAAATGCTTTGGTGTGCTAAGCAAGTACCTTTAACTGCTTCTTTGTAGCAGGGCAAATTTCAGTCTTAGGCATGCTAAAAGAAAGGTCTGTCTTTCATGGTTACTGACTTGAGAACCCAGAGTTTAGTTAACAGAGATGCAGACTGTAGAAATTAAGTCTCTCAGTTTTGCTGTGAGTGTTTAAATGTTCTGTCTAGCTCCTACAGTTGTGTCAAATTGGATGCTCTGCGATTGAGGCAATTTGAACTTTTGGCTCAGACTGTTAAGATTTTGGTAAGATAGTTACCTGAAAATAGGTGGAGATCTTGGGCAACCTAAGTAATAGTGCTAGCAAGTCTGGGTCTGTTAGAATTTCTTGTAAGATACTGTCCATCTGAGTGATCTGAGTTATAAGGTGTACATGACTGTGTTCTTCGTGTTAAATTAGTATGCTCTGTTATACAATTTTACTGAGGGTTTTTTATGAGTAATTGAAATACTTCGTAGGTCATACTTGTCCTCAGTGCAGTGTAAGTAGCTTATATAATGCTTGTCACTTGTCCATATTGATTTAATCCATTACTGCTTCTTTATTCACTAAATTTGTAATCTTTTTTTTCAGAAGTACACTAACATTATTAAACAGTTTGGATCCCATTTCACTGCATGCACCTGCTCATATGCCAGAATTAGACATCCTACATTATACAGACAACCAACCATTAACCCCAGAAGAACAATTTGTTGTCATGCACTTACACGAGAAGGAGATAAGTAAGCGAGAAAAGCCACCTTCAAGAAATGATATAGAGGTATCTATAGAATTTATTTTTAAGATAAAAGTAGCAGCAGTAATCATCTGCAATATATGTCTGTAAACTGTTTACTTAAAAGTAGTTGAGAAAAGAAGTAATTACATGAGGTTTAGAAGATGTAAATATTCAGTATAGCAAACTGCTGTTAAATACTGTCAACTCCTTTCCCATTGGTTTCTGTGTCTGGCTAATCAGTCTGATTTTTGTTCTAATAGGTTTGCAAGCAGATGTATCTTCCCAAATTCTTGACCTCTCACATTATTGGCTAGTACTTCAGAGAGCAGTAATTTAATATGCTGCACTCAGTTCTATTGGTACATATGCTTTCATCAGAACAGATGAAAGTAATGTAAAAATGTCAGGCATTGGCAGTGCTTTAAAAGGAAGTAAGAGATTGATAGCCCAAATCCATTATACTCAAATACTTTTCAGTTGCAGAAAAGGTGATAGGAAAAAAATTGTAGTAATTGTAGTAATTCATTATCTGTCTTAAAATTCTTACAATAAGCATAATATTTTTAACATTATTTTTAGCGGTACTGTTACTATATACATAATGGAGTGCAGGAAGACATGCTGGCACCTCAGGATAAGGAAGCGATGAATGTAATTTTAAAGCATATTCCAAATCACATTCTTGCTAACCCAGACCTGGAGAATTTACTTGCAAGTTTGAAAGAAGAGATTAAGGCAGACTATCGTATCAGCCTCATGAAAGCCATTGGTAAGACTCAAAATCTCTTAGCAATTCAGAGTATGTAAGCATTTATTGCACTTTGGAAGCAAGTCTGCATTCTATTCTTAGCATCCATAGAGAATTCCTTTGGGGTCAGTAGAACTGCAATGGATATCTGAGAGATTATAATCTGGGATCATGCTACATAACATTCCAGTTTCAACAAATATCTGTTTAATAAACCCTACATCACATCACTTAAACATAGTCATTTCCAAGTTCAGTAGCTCTGGGTGCATAGAACGGTTTTCTCCATGCTTATACAATATCCCATTCCTAATTAAAATCCAAATCACATTTGAAATGCATAATTCTGCGTCATCTCATCAGATGTATGAAGAGGGGGTTTGATCAAATGATGGTGGACAAGGACTAATCATCTTAGTTTGTAGCAAAAGAAATTAGATGATAAATGAGAAACACATTATGACTGTAAAGATTGTGAAGCACTGCAGCAGATTATTCATTGATGAATGATGCTTTGAAGTGCATGATAGATGAGTATCTGTCAACAGCTGCCTGATTGATCCTGATGTGGAGAGAGTATAAACTTAGGCTATTTTAACAGATACACCCCCAAATGACTTTTTTGTTATTCTGCAGTAGGTCAATGATACTCATTAACAGCCAAATTCATCTGTTTCATAACTCCAGTGAAGTCAGATGTTACACTGGGATCATGTCACAAATTCAAAGAATTTAATTTAAGACATTACAGGATTAAGGAAAATTTAGATGGTACATCAGGGTGCGTAATTACACTGCTCATGTTCAACAAATAGAAGGTCATCATATATAAATAAATAAAAAAGAATGTCATAATCCTTGGAATTTGGTAATGCCCATCTGAAAGTGAATGTGAAAGAGGCAGTTCTGTAGATTTTTAAAATTTGCTTTCCAGTAGTCTTAACAGTTTTCTTGGGTTTTCCACATGTGAAATAATTCCTTTAAATTTTCTTAAATATGTTGACCAGTAAGTAGGTGTAGCCTCTCATTTGTGACAGTATAAAAAGGAGAGATTGAAGAGTTTTCAGTCTGCCTTCTGTAGTCTCTGATGGCTTTCTAAGTACCCTTTAATTTGCTTTTTATCAATATCACAATTTCAGTTTTTACCATCCCTTTTTGTGGTAATGCTAATGTTAACAAAGGGTAGTGGGTCTGCTTCCCAGCTTTTGTTGATCATATATGTAATGGGCCCTTGGTCAGAACTGGTAGCACGTGAGATTTGGTATTTAGCAGATCACAGACCAGCCCTATGAATGTCATATCCTTCCTAGACGCAACAGATGGTTCATAACGTTCCTGTGTTTCACGAACATTTAAGAAGCCTTCTAAAAATCATCCTTGAAAGGGAGATATTTCCACCCCTGGTTTATGGATGAGGAAGCAGAAACTAAATATGCTTCAGCTAGAAAGATAAAATGGAAAACTGTTTCCCCTGCCTCTCATTTTTAGAACCAGGACCAATTCTTGTTTTCTTTTTCTGAAATAATTTTATAGTAAAATTGGTAATTTTATTATTGTGCTATGTTTTATCCTAAAAACATGCAAGTAACTATATGGCAGCATGTAAGTTTTAAATGTGCAGAATTCTATGAATTCCTGAACTATGGAGGATACAGTGTTTGACATGTAGGTTTTGACCATACATGCCACCTCACCATGATATGTATGATTTTTTCTAGTTGATTACATCTTGATGGACCCAGCTGAGAGAGAGAGACTGTTTATTGGGAGCACCCCACGCGCTTTTCCCCAGAAAGTTGTCCGTGCACCAGTCCCATGGCACAGCTCATATGAAGAAGTGAAAAGCTGGAATGAAAAGAATCTTTTCATAGTGAATCCGTTGATGCCCACTTTGCAAAAGCTCTGGCTTTCTCAGTAAGATACCTTGTTCATAGGATCTTAATTAAATTGAGTACGTTTTTATTTTATGGCTTGGTTAGAAAGTGCATCTGCTGACTTCTCTACATACGCTATGGAGATCCTCGGGGAGCCAGTAGAGAGAAAGTGGCAAAAACTGTTCTGTTTTCTAAAGAATTTTTTTTTTCTGAGCCTGTAAGAATTTCCACATAAAATTATTGTTTCCTGCAAGCTCTGAATGCAAGCATGAACATGTATTACATGTCCACAGTGAAGAATGGATAACTTTGTGCTATGAGAAGATCATCCCCTTTGTTAAAAGACATTATCCCTGAATTAAGATTCAATGTTCAAGTAAATAGTGGTTTGGAATTCTCATCTTGACTCCTGAAATTAACAAAATTAACTCTTTAAAATTGAGTCTCTTTCAAATGTCTGTAGTGGGAAGTTATTCTGGGGACTTTTGAAATTTGAAATGTCTTCTTATGAAGTTAAATATGGAAGGTAGTAATCCTGAGAAATGTTTATGCGTTTATGTAACACTGACAGGAATTCAAGCTCTTGAATAATACAGACTATAATATATGCCATGATGATGAAGTTTTACTGTTTTCCCCACAGGGTAGCTGGGGTAGGTACTTATTTCTATTAATATGGAATAGAAGCAGTAGGTGTCATTCTGTGTGTTCTTTAATGCCTGAATGCACTAATGGATCTAGGAAAAGGACAAGAAATTATTCCAACCATATTAGCAGAAAATTAAGACAATTTTAAATATAAAAAGTACAGAATGAAATTTGTGAAGCCTTTAATGTTTGCCAATAGCAAAGGAAACCCATTAAAAGTGCACTTGTTGGACAGCTTAGGAATTATATTATTAGTGTTGATAAATACATGAGACCTTCCAGACTACATTTCATGTTTGTGTGTGTTTTTTTTAACAGAATTCCATTAAATATCTTCTGTGTGTTTTAATTCCATAGGTATAGTCATCTAAGGTTTGTTCGCACTGAAGAAATGCGTTCTAGAAATCTGCCACTGTTGCCTGCTGAATTTGAGGAGGTCATTCGAAGACACTGTGTGGAAGCTCACAATATTCTTCAGAATGAGTCAGTGCCAACTGTAGTAACTGTAGATAAATAGAGTATCTTAGGGTCTGATTTACATGAAGCTCCCTCTTTAAAACAGGTCTTAGGCTGAGATGACAGTAGTCCCAACCACAAGGCTGCCAAAACAAAGGGGAAAATAGTGGGGAGAGATAAACATCTGGATGCTGAAAGCGCTATTGAAATTGCAAGAGTGCTTGCACAAGAGCAAACGGGAATAAACTGACTATGAATAAGTGTAGACTGGAAATCAGAAGGTTTCTAACCGTGAGAGGAGTGGAGTCTAAATCTGTAAAAATGGTGAAAGAAAACATAACTTTTTAAATTATGGAAATTGATCAATTTAAGAAGGAGATTTTAGGAGGTAATAACCCATTATATTAGGTGACTGCATTCTGCCACCTGAGATCCCTTTTAGACTAAGTTTCCCATTTAATGCTAACAATTTAATATTGTCACTAGTATTTTATCTATTAATTTAAACTAATAGTAGGGGCCAATTATAAAAAGAATCTTCAGCTTAAAAACTCAGGTTTCTTCTAAGTCCTTGTAGGTACAGTTTTGTTTGACATCTAGTTAACAGTTCTTTGAATTTTGCTCATTCTTTGGGTAACTTCTGAGCTTAGATTTCATTGCAAGGAGCAAAGCCAGGCTAATAAGGTTTTAAAAACTTTGCCTCCATGTTTTTAGGTGGATCCCAACTTGTGCATCCATTTTCTGTGATCAAAAAAGGAAATGGCTTCATTTTGCTCCTGAAAATGACTGTGATTCCTCTCAGCAAGTTGAAAGCTATTTTCGTTCAGTGGCAACTCTAATGTCATTACAGTTACGTGAGATGGTTGTTAACTCCTTAGAAGATCTTCTTGCATTTTTTACAATCCACAAGGTATATGCTGTGAAGCACGTCTATAGTTTTCAGTGTTACATAGTCATAAAATGTAATGCTTTTTGAAGGCTAAAATATCACAGATAGCTCCTATCTCTGTAAAAAATGGCTGGATCCTTCAGTTGTGCATACTCAGAGGAATTTTCTTTGCATCATCAAGAACTGCTCACATGAATAATCATTTTGCAGGTCTAGGGTTACAGATAGCTGTTTATAGTTTTCAATTCTGTCTTGAATGAGTGTGAGGTTTGGTTGGTTGGTTTTAATTTTTAGTTTTATTTTTCTTGGCCTTAACCAGGCAAAACACTTAAATGTGTTTTTTCTGAAAGCAGGTGAATAATCCCCTTTGAAGTCAGAAGTGTGCGTAGTCATGCATATAATCCTTTGCAGGGGTAATTTATGTATGACATGTCCCTGTCTATATTAAATGAGTGCCCTGTATGGTTTCACTTAATGCACATAATAATAATTAACATTACATCACGAGAGTTTTTACCACTGTTTTGGCTGTGATAAAGTTGCCTCTTAGTGGAAATTAATCCTTTAAATATCATAGAATCATAGAATCGTTAAGGTTGGAAAAGACCCTTAAGATCATCGAGTCCAACTGCTAACCCATCACTGCCAAGTCCACCACTAAACCATATCCTGAAGCACCACATCTACCCTTCTTTTAAATACCTCCAGGGATGGAGACTCAACCACCTCCCTGGGCAGCCTGTTCCAATGTTTGACATCCCTTTCGGTGAAGAAGTTTTTCCTAATGTCCAACCTAAACTTCCCCTGGCGCAGCTTGAGGCCATTTCCTCCTGTCCTATCGCTTGATACTAGGGAGAAGAGATTGACCCCCGCCTTGCTACAACCTCCTTTCAGGTAGTTGTAGAGAGCAATAAGGTCTCCCCTCAGCCTCCTCTTCTCCAGATTAAACAACCCCAGTTTCTTCAGCCGCTCATCAGACTTGTTCTCTAGACCTTTCACCAACTTCGTTGCCCTTCCCTGGACACGCTGCAGCACCTCAATGTCCTTCTTGTAGCGAGTGGCCCAAAACTCAACACAGTATTTGAGGCGCAGCCTCACGAGTGCCGAGTACAGGGGCACGATCGCTGCACTGCACCTGTTGGCCACACTATTGCTGATACAAGCCCGGATGCCATTGGCCATCTTGGCCGCGTGAGCACACTGCTGGCTCATGTTCAGCTGGCTGTCAACCAACGCCCCCAGGTCCTTCTCCACCAGGCAGCTCTCCAGCCACTCCTCCCCAAGCCTGTAGCATTGCATGGGGTTTTTGTGACCAAAGTGCAGGACCCGGCACTTGGCCTTGTTAAACCTCATACAGCTGGCCTCGGCCCAAGGATCCAGCCTGACCAGGTCCCTCTGCAGAGCCTTCCTGCCCTCCAGCAGATCGACACTTCCACCCAGCTTGACGTCATCTGCAAACTTACTGAGGGCGCACTCAATCCCCTCATCCAGATCATCGATGAAGATATTAAACAGGACTGGCCCCAACACTGAGCCCTGGGGAACACCACTCGTGACTGGCCGCCAACTGGATTTGACTCCATTCACTACTACTCTCTGGGCTTGGCCATCCAGCCAGTTTTTAACCCAGTGCGCTTGTCCAAGCTGTGAGCAGCCAGCTTCTCCAGGAGAATGCTGTGGGAGACAGTATCAAAGGTCTTACTAAAGTCCAAGTAGACAATGTCCACAGCCTTCCCCTCATCCATTAAGTGTGTTACCTTATCATAGAAGGAGACCAGGTTAGTGAGGCAGGACCTCCCTTTCATAAACCCGTGCTGGCTGAGCCCGATCCCCTGGTTGTCCCGCATGTGCTGCGTAATGGCATTCAAGATGATCTGCTGCATGACCTTTCCCGGCACCGAGGTCAGGCTGACAGGCCTGTAGTTCCCCGGATCCTCCTTCTGACCCTTCTTGTGGAGGGGTGTCACATTCGCTAGTTTCCAGTCATCTGGGACCTCCCCGGTTGACCATGACTGCTGATAAATGATGGACAGTGGCTTGGCGAGCTCCTCTGCCAGCTCCCTCAGTATCCTCAAGTGGACCCAGTCTGGTCCCATGGAGCTGTGAACATCCAAGTGAAGGAGCAGGTCGGTGACTGTGACCTCTTCAACAACTGGGACTTCATTCTGGATACAATGTCAGATATCAGATCACCCAGGTTCTACCATGATAAGACAAAATGAAACATACTTAAACAGAATAAATGTGGTAGATTAAATATCGTGTTGCAGCCAGAGGATCACAATACAATATGCTGTCAAACTTACGCTAAGCCTTGCATCTGAGTGATGATGGTGTTGCTGGTTTTTTTTTAGGTTTGTTTTGTCTTGTTAGTTGGTTTGGGTTTGGTTTTTTTGTTTGTTTGTTTTTCTCTGTGTGTGTGTTCTGTTTGTTTGGATTTTTTTAATCATTATAGCATCTACATTAGGTCTGTAGTCATAGATTAGGACTCCATTACTGTAAAGGCAATTTGGGGGTAGGGCAGTTCTTACTAACAATACAAGGCAATTAAAAAAACCAGGATCTTGTATTTGATTCTAGATTTTCTGATAGGCATTGTGGATATATATTTTTTAGAGCTTTTGTTCTGTACATTGTTAGTGCTTCTGTTACTTAAGGGAAAATCAAGGCAATTAGGCTTAAATCCAGTTTCCTAATTCCAACTTTTATAGATTCATTCAGGAGTTGGCACCTTAAAATCTTGTATGTTGGGCATTGGTGTGTTGAATAAAAATCAGGGACAAAGATCCCATTGGTGCTGTGTAGTTAAGAGATTTGAGGGAGTTTGAATCTTTTGAAAATTATTATAGTCATAGCTGATTTCTTTGGCATATACAATTTTCATTCTTTTCCCTAAGGATGGAAGTGATTTTTCAGAACCATATCAAGAAATGCAGTTCTTTGTACCTCAGATACTAACAGTCAAACTCAGTGTGGAAGAACCCAAGATTGTCTTTGAGCCACCTTTGAAAGAATGTTGGGATTTAATCAGCCGTTGCTTCAGGGAGATCCTGCAAAGTGCTGAGGAACTTCCAAAGGTACTGGATAAGTTATAGCTGCATACAGAATAAAAGATGAATAAAAACTGTCTGTGATATAAGAAGTTATGAATGAGGCAGAAAACTGACAAATAGAAGATAAAGATGAGGGTCGTGTATCATGAACTGTGTGAAGTTTTGTGATTATAGAAGATAGCATAGGAATTGTTCTTTTGCAGACTCAAGTTACATTAAAGCCCTGGTTTGATTTCTGTATAGTTTTTGCAAGCAAACTATATGTGCAACCAAGTGTAATTATGATTCAGAGCCTTTTCACATTGCAGTGTTTTTACCAAGTAATACATTTTTTTTGAAGTGGTGGGTAAATGGGTCATAGAATACCTTATTTCTTTTACTGTATGTGTTATTACAGTATTTGCAATGATTCCCTTTAGGTTGAAAGAGTTCTTTTTCCAGAATTAAAAAGAGATGATCTCACTCTCAGTGCAGTCAAACCAGATGAATCATTGTTTTCAGAGTATGTGAATGAACTTCAAAAGATCTTTGAGAACAACATATTTGGTCCACAGAAGTAAGTTTTGGCTGTTAACTCTGTTGCACCTGCAAACACTCAGATTCATAACACTGTCCCTGTGACTCAAACAAACAGTTTGAGTTGATTTGTTTCTTATTATAGATAATCTTCACATTGGAATCTTATGTTTGTTTTTGTGACCTTTTGTGTTTAAGGTATTTAAACATGTACAGGAAATACAGCAATCTTTTGAACAACAATGCACAGCAAGATGTCACAGATTTCTTGAAGGAACATCATTCTTTAGAAGCTTTAACAGAGGTAATATGTAACTGACAACTGGTACATGTTCATACAGCAGCTAACATGTCACACTTGACTTCCTAATATATTGCCTAAAGAACTCCCATTCAAATCACTTGTTTCACCCTTGGGAATATGAGGGAAGCCATCTCAATTTACATAGCCCCTTACTGTAGGGCTGCTGTGCAAATGTAGAAGGAGGTTTCTTTATGGCCTTCTTCTGTGGGTTTTGTTGGGTCTTAGCAGAAGTGCTGTGGAAGGCTGCCTGGAGTATTTGGTGAATCCGCATCTTGCTGGTTTTCTGACTGTCTTGTCCTTAGTAAGCCATCTACTGTTCTCTCTGCATTCCTGAGTTACCTCTGGATAAATACTTCTGTAGGCAACTTGCAGTGTTCCTTAATATGGCATGTTACTGTGCAAAGCTTTCAGCCCTGTAATCTGTGGATGGGAGCTGAGCTCTGGAAAGATTAAAAAATAGTTGGTCCTTCTTCTATTTGGAATATTTTATCCATTTGCTGGATGGGAACTAATTAGTTGTTGTTTAGCATTTTTCATCTGTAGACTTTAAGGAAAAATAACAGATTTCTTTTCCATTTGTAGAAGATTGACAGCTTAACGAAACTGAAAAGAGAGATTGCTTCCATGCATGTCACTGTCCCTCTGGCCATGTTCTGTCTGGATGCTGTACAACTGAATGAGGAACTCTGCAATCGGACCCAAAATCTTAAAGATAGATTGATTGAATTTGAAGTGATGGAAAACAGAGAATTAAATAAAAGGTACATATTGTTAGTATGCATGTTCTTGCTGGCTGCATGGACTGATGCTGTATAAATGTGGATGAGATAACTTTATTCATCTGCTGGGTTTTCCAGTGCCGACCAGACGTGTGCAATGACACCGAAGAGAGTATTTGAAGTTAACAGGAACAAAAATACTTGTAAATAAATATATAACTTAGGCTGTATAGGGTGCACATAGAGATTAGACTGGAAATAATGGCATTATTCTTTCCTCCTTTAATGTCCTTCTAAGATTTGGATTGAGGTTAATGCTTCCCCTGCTGGTGTCCAGGTTCAACCCGCTTATCTAAAAAGCATCTTCAGGTAGAGATGAACCACAGCCTAAAGGGGCCTCTCTGCCTCCACTTACTGTGGAGGGGTTCTAGACAAGAGTTTATGCTGCACACCTAACATTCTGAAGGCTTGAGTTGGTTTAAATGAAGCTATTGTTAGTGTATGGTTGCTGTTTGCATGCCTGTTGTCTGTATAGCTATTTGCAATACTGAACTGGAATTGTGAACAACAAAATGTATTGCCAGGAAGAAGGAAAATAACAGAAATTTTTCCTTTCTGTTTCCACTTACAATATAAAATAAATTTGATTGATTTTCTCTTTATAACTTTGTTTCATGCCATGGTCTTGATTTTATTTTTGTGGGGTGATTAAGTGAGATCTTGCTTACTGCATTCAAACTTTTCTTTCTGCAGCACATTGGGTGTTGAAAAGGAAATTTAAACCTATAGGAAGGAAACTGGTAATATGCTGTTAATTGTAATTTGGAACGATTTTAGCAATCATTCTATTATATATCAATTCTTGTAAACATAGTAGGACAATAGAACTGATTGTACAGAGTAAAATGGCATCCTTAAATGCCTGTCTGCTGTGTGTATTCAATCTGAATACTTAATTTATGACGAAGTTTAATATTCTACTTTAAAAGATAAAATTCATTAACAAGATCTTGCATCTCTCTTCATTTATGATCACAGTGATACGTCTGTTTTCTTTTTGTTGTAGAATTTGCAATGAATATAACTTAATTGCAAAGAGAATAGGTGAGGTGCCTCTGAACACTGAAGACCTAGTGGAATTTGATGCATACTTAAAGAAATCCAGTGAAGTTACTGTTTTTAAACTGAGACAGGAGGTCACTGAAGCAGCACGCAGACTGGAATTCCTCATGGATCATGCTGATCTTTCTTGTATGTCTCAATTACAGAATATGAAAGTCTCCATATGAAAATGTTTCTATACAGATACTGGGCTCTGCATGGGTAAATGTTGCACCTTCTAGAATGCTAATGAAAAGCTTCAGAGGCGATAGAAAGGGCATAAGAAGTATTTAGTAGAGGCCAAAAATGTACCAGTGCAGGAAGGAATGGTTAGTAAAATGGAATACAGCACAGACTGCTTTTTTTCTGAGTTTTGGAGACTGTCTTAGGCATTATCAGGTTAGTGTCATGTAATCTGGCCAAATGGTGTTTCACCCCTATGTTATTCAAAAAGTCTTCAGTGAAAAATAATCTAAAAAGCAATGTCTCAAAGGTTCTATGACAGCTTTTGGAAGCGTGAGAACTTGCATCTCTGCAGTTCAGTATTAGATCTGTGGAGGATTTTCTTGCTTTTCTGTTCTTAATTAATAAAAAGGCTGTTTTCAAGATGGAAGAAACATCTGTAGAAGTTGCTTTTAGTTTGCACTTCTATTCAAAGCAAAAATGTGCCATTTACAGATGCTGTATGTTATTTGCTGTACATAAAAATGAAGAGCATTTATATGAACACATACACATTTTAGTGGCAGGATGATCCTTTCTCCTTAAGCAGAATATGCTCTCACCTCAGACAATGATAGAAATAACTAGGATATGCCATGTTTATTAGAATTTCTTTCTGATAAAAATTAGGATGCCTATGGAAGGCAACACATTTTTCTGTTACATTTTGGACTGGAGCATTTGCATGCACAGTATTTCCTAATCACATATTCTTTGGAGCTGTGTTTATAAGCATGTGTCCTGCAGCTAGTTATAATGAGCTAGTTCAGTGCACTGAACAAATAGACGAATATGAAGATGGAGATGTCTGCTCATTGTAGTTCTTATGCTCTAACTTTAGTGAATAATTCAACATTTACACGTTGTGGACTAAAAATTATTTAAACTTTACTTTTATCCACCTTATGTAGGTGTATTATTTATATTTAGTTAGGAGTGGTCTGTCTCTGTGTGTAGTTGAACAGCTATTCTGGAATAGCTGTTCTTACTAATTTTCTCTGCCTAGCTAAGGTCTTATTCAGAGAACTTCACATTCTTAACTTGATTTTAGAGTTTTGCTATCAGTCTAACTTGTTTTAGGGAACAGTTCTCTGCAGTGAAGGTAATTCAACCAGCAACTTGAAATATGTGTCATCTTAGACTGATTATTACTTACTCTTCACAACAGCCATTCTATTAGATTATTGGTTAAAAGGTATTTTCTTAAAGATGTCTATATATTTTTTTCAGATGATGACATAAAACTGAATAGCACAGTTTTTCATTGGCCTGATCAGATTGAGATAATCTTTGAAAACAGTAGAGATCAGTTGTGTAACAGAAGGAATCATGCAGAGATGGTTTTGCTTGAAAGGTATGGTGTTAAGACATTTACTTTTAATGGGTAATTTTAAAGAAAATCTAATTTTCAGTAAAAGGGAGATAATGTAAAAGAATTAAAACTTGGAAGGGAGCTGCAAAAGTAAGGAAGAAACCTCTTTTACAGCATTATGGAGATTTCAGAAAAATACCGTTGATGGGGGTGGATTAGAATATTCCTGTGCTTAAACAGGTCTGAAAGGAGGAATGAAGGATGTTGCTAGAATATTCATTATTTTCTCTGTTATATGGCTTAATACAGCATTACACATAATTTTCTTACACTGTTTTCACTCTTTCTTTATTTCTTCCAGGTAGTAAAGGTAGCAAATGTAAGTGATCTAAATCAATTGGGAGGTTTGAAAACAAACCTTGAATTCTAATCCTGTGAACTGCATAGTATTGATATAACTGATTAATGGGTTTTCACTGGCATCTGTATTTCCTTTACACTAGTATTGAGATCAGATTTCATTTGACAGTGCCTGTTATAATTAATAATATAATTGAAACAGAACATCATATTACCTTAGCTATCTTTACCTCAGGTGTTCTCAGTTTGAGGAAACTCTTGAAGGTTATAATAGAGAAGTAGAAAGCTACAAAAAGCGGGATGTCATGACCATCGAAGAAATGAAGAACAACGCTGAGAAATTCAAGGAGTTAAATAAGAATCTAGATAATGCACTAAGAGAGTTTGAGGTTAGTATTTATTACTCAAGTATGGAGTGGGTTGCAACATGCTGAATGAGTAAAAGTTTGGTTCCTGTCCCTGTGTTTTTTTCAGGGTTGTGGCCATATATTGTCAAGATGGCTTTAAAATTTCCAAATTCACAAACGTGGCAAATATCTTCTTCTCCCTGTATGCTGAATTGTCCCTATTGCTAGGTTAGAGAGTATATTTTTGGGGGAAAAAAGTTTAGGGAGTTTTAAAAATTGAAATACTGAATTTCAGTGTTTCCAAGCAGTCAGTAGTAGCAGGATGCTATTCATGGGAAACAGAATTCTTCTGGCAGAGTTGGCAAGAGCAGAATGTTAAGGAGGTAGCATTTCCCCTGAGCTATGGTTTGTGCTGCTGGAGTTGTTTTCAGTCCCTCTGCTTGTCCTCTAAGTAAAACCAAGTGTTTTCAACTGTTTGTATCATTTCCAGAAGTTACCTATAGGCATTCAATATGTGTTATATCACAGAAGGGGAAGTTTCAGATGCTAGAAGGAGACTGAAGACCAAGATTCCTCGATTCCATTCAGGGCTTTCCATCCAGTGTACTATGTGGTTCTAGATTGAATAGTTTCTCTCAGCTGTGCCTTTGCTGGGAAATAAGAATGGTTACTTTTGAGGGATCTCACAGGCATTGTGAAGCTTAATTAATCTTCTAAATCACAGCGAGACAATGAGGTTTCTGCATATATGGAGCCTTAAGGAACAAGATTTTAATTAAGTCCCACTCAAAAGAGAAAATTGAACCAATTAAATGAGTTTAGGCTTTAGATAAATTGCTAGTCCTACATATCAACACTCTTAATCTAATTTAAAGGTATCTAATATATCTAATTAGTGTGAGTTAACAGCACTGATATGTCATTATAGGTAGATCAGAAAAAAGTAATTAACTTCAAGTTTCTTAATACATGATCACAATGAGGAGTGCATCCACACAATTTAAATGACATGGCAATCAGCTTAGTGAATATGTGAAGGTAAAAATTGGAATGTGGATCTTTAAGTTTCTCTGTCTGCATCTCACATTGAATGATTAAAAGTTTTATGAAAGGTCTGTGTAAAAGCACAGACTTGGGACTCAATCTGAATTCAGTGTCTGCATTTCAGACAGCATTTCTCTGTGCCTCACCCCCCTACCTGTAAAATGAAGAAGGCAATACTTTTGTTTTAATCTAAATCTTTGCACATTGATTTATACTGTAAGGTCTTTTGAACAAATTTAATCTCTTACCATGAATAAGCACAGCAATTAATAACTGTTTTGGTTGGAGCTCCCAGATGCTTCTGTCTTAGAAAAAAATCACAAGTAAAAAAATTCTTATAAGCCTATGTGACTGAGGAGCTTACATTCAGTTTTCAAAGTAGGGTGAGCCTTGGTTTCACTGAATGCCATGGTGGATTATCTATTTCTAAAATAGATACAGGTTTTAAAAATTATTTGAGTAGTAAAATATGCCAACAAATAAGTAGGGGAATTTTAAAAAACACAGTTACCTTATTTACCCAAAATACGCAGGCCTAAATCTACAAACCTGTCTGGCTTTGTGACATGTAAAAAAAATTGTATTCAATATTAGCTATTCAAAAGTTTAAACAACGGTAGGAATTTTTGATGGGAATAAGATTGGTTTTTTTCCCCTTTCCTTTAAAGGCTATTAATAAAGAAGAGGAGTTACTTGAGCGGGAGAAGAGTCAGTTTCCTCTACTACAAACTATAATTGCAAACAAACAACCCTTTGAGCAACTTTGGGTAACAGCATATAATTTCCATACCAAATCTGAGGAATGGATGAATGGTGAGGCTTTGGTGTTCATTTGATGGCACGTGTCTTTTTCGGTTAGTTAAGTAGAAGCTGAAAGGGTTGATTAGTTGTGAGAAAATAATTTTGAATAAATATATGCTGCTAAGCAGTGTGAAATACAGTTGTTGCCTTGGATTTTGCATTAAGGTTTTGTAACACAATTGATTTCCAGTTAAAGGGGAATGATTATAAATACCTGTAAATAAACCATCCTGGCAATCTCCTTGTACTGATGTGCCTGCTGTGCTTTTTTCATACTGTTGTATTCAGGATCTCTCCAGAAGTTGAATGCTGATGAAATTACTGAAGAAACTGGAAATATGTGGAGGACTATGTACAAGCTCAGTAAGAGTTTCCCAGATTTGGCTGGGCCTAGACGGTTAGCAGAAACTATGAAATATAAACTTGATAAATTTAAACAGCATCTTCCTGTCTTGTCAGTTGTCTGTAATCATGGAATGAAGGAGAGGCACTGGGAGCAGGTACTTTAAACTTTGCTTTAACTGTGGGAGTATTCTACCACAGAAACTGACTGTTCAATATGCTACTACATATATTCCATACTGTGAAATATAGTAATAGTTCTGTATTTCACAATAAGAAGATCCTTTATCCTGCCACATGATAGATCCAGCTTTGAAATTTGTAATGGTACAGGCAAGAACTTTTTTGAATTAATAATTTTTGGCAGAAAAGCAAATTGGGGGATTGCATTAATGTGTCTTTAGCATTTATTTCTTGCTGTTTGAGAAGCCTGTTACAAACGTGTATCTTGATAATAGATCTTATTTCTTACTTTATTTTCAGATTAATGAAATTGTAGGATGTGAGATCAGACCTGGTGAAACTACTACTCTTAAAAACATATTGGAATTTGGACTCTCAAAATACATTGATCAGTAAGAACCTTACTCTATTCTCTTCTTTTTAGACAATCACTGTATTTCATATGTCAGATACCAAATATTAGTTTGTTTGGGGTTTTTTGTGTGCTGTTAGACCCTGCTGTAAAATCAGCTGTATTTTGTCAAGCTATGGATGGAACTGTCAGTTGTTCCTGTAGCAAAAAGGCACCAAAAACCAGTCATATTCCGAAACCACTTAATTTGCACATTCAGTATTTTCTGTCTGTATTTATCTCCAAATTAATATCTGTAATGTGGTGAGCCTGAAATTTCAAAAATATTGCCTGAAATAAAAATCCATATGAAAGGTAGTCTTATATGCAACTCTACCTACAGCTGTTTTTTTTTTTTAACTCTTCAGCTACATTGCAAAAACATTTCAAAGATATGTTTCATTTCAATTTAGGCTGGAACCTATTGGAGCAGCTGCAAGTAAGGAGTATTCCTTAGAGAAATCAATAGATAAAATGAAATTAGAGTGGGACAACATGCATTTCAGTCTGGTGAAATACAGGGATACTGTGAGTAAACATGAAATCAATACATGTATAGTTGAAAAGTTATTACTTGGATTCTGAATACCAGCTGAGAAATATTAGAGGGAAGTTACTGCTGATTCATTGTGGCATGATGGAAAGTCGTATCATCCCCCAGAGCCTGGGCAAATGTTTCCATTACTATATATCCTTATATTTGGACCTTAGTATCTCGATGACTTTTGATCTCAATATATTCATCCTAACAAATCTGTAAGCATGAGAGCTTCTGCAGTGTGGTATGGAAAGCTGGACAGTACTGCAATTTTAACTTGTCCAGATAAACAAGAAATCACATGCAGTCCAAAACGTTGAGTCAGAAGTCACTAGCATCCCTGGCTAGCTTCTCATTCACAAACTAATCTATCTCTTGACCTGTGAAGCAGAGGTGTACAGTTGAGATACCATTTCATATCTTCAAACATGTTGCAGGCTTTCTCAATGCCTTGCTACTTTCTTACTTCTGGCCATCATAGAGAAGGGGGAAACAGGAAGCTGAATGAGGATGAGGTTGAGAAGCGGTGAATAAAGTAACTGCTATTTGCCTTATCAAAATATGATGTATTTACAGAACACCAGCATCCTGTCAGCAATTGATGACATCCAGCTTTTGCTGGATGATCACATTGTTAAGACTCAGACAATGTGTGGCTCTCCCTTCATCAAACCAATAGAAGCTGAATGCCGGGTAAGGAAAAGCTGGTTTGACTGGGCTTGTGTGTCTCATAATATGCTTTCCCTAAGTGCTTTAAGGTGTTTTGGCATGATAGGTTTATATAGTTCTTAATTGTTTCTAAGAGCACACATTCATTTCACATTTTTCTTCAAACACACATTTTTCTTCAAGAGTTTTGAATTAATGGTTTCTGGACAAAGGTATGCAAAGCTTGCTTTACAGCTAAAGAAATTGTAATTGCATTGCTAATCTAGTCATTATAAGCATGGGGTTTTAGCTGAATGTCTTGAATGGGTTAGTTGGTTTAAACAAATCTTGCTGCATTGTGTAAAAAGACATAGGTTGGTCAGTTGTGAGAGAGAATTTGTTTGTAATCCTCTGGTATTGGCATGATCCATAAGGGTTTCAAAGTGTTTTTTATTAGCTGTCCTACTATTTTGTAAAGATGTGATCTTTGATAAAGATTATGAATTTCTAATAGGAAGAATATTCAGAAAGCAGAGCCTTCTTTCCTATCAGTATTTAACATGACTTTTTCTGGCCTAATAGTGATGATTTGTAAGCAATGCTAAGACCTAAATTCTGTCCTTTCCTGTGGACTTTTGCCAAATCGTAGGTAAAGCTGAGTTCTGCTTTCTGGTAGAGCTGGTGAAATGAAAGGGGACAATTAATATAGAGTTATCTTAACAGTCTCCATGTACCTCCTGCAGAGTAATGAACAATACAGGCTGGCTGTATTTTCTCCCAGCAATACATTTCCTTGCATATCACTTACACTATAGACTGTCAAAGTCACAAAAGCAAGGCAATCTGAAATTCATTATTCAAAAAGGATCTCTCTCTGGTTTTAAAACTAACCTGTACTGCTAGAGTTGCATGAAATAGCTTTTTTGGGGGAGCCAGAGATTGAACCCACTGTATATATGGCCTATGAAGTGACATTTACTCTGTCTGCTGAATACCTTGTTAAGCTTTTGTCCTTTCATTGATGATAAAATAGAGAGTACACAAGTAGAATTAAAAGAAGAGATTCTGGATTGGCATGCTAGTCATCTCTGCACTTCTTGGGCATAACTTGCTATAAAAAGTGCTAGTGAAAAATACGTCTGTTGTTTATAAGAAATACTCAGATGTTTATTAGTGTTTGTTTTGTTTAAAAATAAAGTTTCTCCTTCTTCTAAAATTGTTCAATTGTGGTTTTGGGTTTTTTTCTTCTTTTTTTTTTTTTTTTTTGAAGCCAAGCAACTTGTGTTCTTTGATTCCTCAGTGTAGATTAATTCTTGATATAATTTTGCTTAAATATTACATGTTTTCATTACAGGCTTGGGAAGATAAGCTGTGTTTAATGCAAGATATTCTAGATAGCTGGTTAAAATGTCAGGCAACATGGTTGTATTTGGAACCAATTTTTAGTTCAGAAGACATTATAGCTCAAATGCCGGAAGAGGGCAGAAAGTTTGGGGTTGTGGATACATACTGGAAGGACATTATGGCACAAGTGGTAAGTGCTTGCATTTAATAAATGCTGTGTTTTTATGCACACCTGCTAACATGGTTATTACTATCATGAAGATATACTAGCTTTTCTGGTGTTAGGTATTTGTATTTAAGTCACAAAAAGGTATAATACAGAGTGGAAAATCCTTTACTAAAGCCCACCAAAATCTAGGCTTGTAGTAAAAGTGGTAGATTATGTCATTATTGCTTTGAGATTTCTGTAAAGGCTGGATATGGCAGGATGAATTAGAGCTCGTAACATTTTAATTCTAAATTTTCTGGCTTTTGTATGGTTAAATGATCAGAATTAGGTAGAAAGATGAATGATTCATATTTTCAGGATCAGCTTCAGGGTTCACTGACAGTCTGTAGATTTTGGATTAGGCTTTTAAGGCTTACACGTTATTAGAGCAACTAATTGGCTTTTTTTTTTTTGCATGTGGTTGTTCTCTAATATCTGGTGTCATGGCTATTCAAAACTTTAGTGAGTACATACTGAGATGGTAGTGTGTCAGGATAAGATAATAGGGACAGTAAGTGCAATTGGGTCTCCCGTTCCCTATAACTAAGAAATTGGGTAAGAGGCCAGATACTTAGCGGTAGTGTGAGCTGAGGTATTTGTGAAAAACTTTGGGAGTGTGTGACTGTGTGATAAAAATGTTGAAACAATCAGTGTAACAAAATAGAAGTTGAGACTTGGCTAACAGCTCAGACTTTGTGAATGGTGAAGCCTGTTCTGAAAGAGGTGTATCTTTTCAAGTTAAGAAGGATGTTATCAGAAAGACAAAATGGGACCTACATGGCAAGAACAGAGAACAATTGTCATATGCTGTGGCTCTCACACACTTATTTGTGAAATGGAATAAAATGTAGCAAGCCCAGACGCAAGAGCAAGTGCCAAAGGTGTTGGGTTGATGGGTGGACTTGATGATCTTAAAGGTCTTTTCCAACCTTAATGATTCTATGATTCTATGATAAGATTTTAATTCCTGTGAATATTTCCTTGTTGCATTATTGTCTGTAGAGTTCAAATTGGTAAAACTGACAGTCTGAAAAAGCAGAACTACTGAATAATACATATTTAATAACATGAAGGCACACTACAGAAAAAAATATCTAGCTTTTTAGCCTCCTGCAACATATGTGGTTGATTTTAACAATTTTAATGTACAAACATATTGCAACTTTTAGCATTTTCTACTTGTATTTGTTTTTATAAAGGTGAAAGATACAAAGGTACTTGTAGCAACTGAACAACCCATGATGTTAGACAGACTTCAGGAAGCAAATACTCTCTTAGAAGACATTCAAAAAGGGTTGAATACTTACTTGGAGAAGAAAAGATTATTTTTCCCAAGGTAAATTAATTAAACAGGCCTAAGTTAGAGGCAAAAAGCCTTAAGCTCTTTCAAACCATTTCTACTGAACTGAAAAGTCTCGTTTTACAAATACATGCAGGACAGTCCCATGCAATGAAAAATGAGAACTTTTTCTTTTTTTCCAGACACCATTCATTTTCCTCAGCTCCAGTTAAATTCGCAATGCCAAGGACAGGCAGAAGTGGGGAGGCAAAACCTGTTTAGCTCTGTGTAAACTTACAGTTAGAAACACGTTATCATTTACAGTGGATTTTTGAAGGAGCTTGCTACCTTCCCATGGCAATTTTGTCTCTGCCCCACCCTCTTTAGTTGTGCAGACATGTGTGATACACAGGAGTTAGAGAATCCTGTTCCTCATAATCATATATGTTTTTACGAGGTCTTTGCTGGCTGCAAAGATATGTCTTGTCTTTCCTGTGTCAGTCTGAGAACGCTTCTTTCTTCCCCTGCATAAAAGGATGGTCATATTGAAATTCTGAAAAAAACAGGTGTTATGAGTTTTATAATGTTAAAAATTTCTTAAGGGATTTGAGATAATAATTTCCCCTCTGTTACACTAGTGTCCTAAGCAACAATAAAACCAATTCAATTTGTCTTCCATATAGTAAATTATTAATGATGGTTTTCGTGCTTGGAAATTGTATGTTGATTAACTGTATTTTTCTAACAGATTCTTTTTCCTGTCTAATGATGAGCTGCTTGAAATACTGTCTGAAACAAAGGATCCCCTTCGAGTACAACCACATTTAAAGAAGTGTTTTGAAGGAATCGCTAAACTGGAGTTCACAGAAGATCTGGAGATCATAGGCATGATCAGTTCAGAGAAAGAAATTGTTCCTTTCATAGATAAAATCTATCCAGTGAATGCAAAAGTAATTTTTTTTACTATACGATATTAAATTCATACTTTGCCTAAAGTATATGTTTTTTGGGGAAATGAGGTTTAAAACATTTAGGACCAGATCATGAAAGGTGTTTAGGAAGTCAGAGTGCAGACTGGTACTCTAGAATAAAAAATATTTCCTGCAAAAAGGAGTAAAACATACAACTTTGGGTAAATTTCTCTAGGCACTTTTGTGCAGGTTTATGCACCTACTACTTTTAAGATATAGATACATAGATAAATATACACACACACCCCCCTATATATGTGCATATATAAAATGTATATATATAAAATGTATATATACATACATATTTATCTAAAGACTCAAGCTGTCTATATACATATGTATTAACATTGCACAGCATGGCTGAAACAGAGAGGAATGAGGGGAAAAAACGCATGACTGGCAGTGAAGAGTCAGCATTAGTTTAAAAGGGGGCTGATTAGAAATAGTAGCATCTAGGTGAGTAAAGAAACAGTCTGCGTTCTTTGCACACAAGGTCCTACAAGGGCAAGAGTACTGTTTGAATACACTACTAATGCCTCCCATTGGTATATGCAAGGAGTAACTCGCACTGTTTTTGCAGTTGCTAAAACTAGTAGTGATTCACAATAAAATTTGAACTTTAAGGTAAGATACACTGTGAATATAAGGTAATTACAATGTCATTTAAATTAAAATTGGGTCAGCACAATTCAACTGTTATAGTCTTCAAGTTTATAACTTTTGAAAAGTATCTCAGTTCCAGCTTTTTCTGCTATTCTGAATGCAAAGGTATGGAGCTGAATTGCTGTGTGGTAACCAAAAAGATGAAAGGTGAGGCATGTTGAGAGTTACAGATACTCTTTTTCCCTTAATCCTCCAGAAACAAAACATGCCCTGACCATGCAAGCTGAGATCTGCATTTTTCATTTGTGCTTATATGAAACACATGCAGCTGTTTCTTCAGCTGGATTGTCTTCAGAGTTAGCTTGATTTACCTGCCTTCAGGCAGTATTAAACTGAAGTAGTGGCTGTTGGAATTTGGGAAATTTCAACCTTTTTTTCTCCTGTGTACCACATCTAAATCAGAGGAAAGCATATTTAAGCCTAACACATTTCAAAGAATTTGAATTCAAAGAAATATAATCAGGAAATGTGTATTGACTCTTAACTGTTTTTCTTGTTTGAAGGGCATGGTAGAAAAATGGCTTTTGCAAGTAGAGGAAATGATGCTGGCTAGTGTAAGACAAGTTCTTCAAGATGGCATAAGAGGATATATCAAGGTAATTATTCCTGAATTACAGTATAAAATAGATTTCATAAGCAACTGTACATTAACAGGTTGCTCAAATTCTTAACCAGGGAAACATGTTTGAAGCTAAGTGGAACCCAGCTCTCTGTGTTCAGTAGTACTAGTTTGCACTTTTAACTTTGAATTTCTTGAAGAAAAAGTATTAAAGCTTTCCATGCTGATTCTCATTTATTTACAGCATGAGACAAAAGAAATTTGGGGAAAGTAACTGTTATCAGTGCCATAATCTAATGTGTTTATATGACTTTTTGTGTCTGGAATGGATCTTTTTGTTTAAGGTTCCTCGAAAAACATGGGTACTTCAGTGGCCTGGACAGGTGGTTATTTGCGTTTCATCCATTTACTGGACAGAAGAAGTGTCTGAGGCTATAAGGAAGGGAACTTTACTAGTAAGATTTTCTTCTACCTTTCTATTAATTAATCAGAGTTTAGTGCTTATTAATAAAAAGCTCCTTCTGGCAAAGAAGATAGTCAACAACATGTTACAGTTTACTCATGCAGTGTGCTGTATTTTCTATTTACTTTTTTCCTGTGTCTTAGTAGGAGCTTGTTCTTATTTACTTTGTTGCATATCAGAAGTCCCACTGAAGGGAACTGTATTACTTTTTTTCACAAGTGATACTGGTGCAAATAAAAGTACCAAACAAGAAGTGATAGACTGTTATTAAACACTATATGTTTTTATTTCTAACTCCTGTCTTTACATGTGAAGGCCCGGGGAAACCTGCAGGCAGAAATCTCTCCTTACAGAATGACACAGTTATTTGACTGGTTATTGCTAGATTCTCCTGGTGCTAAAGGTGCAGCAGCCAAGTTTGTTGTTTCATAGAAGAGACTTTCCATATGTGTTTGTATGTCTTCTGTCATCACAGTGGTTTTAGGTATCACCTCGTTGAGGCTAAGCAAATGCATGTGCAAGTAATGGAAATAATTTCTGATTAATTCAGTGATGTTTTGTCTGATCCTAATTGAGCTAGATGGATGAGGATTTATTTGGGGATTAATTCTGTCAACAGAGTGTTTGGGCTGCTTTTTAAATGTGGAAATAGTAAAGTTTTAATAGCTTTACACCAAATACTAAATTTTAATGTTAGTTCTTTGTTTCTGTATCCTTACTGAATACCTTAGGTTTAATTTGCCTGTGTTGTTTAGTACCAGTTGAAGATCTTATTCCACATATCCAGTCAGAACTGAAAATATTTATTGCTTTCAAAGAAACAATCCCTAGGTTAAGAAAAATGAGAAGGAATAACAGAACAGTGAATCACAGAATATAAGGGACCTCTGGACATCGTGTAGTCCAATCCCTGTTTAAAGCAGGGCCAACCAAACCAGGTTGTTAATGGACTTGCTCCAGTACGTCCATGCCTGTCTTCTGAGGGGGAGCGGAAAACTGACACAGCACTCCAGATGTGGTGTCAGCAGTGCTGACTAGAGAAGGATCACCTCCGTTGACCTGCTGGTAATGTTCTTCCTAATGCAGCCAAGGATGTTGTTGCTCCTCTTTGCCTTAAAGGCACACTGATGGCTTATGTTTGGCTTGGTGTCCACCAGCATCCAGGTCCTCTTCTGCAGAGCTGCTTTCTAGCTCATTGGCCACCAGTGTGCACTGGCACATGGGGTTATTTCTTCCCAGACACAGGGAAGAACTTTGTTGAACTTCATGAGATTCCTGTCTGCCTGTTTCTCCAGTCTGTTGAAGTCCCTCCGAATGGCAGCACACCCATCTGGTCTATCAACCACTCCTCCCAGTTTTGTGTCATCTGCAGACTTGCTGAGGGTGCACTCTGTCCTGTTGTTTAGGTCATCAATGAAAAGTTCATTAATCTTTCATTTCATTAAACTTTCTCTTTTAATAATGAGAAAATTATTTTAAATGTTTATAGTAAGGTTAGGAGAATCTTAGGTTTCTATTAATTTTATTAATTTGCAATTTACCACTAATTTGCGAAGAAATCCAATCCAAATTTACCCAACAGAGAGAATCTGCTCGTCTCCTATCATAGAATTTTGTCATTTCTATTAGGAAGGAAGATAAGACTTCTGCTTCCACTATTTTCAGGCCATAAAGCTTTTTAAAGTGTTCATAGTAAAACAAAATGCCAGTATATGAATGTTTGTGCAGTGCCAGGACTTCCATTGTTATGTTTTGTTGGAAGACCTTTCTCCAGTGACCACAGCCATGGGAGCTTAAGAACTGCTAGCTACAGCATTATGTTAATGCCTGTGTTCTGCTTCTGTGACAGGATTTCTTGGAGAAGAGCAATCGACAAATTGGGGACATTGTTGAGTTAGTGAGAGGGAAGCTGTCCAGTGGGGCCCGGCTGACACTTGGAGCTCTAACTGTCATTGATGTGCATGGTAAATCATAGAATCATTAAGGTTGGAAAAGACCTCTAGGATCATCAAGTCCAACCCAACACCACCAGGCCCACTAAACCGTGCCACATCTACGTGTCTTTTAAATATCTCCAGGATGGCGACTCCACCACCACCCTGGGCAGCCTGTGCCAAGGCCTGACCACTCTTTCAGTGAAGACATTTTTCCTAATATGCAATCTAAACCTCCCCTGACACAGTTTGAAGCCATTTCCTCTCGTTCTATCGCTAGTAACTAGGGAGAAGAGTCCAACATCCACCTCACCACTACCTCCTTTCAGGTAGTTGTAGAGAGCGATCAGGCCTCCCCTCAGCCTCCTCTTCTCCAGGTTAAACAATCCCAGTTCCCTCAGTCTCTCCTCATCAGACTTGTTCTCCAGACCTTTCACCAGCTCTGTTGCCCTTCTTTGGACGTACTCCAGCTTGTCAATGTCTTGTACTGAGGGGCCCAAAACTCAACACAGTATTGTATTGGACTTTTTGTGACCAAAGTGCAGGACCCGGTACTTGGCCTTGTTAAACCTCATACAGCTGGCCTCGGCCCAAGGATCCAGCCTGACCAGGTCCCTCTGCAGAGCCTTCCTGCCCTCCAGCAGATCGACACTTCCACCCAGCCTGGTGTCATCTGCAAACTTACTGAGGGCGCACTCAATCCCCTCATCCAGATCATCGATGAAGATATTAAACAGGACTGGCCCCAACACTGAGCCCTGGGGAACCCCGCTTGTGACCAGCCGCCAACTGGGTTTAGCTCTGTTCACCACAACTCTCTGGGCTCGGCTATCCAAGCCATGAGCTGCCAGCTTCTGTAGGAGGATGCTGTGGGAGGCGGTATCAAAGGCTTTGCTGAAGTCCACGTAGACAACATCCACAGCCTTTCCCTCATCTGCCAGGCAGGTCACCCTCTCATAGAAGGAGATCAGGTTGATCAGGCAGGACCTGCCTTTCATAAACCCATGCTGGCTGGGCCTGATCCCCTGGTTTTCCTGCACTTGCCTGGTGAGCTCATTCAGGATGTATCGCTCCATAACCTTCCCTGGTACTGAGGTCAGGCTGAGGGGCCTGTAGTTCCCCAGACCCTCCTTTTGTCCCTTCTTGTAGATGGACATCACATCGGCAAGCCTCCTGTCATCTGGGGCCTCCCCTGTTAACCAGGACTGCTGATAAATGATGGAGAGTGGCTTGGAGAGCTCTCTGCACCTCCCTCATTACTCTTGGGTGAATCCCATCTGGCCCCATAGACTTGTGAGTGTTCAGGTGGAGCAGCAGTTTGTAAACTGCTTCCTCGTGGATTATGGGGGGTTTATTCTGTGATCCATCCGTGCCTTCCAGCTCTAGGGGCTGAATACTCTGGGGATAACTGGTCTGACTGTTAACGACTGAGGCAAATAAGGCATTTAGTACCTCAGCCTTTTCCTCATTCTCAGTGGCAATATTCCCCACCACGTCCAATAGAGGATGGAGATTCTCTTTGATTCTCTTTTTGTTGTTAATATATTTGTAAAAACATTTTTTGTTATCCCTTACAGCAGTGGCCAGGTTGAGTTCTAGCTGGGCTTTTGCTTGCCTAATTTTCTCTCTGCAAGACCTAACGAGGTCTCTGTACTCTTCTTGTGTTACCTGCCCATTCTTCCAAAAGTGGTAGACTCTCTGTTTTTTCCTGAGTGTCAGCAGAAGCTCCCTGTTCAGCCAGGCGAGTCGTCTTCCCCGCCAGTTTGTCTTGTGGCACTTGATGACAGCCTGCTCTTGCACCTGGAAGACTTCCTTCCTGAAGAAAGTCCAGCCTTCCTGGACTCCTTTGCCCTTCAGGACTTTCTCCCAAGGGACTCTCCCAACCAGTGCCCTGAACAGGCCAAATTCTGCCTTCCAGAAGTCCATGGTAGCAGTTCTGCTGACCCCCTTTCTTACTTCACCAAGGATTAAGAATTCAATCATATCATGGCCCCTAAGCCCAAGACAGCCTCTGGCCACCACATCTCCCACCAGTCCTTCTCTGGTGCGTGAGGAAGTGGAAGCACACACTCCAGGAACCTCCTAGACTGTTTCTTCTCTGCTGTGTTATATTTCCAGCAGACATCTGGTAAATTGAAGTCCCCCACTAGAACAAGGGCAACCGATTGTGATACTTCTTCCAGCTTCATCCTGGTTGGGTGGTCTTTAACAGATGCCCAGCAGGATATCGGCCTTGGCCTTCCCCCTCATACTTACCCATAAGCACTCAACCTTATCATCAAAGTTGCTAAGCTCTATGCAATCGAAGCACTCCCTAACATACAGGGCTGCCCCACCACCTCTCCTTCCTTGCCTATCCCTTCTGAAGAGCTTATAGCCATCCATTGCAGCACTGCAGTCATAAGAGTCATCCCTCCATGTCTCTGTGATGGCAATTAAGGCATAGCTATACCGCTGCACAATGGCTTCCAGCTCCTACTGTTTGTTGCCCATGCTGTGTGCATTGGCATAGATACACTTGAGCTGGGCTATTGGTTTCACACCCAGCTCTGGCGTGCCACCCCTAGGCTCCTCCCTGGTGGGCCTAGCTACATCCCCCTCCCCCTTCAAGCCTAGTTTAAAGCATGCCGTTGCTGGTAGTCTTGTTACATCTGGGGCAGTGCTGCTAACGTTAGTTGGGTGAACTATTTGAAAGAGGCAGCTAAAATGCTTTCTCTAACTTTAAACAACCTTTACAGAATTATTGCACAGTGTCTTTGGGCAAGTGGAGATTTCTCAGTCTGGCACAACTGTCTCCTCTACTTAAAACAGGCACTGGGATCTAGATAAAATTAAGCTGATGCCCCATGCAAAACAGGTGCAGATTCCTTACGAACCTGAAAAACAGCCTATTGCTCTAAATGTTTATTTACTCTTACCTAGCTGTAAGTAAACGTTAGTTTACTTATACATTATTTTAAGTAAACTAACATAGTAGAAGTGTTCAGATTTTAAAAATATTTTGTCTGTTACTCTGCAGCTCGTGATGTGGTTGCAAAATTGGTTGAAGACAAAATCACAGATCTGAATGACTTCCAGTGGATTTCTCAGCTGAGATACTACTGGGAAGAGAAGGATGTAATAGTGCGAATGATTACAACAGAAGCCAAATATGGTTATGAGTATCTGGGCAATTCTCTACGTCTGGTTATAACCCCACTAACAGATAGATGTTATAGGTAAACCTGTTTTGTCTGTGAACAACGTTTTCATTTTTTGGGTTGATCTATATTTACTTTCCTTTGTTATAGTTAATAATAACAGGAACCTCGGCAGCTAAGATTTTTCCTGCAGGTTTTGGAGGCAAATATTATATATCTTCTCTGCCCAAATATGGCAAAATATTTACAATGTATAGGTTTCTACTCCAGTAGAGTAATAGTCTCTGTAGTATCCAAGAAAGTGCTTCTGAATAAAGCTGGCAGCTCATGGTTCTGGAACTGTAAAGAACTCTGCAGTAGCACTGGTCAATGAATTTCTTTGAAATAAAACATAGCGGTAGGGTATGTCTGCTTGTAAAATAAATGAGGTAATTATAGAGCCCTTCCTTCACAGATGTTTGAATGCAGTTAGCTTCCTGTTCCTCCACTTGCTTGCAATAGGTTGCAATGGAAATACTTCATCCCCCAAGGTTGAAGTATTCAAGAGCATTTGGTATTTTGCTTCTGGTGAACCCTGGAGACACAGGTTGTGTCAGCAGGTAATTTTAGGTCTAAGGTTTAAAGAACTTACTTTATAATACCTCCAGGCAAATATATGGTGAGGATGTAGAGATTTTACTTCAGCACTGAGCTGTGAACTCACCATCATGTGGAAGGCACTTGTAGTAAAATGCCTATGTTAATGCCTATGCTGGCAAATGCTTAATTTTCTGGCAGTGGTGTTGAAAGAGCCACGTGGCCAGTGCGTTAGCTGTGAACTGGGGGTTTTGTCATTAGCATTAGCTCAGTCTCAACTAAGACTATGCAGTCCGCTGTGCCACATGTAGTTTCAGTGCAAGCGATGAGCAAGCAGACTCTATTTAGCATAACTTAACAACTGCTTTTTGTGGCACAGCCTTTAAATGAGGCATTTGTAAAATAATCAGATTACTCTAGTGTTACCAGGGATCTCATTTTTAGTATGAAAATCACTTGGAGAGCAATGTGATTCCCAGGTTTATGAAACAATGTTTATGCTTTCTCAGCCATTTCTAAAGATTGACTTCATTTATAAAGCCAGCTTCAAGTTCTTGTCATGAGGAGTGCCACTTGATGAAAATGTGTGTTTTTGCAGACTCTGCCATTTTGCTTATGGTACTGTGCCTTTGCTTGTGTAATTGAGGGTATACAGGGTGGGTGCAAGCCTTGACACTCCTTGTAGGCAAAATGGGTGAATGTGAGTCTTCAGAATTGGGAATCAGTTATGAGACAATACTTTTTTTTTAGGGCAAGCTGCAAAGTCAGTAGGGAACAAGTAAATCATTTCCAGGGGAACCTGTATAGGAAAATACTATCCATCCCTTCAGAAACAATTTGCCATTAAAGATTACTGTTTCTAATGTCTGTGTCCTTGTTTGCATAGGACATTAATGGGTGCCTTGAAATTAAATCTTGGTGGTGCTCCAGAAGGACCTGCTGGGACTGGCAAAACAGAAACAACAAAAGATCTAGCAAAAGCACTAGCTAAGCAGGTACCAAAATACAAACTTTTTTTCTTTGTATTGTTTATGTTTGGATATGTAGATATTTCTTGAAATGTCATTCTCAAGCAAGTACTGCTTATTCTGTGCCCATTCTTTATTCACAGAAATAATTGGTAAGAAGACACGTTTAGGACGGTCATCCTAAACGTGTGGCATCCTAGTGTTGTAATCCAAAATTAGCAATAATAATCCCTTCCCATTTTAGATGCTAAAGATATTATAGTGGACTTCGAGTTAATACTGAGAGATGTTTTCTCTGTGTTTTTGTTGTAGTGTGTGGTCTTTAATTGCTCTGATGGTCTCGATTACAAGGCAATGGGCAAGTTTTTTAAGGGGCTGGCACAATCTGGTGCATGGTGCTGCTTTGATGAGTTCAATAGAATTGAGGTAACATTTTAACTCAGACAAATAAAATGATAAAGCTTTTATTTAAGACACAAGATTTAGATTTAGACATGAGAGCATTATTGCCAATTTTCTACTTTTATTTGTGGTATAGCCTCTTTGTTTTGATAATTACTGACACGGGTT
Source organism: Phalacrocorax aristotelis (assembly GCF_949628215.1). Taxonomy (NCBI): domain Eukaryota; kingdom Metazoa; phylum Chordata; class Aves; order Suliformes; family Phalacrocoracidae; genus Phalacrocorax; species Phalacrocorax aristotelis. Next base: position 9,217,572 of record NC_134285.1, read on the forward strand.
ACTCAGCTGCCTGCTCTAGGAGCACATGCCTACCTGTGCTGTGTTGCAGAATTCTTGTGTTCTGGGTTATTTTAGCTGAAAAAAAAGTTCCTGTACAATTTTCTTTTTTTGTATGTGACACTAATTTGTTGGCAAAGAACCATCCTTCTCTTTTTCTTGAGAAATCAAACTACAGCTGTGGAGCTGCATTTATCTCTGTTCAGCACAAGACACACAAATCCTAGTGGTGGAATTCCTGTGATGACTAGCTGAGTGTCACTGAGTGACCTGGTTAACTAGCTGTGTAACCAGAGACATCTAATCCTCTCCTTGGTCTTGCTCTGATTTTTGTTGTTGTGGGAGTTTTTTTGTTTTGTTTGTTTGGGTTTGTTTTGTTTTTGTTTTGTAATTTGGTAACTAATGACTTTGGATAAGTTTTACTGTTATTTTGATGGACTTAGATTTAAGTAAATACTAGTAAATGTGGAACTTCCATGAAGATCTCTTTTATATGTTTTAGTAGTTAATTTCTCCATTTGTCTGCTGTAACTTGTTCTTTAATGAATTCAAGTGCTAGCATTCTCATTTTCCAATGTTCTTTTACCCTGATACTGAAAGCACTGAAGATTGGCCCTAGGCTGCCTTACCCATTCTTTACATTTACCCTCAATTTGGGGCATTGGGTGAATGAGTCTTTCTGAAGAGCCTAAATTCTTTGTCGTCTGAGGTGAAAGGGAAGTGCCTTTGGAGGCCTCCAGAGGGAGTTCGTGTCCACCTAACTTAGATGTCTACATTCAGGCAGATGGTATTTCCCTCTGGAGGCTTTTAGAAGCCTGTTTATCTCTCTACGTTGGTTGAGTAGGGAATGGTGGCACTAACTTTCAGAAGATCGCTTCAACAGACAGCTAATATTTAGGCTCAGTTACCAGACACAGGATGATTTTCACCTGGAGGAATGCAAATATAGCCATCAAAAAATATAAACAAAACATTTTTATATTGTCTCCAAGTGTTTTATGTTTTCCAATCTGTTCTGTCTGTATTAGGTTGAAGTATTATCTGTAGTTGCCCAACAAATACTTAGCATACAGCAAGCTATTATTCGCAAACTCAAAACATTCATCTTTGAAGGGACAGAGATCTCTCTTAATCCTGCTTGTGCTGTATTTATCACAATGAATCCTGGGTATGCTGGACGGGCAGAGCTCCCTGATAATCTGAAGGTAAATCTGGAATCCTGATTTCTTGTAGAAATGAAACAGAATTAGCAACTTCTGCTCTATTTTAATAAGAGAAGGAATGCAACAATCGAATAATACACTGATAACCCATTCAAGTGTATTCTGCTGTGCTTTTTGGTAAGCTTTCGTAAGTGTTTGGATTGTACAAAATGCACAGATGAAAGGTCTCAGTCTAATCATATTGATATCAGTTCACATTTAACTGTGCTCTCTCTAAGTGGAAATTCTCCTGGTTTACAATGGCTTGGCTACCCAAATCTGAATTTAAATTTATTATAACTTGGCAAGTTGCTGAGACACTCCAGAGAGACTGGTCTGATCCTGGTTTGGTTCTTTTCCTAGCTTTGCCACAAGTTTTGCATGATTTTTTACAAGACATTAACCACACCATGTGCTAATTTGTATGTTCTGAAAGTGAGATGAATGACACCTCCCTTTTCCTCCATTAATAGTTCTTTAGGATTGTGACTCTAAGCATTTGTTCCTACAGTGCTTAGCACAAACCTCTTCAACCTCTTGATAAGATCACAGTTCTAGTAACAGTTCTAATGCAATCCATAGATTTCAGATGATTCCTAACATCATGAAAATGGAATACAGTGTATAAGAAGTTAATGAATTTATGGAGAGATACTATTCTTACAAAACAAGCACAAGTTATTACCATATTCAATAGTCTAAGCTTATATCTTACTTTTTTTCTTACAGGCACTGTTCCGAACAGTTGCCATGATGGTTCCAGATTATGCTTTGATTGGAGAAATTTCACTTTATTCAATGGGATTTCTGGACTCTCGGCGGTAAGACGTGCTGTTTTTTTCTATGCCAGTTCAGCCTGATATACCTCATTCCTCTATAAGGCATATATGTGTGTTTGAGGCATATAATTCTGGAAGGCTGTCCATGTTCTTTCTCCAGAAAGTACTTTTTAATCTGCTTTATCATCAGTTCTCATTTACAACCTCACATTGACCACCTCTACAGAGGATCATTTGGAAAATGTATCATAACATCAAAACGAATTCCTAAATGCACGCACATTCTCTGGCATGGCATAATCTACAGTTCTGCTTCCTAGGTGTTTTGAGCCATCTTATCAGCTGATATGTCTGATAATCACTGCAGTTACTTCGTGTATATAGGTAGTTAAATTATTTTCCTTGCATGGTGAGATATTTTCATTTTACATGTGATATTTTAATATCCGCAGTCTTGCCCAGAAAATTGTTGCCACTTACCGTTTGTGCTCTGAGCAGCTGTCATCTCAGCGTCACTATGATTATGGAATGCGTGCAGTTAAATCTGTCCTGACAGCAGCAGGAAACTTAAAACTGAAGTACCCAACTGAAAATGAAAGTGTATTGTTACTTCGGGCTTTGCTGGATGTTAACTTGGCCAAATTCTTGGCACAGGATGTGCCCTTGTTTCAGGTAAGCTGTCTGGCCAGTGTGTTTAAGTTTTTGATGATGAGGTCCATTACAAGAACCTACAGAAACAGGTCATTATCTTAATTTAGAACAGTTTGATCTAAATGGTGCCATATTAGCGTAGAGTTATTTCAGTCCACTGATCTGGTTGCACTCTTTGGTTCTGTTAGTATTATTTTGAAAAAAACAAAATTTCAGTGGTGCCTTTTAAGTTATTCTATAACATGTTTTGTAAGATATCTTGCTAAAAGTCACTTTGTTCTGTTTCATTCATGGAAACCGTTCTTTGAAGTTTGCATTCTGGCTTTGTGCTGCAAAAGAAATGTGGACAACTAAATTACGGTTGGTTAGAAATTTAAAGTCAAAATGAAAATGATGAAGTTTCTGTTTGCTTGCTGCTTTAATAGAAAATGAAGACTATGTTAAGCTCAAAGCAATCAATATTAAAGACTTAATAGCTAGGGTACAAGCACACACAGAGTCATTGCTCTGAAATTTCAGAACACACCCACTTCTATTTAATCACTGAAATTCTTTCAATCACTTTCACATCCTTTCCTGTAATACTTTTTGGGGCAAATTTGCAGAAGGTTAAGCTTCCTTTTACAACATCAGTGTGTGTATGAGAAGTGCAGGCACTCATTTCTGACTCATACATATAGAATACTTTCATGGCTACAGCTGGCCTAGAAGTTAGTTTTGTTCAGCTGAGGACATTTCCTCTTAAGCTTCTGTTACCTGTATGAATATTTTTCTTGCAGATTTTTATGCTTTGTGTTTGGATAGTTTTCTATTCTGTATTTCCTTAACAGGGCATTATATCTGACCTGTTTCCTGGAGTGGTTCTTCCTACACCAGACTATGACCTGTTTGTCAAGGCACTGACTGAAAATATTAAAAAAATGGATCTTCAACCAGTTCCGTGGTTCATTGGAAAAATTATTCAGGTTTATTTTCACATACTTACTTCTGGGGAAGAAAAACGTGAGAGCAGAAACACTCTTCATTCAATGTCTGTGTCATGAATGAATAACTAATAGCTAATAGTTGTCATGATTAATTAATAGAATATTACAAACAGTGTATTTTACTGAGTAAAAATCATGTGATTTTTTTTAAATTCAGCCAACCTGTGAAGGAGCTAACGTGCAGCCATATCATAGGTCTTGTGGTTCAGGATAGAAAATGAAACTGGATCTGTTACTAGCTGAGGTAGTGTAGCCTAGTGAACAGAACTCTGGACTTGTCACCTTGACTAGTCTTGAAAGAGGTGACATTTCTCACTCTTGCTTATTATGCTTCACCTCCAGATCTGTGTTCCCATTGTATCCCATTTACTAGTATTGGTGACCTTTTAAAGAATGCTTAACTTTTTTTTTCCTTGTGAGTAGTGCAGCCTAGTGAGAGTGTAATGGGAAGGGCAAAAATGTGTGGCCTGGGGCAGGATCATGAGGGGCCCCTCCACAGCAGTTCAGACTATAGCTAATGTTCAGACTTGGCTTATGCTGCTTTGAAAACCATGCTTTATCTTTCATTTAAATAGGGGTAGTATTAACTGGCTAGGAATTTAAGCTAAACCAGAAAATACCAGCCTTAACCTGAGATTAAAAAAAATCTTAAGGGTTCTTCTTACAGGTCTGTTTGAAGGTGTTCTGTCTGAAGGATTTGACTTGAGTTCTGCCAAGATCTTGTGGGGTGACTGAAGAAATTACCACTCTTGGAGTCCAAAGTCAGCCTCTGTGGGACCAGTTGTATGACAGATCCTCAGAACTGTAGTTTCAATCCCTTTGTGTTAGCTTCATTGGTAACCACTGATTTCAGTTTAGGCTTTTACACAGGGCCGTGATCTGCAGTGTCTGGTTAGGTCACTCACACCCTGTACAATGATGCTATTACAGCTGAGGGATGACATTTAGCAAGGAGAAGGGGAGGATGTCTGAGGGCAGTGACTTCTTAAATTATATCAATGAGAATTGCCATAATAATATGACTGCCTTCTGATTTGGGTTAACACTTTGGTCAGCCTTAATAGAGTGCAGATACTTGACTGATATTTTGTCCTGTCACATCTGAGTGCAGAAGGGATACCTCTAGTTTCATACACATAATGCTTGCTTTTGTGCTATGCTTTTGTGCTCTCGAGTCAGTCTCTTGTCACTGATACAGATATATGAAATGATGCTGGTGCGCCATGGTTTCATGATTGTTGGAGATCCTTTGAGTGGCAAGACCTGTGCATACAAAGTGCTAGCTGGAGCCCTTGGCGATTTGTGCACAGGTAACATTGTTCAGACACAAACTTCTCATTAAATAAAGTTAATGCTATGAATAATGTTTTTCCTTTGCAGAGATATGCACAGGTTGATAATTGTCCTACATTCTACTTTCTCATCTGGAAGGTTTTATTCATCAAACTATTTTTGTCTGATATATTTGTCTGGAAGTATTTTTGCCTGCATTTACTGGAATAGTGAAACATACTAATGTGTTTATGCTTTTATGAATTCTGCTAAGCACTGTATTTGTGCATAACACTCTTGAAAAAAAACTAGCTCTGTTAGGGAGGTTGTAAGTAGCTCTCATAAATTTATAAAATCTATTCCGCTCTGCTTTTTCTTTTTTTCATGTGCTTTTGCACAAAGGACTTTGTACTTCGCTTGTACAAGTAACAGAAGTTCTTATCTACTGCTACCTAGCTGCCAAATGTCTGGTTTTTTTTGTCTCGGGCAGCTAAAGTAGGATCCTCCAGAATCTCCTTGTTCGGTACTTCAGTTGTTGAATGAAACTAACCTATCCATTCTTAAGCTCATCTATTTGTCTTTTTACACAGCAAGAACCATGGATGAATTTGCTGTTGAATACAAAATTATTAATCCCAAAGCAATTACTATGGCACAGTTGTATGGCAGTTTTGATCCTGTAAGCCATGAGTGGACAGATGGGGTTCTTGCAAATGCCTTCAGGGAACAAGCATCTTCTACCACAGGTGATCGGAAGTGGATTATTTTTGATGGCCCAGTGGATGCAGTTTGGATAGAGAACCTGAACACTGTCCTGGATGATAATAAAAAGGTAGCCTAATTTTTGCCAGTAACCTTGTCTTTGAATACACATACTTTATTTTAGTAGTAGAAATATTGTTACCATGGTAGTCAAGGAGGTGTGAGACTCAGGAAAACTGTTGTGCTTAAAAGCATTGCTTTTTTCCCCAATTATATGACTTGGTTTAGTAGATGATATTAAGTTGGTACTTCTCCCTAGAAGCCTTGTCTTGCTCCTACTTCCTTGAAATGAGGTTGCTCACTGAGGTTTTTTTATTGACCCTTTTAGGAAACTGAAATACTTCAACTCAGTTCTGTAACTGAAAACTGAACTTGCTTAAATTAGTGAATAAATTAACTAAAAAAAAAAAGCTTCAGGTCATAACTGCTTTTCCTTGCAGAGTTATTTAAAGATAGAGCATTGTTCTCTGTGTCTGCAGGCTATTCCAGTAACACATGGAAAGGTTGAGACAAGGTCAGAAAATGTCATGTGTTATGAGAATGAAAAAGAGTGAATAAGGGGTGACACTAAATAGAATGTTCGGTGATTTTTATGACAGGCATTGCTTTGACTGGATGATCAGCACTGACATGACTAGATTATGTTTATGTGATGCTTTTCTTCTAGCTATGCTTAATGAGTGGTGAAATAATTCAGATGAATTCAAAAATGAGTTTAATCTTTGAGCCAGCAGACTTAGAGGAGGCATCTCCAGCAACTGTCAGCAGGTAATGTGAAAGCATTCAAACTTGAACTGTCCCACCATGCACATCTATTCCTGTACCATAGTTGTTTGTTCTTCCAGGTGTGGTATGATCTATATGGACCCTCAACAGTTAGGTTGGAAGCCACTGAAGGATTCCTACATGAATACACTGCCTCCAAACCTGCAGGAAGAACACCGAGAGCTGGTGCGAGACTTAAATATTTTTTTATATACGTATAATTTAGAAGATTAACTTTAAGGTGATGTTCATAGTATGCCAACTTGAAGGCAGCCATGCAGAATCAAACTTTCTGAAGTACTACCATGATTTAGAGGGTCCTAGATTTCCTAGAGGCTGTTATAGGTTATTTTGTAGTGATGAATGTCAAATCTTGTGGCAGGGAAAGTGCATGAGAGCTGGAGATGCTATAAGTACTAGAAATGCAATGCAGGAAATACTGGAAGACTCAAAATGTTTTGAACTCATTCTTCTTCTGTCTAAGACATCTAGAGTTTAGCTTGGGAAATGTTCTGTGGCTGAAGCACTGTGTTCACTTTCATATAATGATGGTGTGACTTTGTGATCGCTTAAGTACTGCCTCACACAGGTCCTTTCCTGATCTTCCCTCTGGTGACTTGGAGAATTTCTGGTGCCTTATGTTTTATTGAGAGAGAACTGAGGGACAGTGGGAAATGTGTCAATTCCTGCATCATTCTGAAGCCAGTTCCTTTTCTTCTGGCAGGTCAATGACATGTTTATGTGGCTCATCCAGCCCTGTTTAAAGTTCATTCACCTTCATTGCAAAGCCATTGTTCAAACTTCCTCTATTCATCTGAGTTATAGCTTGATGAAACTCTTTACTTGTCTGCTTGGTAAGTACCCTAAGCCTTATTCTTTTTGTTTCCATTTTTCCTCTTTTTTTTTCCTTTTATGTGTCCCATAACAAGATGCATGTTGTCAGATGCAAGGAAATACCAAAGGAATTCCTTTACTGTTGAGATCATACAACACAAGTCCTTTCTCACTGACCAGTGTTAATAACAGTGGGTTGACTAGCATACAGAGCTTTCTCATTTGGATGCTGGTGTCATTACAAAACTGAATATGATCTTGTGAGTGTATTTCATATGCTTTGCTTGCAGTTTGCTAGCATCAGAATAAAAGAATTAGGACCCTTTGTAAATATTTTTTCTACTCTTTTATTTTTATTTGCAAACAGTATTTTACACAGGCAAGATCCTCTCTTTGTAGATTGGCTTTGTTCCACTGAAGACAATGCTCTAAGTTTGTCTCAGAATACTTTTGCAAAAATACATTTTGAATTGGGATTTATGGTTATTACTGCTATTTAACTAAAATTCAAAATATATGTTTTAGATGAAATAAAGCAATCCAAGGAAGAGGAGAAGGAAAGCATGACTAGTCAGCAGATCATCTTGTGGCTGCAGGGGCTTTTCCTTTTTGCTTTGGTTTGGACAGTTGGTGGGATCATCGATGCAGACAGCAGAAAGAAATTTGATTTGTTTTACCGTAACTTGCTACTGGGAATGGATGATGAAAACCCACGCCCTAAAAGTGTGAAGCTTACCAGAAACAATATCTTCCCAGAAAAAGGTGCTTCTTCATAACTACTTGCCTGGCCTTTTATAAAGCAATAAGAAAACTCAGCACTTTAAGGGAGACTAGAGTGCCTGGCAGATGTTAACTCTGCAACAGAGCTACCATCTGCCAAGCCTTGGGCTGCGCAGTTGGGTGCTCTTTTCTGGCTCTTTTAACCAAGAGTAGCATATGCCTCATGTTGTACTCAGATAATGTAGCTGAATCTAAACTGAAATGATTTGTGATGATAATGGAAGTGGGGGGGGAGAGTATCTGGTGTACTAGAAAGCCTTCATTATCTCACAGTGCTGAATGTCTCACACTAAAATTACTGAAGTTTATTCTTTAATCAGTGGGTTTTCCTATGTTGTGTCTTTCAATTAACAGGGAGTGTTTATGACTTCTATTTTCACAAGCATGGCAGTGGGCAGTGGAACATGTGGACAGAGTACATCACAAAAGAAGAACAAGTTATCTCTCCAGGGGCTAAGGTTCACATTGATATATTTCACTATAGAAAACAGTTATTTGACTATGTGATTTAGAAGTATAAATCAACTACATTTGCTAGCTCTGATTCTATTATATTTGGCTGTTGAATGTTTGAACTCAACATTTCATTAATCTCTCTGTAGGCACCTTTTCATGCTTATGTCTTAATTCTGGTACTATCAATACTGGAAGTTTAGCACTGCAGGTGAACATGGAGCCCTGAGGTTGCCTGGTGGTTAAAATTTTTGGTTCTGCTTTTGTCTCTGTAATAGCATCTGATGTTGGGGAAACCATGGTAGGAAAAAGCCAAAGCTCGAATTTCGGTTCCTTCATTTTTGTTTTCTGTGGTTGATATCATGATGTTGTTGTGTGAGTTAATCAGAGAAAGTAAGCAGAGAGACTTACTACTCCTTTGGGATATGGATAACAGTACTGAGAGTCCTGGATCCCCCTGTCCATTTCCAGATAGGGGTACTCACATTTTGAACAGCAGGTGTGAACTCAAGGGAAGTGTAGCACAGCAGAGACCTGCAAAAAGTACCTATTCTGCAGATGAAATTTCAAGGTAACTTAAGTGTTGTTTGTTCGGCTTTTCATTCCATTGTAGTTGCAACTGTCTTGTCTGTTAAGTACACGAGAGATGTAAGATTACTTTTCATTCTACTGTCTAAAATCTTTTCTTGATACCTAGTGCACAGCTGCTAATGATAAGTGGAAGATGAGGAAGAGAAAACAAATTCCATAGCACTGTTCCTTTCTTTTTGCACGGTAGGGGAACAGAATTAAGCCATATTTAATTCTGCAGTTCTCCTTCAGGGCTTTATATAGTATCTATGAACCATAATATAGATAATACTAGTTGTGCTATTTACTGTATAAACAGTGAACAAGAAGTGGGGCCACACTACCTACCAGAACCTTGTTACAGCCTAAGTTTTCAGAGAAAAGAATTTTTTAAAAATGTGTTTGTGCTACAGGATCCCTGTAGTTGCTTGCAAATATTCATGTTGATTAAGGTATTAGACGTTTGATTTTCATGTGCTGTTGTACTTTCCTGTGTAACAGGTATCTGAGCTCATCATTCCAACAATGGAAACTGCCAGACAAATGTTTTTCCTTAAAACATATGTGGAGCATAATGTCCCTTTGCTTTTTGTGGGTCCCACTGGCACTGGAAAATCAGCGATAACAAACAATTTTCTACTACAACTTCCAAAGCAAAAATACATCCCAAGCTTCATCAACTTCTCTGCAAGAACCTCTGCTAACCAAACCCAGGATATTATTATGTCCAAGCTGGACAGAAGAAGAAAAGGATTATTTGGACCACCTTCTGGAAAAAAAGCTATAATATTTGTGGGTAAGACAGTTTTTTCAGGGTTTTTGTACCGTTTTAATTCTGGCTTTAGGCAAAGGAAGTGATTCACTGAGACTAGTAATTTTGGATTGCCTCAGCGCTCTTTGGTTTTTTCCAGGCATCCAAAGAAGGATTAGCACTGCCCCCTACTGAAAGGCTTCTAGCTGTTTAAGTGGTGGTTGTCTTCAGAATAGTTCATAGTGTTGCAGTGTGATGTGAAATAAAATAAAACAAAATCACCAACCACACTAAGTTAAACCATCATCTCTAAGAATGCCTGTGAAGTATAATGTCATTTGATTGTGGTTAGTTTAATGGGAAGTAAGAATAACAAGACACAACCTTTTTCTACCTCTAGTTATTTTTCCTTCTTAGCTTTGAAAATCTGTAATTCCTAAACGCTGAGGTTTTTTTATTCAATGTCTATGTTCTCCATAGATGACCTAAACATGCCTGCAAAGGAAGTGTATGGAGCCCAGCCACCTATTGAGCTTCTCAGACAGTGGATTGATCATGGTCACTGGTATGACAAGAAAGATACATCCAAGATTAGTATCATCGATGTGCTGCTTATTTCAGCTATGGGCCCACCTGGGGGAGGCAGAAATGATATTACAGGTAGGAAATGTATTACTATGGCAAGTAGTTGTCTAACTGACTGAAGCTAAGAGGCAGACTCAGTTTTGCTGATGACAAATTCTACTTTTATCTGTTGCTTGTGAACCTAAGATCACTGGCTGGGTCATTCCAAATAGAAGTCTGTATGCTCAAGGTCAAATCTGTACCTTTTGCAGGGGGAGTTTAATCAACATTAGAAACAATGTTTTTAATGTTGATTAACTATGAATGATGAAAATAATTCTAAAATTAGAGAATTGGACACTTTTTCCATTTTCTGTTCTTTGGAAAATTGAGGGAATACATTTTGCCAAGTCTTTCTGGCAATTCTCTTCTGAAATTGTATCCTGCTGCTAGGATAGGCTGCCTACATTTGCTTACAGCATGTTGCCTGCGAGTCCATGATCCCCATCACCATAAGGGAGGTTATATTTTCTAATGAAAAAGCCCTAAGGTAGCTACAGCTATTCTGTCATAAGGCACTTTATGCTTCTTTGCTTCATATAAACGCTCTAATACAGGTATAACTGTATGTACTCTGAGGAGGCTTTATTAAAATAACTATTCTGACACAGCTAAATTGGTAAGATTTGCTAGTGTATAGACTTTTTTTTAGATGAAAGCAAATAACAAGATACTTGATTTTGTGAAGTTTTACTGTGTCATATCAGAATCAACAAGGCTAATGTGAGCTGAAATTTAAATTTGGGTAATAGTGGCCTTGTTGTAATGGAGATTCATGCTTTTCATATTAAGCCCAGTTATTTTTAAGTGAAATACTGATGTAAAATATAAACCAGTTTATATTTCTTTGTGCATCACTGCTGGGGCAGGAATTTGCCAGAAACAAAATCATGGAGCTGTAGCCAGATTCAAATGTTGAGTGACACTCAATCCTAGGATATGCTAGCTGAAAAATGTTTGGACATTCCTAAACCTTTCTGCATCTTTCTGCATGTATTACAGGACGCTTCACACGGCACTTGAATATTGTATCTATCCATTCTTTTGATGATGACATATTAACCAAGATTTTTACTGCAGTTGCTGATTGGCACTTCAGCAAAGGCTTTGAGCCTGTGTTTCTAAGGTAATGACATATATTTCCTGTAACACATTTGTCATCTTTTCCCCTGTGATTTATCTGCAGAAGTTAAAACTGTATCTCTTTTCCTTCTTAAGGCTAGGTAAGATGATGGTCCAAGCAACAATGGTGATTTATAAACTGGCGGTTGATAATTTTCTCCCAACTCCTTCAAAATCCCACTATGTCTTTAATCTACGGGATTTTTCCAGAGTTATTAAAGGAGTGCTGCTCTGTCCACACACTCATTTGCAAGTAAGTTGTAGTTTAATTATGTTGCTGCAAGAAAGAGCAATGGAAAAAAAATTATTTTTATAATATCAGTAACTAAACATCTTGAAATACATGAACTGTGATTTCAATAGATTTACAAGGTTTAAAATCAGGATAGTCCCTGAATACCTTGCTATATATCTTCCATCGCTCTCTGAAAGAGACACCTGTCATTTTTGCTAATATTCTTTACATGTATTGCCCCAGAGGTCCAAGGCCCATCTGTTAGGGCCTATACATAAAGTCAGACAGTCCCTTCTTTTGAGCCTGCAAACTAAATATACAAAAGAAACAAACACGGGAGAAGAGTCAGTGTCCCTTTTTTACAAATGGCAAGCTTGTCAGAGGACAAGACTGAATAATTTAGCCCTGAGTTTGCCTGTTGTCACAAACTACAAATGAATACTGATAGATGTACATGGTTTTCATCCTTCATCCATTTTCAGTAAAATGTCAGGTTAAAGAAATACTACAAGTTTTATTTCTGTTGAGGGAATTGTTTTGGTGCAGAAACAGAACCAATCAGCTACAAGCTATATAAGGGGAAACCTTAGCCAGCAACAATTTTGGGCAGGGCTTGAGTTAGAGCCCATAAGCCCTATCTTTGAAAGACATACTTTATGTTGGAAGGGTGGGGAGATTTGATAGAGAAAAATGCTTTGACATAAGAGTCCCAGTTTGTACGGGCAGGAAGGACAAGATGGTAATTAGGTGCGGAAGCCAGTTAAGTTAGCATGCTGAGCCATGTGCTGAATGGCTTGGAATTGAAAGATTCCCACTGAGTTTAGTACAAGATATAGCAGAGTCCAGATGGACATTTCTATCCTTTTGTTTTTAAACAAATCCTGCCTGAGCTATATTTACCTGTTTTCTTTTGTTTACATTTTCAGAATGGAGATAAACTGATCAGACTTTGGATTCATGAGGTTTACCGAGTTTTCTATGATCGCTTAGTTGATGAGGAAGACAGGAAGGTATTCTTTCAGATGGTACAAGAGACAACATCAAATAGCTTCAAGCAGAGCTTTAATAAGGTATTTTCAGGTAACATGCTGGGACCAAGAATGAGACTGATGCATTTTCAGAAATACTTAGACATTGAGGACACATTTTGGATTATTTCAATCAGTGCATTTAAAAAGTGTGGATGGTCTTCTATTCAGTATTGAGTATTGCACCTATTCTTAGCCAAGTTAATACAAATTGCTTTGTATCAGAATGATTCACAACTTGAAAAGGATTCTGTATTGGTACAGAGGACTATCTGGAATAAATGTCTTACACAGTGTTTATCTGTGCTTTTGCTAGGGTTAATATTTGGATGAGCCAATGGAAGTAGTGGGTACTCTTTTGAGAAGCCTTTTGGGAACCTGTCCTATATTTGACAGCAAAATCTCTGTGAAGTATGTGTATGTGGAAGTTGCATGTCAATCTACAGCGCATTCCCCATTTAGGTGTTTTTCATGGTTTTTTTTTCCAGACTAAGGTAATGACTAGAATAGCTGGAAAACAGTTCTTCCCACAGTGTCACGACCGTGTAGATAAGAATGATTATGACTTTAAGGAAAATAATTCTCTAAGGGTTTGAATTATCTGTTGCTTCTTGTCTTATCTCTAGGTGCTGAGTCATCTGTCACCTACTGGAACAATCTCTGATGATAATATTCGCAGCCTGTTCTTTGGAGACTATTTGAAGCCGGACAGTAATGTAAAAGTGTATGATGAAATCTCAGACTTAAAGCAACTGACAACCGTCATGGAATACTACCTTGAGGAATACAACAACATCAGCAAAGCACCAATGTCCTTAGTCATGTTCAAGTTTGCTATTGAGCATATCTCAAGGATATGTAGGGTATTGAAACAGGATAATGGACATCTGTTGTTGTTGGGGGTTGGTGGGAGTGGTCGTCAAAGTGCTGCTAAGCTAGCTACCTACATGAATACCTTTGAACTCTTTCAAATTGAATTTACGAAGTCCTATGAAATCAATGAATGGAAAGAAGATGTTAAACGAGTCATGCTGAAAGCAGGTGTTAGTAACAAGAATGTATCCTTTTTGTTCTGTGATAATCAAATAAAGGATGAAGCATTTGTGGAAGATATCAACATGCTTTTAAATACTGGTGATGTGCCTAATATCTTTGCAACAGATGAGAAAGCTGAAATTGTTGAGAAAATGCAAGCTGCAGCAAGGATGGAGAACAGGAAACTTGAAGCCACTCCCCTTGCTATGTACAATTTCTTTATTGAAAGAGTGAAGAAAAATTTACATATTGTCTTAGGTCTGTATACGATGTGTTGTTTCTTAGAATGTTTTTTCTTAGGCTTAGTTTTTTGTTTCTTAATTGCAAACAAACTTAGGTAACAATCGTGATTTTTTTTTTCTAGCCATGAGTCCTATTGGAGATGCATTTCGGAGTCGATTACGGATGTTCCCTTCACTGATAAATTGCTGCACCATTGATTGGTTCCAAACCTGGCCTACAGATGCTTTGGAAATGGTTGCTAACAAGTTTTTAGAGGATGTTGAACTCGAAGATGACGTTAGAAAAGAGTATGAGTTTATCTGTCAAGAAACATATAAAGCAAATGTTTGTTCCCCTTCCCCTTGTGCCCCCAACATACTTGATTGGGAAACTGTCCTTATAAGGAAACTGTCCTTATAAATGGACAAAGTGAAGCCAACTCTAGGATTTCAGTGGATGTCAAAGATACCTAGATATATGTATCTGATGTTTCTGAAAATCAGGCCACTCTTTGAAAGGGGTCTAAAATATTTCTTATAATGGGGAAAAAACTATTCTGCCTTCACTAACACCAATATAATTTCATAAGCTTAGAGTAATTTCCTCATAATTAACATAAAGACAGATTGTGTTTTCATAGTCATGTGGAAAATTTTTTTCTAGGGTTGTGGCAATGTGCAAATATTTCCAAGAAAGTGTGAGAGAGCTCTCCATCAGCTATTACACTACACTGCAAAGACACAACTATGTGACACCAACTTCATACCTAGAATTGATTCTTACCTTTAAGACTCTGCTGAATAGCAAAAGGCAAGAAGTTGACATGATGAGAACTCGTTATCTTGTGGGACTTCAGAAACTTGACTTTGCATCTTCACAAGTAAGTTTCAGATTAAAACACTGAATATGTGCCATTTGCATACTTCAGTATGGAGTCTGTATAAGCTGATCAAGACTTACAAAAATAAAATTTATTCAATTCCTTCTTCACTATATTCATTATGCTATTGATAATCTTCTATAGAAAGCCAATAGGAAAAGTTAGATTACTGCTAAGTCATATTAAAAAATTGTGGTATGTAAGTTTGGCTTATAGCACTAAATTAAATTGATGGTACTTATTAAATGTTTAAGGAATAAACCTTACAAATGTCATTATTTTCTCAAAATCTTATATGGAGAATCCATGCCTCAGCATCCTATTATCCTTTTCAAAATAGGGGAGAAGTTGAAGAATGTTGCAAGACAGTAATAAATATTAATTCCTGAGTAGATTCTTGGTAGGAAATTGATCAGGTTCCAGGTAAATAACACCCTTCTTCAATCCATGTGATCCAGGGATTGATCTTTCCAAGATGCAAAGTAAAGGAGTTTCCAGGTACTTGCTGGATGAAGAAGAACATCCAGTTTGCAGCTGTTGCTTTCACTAATTCTGTGTTTTCTTCCAAGTTTCTTTTGGGTTTTGTTTCCCACCTGTGCAATAAAGGATTATTTGGGGTTTCATAAACTGAAACTGTGAGACTGTGAAACTGACAATGAATCGGTTTATTTTTCATTATTGAAATTAAGTGGATCATAAAAAAACCAAGTGTATTTCATGGATAAAAAATATTTAAAAATCTGTTCCATTAAATCAAATAGCTCTTAGTAAAAATAGGCTAGATAACTATTTTAATAATTATTTAGATCAAATGTTCTTTTTTAGATTGTATTAATATAGTGTCTTCTGATCTGTCTTCCTAAGACATCAAGAGGTGAAATACATGCAAAGTTTACACAGATTTCTTCCTGATTTCCTGTTATGTTCATCAGGTTGCAGAGATGCAGAAAGAACTGACTGCCCTGCAGCCTGAGCTGATTCAAACTTCTGCAGAAACAGACAAAATGATGATCCAGATTGAGAAGGAAACAACTGAAGTAGATGCAAAGAAGGAACTAGTGGCAGCAGATGAAAAAGAGGCTAATGAAGCAGCAGCTGTTGCTAAAGCTATTAAGGTAGCGTACAAGGGCTTGAGCCTGGAGCATGATGGGTTCCAAGTCTTTCCAAGTAAGTGGGAGTTGTGATGATTTGTTAAAGGGATGATCCAAGCTCTTAAAGTGACAAAGTTGCAAAAGATACTGAATGGGATGTTCCTAATATAAATAAGGTAAGTTTTGGCTGTTTGGACTATGACTGTATCTCACAGTACTGCATATAGCTTCCTTTTGTAGTTCACATCCCAAAAGCTGTATAGCTCTTATTTCTGTACTAATATATTATTCTTCTGAGCAGGTGAGTAATAAGGTTATACTGTTTCCAGGCCCAAAGATGGTTCGTTTAGTTAGCTGAGGTAATTTGGCATAGCGCTGCATGGAGCTAGGGCTCCATGTCAAGAACAGGCATAACGTAAGAGGTATTGCCATAGCCAGACATCTGTAGCACAGAATTCCTGTGGGAAGCTGCAGGATTCCTCAATATTTTTTTGTAATTAGTTGGAAATGTCAGTGATAGGAAAGACAGCTGATTACTGAGATCTGAGTACATGATAAGGAATTTAAGCTACACAGTATATATTTTTACCTGATCAGCACTGTAAGATTTAACTAAGAACAGCTGTATCTAACCTGTATTTTAATTTTCCTTGTCAGACCAGAGAGGCTTTGATCTTGAAAGCTTGTCTGGCTTTTTCAGCTATCAGTTCAGCTTATGAAGTTACTAATTTCTCTACAAACCTTTGCTCTTTAAACTGCACAGACAAGTTGTGAAAGTAGTTTTCTCTCCAAGAATCACAATGTTTCAGTCTTTTTATTAGTTACTTATAAGCAGAGAAGGTTCTCTGAAGCTGCGCTGGCATGGGGTAATCAGGTTGCAGAGCTGGTATTGCATGAAGGTTTACAGGCTTCTGCCCATTGTCTTAACAGGATGAATGTGAAGGAGATCTTGCTGAGGCCATGCCAGCTTTGGAGGCAGCACTTGCAGCTCTTGATACCCTGAATCCTTCAGACATCTCTCTTGTGAAATCCATGCAGAATCCACCTGGTCCTGTTAAGCTCGTCATGGAGAGTATCTGTGTCATGAAGGGAACTAAACCAGAGAGAAAGCCTGATCCAAGTGGCAGTGGTAATGATGCAATATTTGTTAGCCCTGCCCTAGGAATGCTTGGGGTACTGCTGCGTTGTACTGGTAAAGTGCTTCTGGCCTGAATGGAGCCATGTGCAATAAAAGTGCATTTTGCTAGCAACGACTTACAACTACACTGGATAGCTAGGAGTTGCTTTTGCCATTGTAATATATTGCACTTGCTTGACACTGTTGTACAAGCTTTGTAAATAAGATCCCAGTCACCAGCACAAAGTCATCTCTTCAACTTGTTTTGACCCAGTCTTGAAATTTGCATTGCCTTGAGGAGCTCTGGGATGTGGAGATGTGCTGTGCACCATTCACCTGTATTTTCCCCTCTAATCCCTGCTACCAAACACTTTCAGCTATACTGGGAGACAGAAGTCTAGCCATACCTCTGCCATAGATGATTGTGCTAACAAGCTTTTTCTATGTGCGTTACATTGTTATTGTGGGAATGCATAGGATTTGCAAGGTAGGAAAGGAAAGAGACCTTTTTCTTTAAGTTTTCTTCTACCTTATACCACCACAGTTCAACCCTTCATAATTGAAAATAAGGATTCTATAAATGTCTTTCATGCAAAACTGTCTTACCTAGATTAGGAAGGAATGCTTTCACATAGTTACTGATTTATCTAATAAACTATGCTAAGAAAGACTGTACTGTAATTTGTTTCCCTTATTTTGCTTGGTTGATTTAGAATTAATATGTAATTACTAAATATGACATAGGTTAGTGATGCTGAAGTTCCTGTCTGAATATCTTTAGGTAATGACTTTGCCAAACTAGTTAACAGTGGTTGCATAGTAAAATTCTGTTGCAAAATCACTAATGGTAATTCTTCATATTATGTTTCAAGTTTTTTTTCAGTTTGACCATGCATGTTTTAAGCCTGATTTTAGTATTATTTGCAATATAGGTAAAATGCTAGAAGACTACTGGGGACCATCTAGAAAGATTCTTGGAGATCTGAAATTCCTTGAGAGCTTAAAGACGTATGACAGGGATAACATTCCTCCTGCTATAATGAAGAGAATTAGAGAGAGGTTTATTGATCATCCAGATTTTCAGCCAGCTGTCATAAAAAATGTCTCATCTGCCTGTGAAGGACTATGCAAGTGGGTGCGAGCCATGGAGGTATATGACCGTGTTGCAAAAGTGGTTGCCCCAAAGCGTGAACGTTTGAGAGCTGCAGAAGGATTACTGGACGTTCAAATGCAGAAGCTGAAAACAAAACAAGCAGAACTTAAAGAGGTAGTCGATCGCCTCCAAGCTTTGAATGATCAGTTTGACAACATGAATGACCGGAAGAGAGAATTAGAAAATAATATTGAACTCTGCTCGCAAAAGCTTGTGAGAGCTGAACAGCTAATTAGTGGTCTTGGTGGAGAGAAAGATAGGTGGACAGAAGCTGCACGATTATTAGGAATCCGGTACCTAGACCTTATAGGAGATGTGTTACTATCATCAGGAACTGTGGCTTATTTGGGAGCCTTTACTGTAGATTACCGCCTAAAATGTCAACAGCAATGGCAGATCCTATGCAAAGAAAAGAACATACCATGCTCCAGTGATTTTAGCTTAAGTAATACATTAGGGGATCCAGTCAAAATCCGTGCATGGCAGATTGCTGGATTGCCAGTTGATTCTTTTTCCATTGACAATGGCATAATTGTTTCTAACTCAAGAAGATGGGCTTTAATGATAGATCCTCAAAGGCAAGCTAACAAGTGGGTGAAAAATATGGAGAAAAGTAACAGGCTGTCAGTTATCAAATTATCTGACGCTCATTATGTGAGGACATTAGAAAATGCTATTCAGCTTGGAACACCAGTCTTGCTAGAAAATATTGGTGAAGAACTGGATGCTTTCATAGAACCCATTTTATTAAAGCTAACATTCAAACAACAAGGAGTAGAATACATGAAATTAGGGGAAAATATAATTGAATATTCAAGAGATTTCAGGTTTTACATAACAACCTGCTTAAGAAATCCTCATTATCTTCCTGAAGTGGCTGTGAAAGTTTGTCTACTCAACTTCATGATTACACCTTTGGGTCTTCAGGACCAACTTCTTGGTATTGTAGCTGCAGAGGAAAAGCCTGAGCTAGAAGAAAAGAAAAATAAACTGATTATAGAAGGTGCAGCCAACAAGAAACAACTAAAGGAAATAGAAGATAAAATCCTGGAGATCCTTTCCAATTCAGAAGGAAACATCTTAGAAGATGAAACAGCGATTAATATTTTGTCTTCATCCAAAGAGTTATCTGAAGAAATCTCTGAAAAGCAAAAAATTGCCTCTGTGACTGAGATGCAAATAGATTCTACTCGAATGGGGTATAAGCCAGTTGCTGTTCATTCAGCTGTTGTCTTCTTCTGCATCTCTGATCTGGCAAACATTGAACCTATGTACCAGTATTCATTGATTTGGTTCATTAACTTGTATGTCCAATCTATTGCTAAAAGCAAAAAGAGTGAAGATCTAGAAGAGAGAACTAAAAATATAACTGAGCATTTTACAATAAGCATCTATAATAATATCTGTCGTTCACTGTTTGAAAAGGATAAGCTGTTATTCTCCTTCCTTCTGACAGTAGGCATTATGAAGGGAAAAGACCAAATAGACGATGAGGTTTGGCGTTTCCTACTAACAGGAGGTGTTGCTCTTGGTAATCCTTACCCCAATCCAGCTCCAGATTGGCTATCTGACAAATCATGGGCTGAGCTCGTACGTGCGTCTAGTCTGCCAAACCTCCACGGACTCATGGAACACGTAAGAGAGAATTTTTCAAAGTGGAAACTAATATATGACTCTGTAAGACCCCATGAAGAAGCCTTCCCAGATGCGTGGAGCACACTGATGGGGTTAGATCGCATGGTTATTCTCAGATGTTTGAGACCTGACAAAATTATTCCAGCAGTGCGGGAGTTTATTGTGGAAAATATGGGAAGAACGTTTATTGAACCACCTACGCTTGATCTTGGAAGAAGTTACAGTGATTCAAATTGTTGTGCCCCTTTGATTTTTGTATTATCACCAGGTGCTGATCCTATGACAGGTGAGATTGGTATTTAAAAATCTTCTTTTTATCTGATTAAATGTCACTGAGTGTGACTAAACTGACAATAGTGTAGGCCCCTTCATTTGATCTTTAACGTGTCTTTAAAATACAATACAGCAATGATGGAATATCAACCATTTGCATCTGCCCATATATATACAGTGATAGTAAAATTGCTAGAGGGTGGAATGGAAGTAGTGGTTATGAAATGTCTAGGACTCTGAGCAGCAATTTAGGGATCTAACAGCGTGTAATATCCAGACCAGTTTATAATTTATGCTTGCATTACAATTCTTTCAGTGGGTGTTTGGGACTTGCCCCAGTCTTTGTTACAACCCTCCTCCAGAAACTTTCCTCCCTCTCAGTTACTAATTAAATGGTGTATATGACCACACTTGAAAACGCATCTGTTAAACGTCCTTTAAAAAATAACCACCCAGATTATTTTTAAACCTGATTTTCTGCCAAAAGAATTGTAATATGGAGCCATACCATAAGGGTGTGTTTCCAGGAGGTACTGGTTTTGATGGCAAAGCTGGATGGTTATTTTTAACTAGATCTAAAGAACCAATTTACAGCTCAACTCCCATAAACAATTGTTCCCATGCAACAGAGAGAGTAGAGAGAGGGCTGTAGTGCGAGTTGGAACTGAGCACTCAGGGCTAAAGGAGAGGACAGGCATTCAACCTGGCTAGGTTTTGGGTTGATTGGTTTGTTTCCTTTTTAAGTATTCTTTATACACATAATTTTTAGCATACGCCTCAGAAACACAGTGACTCATAGAGCATTTGTTACTGCTCCTGGGTTGAGGTGGGGTTTTTTTTCAACTGAGTAAAATATTTGTTGACTTTTGCCCCTTTAGTTGCTTTTTGCATTATAAAAATTATGAATATAAGCTTAAGATTAATATAGATCTGCTTTCTAATAGACTTTGTCTTTGTCTGCATGTGTGAAACTTGCCACCATAGGTTTGCTAAAATTTGCTGATGATGTTGGCATGGGAGGCACAAGCATCCAAACTATTTCGCTTGGACAGGGACAGGGCCCAATAGCAGCAAAAATTATTTATCAGGCTATTAGTGATGGAACCTGGGTAGTGTTACAAAACTGCCATCTTGCAACTAGCTGGATGCCTGCTTTGGAAAAAATCTGCGAGGAAGTTATAGTGCCTGAGAATACCAATGATAAGTTCAGGTAGGAGTTTTGGTATTTTGCTCTTTTTAGTGGGAGTATTTCTTGTTTACTGAAGATACTAGTAAAAAGCAATGAAACTTCTTTTGTGTGAGCAACTAAGTATAACATATCATTTATGTGCAGTGATAAAATGAAGGTACCTAATTAGGATGTAATCTTTACTACCTGTCCAATATAATCTACTTTTTGTCTGAATTCTAGAACAAGTTTAGATGTTATCATTATAGTTAAGCAAGTAATAAAACTTAGTCTTCTGCAGATGAATATTGAGGATTTGTCAATATTGATGATTTTTTGATAATTTGCTTTTTAAAATTCTTTTCAGGTTGTGGTTAACTAGTTATCCATCAGAAAAGTTTCCTGTTAGTATCCTCCAGAATGGCATCAAAATGACGAATGAGCCTCCAAAAGGAGTTAGAGCAAACCTTCTTCGATCATACCTTAATGACCCCATCTCCGACCCTGTGTTCTTTAGCAGTTGCCAAAAGCCAGAAATATGGCAAAAACTGTTGTTTGGCCTTTGCTTTTTTCATGCTATTGTGCAGGAAAGGAGAAACTTTGGTCCACTGGGTAAGGTTTAGGTTATTTTGCAGTTTTTTTCAAAGAAATTAGTAGTTTTGAAATGCATTATTGGAGCCTTTCTGTAAAAAGGCGGTATTGTTGTTAGCAATGTTATAAGAATGCAATCGGTATTGCACAGAACATAATACAAGTCTAAAAGCTGTTATTTGCAGGGATTCTTATTCAGGCAAAGCTATTCTTGAAGCTACTAGAAGTATTACCCTGGGGGAGGCCTAGAAAGTACCAGTTTTCCAAGTAAATATATTATACACTAGTTACATTAAATTATAGCTTACTAAACTATTAATTTATTATTGAACTAACCATCAAATCCAGTTCAGCCTTAAATTTTCACAAAGATGTGTCTTCTTCAATTCTGCTTTTGTTATTTATGTGTATATTTCATTTTAACAAAGCTAGTGCATATATTTACTTGATGTGAAACAAATATATGTAGCTGCATGTGTTGTTCATAACACAGCAGTGAAAAGGTGTGTATTAGTAAGAATTGTGCTTCAGCTTTTTCTCTAATGTTGAAATATTTAGAAAACTGTATTGAATTTCTTCATAAGTTATAGAGATGTATGGAATTATAGATTCCATTTTTTATAGCTATATAAAGCTTACACTCTCCACCGGTGTATGTGGAGTTTTCAGCCTTCCATTCTGACTGAGTCTGTCTTCATCATAACAGGTTACTGTTATGAAATGTTATATTTTGACTGAAAGCCACTGTCCTTATTTTAATAGGCAGCTAATTAAATATTAAAACACTAGACTGCCAGTATGAAGATGCTAATTTATTGCTTTAAAGTGAAAATATAATCTTTGTAAGTGACAAAGTGGTCATTTTCAAAAGCAACACCTGCTGCTTAATGTGACCAGCTGTCTGGGGGAAGGATTGTTGCAGCAATAGCTCTATTTTTTGGTTTGCGCTAGGGGTGTAGGTTTTCTGAAGGGTTCTCTTATGTGGAGTATGCTCCTGTGTGGGTTTTTTTAATTGTACTGTTACTCTGAATGACATATACAAACAGCATTAATAGATGGGAAGATTGATTAAAAATTAAAATGAATCAATGAATTAAAACTCCTGTTCTCATCATCTCCAGATAGCAACAGATTAGCTGAAAGTACCGAGCAGGTCTGTGTTCCACTTCAGGTAAAATATAATTTTTCAAGAGTGTGTGATGCCAAAATGCCTATGCTTATGTTTTAATTATACAGAATGATGGTAATAGTGCCTTAGGATACAACATGGAGTTACGGAGTCATATTCTCCCTTGTGCAATAGCAGCCTGGCAAATTCCAGGGCTTCTTCTAGGTACTAGTCTGGCAGCTGTTATCTTAAGATCTGTAGTAGCAGTATAGTACCAATACCACCATTTCCTGAGCATGGATACCAGTACAGCGCACCATTGCCCTGTATATCTTTTCTGAATTTAACAGGTTGGAATATTCCATATGAGTTCAATGAATCTGACCTCCGAATCAGTATGCGACAGATCCAGATGTTTCTGAATGAATATGAAGAAATCCCATTTGAAGCTCTGACGTACCTAACAGGTACAGGCATTGCACCCTCTAATGCATTGACTTTGCTAGGCACTTTCAGCTGGTACAGTGATAAACTGATGAGTTGTTGACAAGTTATATGGATTCCATTCAGGTTTACTTTCTTGGCCTTCCACATACAGACAAGTTGGATCCCAAACCCTTAGATGTCATTGCTGTCTTGGCTCATATATAGCTCATACATATCAGTCCAGCAAACCTCCTGGTCTTTGTTTCATATATGTCGAATAAAAATGTCAATGGCTTCTATTTCACCTTAGCTGATCGATATGATCCTGACACAGTAAGCCCTGGCAGTTTACCAGGTGTGATAATACTCATCAGTTTAAAGCTGGAGGTGTTGACCTGTGTAAACAAACAGGTTGCTGTGGCTATTCAGTTCTCTTTCTCAGATAGTGGCTTCTTGGCACCTCATTTGTCAACCTTATAAAGACAATTCCTGATTTTTGCTAATATTATGATCAGCTTTATGAAAAATAATTTCAGAAGTCAGGATTAGGGGAGGAGGAGGGGCAGGTGCTGATCTTTTCTGTCTGGTGACCAATGACAGGACCTGAGGGAATGGCAGGAAGACGTGCCAGGGGAGGTTTAGGTTGGATATTAGGAAAAGGCTCTTCACCCAGAAGGGTGGTGGAGCACTGGAAGAGGCTCCCCAGGGAGGCAGTCACAGCACCAAGCCTGATGCTATTCAAGAAGCACTTGGACAAGGCCTGCAGACACATGGTGTGAATTTTGGCGCTGTCCTGTGCAGGGACAGGAATTGGACTTGATGATCCTTGTGTGTCCCTTCTAACTCAGGACATTCTATGATTCTATGAGTTTAGCTGTTTTCTGTACTTTATATCACTGTAAACCTCCCCTCATTGCTTGCCCATTACTTAAATCTCTCCAACCCCTTCTACACAGGGGTATTGCATATTTGTGATACTTTGTTTTCTACTTCATACATACCTAATCAGGTTAAGTTTACATGAAAGGAACAAGACAAGGATCAGCTCTATAGCACTATTAAGTTTTTGACAGTTCTAGAAATTCTTACTAATGAGAATTTCAAGCAAAAGAGCTGTCATTTAAAATGCGAGATTATTTACTGTGGCATGACCAACTCATAGTGTCCCTTAAACTTCTCATCATCAAGACACACAAATTTGGTCCATAGTTCCAAAGGTGCTGAAGTGCCTAATTTCCATTGAATCAATTGAAGTATAGGGCCTAAAACCTTCTGAAGATCTGGAGCTTCAGAACTTCAACTTACTGGAGCTATACATTATTGCAAAACAATTTTTATTTGTTCATTAACTTTCAATTTTTCATCCTGGTTTTCTTTGTCCTTTCTCAGGGGAATGTAACTATGGAGGTAGAGTAACAGATGATAAAGACAGGCGTCTTCTCCTGTCCCTTCTTTCCATAGTCTATAGCACAGATATAGAGCAGGACAAGTATATGCTTGCACCTGGAGATGACTACTACGTACCACCACATGGTCCATATGAGGTGAGAAGATAACAGATGTAAATTGTCTCTGAGTTATTGGGCAAAACCTTATCTACACTGTACTTTGATATGCTAAATACAACAAATAGAAAATAAACCCCATAAGATCACAAAGCCATGCCAGAATATATCTTATGTATGAGAATTTAATCTGGTACTTAATATCTAATACACCCCAGTGGAGATGGAGTGATCATCCAATATTCTGATGTTTGTTGATGCAAAGAGCCTCCCCAGTGCAGGTTTCCAGTACAGGTCTGGAAAGTCAATAGGAGTCAGGCGTTGGGAATTTACAGGGTACTTCTGCACCCTCTTGCAACCACTTTTTCCTTGAAAGCAATGATCAGGATGAGGAGGTGGAATGGCAATTTCCATCCCCTTTTTCCCTTTTACCAGCTGCACAGAGATAACGGATGTGCTCAAATCTCACCTATTTGTGTAGCCTGCAGTTGTAGCGGCAATACATACAGCTTCCTATTCTCTTCTGTGACTCCTACCAGCATTCCTTGTATATTTCTAATGTACATTCCTTTCTTTTGCTTTCTGTTGCTGCTTACATGAGGGTGGTAAGAACAACTTCTCAGTTTGTTTTTGAACCATTCAAAACTCTTACATTTATCTCTGTGGACTGAGTAAATTAATTCCTGGATGCATTTAACTGGGAACTTATGTGTTTGATTGTAAATGGGAATGTTCTGTCCAAGTTGGGTTTATGGATCATTTATGAATATATTGTTGCATGAGTTCTGGTATTTAAATGTTTGTTTTACAGTCTTACATTGAATACCTACGAAGTTTACCAATTACAACACACCCTGAAGTGTTTGGACTTCATGAAAATGCAGACATCACCAAGGATAACCAGGAGACTAACGAGCTTTTCAGTGGAGTGCTCCTGACTTTGCCTAGAGAAGCAGGGGGAGGTGGGAAGACCCCTCAGGTAACTGGGGAAGAGAGATCAGCTTGCAGTCTGGAAAGGTGCCCTTTCCTGTCATGCCCTAGTTGTCAGAGTAGTCCAGCACCTCTCATCACATGACTGTGGTGCTCCAAGTAGATGTGAATGTCCCTGTAGACAGATCTGGTATAGAAGAACCTTTAAAGGTGGAATATACCCTAATGACTTTGAATTCAAATAGGTTAATACCACACAACCCCACCTGGTTGACTAGAACATGCAGTTTGAACAGGAATGTTTCTTTCATATATTGTGTTTTTAAAAAAAGTCAAGTGTTTCACTTCAGCTATTAACTGTAGTTAGAGAATTGTTAACAAGCACAGTTGATAAAGCACCTCAATTCACATCCATCTCTAGGCAATTTCAAAGTATGACATTTAAGTCCAGTCTACACATTCCAATGATGGAGGTTCATGCACTGGCCTGACTTCATCCAGCAGCGGTTGTATGACTGTCCCTGCTGTTCTCACTAGGGGACAGACTCCAGAGTGCCAGGAAATTATATCAAGTCATTCAGCCATCAGGCAAGCAATATATAAGCCCATTAGAGGCAAAAGTTGGTGAAGTCTGTGCTATAATGGCACTTCCAGTCTGTTATTACTCATTGAATGCTTGGGTTTTGAGATATGATTTTTTGGTTCCCCTTCGCTGCCTCAGTTTCTACAGTCCCAAATGTGTAACTGTGTTTGTAACTTGTGTGGCACAAAGAAAGGGGGCAGTTTGGCGGAATGGAATTGCTTGGACACAGACCTCACTGTCATCTACCCCTCCTTGGGACCTAGTTGTGAAGATGCTGGGAATTTCTTTCCTTCATCCTGTCCTGGCAGTGCAGGTTACTCAGGCCAGATCCAGGCCCCTTTGAGACATAGATAAATGACCTTTCAAGCCCCTCAGATTTGACATCCTATATTTTATACACAAGTGGATTCTTGAAAAGTGGAATCGATGGAGCCTCATTTCTTACGGGGTTGTCTAGTGATTGTATTGTCCGATGGAAGATACCCTAATACCCTGTCATACCTACTTCCATATGCTGTAAGTAAAGCTTCTTTCGTGGCTGGGGTATTCTTATGTTCTTCCCATCATTTTCCCCATGCTGCATCCTTTGTCTTTTCCTTCATTGTGGCAGTAATAGGATCATGCTTGTCTGTCCTGCTGCCTGTTTTCTTAGTTGCCTAAAACCTTTCTGCAAATGAAACAGAAATTACTAACAAATTTAGAATTATTGAGAAGGGAAAAGGAGCAAGTAGGCACATGCAGAGACAGACAGGATGATGCATAAAGGGAGTAAGAGCATGAAGCATTATTTAGGAAAATGGACTAAAATACCCTTGCAGTTATACAGAAAAAATATAAAATCTGCAGTGTTTTGTGGAATTTATTGAATAAAAATAGGTGAAAGAAAAAGGGAAATTCCTCATTCACTGCAAACTTGTGATTTCAGGAAACCGTTGAAGATTTGGCGCAGGACATCCTATCCAAATTACCAAATGGCTTTGATGTTAAAGAAGTTATGAAGGTATACCCAGTACTTTATGAAGAGTCCATGAATACAGTTCTTAGGCAAGAACTAATCCGATTTAACAGGTATGGCTCAGTGTTTTGTGTAGCACTACTAATACTGAAGTTTATCAGCGCTAGGCACTCACAAGCCTTCAACAGTTACAAGCCTTTTACGATACATTGTTCTTAACATGATAGATTCTGCTTTGGATGAACCTTTCAAAAAGACTTGAAAGCTGCAGCTGACTACCTGAATGTAGAAATAGTACCTATATTCTTGGAATATGAACTTAAATCAGATTTGAGTTTCTTGTGTTGGGGTAGGGCAGCCAATATTTACAGCACACTATGTTGATTAGTGTTGCAATCTTTAAGGCTCTTGTCACTTGATTTCCCTTGTCTAGAATGGGAATTTTCACTATCTTTCATTTCTCTATGTGCGTTTTTTCTTTCTTCACTTGTGCTGGTTTTGGCTGTGATAGAGATAATTTTCTCCATAGCAGCTAGTATGGGGCTCTGTTTTGGATTTGCGCTGGAAACAGTGTTGATAACACAGGGTTGTTTTCCTTCTTGCTGAGCGGGGCTTACACAGAGTCAAGGCCTTTTCTGCTCCTCACCCCACCCCACCAGAGAGTGGGCTGAGGGTGCATAAGAAGCTGGGAGGGGACACAGCCAGGACAGGTGACCCCAATTGACCCAAGGGATATTCCACACCATATGACGTCATGCTCAGTGTATAAAGCTGGGGGGAAGACAAAGAAAGGGGGGGATGTTTGGAGTGGTGACATTTGTCTTCCCAAGTAACTGTTACACATAATGGAGCCCTGCTTTCCTGGAGATGGCTGAACAACTGCCTGCTGATGGGAAGGAGTGAATGAATTCCTTGTTTTGCTTTGTTTGCATGCAGGGCTTTTGCTTTACCTATTAAACTGTCTTTATCTCAACCCAGGAGTTTCCTCACTTTGACTCTTCTGATTCTCTCCCCCATCCCACTGCAGGGAGTGAGCAAGCAGCTGGGTAGTGCTTAGTTGTTGGCTGAGGTTAAACCATGACATTGCTTTTCTGAAGTTAAATAAAAGTTTTAATAACTACAGGTGAGATAAGGAATTTCTGACAGGACATTTACCAGCTTTGACTGGCCCTTCATTCAAGTGGGACTCAGAGGTCTTTAGCTGGATAGTAAGAAGTAAATAATGAGATGACAATTTCTTTTTTTTATCTTAAGGCTCACCGAAGTTGTTCGGAACAGCCTCATTAATTTAGGTAAAGCCATTAAAGGCCAAGTGTTGATGTCAGCTGAACTTGAAGATGTTTTCAACAGCATGCTAATGGGAAAAGTACCATCAATGTGGGCTGCCAAATCCTATCCATCACTGAAGCCATTGGGAAGTTATGTGTCTGATCTTCTCTGTCGTTTGGTCTTCTTCCAGGTATGCTGAACTGAGACTGACAGGTCTAAGGACACAGTAGTTGAAAGCTGAATGGGTAAAACGTGTATCAGTACTGTCCTCACTCAGCAGTACCCTTATAATTCCAGGTTGTGAGCTACTTGTACATACTCGTGACCAAATATACACTGCCTTAACAGCATTGAAATTAGCTGGGTGGTTGCTCAGCAAGGTGACCTGGGAGTATAATCCTTTGGTGCTAATCCAGTGTTGCATTTGGTAGTTTCCATTTTTCTATTTCTAGAAGATGCATTTTACTTTGCATTGATGCCTTAATGACTTCCCTGCTCAAAAGGACACTGAACCAGGTGTGAGAATGCTTTAGAAACAGTGCATAACAGGCACTATTAAATTTTATATATGTGACTGTAAATCTCTTTCAAGTTTAATAAAAAGTGACACCATTTCCACACACTTTTTGAACAAGCTTTTTTATTCTTTACTCACCCTTCCATTATTTCACCTGCACTCTTAAATCTCTTTAAACTTTTTAAAATTTCAGATGTACTTTAAATAGCGGAGGTACTGAGATCTAGTGGAACCCCATACAAGTCAGATGAGGAGAAGGCTAGAAGGAAGTGTCTGAAAGATTTGTATAAGCAGCAAAGTTTTCTGATTGCTGGATCAGAGTACCTTATGGGCTTCTTTTGACTCCAAATGGCTTAGAGTAGCGTGGGGACATTCCACCCTTGACTTGTTTTTCCTACTGCATTTGTGATATCCAGCAAAGATACTGACCCAAGATGATCTTATCTGGGCACCTTTGTACTAGAACGATTTCCTCTACTAGGATCTGATGTGTTGGCTGTAGAGAGTGCCCTCACAGTGATTGGTGAAGATACTATGTAAGAAAATTTGGCCTTTTTTCCACATTAGGAGGTTGGTGTTTACAAGACTGTAAAAGGGGGTATATTGATAAAAGTGTCCAAATCCAATAATTTTTCTTTTTTTCTTTTTTTTGCTGGCTAGTATCTAGACTTCCCAAAATACGCTTATGCTACTTTCTGGAAGCTCTTTCTCAGAGGCACTAAGTTCGGGTTGTTTCAGAATGAGTGATTATTTTTGTTGTCATCATAAATAACTGACTTCTGTGATTTGTTGTCTCTGAAAAATATAGAACTAATGGTAGTGTCCAGAGGGTCCCATTGAGGTTTAGATCTCATTGTGCTTCTTTGACTGTATCTGAAAAGACATCCTTTTTCTGGTGAATTGGCACAGTGAAGCCACAGAATATATTTTTTCTTATGTTTGTTTTTCCTCTCCATGTTCAGGATTGGGTCATCAATGGGCCACCCACAGTCTTTTGGCTCTCGGGATTCTTCTTCACTCAGTCTTTTTTGACTGGTGTTTTACAAAACTATGCCAGAAAATACACTATCCCAATTGACCACATTGGATTTGAATTTGAGGTAAGAAAATGCAGAGGAAATTTGTTTTTCTTGAACAGCTGGAAACAAATATTGCAGCAGCAAGGAATAGAGCTTTCAAATGAAAAGAAATTTTATTTAAAGGAGTAATTTCAGACTATCACTTACAGCATTTAGTATCCTCCAGATAAAAATAAAGTCAAGCAATGGTTTAATCATTCCAGGTGATGAAACAGGAGCACACGATGGAGAAAATGCCGGAAGATGGGGCTTATGTGAGAGGCCTTTTTCTGGAAGGTGCACGATGGGATAGAGAATCCTTGGTAATTGGAGAATCACTTCCAAAAATCCTTTATGATTCTCTGCCCATTATTTGGCTGAAACCTGGAGAAAGTTCAAAATTTCCATGCACGAACATCTATTCATGCCCTGTATACAAGACAAGTGCAAGAAGAGGTGTCTTATCCACTACTGGCCACTCAACCAACTATGTTCTCTCAATTGAACTCCCTTCAGACAAGCCCCAGAAGCACTGGATAAATCGAGGTGTGGCAGCACTATGCCAGTTAGACGACTGAGAGTATGCAAGTCAAAACACTCGCATTTTGTTGTTAAAATATATACTTTACTCCCTAATGGCTGTATTTTTGTTTTATATCGGGATTCTTGCTGACTTCAAAGTAGGTCCCAATTTCCTTTGGTTTTTAGCCATTATCAGCCACTGAGCAAGAGTGAGGGAAAATAGAACACTACAAACAGAAACTTATTTCAGAGGCCTTGGCATTATCTTGCAATAGATCAGAAGATCAGAATGAACACAACTCCCATCGAACTGTGTTCCACCCACATTGTTACAAATCTTATGAAATCCTAATATTACCACCTAGTTACTATCATAGGCCTTTCTTTTTTTTTAATGAAATTGGGCCCAAAGAGTTTTGCTGCTGATTTTAATGGGTATCTAAGCCACAACTCTTGCAAATAGGACTCTGTGGATTTGCCTACCACTTCTGTGTCCCAGGAGTATGTAGGGCAAGGAGGGAGGAGATGAGGATAGTCTGTTGTCAACGTGTAAAACCAATCCTCAGCTAGAATGAACTGCTAGAACTGTATTATAAAACTATAGTAACTGACAGTCCTTGAAGGTGTGCCTCAGAATTTCCATGGAAGACTTCTAGACAGCATATGCATTGTCAGCCTGCCATTTCTCAGAGCAGAATGCTTGTCTCAGAAATTTAATCTTCTTTTTTTATTTGGTGTTATTTACCTATGTATCCCAGGTGCCTGATAAATGGAGCTGCTTCCTTTCTGCCATAGTCTCGTTTACTTCCTCATCTTGCCCTCTTGCATGTTGGACTAATAACCACCTGAAATTTTGTACTTGTTTAAGCCCTTTCATCAGAGAAGCTCAAAGTAGCTTGCAAACATTAATTAAAAATAAAATAGTCTGAACATCTTCAAAGAGCTGTGCCATCATTAACTAATCCCCACAGCATGCCAAGAAGGTACTAAGGATGGATCATTAGATTTGTTGTGTACACACTACAAGAGAAGCACGAAGATCAAGGCAAACGTTAAAAAAAACCAACCCACTGCATAAACACCCACTAATTTGGGGTCTTGTATTTTTTTTCATTGCCCAAATTGTGGCATTTTAATGACTTGCTCGAGGCCTCACAAAGTCAGAGATGCAGCTGTAATTCAGCAATTCCCAGTATCCTCCTACAATCATTAAGTGATTCTGCTACAACTCACTAAAACATATGGTTCTTGTCATTGGAGTTTATCTGTTGTGTTGTGCTTAGCTGTTATAGGTGAAAACAGCATTCATTATTGTTTTATTAACCACTGGTTTGTTTTATATAGATATTAATAAAATGATAACTTTTAAGAATGGTAACATACAGGTAGGCAAGAAGTGTTACAGCTGTGTTGCAGAGTGCTGCCTTTGACAAAGATATACATAGGTAATTAGTACAGTATCTTTATGTACCATATGTACCATATTTGATGCCTAGTTAACAGTAAAATATGCAGGCATTTGGTGCATCATTATTGTTATGTGGTGATTAGGGCAAAGATGTCAGGCCAGGACACTTAATGGTTATTTGTTTTAATAAAGGGGACAGAGATGTGCAGGTGTTTCAGTTTACTGATAGGAAGAAACTGCTCTTAATAATTTATACTAAATAATAGTTGGTGCCTATAGCAAAAATAAACCTTGTTTATGAATGTTACAGCACAGTCATCCAAACTGACAATAATTTTTGAGAAGAGAATCATGTTTCAGAAGATCTATAAATAAATTAATTAAAATTGGTCCTTTTAAAAATTGTCTTAGGCTCCGTAAAAGTAACACAGATACTTTGTACTTTTCATATAATTAAAATTAACTGAAATTCACTACATATTTAAAAAAAACATTTTGGTAATTACCATATTTTTGAACGGCTGCATGTAATTATTGTTGTTATCACATCAGCAATTCAGATCACTAATTACGTCACTTTGGCATCAGAGATAACAAGCCTCCTCTTATAGGTTGCTTTGCATGCAGGCCAGAGGCTGGACCTGGCTGTTAGATCCTTCCCTGTGGATTGATCAGTTCAGTCGCTACTCTCAAAAGGATCTTTCTGTTTCAGTTTGAGCTTACACATAAAAGTGACTGCCTTTTGGTGAACAAACACTAACAAATAGTTTATTAAATGACAGTCGTGGTTCTTGTGAATATATAGTGGCTCTGCTACTACATTGAGTGCAATGTCCTTGTTACTGCGTTGATTTTCTAAGTGCTGCTTCTGTGTTAATGTTCAGATTTCAGATGAACGAATCTCTTAGAATGTAATTAAAGATGTATTTTAAGCTCTTGTAGCTGTGACCAAAATATATAGGGAAGAGAGGTCTGTAAAAGAGGAGTCATCCATCTGCTGGTTACTATGCCCCCTTCACCAGGGATCAGGCAGGGCTGAGTTGGTTTAGTTGATTATTACTGAAGTACGTGATTTCCTGAGCTGCCCTTACTATTAGAAAAAAGTAATGGAATTTACTGTTGAAGGATATCTGTCTTAGAGATGTTTTCCTGTGGTTCTTCGAAATAAGCTTCTCAGCCCTATTTCCTGAGCACGGTCTAGACCTTCATGAAGAATGATATGCTGGCTAAACTCTAGAATTCACAATCTCTCTTGGCTGAGGTGCATTAAAAAAAGAAAAAGGCAACTCAGTTGTTAGTTGGACATGATAAAAATGTGAAAAATTTTTGGACGAATTAAGTACCTTCTATGAAGTATTAGAATTCTTGGTTTTACAGGTTTTGTATTTCTATTTCTTAATTAGAAAATCTCATTCATTAAATGAACCACAGAAAACACCTGTAATTACTGCAAATCATAGATTCACAGCCTTGCTAATAACTCAAAGCAGATGGAAAAAATGTAGTATATAGACATTACGGAGCAAGAGATTTTTTTTTTTCCTTAGAAATAGCAGAGATGGATTTTCAGCTAGGGATGCTGTAAGACAGGGTTCGTACATTTTCTTAGGAGATGGAAACCTTTCTCTTAGCTCATCTGTACAAAAACACATTCAGAGACAGAAAGTACTACCTCTGTTGATTTTAACACTGTTGGGCTGTTAAATGGAAAATGATATAATGAAAAAGCAAAAGACAACGCAAAGGCCACAGATGCTTCTACTTAGGAGTTCCTGTAAGCTAGAATGTTTTGCCTAATAGGATTAGAAAAATTAGTGAAAGGTGCAGGTCTCTCCTGTAATTAGGATTCTTGAAAATGATTTATCAGTATGATAAAATAAGTGACCTTTCTGTCTGCAGATAAAAGATGGATGTTACTGACATCTTTTCTGATTAATAGAGTAGGGCCCCAAGAGTGAGGTCCAGGTTGCTTTATTTTCTCCAGATCTAAAAGGTATTACAAGAACAAAGTTGTACTAGCAGGCAGATAGATCAGATAACCTTATCCATCTTAAGCTGTTTCAGTTCTGTGATACTTCCCTTGGAATAGATTGGGTAACTGCTGCAACTTAATGAGTGTTTCCTCACCCCTGGACAACACTTAAGGGGGTACATTCAGTAAGCAGGTGCCGAGTGCATCTTCTTAAATGATTGTGTGCTTGCTAATATTAGTTTTAAATTTGGTTTCATAAGCACATGGCTTCATAAATTACAACCTTACTAATGATGGAGTTAGGGACAGACTTTCCAGAGTGGAGGTGTTATTTAGGTATTCAAGGCCAGGTATCGTGTCAACAAATTACTACTGCATTGCCTACTGGTTAGCTCGCACGAGTTAATGCAAGTGACTCCAGATTTTTATTTCTAAAGAATATAGGATTAATGGGATCTTTTAATTCTAAATTATTCTAAAGCATCTCCTGACTAGTGTGATAAATTGGAAAGAGGCAGTATTTACTGGAAGGGGAGTAAGGGAAAGGTAAGGAAGTGCAGGAGAGAGAGTACACTAACTGATTGAATCCAGTGCATTACAAACTCTTGAGAACTCAGAGGCATTTTTGGACAACAGCTTTTTGCAAGTACAATTAATGTGTAGGAATGAAATATTGCATCATCATTGCGATACTTCTTGACAGAAGTTATATGGTCCCTGGAATTTAATACAGTGAGTACCAGTTGAATCATTTGCCTATCCACTGGACTGAGTTGAAGATGAAATTTTTTTTTATGAAACTCCCTCAAAATGGTAGTTTGAGTTTGACCACCAAAAGCAAAGGCCTCTGTTTAAGGCAGGTTCTCTTTTCCATACAGAGTTTAACAGAAGCTGTGAAAGAAGGGTTTTGCTCTCCAGACTTGACAAAAGAGCTGATCGAATGCTTCCTTTAGCTGAACTGCCTGAGGTTTTGACAAATTTCAGTCTTTGCCTTCTGGTGCTGGAAAGTAATGAGGATCAGGCACTAGTTACTTTCTCAAACACTTATTTTGCAAAATTATTGGGCATTTAAAGCATCTCAAATAATGTGATGCTGTAACTGCAGTTCAACTTACTAGCTTTTCAGTTAAGCAAGTGGATACTCATTTGAGTTACTTAAGGCTACTTGAGCCTTTTTAAAAATGCATATTTGTACTTCCCTTCGGAAATAAACTCAAACTCATATTGTTGCTTCAGTTTGGTGTAAATTTCTGAAATTTTAGGGATATTCTTTTGAAATAATTTACGTTTACAGTATGTGCTCAGGAAAGAGTTACGAGTATTAATACAGACAGTAGATTTAGACTGCTCATTTACATAGCTGTTTATTCACCTGATGAGTCACAGCATCAGTACCTTCATTAGTCACATGAATTTTAACAATTAAAAAGATTCAAATGATAGTTTAATGACAAAGAATGAGCCTAAGCTTCCATTCAAAACACTTGTCTGCACATTTTGGGTTGGCTCAGTTGATACATCTCTACACTGGTGT
The DNA here is from genome assembly GCF_949628215.1 of Phalacrocorax aristotelis. Taxonomy (NCBI): domain Eukaryota; kingdom Metazoa; phylum Chordata; class Aves; order Suliformes; family Phalacrocoracidae; genus Phalacrocorax; species Phalacrocorax aristotelis. The sequence continues at coordinate 9,253,335 of NC_134285.1, forward strand.
ATCAGAAAAGACTGTATTTGGACTTCTTTCAGTGAAGGATTAAGCAGTGTGTATAATCATGTTATTTTTTGCTGTCTTTATTCCATCCCCCTTTTCCAAAGCTAAAGGAGTTCTGTTTCGTGTCTTCCAGGCAGCAGTAAATTTGCAAAGCTCCCACTGACAGGCAGAACAACAGCATTTTACATGTTACTTCCCACATGAGGCATTCCCAGGAACTAATTACATGGGAATAGATACCTTTGTGGACTGGAGCCATAAAGGGTAGTGAGAAATTGGGCTAGCCAGTACCTGTCATGCTGACTTGCTCTTCTCATTGTTTCCTTGTACTTTTTCATCCACATGTATTTTTTTCACCCTTACAAGTACATTCTTGGGGGACAAACTGTCATTCTGTTCTGCACATGACCAGTTTTAACTTATTTTTAAGGCAGAAAAGAATAGTTCTTTGCCATTGTCTGTTAGGGCTTGGAGAGGTCAGGATGAGTTGCAGAGTTCAGAAAACGAGATTTCATTGGTTTTGCCCACTTTAATAGGAAATAACATACACGGCATTTTTTAAATTTGCTTTTTTGCCACCATTAACTTCTGGCTGGAATAGGTCACCGCTTATACCTGCTGTCCTCAAGGCAGCTGTGGGCTGTGCGTATGTAGTCTCCCAGTACAGCATGGCTCTTGTCCACAGCTTGGTCTCATTGAGCCTTCTAGCCTGAAGGACAGCAGTCTCCACTAACTTTCCTGAAGAGAATTTGTAACAGCCTAGTAAAGCCAGAGGACTCAAAAGGAGCCAAAACAATTGGTGGCCAGTGAGGGAGAAATTTTTTTCTTTTCACTTCTGTTCTTGAGGCACCTGCAAAACAGAAATACCCCTCAAACTTAAGAGACTGAAGAGATAGTTGTACATACTTTCTTTTAATAAAGTTGGGGTTCCATCCATAATGAAAGAGTTAAAACCTAACACTAAAATAATTGTTGAGAAAGCCAGTGTGCTGATTATGTTGAAAAGCTAACTATGTAAAAATGCAGTGAAGACACCCAGAGCATCTTAAGCTTGCTCCCATAGTGATACCCTGAAGGGAGACTTTTCAGTCAGTCTGTACATGGGAACCTGAGGAACCCAGCACTGAAATGTTTCACTCTGAGTTGTGTAATGGCATTCCAAACTTTGCATTTCACATCCACACCCTCTCCAAAGGAAGGCAATAAAAAAGCTGACATAGAGGCTCTAGGCCACTCCTCTGCAGTTTGCAAAAAGGGAAAAGGAGTGGTAGCATTTCTGCTGCCTCTTTGCTACTGTCCGTTTAGAAACAATACTTCACTGTAAGGCTACTATGAAACTGGAACATTTCTGCACGGACAACAGGCAGAGCAGGGACAGCAGAGGAAGGAGTGCAGCTGCACGATGCAATCACTGTATTCCCACTTGCCCTTGGAAGCCCTGGAGGCACTGTGTCTCCTTGATTCTCCTGGACTTTCTTGATTTTTGCTGACCCTTACACAAGGCACTGCCTTGAATCACAATTGAGCATGTATAATCCTCAAACCACCAGAGAACCCTGCTATAGATTAACAGAGTTTGAAACCCTGCTTAATTTGTCCTGATGTCAAAGTAATCTTTGTATCACACCTCACTCCTTGAAAAGTGTTACTTTTATTGATGAGTCAGTGGTTGAAATGTAATAAACTCTAGACCAACCTTATCCATTATATGCAATGTATCAGTTAGCTTTTTGGCCTCAGGAAATGTGTGAGCAAGTGACCAAAACAGCTTCATTCACAGTTGTGCACGCAAATCACCTGGATTACAGTCCACATCTTAAATGATGTGACCACACATCACAGTTTAAATGATGGGTTATGAAACTTCATCATGGGATTTCAGGTATATTGGCTTTGAAATCTTCCTTAACTTTTCCTGGTTTCGCAACGTGCGGCCTTGTTTATGGGCAAGACCCATAGGAGGCAGATGGATCTGGAAAAGAAAATCCCACAAGTTAGGTGCAAATTGAGAAGCTACAAGAAAAAGAAGGCATATATACAGACTAGGTTTCACTGAATTTTAAATAATTTCTTCACACTTTGGAGAGGGCAACCGTACCGTCTCAAACCAGATTTCTAGGAGGAGCGCTTTCTAAGAAGTGATTAGTGGTGTAACTTTCAGACCCTAAATGCTGTGTTTATTAAAATCCTATATATTTTAAGCTTTAGTGACCTTGTTTTGTAGCTTGATATCAGACTGTAACGATAAAATACTTGTTGAAATAGGACTGCTGACAATGTTCCAGAACAGTAAGACCTAGAAAACCCTAAAAATTTCTGTCTTAAAGCAATGTGTGCTTTATTCATACCTAGCTAACAAGTCACAAAATAACCCGAAACTGTATGTGTTGAAAGACTGCCTTCTTACTGTCATTATTATATACACTATATTAAAATGCACAATCAATGTCATTGACTCCGCAATCAGAAGAAGCAATGGGTGACACCCTCTTCCTTTGATTGTCAAAGTCTTTATATTTCATAAGATTGTTAGTGGGAGTCATGCAGCTGTATCCCCCCTCCAAGTGATTGAAAAAGTAGGTGTTAGCAGTCAGATGTTATTGTTGCTGAGGCTGTCATCCTGTAAAATAGCTGTTTAGGTGCAAATAGTAGTAAAAGCAAACTAAAGCAGCAACAGAGCTTTTTAGAATGTGAAAAATAATGATCATCCAATTTGTGTGAGAGAGCTGATCTAGGTCTAATCCTTTGGGATTTTGAAGCCACTGCAGACCGTACACTTTAATTCCATTTCTAGGAGCACTGCTTGCCAGATGTGCGTTGTTATTCTATATACTGGAGAAATAGAAAAAGCTATATGTGAAACAGATGCTAACAGTGCCCATATTCTAGGCAAGCATCTGATAGTGATACAGTTTAATTTTGACCATGACTGCCTCGATAAGGAAACTACAGATGTGAAAATGTAAACTAATCAACAGGAATAGAGAGGAAGTCTCTATGGGAGGCAGCATAAAGTACTACAGACTAAAGTGACTGGGCAGTGAGGAACTATACGGAATGGTGCAATAGAAGACACTGCTGCAACTTCCAGCATTTTGGTAATCTCGGACACGTTTTTGGACACATGGGAAAAGAAGCAGCAGCATAGGTAGGTGTTTTATAAGACCTGATTTATGACCAGGAGAACAGTTACCAGTAATGTAGGCTATGAAAATTATTGTGTCTATGGCAGATGTAATTAAGTATTTCTATTCTCTCATTCTCTTTTATTATGTAGAAGGATTAAAAGATCTGATTCTGTTACCATCTTTTTCTACATAGTATGATTCCTTGGTCCATCAAGACTGCCTAAATATTCACAGGCCTTGGGAGTTTAGCTCGTGCAACTCCATTTAGGCTTTGACTCCCTATTTTGAGAAGAAATTAGCCAATTTACAGTGAAATAAGATGGAGAACATTTCCATATACATTTGGCTTGTCTGGCTCTAATTTAGCATAGCATTTAAATACCAGCTTATCTAAAAATGCAGTGTGGTGACAGTGATGTGAACTTATGTTTTTGTTGTCCAGTGAGAGGTAAGTGGGTTTAGCTGAAGACTTTGTGATTAGATTTATACTCACAGGTCTCGGGTAGGGGATGTTATAGTGAAGTCCAATTTCTATTCTTGCATCACATTCTTCTATACACTGTTTAATCAGCTTTGGATCTGTTACCTAAGATCATACAAACAAATGTTTTGTACAAGTACAGCAATTATTAGTTGGAAGTTCAAGTGTAAATGATGCACAGCCACATGATGTTCTTTAGCTTTTTTTGGCAATCCCAAGGATACAATGATTGTATTTTTCACATCCATAAAAGGTAACATTAGTATTTGCCTTGACTCAACTGTTCTGGGCTTGATGGCGCTGGATATTAAGGCCCAGAGGCTGTCACAACTGAGGCTACAGAAGGAGGTTTTTACCCAAACATGGTATTTTCTCTGTAAAAAGACAATACACATGTAAACTACTAATGCATCCATGAAAAAAACACAGTCACCCATTCATTGCTCTGCAAGGTAGCTAGAAGAGAAAGGGAAGAGACTCCTTAGTCTACATTGTGTTACCATCCTGTCCAGAAACTCCCTTTGAAGTCAGAAATGTGGTGTAATTTGTGACTTAAATTCATCTTTTGATTTTGCATTACCTCAATTTAGTCCCAGACCTTTTAGACTTCTACAGTAGTTAAAGAAGAGCTGAAATGGTTTGAGTTTTCTTATTACTATTTCAGGGTTGAAATTTAAACTCTAAGCCAAATACACCAGCATTTAAGGTGAATTAAATTTTGGGAAATCAACTCTTATATCTTAGCATCTAATCACTTAGACAGAGCAAAGAGCAGAGGAGAATAATTCAAAAATTAAAAAGTGTAAGGACACCCACTTACGTTTTTGTTTTTTCGGAATAATGTTTTGGCTTCATTTTTAATGTACTCTTTCTCTTTAATAGTTTCTTCTATCTGTCCTGATGCCGACTGCCATTTTTTGGCTATTCGGAATATCTTGCGGTAAAGGCCAAGAACTTCTTGTCGAGTAACTGGTGTCATCTAAAAAAAACCCACAAAACCCCAAACATGCATAAGCATTTGAGTTGCCAAAAGGCCAGCAAGCAGTACAGTTTTTCACACAGTTGAATTAGTTTAAAAATATTTCCACCATCTAAAGCTATGCTGAGCTGTATGAAAAGAACTGCAATAGCTGTAAAGAATAATTAGCTGTTGAAAGCTGAAGACCCAGTCCAGCAAAGTATTTAAACTGATACTTAAATCTGTCTCCATTCAAACTTGCTCAAAGTCAAGCGCTTGCCTTAGTGCTTTGCTGAATCACAAGCCTGGTACAAGAATGCCTGGGCTGTGTTTCACTGCTGTTTTGCAACAGACATTGGGCAAGTCACCGAAACTTTGAGCGTACCCCTTCCTGTGAAATTGTCACACCAATGCCGACCCTATCTTTGCAAAGCATCTTGAAACTCACGAATAAAATACGTGATAAAACCACCACGATATTGCTGAAAACCAGTATAGGCTTCAGAGGCTGAGCAGCTTATTTGTGATGCCATAACAATAGGTAGTAATGATTCAGCTGGAGTTTGATGTGATGAAAAGGTGATGAAAGCTATTTTATCTAAGCACTGCAGGACAGGCAGACTAAGTTGGGATTTAGGAAAGTCCTGAATGTCTTGATTTCCAGAGAGCTGTGTACCTGCTGAGCCTGCTGAATCAGCCTCCAGGTGTGATAAGAATCTTTGTCAGAAATCAAGAATGAAATCCTGTTCTTATTCTATATAAATTAGTATTTTATCATGCAAGTGGTGCCACTATTTCATCCCAGACCACAACTATCCCCAAGACAAATCCACTGCTGGAGTAACAGGACTTCTGGCATGGATTAGATTCACAGAAACAATGACTTCTGCTTTGGGGACACCACAACTGTTAAAGATACCTTACTGTCCAAAAGGAAGCTGCAGCAGCACTGCAAATATATGGATATGCAAATATGAGTATGTATATGGATGTAAGGAGGAACAACTGTCAGGGACAGGACGTTATCTGACTGTCTCGGGACCATTTGTCAACCTGGAGCTCTCGTTACTGTGGCTGAATCTACCCTGAAATCAGACCTGTGTGCTGGGAATAGCTCCTTCGGAGGACAGTTTGGAGCAGGGTAATTCAGGCAGCCTGAACTGCCCTCTGGAGGGAGCACTCTCTGCCTCGGTGGTAGAGGAAAAGCTGCTTCCTAATGCATGCACCCCAACTACTGCGGAAAGTTTGGCAACGTGGCTGTCACTCATCCCCTTGCAGTCTGCGGCAATTCCTAGTATTGTGGGTAGCAGAAGAGGGTTTTGCACCAAAGTCTTCTCAGGCTGTACAGTTCTCCAGTGGCTGCCTCCACCACAGCAGCTGACCTCCACTAATGTTTCAGTACAGTCCTCCTGTGGCTTCAGACAGTAACACCTCACCAAAGTCGGAATCACAGGCACTAACCTGAAGACAGGATTTGGCTCATAGTTCTTTTTGCTAAAAAATCCCAAACTATTAAATCCTAGCCTTTTTTTGTCTTAACTGTTGCTACGATCTAAAGACTTTTTGTTGTCTCATGGACTTTGTTAGGGACCTTAAGAAGTACATACATAACTTTTTCTCGGATTCTTACCAGAGAACATTTTTATTTGTATTTTAAAACATTTAACCAATCATGTATTTTCCCCCGATACAAAAATGATTCTTCCTACCACAACACCAGCAGAAAGTATTTCTAGTAAATGTTTATGGAATTTCTAGGAAACAAATACGCACAAATAGCTAGGAAGTCCCAGCTATCAAACACTTTGGAATAAATGCTCCACTTTATCCACTCTAGAGCTCCATTTCAGGCAATAAAATTAGCCATACATGAAGCTATGCGTTTACGTGTATCTGAAAAATCATTGCTTCCTTCTGGCAAGTGCATATTTTGTACAGAAAAGAAACAGTTCAATTACAAGGGCTGACCTAGCACAAGCTGAGCCCCCAATCACCCAGAGCCCCTCCAGGCCTCAGCCCTCTGCTTTTATTTGAAGGTATCACCTCTGGTGGAGCTGGTAATATTCTTTGTTCCCTGCCGACAGCTAATAAAAGGTAGTACTGCACTAGAAACTTTCGGCTTAGGTTTTCATGTAATCCATAAAGAAAATAAGAGGAAAAGGATTGGGAAAAATGTTTAAAATACAAGTTTAAATTCTGATCGACACATCAGACAATTTCCAAGGCCGCAATCTGAGACAGTGCATGCCCTTTGCTCAGAGCTGTAACCACACCCATCGCTTTTGGATTTTAAACATACCAAGAATCTGTTTATAACGATTTTGTTTAAAAGTTTAGAACCAACAATTTTTTTCCCCACTAGTTGCTTCCACTCCCCCACCTAGAACTTATTTTATCTTTCTTTAATTTCTCAGTGTTGGAACTGATACAGAACTGTGTAGCCCCTCATCTAGGCATGGGCAGCGCTTCTCCATTATTGCTGTCTTCCCACATGTGCCAGATGATGTAAAGGACATTAAGCACCTTTTCAAGCAACCAGCTGCTGCTGTTTTATTTTATTTTTTTAATACATACTTGTATACAATTTCCTAATCCATGGGTTTTTATTATAAAAAAGACTAGTTTGGACTGAAACTAATTGAGAATAGAATCCACTATAATGTCAAAAGGAAAGAAAATTTTGTGGTTACATGTAAACTTGTGATAAGCTTTTTCAAGAAGAGGGTACATTAACGGCAAGAGGGATGGGATACAATAAGGAGCGGTCACGGCATATTTATGTAAAAGTCAGGCCAGGCTCATTTAGTCATTTAGTCAAAAATTTCCAAAATTACAGACCTGCTCATAAACCATTTCTACAAAGATATGTAAATGAAGGTGTGAGGAGCCCTTCACGGGTAGAGGACCCCTGCCTATCACAGGAAAGGATGAGCGCAAATAGGACAAAATTCAAAGCCTGGGTCAGATTCTGATCTGAGTGCGAGCATAAACAGGGAATAATTCCACTGAGAGCAAAATTACTTCCAACTTAAAATGTTGTAAATTAGATCAGAATTTTTTCTTTAGTATAAACAGGGCCCACACCGTCAGAAACGTAAGTGATGGTACAAGTCATGTATCAGGTGTAATTTCGTCAAGTGACACTACTTGTATGAGTTTTGTGGGTGTGCAAAATGATTCTGAGTGGGACAGAAAGGAAGATAAGGGAGGCTTTTATGTCCTTGTAGTTACTCATCTTGCAACTTACATCTTTGGCATTTAAATCATAATTATATTTCACATCTCTGGAATGCTAAGTGGATGTTACACCACTTTCCCACTAACACTCATCTTGTGGTAGTCACACCCATTGTTTAACTTCTACCACCCTTCATTTCATTGCAGAACACAGCCCACAGAGGTTAACCACAGGCGTTTTTGTCAAAAAGTACAGGGCTATTGTATTAGCTGAGCAAATTTCAGGTGTTTACTGCAACAAAACAAACCGGGAGAGGTCAAATGCAGGTCTGTACACACCAACATATCAATGGGAAAAGTGGTAGGTTGCAGGCTGGTTTTGAGCTGATTGTTAGAATTAAGCCTTTGGAGGGAAGCCAAGCATTGCCTTCCAAATAAGCATTTGCTGGATGCTGTGGCAGAGTTCTGACAATGCAGGGTTGTATCATTCTTTTGATCTACATGCAAACCCCTGTTATCAACATGCAGATCAAGCACATGAAAAATCCCATTGTATCCAAATTTGCAAAGGAGGCTTGAGCAATCAGTGACTTACTGCATGATGAAGATGCAAACTTTTTTCATTGTTAATTAAAACAAATAATGCTTTAGACTATAAAATGTAATAAGTTTTTCTTTCAGGAAACAAATACACATTCCTTTGGATTTTTAGGTGGTTGCCCCAAAAGTTCAATAATCTGAATAATCAGTGAAACACCAGTCGCCTTTTGCTATTGGCAGGTTTGTTTAGAATTTAAATTAAAAGTTTATGTAAAAATAAGGAAAGGAATCTGTCAACTGCGCTGTAAAGCGACCCCAGTGGCACACTGTCAAAACAAAGTTAGGACAGAAGGGAAGCTGCATGGAGACTGACTGCTTATATATGAGCAGCTGAATTACAGCTGCTTCCCAGCAAGGGATGCTTGGCTAAGAATGCGCATCCAGCACTCTCCTCCTATCTGCACAGCTTCTTTGCTGAAGTTTTAAGTCTATTTTATTTCATCCTTTCTTTTCAATTCAAGCATTAGCTACTCACTTTAAACATCAAATCTGCCAGCATCGAGTACAGAGAGGATTTTAAGAAACAAAGGGTGAAAGTAATAGCCCATGGGGAAAAAAAAAAAGGGTATTTTAAAAAAATAGATCTCTTCTTTTACATCCCAGCTAACTAGGGCATGCATTAGTAACACACACTTGGTACTGATGCTGGAACCATATTGGCTCAGGGGAGGAGACGGTGGGGAACAGAACTCTGCATGAAATAATTTGAAAAAGCAGCTTTGAACTTCTCAGAAATAAAATGTTTTATTTAGGAGCAACACAACTTCAATTTGACAGCTGGTTTGCTACTGGCAATGAGTCCTAAAGATACAATGACAAACTGCTGGGCTGATTGCCTTCTGAATCAAGCTATGATTACATTTCTGTTATGGAAATAACTGACAATTCAAAAGCATAGTGTATCAACATTATAGTATGGAACATCACCAGCTACAGCCTGTATGACAATCTATATGCCATATTTTCAAATGCACTCTTTGGCTAGTATTTATTTAGAGAGATGCAAAAAACTGCATATCTGGCTTTTAAAAATTTTTTTAAAGAACTAAATTATACCACTTTAGCTAAAGAGTTACCTGCAGTCTTTCTCCTGCTGCTAATGCAACAGATAATCAATCATTCCTTTCACAGCTATCCACAGCAACTAGAGGTCAGTAATCCGTATTCATCTTTCATGCAAGTCTGCCAAAATGAGTCTGCGGTTCTTAAGGCAGCAATGAATTTGGTCTGTCATTTCCTTGAGGGCCAACAACTGAAACAATGAGTTCCTGTGGCACAGGGAAAAGAGAAGGGGTCACAGATTCCTGTGATAGCTGGGCAGGTCACATGCCTTCCAGTGATACTAAATTTCAAAATCCAATGTCCACAAAAGTAATTTTCTTTTACTCAAATCAATGACTTAGTAGCCTGTGACAACTAGTACTCTGCAAACATCGACCACGTGCAGCTGCAGCATGTGCCTAGCAAAGTAAAAACTCCATTTGATTTTCATTCTTGAACATTCATACTCTTTCTTAAAGATTCAGCCAAAACCATCATAGCAAAACTTCAATCACAGCTAAAATATTCCATCTCCACATGGTGAAAAACAACGCAAAATGAAAGATCATATTCTTCCATGATGGTGTTACATCCTCATTTCTACCAGTGACACAACCCTGTAAATTTCAAGACGTCCATTAAGGATTAATTTGCCTCCAAGTATTTCTCACTGTTTCCATCTACAAGCTGCAATCATAAATCTATGCAGATTTGGTGAAAAAGAACTAAGTTACTGAATCAAGTTATTCAGTAACAATATCTAAAAGCAAGATGACTTTCACATGGGTTTAGGTTTTGTCATGCCAGTATCTTTCTGCTGGCAAAATTAAGTGATCTGAAACACCGACTGACACCTTTGAACCAGCCTCTGTAAGTCTTTTTACTTGCACTGATCATCAGCTGGGATAAGAACTCTGCCATTCTATTCATGCCTCGGATTTCTGACTGAACTTGGATCTCTTAAGCTTTCTCTTACATATGAAGCGGTCTTTTGATGAGAAAAAAGGAAACTGCATGCAAAGAGAATATAATTAAATAGTAAAAGCAAGGACTTGGATTTTATCACTGGTTTTCCTATGTAATTTCAAGTAAGTGAAATTGCAGAAAATTAAGATTCTACAACAATCTCTTCATTTGAATAAATGAAAGTGGAAACCCTTAACTAGGCCCTTTTGATCACAGAGTTTCCATTTTCTTAGTCTGAGGTGGTCAAGGCACTACCTGGTTTTAGGAGGACATAGACACTCTTGCTCTGGGAGTGCCTCCTGTGCTGTAGTAGTAGCCTCCAGAAGAACAGAAATGCTGACTTAAGACTCTGGAAAGGGGGAGGGGAACCAAAAAATTGCTTTCCATATTACTTAGCTTTCTCCTGAAAAGCACGCAGTGTCCAGGTAAACTCTAATGCAGCATGAACTTGTCTCTAGTCTTGTGCAACCCTGTCGCTCATGCTTTCATACATTTAGAATCATTTCCTCCTCCTTCGTGTTTAGTTCTCTATTAGTTATAAGCAGAGAAAGAGGTGTTAATGCACTGCAACAAATTTAGCCGAGAAAATGAAGTCTCAGCTATCCTTGGATGGCCTTGCTTATATAATATAGAAGCATACAGAAACGTAGCACATTGACACAAAACCCAGTATGGATTTATGCACCTTATTCATATCTTGGCTCTGAGTCAAATGCAACTGAATGCATGAACAGAAGTATTTCCCAGCATTGGAACTGCTCCCAGACTTGAGAATGGGTGTCAATATTAACGCCAGCAGAGAAACAATCATCCTTTCCCCCTTTCTTACTTTGTTCTGTGGGTCATTTAGTAATACTTGTTTCATGAACCTTCTGCTTCAGTTTCCAAACGCTTTGATCCCAGGACATTGATAGATATGATTTTCAGTCACTATTTGAGAGCCATAGCCGGGTATACAGCAAAAAAAATTGTTTTCTGGAAATCAAGTGTGTGAATCCCATTCCAGTTTGGGAGTTTTGGAACAAAGCCCCACATGGTATTTGCACTAGATTCCCCTGAATGGTGTGTGTACCAGCCTTTGGGGCCTCCTGCCTCACAGACCACAAGGGCAGAGGGACACAAGGTCAGGGGAAGCACCACTCTGTCCCTCCCAGAGCCTTACCCTGGTTTCTGTGAGGAGAGGACCCTCAGGCCCGGTGCTGACGGGGCGGAAGGACACCTCCCTGACACGAGCTCCAGGTCAGCAGCAACTGCAGGCCCAGGTGAGAGGTTGAGGACTTGTTACGCACAGGACCTTCCCCACACCACCTGGGAGCTGCGCCACCCCACAGCCATTCCCGCAGCCACCGGTGTCATGGGCAGAGGGACTGGCTGAGCAGCCATGCTCCTCGCTCTGCGGGTCAGGCCGACGCTGGCAAAAGCCACGGCCAGGCAGCACAGGGCGGGCAGTGACACTGCGGTGACAGAGGGACGGCCGTGGCACTCGGCAACCCCGCGCAGCCTCTGCACCACACAGGGCTGTTACCAACGCTAAGATGGCGCTGGCCGCCCCCCCGCCATTGCCTGGAGCCGCCCGGCCGCCGGGGGGCGCTGCTAGCGCGGGCGCCCTTCTGCCCCCCGGCGGCCGGGACGGCACTGCCCCCGCAGCCAGGCGGAACCAACGAGTGAAGCGGAGGACCTCCAGCCTCTCCCCTCCTCTCCGACCTCCCCGCACGTGGGCTTGCCCGCCGTCCCGCCCCTCGCTTTACCTTCGGGAAGCAGCGCGCCGAGGCCACGCTCCCCGTCTGCATGCGGTGGTTGGGCCCTGCTAGGCCTCGTCTCCCAGCTTCGGTGGGTGAGGGAGGCCGCCAGCTGCTGCCCTTCTTGCCCTCACCGTGCGTGCGGCGTCGGGTATGCCGCCGTACGTCAGGGCGCGGCGCCGCCAGCTGACTGCTCACCCCCGGAAGTGATGCAGGGAGGGGGAGGCAGTCTCGCAGGGAGCCGCGGAGGTGAGTGAATTGGACCATGTCTCTTCCCGTCCGCGCCGGGCTGCGGGCGGGGGGCGGCGGCGGCGGGAGCGGCGCGGGGCTCGGCTGGGCTCGGCTAGGCTGGGCTTGGCTGAGCTCGGCCCGGCCCGGCCGGCAGCCTCGGCGGTGGCGGGGGCCGTCGCTCTGCCCCTCAGCCCCGCCAGGGCCGGTTGAGCGCCGGGGGCCCCGCGCCGCCGCCCCCTCAAGACGGGCCCCCTCGAGCCGCCGCCACAGCCACCCGGCCGCCAGGGCTGGCAGCCGCCGGGACGGCCCGCCGGTACCGGTGTGTGCGGCCGGAGCCTCCCCCGGCGCGGCGCGGTCCTGTCCGGGGCGCTCCGCCGGTGGGTGTTTGCTGCCTCCGGCTTCGGCTGGGCGCAGGCCGGCGCGGCCGAGGCGCAGCGCTGGATGCCGCCGAGCCGAGCCGCCCCTGCCCGCCGCGAACTCGGGTGCCCCAAGACACGGTGCTGGCTCGCTTCGGCGGGGGGTGTTATTTTCTTGTTTTCCTGCGCTGGTGTCTGCCATCTGCAGGTTCCTAAAGCGTTTCCCTGACGAGCCACCTCTCTGCGTGCTGCCCCGCATCCCCTCCCGGGCCGAGGAGATCAGCTGCTTTGTTCAAACACTCTTCGTGCCCAGCCTTTACACGTGTAATGCTAGAAGGTGTATATTCGTAGCGTTTTCAGGAAAAAGGCAGAGAGATAAAACGTAGAGCAATTTATTTCCAATACATTTATTGTTACCTTGAACATACTGCCTTTGCACAGCCACTTCCCTTTTTAGTTTAGCTTTCCCTCCCTCTCCTGAGTACGTTTACCCTTCCTGTGAAAGCTGCAGTCAGCGTTAATCACTTACTCTTTGGTGGTACTAATAAGCTGCTCACAACAACTTAAATTGTAACTTGCATAATCGGCGTTTCAAGCAAATATTGATTGAAAGAATATGCCTTTACTATTAGTGCTGTGGTTGCTGGAAACAATAATTGATTGTCTTTTAAATAGTTAACATAGCTGATATGCTGCCCTTCAAAGTGTTACACTGACAACTGAACAGTCCGATGCCAAATATCAGAATACAGCGTTGATCTGTAGCTGGTAACTTTTTTAAATGGTAGTGTCTGCTACATAATTTAAAGGGGTAATAGGTTAAGTGCTCTGGAAGAAGAGGTATAGCTGTACAAACAAAAAGCACAGAATTGCCTTACCTTTCTGAAAATTACAGACAAGCCTCACTGGCAGTTGTGTAGTTGTGCTGCAAGATCTGTCTTTTTTTGGAAAGAAGAGCTGATCAAAAAACATCTCTGCTAAATATGTTCTTATTATCTGTTTAAGAGCCTTTTTTTAAACAGTTAACATGTAACTATGGTGTTAGTGTGTTATCTGGGCTAGCAATGGGAAAAGAGAATGTCTGAGTACTGGTCTCCCTTGGGCACCTCTGAACACTGCTTTGTGTTTCCCTGGTAAAAGATAATCCTTGGAAAAGAAAACATAGTCCCTTGGTTAAATTGCATGTGCAAGTAGAGCAATCTGACTGCATGTTCTTGTCAGTTCTGTACTTTGTCTTTAAAATTTTCCCTGCACAGGTGTGTGTTATTGGTCTGTGGAAAACCTTCATAGCCCTTTACATGGAAGGCTGCATGCAGTCTAAAGTGAAGATTTTCTGCACATCAGCAGAAAAAGGAGAGCTTGTGACCTGTGTTGAACTAGTTCAGATTTGCAAAGTACAACTGGCTTTACAAACTTACTGCAAATATCAGCTCTTGTAATGATTTCTGAAATTCTGATTATTTCCTAATAGCAAGTTATATGCAGGCATGAATTATTATAATCCTTAAAAAATTTCACAAAACTATTAAGGAGGGGAGTTACAGCTTTGGTACTACTTGTTGCTCAATGTGTTGCTTTTGAAATTGCTTTCATCTTGAGACTGATAGTCTGCAATATGATCTGTAACCAGCTCCTGAATCTTTAAGGCTGGGTTAGGTGCCTTCTCTGCAGTTTCCTGCTTTATTTTGCAGTTGAACATTGTTGTGTTCACAGCAAACTCTAACTGCTTTGCGTCAGTAGTTCTTATAACTTGTTGATCTTGGAAATTCAGTCATAATTACATCTTGCTTCCATATAGCATGAATTGTATTAAAAAAAGGTGGTCAGGTGAACTGAAGGGGTGACTTTGAGAGAAAACTAAGAACAGCTCTTTGGAAGACTGTAATGGAAATTAGTTAAAGTAGTATATATTGAGCAAGAGGGCCTGCCAGGCAGTTTGACAGACTTCTAAGACAAAGGGACTTGTTCTGACAAATTCATGTGTGGATGAGGAAGAGGCTTGGTTCTGCTGCTTTCTTTGGTTCAGCTTAAGGAACAGTATGCTGTGTGTATGTATACTGGGGCAGGGGAATATTAAGTAGATGAAAAGGGGGTGGAAGAATGGGAGATAAACGTGACTTCTAAACTTGCATTTCCTCATGGCAGAAAAGGATGTAAAGGCAGTTTGGGTATACAGAGATGGACAGCTGCAAGTCGGTAGGAGTGCGAGTCCCCCAGTACTGCTCAGCACTCAGTGTTCTTTATTGGTGCTGGGAAAGTATTGATAAATTTCATTTAGAGCCTTGGAGGTCCAGAAAACCCATCGTGGTGGGGTTTTGGCAGTTTGTAAGAACTTGCAAAGTGCAGAAACAACGTTATTGTTTCATTAGGCACATGGGTCTGTAGTAGTGAATGTAACAGGAAAACTCTGCTCTGAGTAAGAAGAGGCTATAAAAATAAAGGCATGGCATGTTAGAAAAACAGTCCTTTCTTTCATCCTCATTCTTAAAAATAAAGAAGGAGCTGAAGATTGGTAGCCAGAATTCTTGGAGATTGAAAGAACGATCTGTAAACACTTGAGAGACTTGGTAGTTGCAAGAAGATAAGAGGGAACCCCCTTAACAGCCTTCATCAGAATTCCTGAATTGGGCTCCTTCGCTCTGGCTGCTTCTCCCTAGGGGTCTGCATCTTATCTTGCTGGCTTCCTTTCCTCTATTTGCCTCTGACTAATAGGCTTTGTCTTCTGGTTACTGGAAGTCTAATTTTTTTTGTTGTCTCTTCCCCCTTCCTCCTTTTAAAAGTACTAGATTAAATGGCTGTAATGTTTTGCAGATTATTTGCATTGGTGACATGGATTAATTGTATACTTGACTCTAAGTTATTCAGCAGTAATGACATAGTAACTTGACTTGAAACAATGGTAATTTCATGGTAATTGTTCAAGGCGAATGTTGCCTCTTGTAAAGAGCCACCTGCAATTTACCCCCTGTAAACATATGACACCAGTAAACTGTCTGTGCTGGTTTTCTTGGTGTCTCCTGTACAGTAAGTTGTCTCAAGTGTGTCTTTTGAAAGAGTCAGCTATCTCTCTGGTCCCCTCCCTCCTGCCCCCCTTGACTCTAGTTTGAGTCAGGTAATTACAGATCTGGGTTGAAGCCTTCCCAGGGAGTGATCAGAAAAGCCAAGACTTGCAGATATGCTCCCATCGTTCGCTTGTCCCTTTACTTCACCCTTTTATGAGAAGGTTTTGTGTAACCACTCAGCTATTGGTAACTGGCTGTCAGTGAGCAAGTCTGAGAGCCCCAGGGGGTGGTGGTGGTTGGCAAACCAAAGGGGAGCTCTGCTTTTTCTTCACACAAATGCCGATATTCTTCATGGTGAGATAAGAAGGTTCTCCTTGTTACAGTTTGGTGATGTTTTTACCTTCTGATCTCAGTGTTAACCAAAACACAGCAAATAGGGAAGAGAAAGTGAATCAAAGCTTCTTGCCTAAAAGATAATCTGAGAACTAATCCATTTAGACTTGTTATGTCTCCATTTTATCCATGTGTCTTGGGGGGCAGCTCTCCAGTCCAATATTCTGAATCTTGAAGAAAGCAGAAAATCTGGATTTTATGTAAAGGTTATTTAAAAGCAATGGTTTGCTCCTAGAAGAGTGACGGTTAGGGGACTACTTAGCTGTAAGTATTAAAGAACTCTTTCACAGAAGTAGGAATACTGTAGGGAAACCAACAAAAGCATAGGTGGTGAGACAGGATTCCAGTAAAGAGAATGAGCTAGTATAGTCTTCTGGTGTCGCAGAAAGAATAGTTATAAATGCTGTTCTGTCTGTGACATCTGTTTTGTGAAAGACAAAACTTATTAGCAAAATGTGAGAATGCTGCTACTGACCTCCTGTCGCAGTTTGTTATTCCCAGAAAGTCAGACCGCCAAAGACAGTATGACAGTCATAGTTATTTGTTGTCTCACTTTTCCTATTTAGTGAACATAAGTGGGTTTTTTTTTTAAACCAAAAGGATTATGTGCTCCTGGAAAATACCAGTCTTATTTTTGCATCTACGTAGTAGCAGAAAGTGGCAGTTTTCAGTTCTTACTCTGAAATTTTCTAGTGTAACACCACCTTTCCTTCTGTAACTTTGAAACATGTAATGTAGTCAGTCTTATCCTTTGTTTTGAAATTGAAAGGGAGGGAGAAAAATCATCCTAATGCCTATGATTATGGGAGGTGTGTATAGCTTAGTAATAGACTTAGAAACACAAATGTCCTAGAACTTGGTTTTGGTCATATGCTGACTGTTCAATATTTTCATTGCAAATGTATCTGTACAGAAAGCCTTGAGAGCTCTGGGTCAGCACATAAATGGGCAGTCTGGAAGTGCCAAAAGTCTGATGTATACTAGCTTCAGGCACAGTTAACTGTGCTTGGAGTTAGTGATTATGTCTCATGAAGCTCAGGGTAGATACCTACACAGCATATGTCTCTTGTGAGACACAGGTCATCAAGTGAGATCAAGATATATGAAAACTTATTAAAAGAACCATGCACGTTAGTTGAAGCTGTCACTAGATTTCTCAAGGAGAGCTAGGAGTCTCAGTTATAACTGAAGACTGAAGTTCAAGTATTCAGAGGAGTTCCTGGTAGAGTTAACATCTAAATACTGCAGCATCCTTTGTACAGTCTTAAATGTTAGTGCCATTCACTGTAATAGGGAAGTTGGGACTCAAGTAGAGAGAACTTGGCTCTCTGCAGGTGGCTTTGTGTATTTTCTGCTTTAAAAACTGCAGTCAGTTTAAAAATCCAAGCATATGCTCTTAAAGCACTTTCAGATGCCAGTCCTTTCACTTAGAGCAATTCTTTGTATGTAACTTAAGTATGATTCCAGTATTTACTTGGTCAGCTGGTAATGAAGTTCCTGCACAACTGCATGAAATGAGTGATTCTTTTGGCTGGCAGCCTGTAAACTATGTTATGCTTACTGAGATGGCTAACAGGCCTTCTGTAATCTCCTTATGAGCATCTGCTGCCAGAAGTGATCTTGTGAGGGGGTCTGGCTCTTGTCTTTAGACTTGTCCCTTTGATGCCCTGTTAGGTGGCTGTATGGGTCACAGTTCTCACAGCTGCTTTGTGCTGGAGATGGGGCACTGTTCACCAGAGCTGCTGGAAGGACTTCCTGTTTTTTGTGTGATTGGTGTGTCTTTTTCATTGTCAGAAGTATAAAGTTATTCACTTATTACAATTAGTTTAAAGCATATCTTATTATTACAGAAATCACTTGATATCTACCTGAATTATATTCAGCTGAATGTAATGGAAGAAGGTACCTCAGCTGCTTTGAGGTGATATCTGCTAGCAGAACCTGGTGCAAAAGAAAATCTGTGCGCACTTAGCTCAGTTTAAAAGTAAATGTTTTTTTCCATTGCGGAGCGGATTGTAGACCGAGGTGGTTTTCCAAAGTTATTCTGGTTTGGCTGCTTGCAGTTTTCCGTAGATTAAGTTACGGAATTGACTGAGACAGAGTAAGGTAAATATTTGTAGCACAGCTACTTTCAGATGCTTACAGTGGGCTGCATCTGTGTCAAATATCTGAGGGTCACGATTTCTGTTGGTCCTGTAATCTGCAGCTTTGCTGTAGAGATGTGAACTGGTTGTGTCTGAGCAAAGAGTAGCTCTTCCGCTGGCTTGTGCTGCTTTAATTATTCATAATACATACCGAGGTGCTAAAGGTCTATCGTGCTGTGCAAAAGTTAGTGTTCCCTGGAAAAATACTAAAGGATTATTCTTTTACAACTCTTTGCATGTTAAAGGGGAAAAAAAAAAGGCCACAAACCTCATCAGATGATGACTTGCTTTTTTGTAAGTGCTGGACCTTGAGAGTTGTATGGCTTTTGACAAGGATCTCGGGGGAGGCAGGGAAGATTGATAGTTTTCAAATGGATGGAGTTGAGTTGCTCAGTGACTGAATCTTTGTTTTTTTGAAGGTGGTAGATTCAAACTCATCCAGGGTTTGAGTTATGTGCAGTGAAATAAACAGGTTTGTTCATGTCTAAGTATGTATGAGGTAGGGGATTGGATGGAATCTGGTTGGGGTTCTGGTTTCAGCTTTACTGAAAACTGATGGCTTGATCTTGAACAGCCATGTCATTTGGCTGTCTTGAATTCCCCTATGCATGTTGTCTTGCTCATAGCCTAAATAGACTTCTCAAAACAAGTACTGTTGCTGCTTGAATTAGTTCATTAATTTATTTACATTACAGAAGCACCTGAAGGCACCCTTCTAAGATTATATGTTATTTAGCTAACTGGACTAGGGTTTGCTCTGTGAAAATAAAATAATCCTAACAAATCATTCCACCCACCTAATAAAGTAGGATGAAGCACATAATAGGAAAGGATTTAAGACTCTTTAATGGGGCCAAGCGGAAAAACAATGACTAGTAATCGGTAAGTAACGTATTGTGTGGTTAAAAAGTGTAAAAGAAAGGGATTTGAGGATGATGCATGTGTCTGCTGAAAAAGCTGTTTAAGGGATGTGCCTTCCATGAGAAAAAGTGATAAGGTACCTTCACTCTCTCTTTCCCTATAATTTTTCACATTATTATTAATTTTTTCTTGAGCTAACCTTGTAAAATTAGCTGTATACAGTGAACTACAAATCCTAAACATCTATTCCATTTTTTTCTTAAGACTACTTGTTGGAGTTGAAACACGAAATGTGGTGTTATACCCTGTGTCTTAGTAGGGTGCTTTTCAAGAGTCCATAAAGCAGGTTTCTTCTGCCCAGAGCCTTGAATGGAAAAATCTCCCTTGAGGTCCCAGCCCTGGACTTGAAGTGACAGCACACCACGTTGAGGTGCAGTTGTTTGTTAAGAGATTTTTGGCTGCTTCCTGGTGAGTGTGGGGCTTCTTCTAGGAAGAGGTTTGATGATAGCTGTGGTTCTTGGCACTGAGAGTTGGCCCAGCATTATGGACTGTAGACATGGGGAAACAGTTTCTGAATCTACTGTTACTTGAGTTGGCTTTTCTTAAGGTACTTTTGTACCGGCCTCTCTCTTCCCTTCCAAACTAGTTAAGCCTTTCCAGTATGGTCTTAAAGAAGTCCACATCTCATTTGAGAAAGTGTTCAGGCTTCTACCCTGCACATTGTCTGGCTTGCTTTTCCTGTTGACTGCCATTTAGCCTTCTGCCAAGTGGCAACCAAAGCTCTGCATAGTCCCTTTTCGTGCATCGGTATAACTAGTTTCTGCTCTGACACAGGTGTGTTTTGCAGAGACAAACTTTACCCAGCGTGATCAGATTTCTAAATCCAGTTTGTTTCCAAAGCTCAAAGCCAGGTTAATAAGAAATAGTTTGTCAGTGTGTTCCAAATCAGGATAACAAAGTTTCCATCTATATGCCCCCAGAATCAAAACGTGGCTGTAGTTCATTGAAAGGTGCTTGAACTGCAGGAAGCCTGACAAACTAATAATTCATTTTAACTAATCGCAGCAGGACTTTCCTGCTTTTAGACTTCCTCTTAAGTAACTTTGCATAAATGTATTTCTGCAGCAGAGGTGTGGAGCAGATCTGTGTGACAGACTGCTGCTAGCAGAGCGTTTGGTTAGGGATTTGGTGAGGTGTCTTCTGGGCTAATAAAAGCCCATAATGTGCCTGTTGTGCTGGAGTCAGAGTGCTTTTGCTGAGAAAGTTTCATGGCAGGTTATGACTTGAAATAAGCAGTTTCCATAACTGCTTAGTGATGGCTTTGCTGACCGAAGCTTTGTTTATGCATTAACACTTAACGCACCAAGTGCTTTGGTGCTGTAGTACAAAACTCTTAACTGCACACAGTAAAATCTTCCACATGCAGAGCTGAGCCTCTGTTTCTGCCTGCAGAAGAGGGAAACGTTATCACTAATTCTTCACTGATTCTCCACAGAAAAGCAAAGAAAGTTGCCTTTTGTGAGAACACTATCAGCCGTTACCCCTGGAAAAGCTGCTGAGGATGAGTGTTGAGGGAGGTGGCAGCTTTGGCGCTGTGGTGTTCTGCAGTGTGATCCTCTGTGCACCAGTGCTCAGGAGAGCCAAAGTCACAGGGGGGAGTCAGACACAGGTGCAAAGAGAGGCAGGCGAGCAAAACAAAGGTCTCAATAATCCTGAGGGTGCGTGCCGTTTGCTTATTTTCCCAGTGGACTGCTGAGTGGGATTGCTAATGAACGATGCAGGCTGTTTTCTGAGTTACTGGAGTGTGACGCTCATCCTGCACCAGCAAGGGGGGGTGCTTGGTGATCATAGCATATGGCTATACCTTGCAACCCTGACCCAAGGACTGAATTAAAACCTGTGCCATGAAAGTGTTGATGCTGCTTTCCACCCCTGCCACAGTCACATGGTGTGATTTAGGATGAAGTCAGCCACAACGTGTTGCTGTGCTATGTATGATACCCTCTAAATACAGACTTGAAGAGCTTGTTTTTCAAACTGCCAACTCATACTTTGTATTCCATATCCCATAATTGTGTTGTCGCAGAAGTTTGTGCTTGCCACTACGTTAAAAATTTTAA